>NC_092514.1:787500-1436542 GCF_047511675.1 Marmota flaviventris | reverse complement strand
TCTGTAAGGGAGTACTTAGTGCATAAAATGCCAACTTGAAACTCACTGAATTTAAACAACCAATTATTTTTCAATCGTCTTCAGAGTGTCTGTATGGTTCTCCTCATTGGAGTTGAATTTTCCTGGTCATAACTGACCTGCTATTGCTTCTGTGTGAGCTTGCTAGGGGATAGCTGTTTGCTTATTCTCTGGCTACTGCTCACCATCTCTTGTCTGGGCACTCATATTCCCAGGCTGACTGGTTTGACATTGCTCTTAAGGTGAAGGCAGGGGAGAAATGCAGATGTGCGATGGAAGTGTGTGAACACTCTTGAAACCTAGGCACGTAGGCAAAAGCCCAAGCAAGAAATAAGGTCAACCTGAATTCAACCTAAGAAATAGACTCCTTTCAACGTGGGAAAAATGAAAAGTTAAACTTTAAAAGAGAAGAAAACTCTGGGACTCTTTTCAATCTACTGATACAATCAGAATGAGGGAATCTTGTCTTCTGTTAATGTTACCAGAATTAATGAAGAAATTGGTGTCCTGTATTGGGCTTTCTATTATAGGTTCATGAAATCCATCTCTGCATTCATTGATAGAAAGTTGGCAACTTTAAGTCACCCATAATGGTAGTACACACACACTCGTAAATTAAGGGTTTTAAGTCAGAGGATTTTTTTTTTTTGATTGCTGCTTGTTTAATATTTGTAGCATATCACTGGGTACATACATAAACAAAAACCTAAAATACATTGTATACTACATGGGACATGGAAGGCAATAAAACTGAAAGAGAAGTTTAAAAAAGTTTAGAATTCATGTTAGAAAGTTGAAAGAACTCTGGATATCTGTGAAGTGATTTCAAAAAAATGAAAATAATACCATGCGGGAACTATTATTGGTTATTATATGATAGAGATGAGCACTGACAGGAATCGACTAGTTTTTGAGCAAAAATTGAAGAAAATGGATTCCACAAATGGAAGGCCTGATGAGACTAGAATCATTACCTGCCTCATCCTATTAAAGAATGTGGGAAAAGATTGAAAAATCTCTTCAAAGGACAAAGATTCAACAAAAATTTTCAATCAAAGGAAGCTGCTCAGCTTTGTAGCTCCCCACTGTATGGACTCAACCTGAAGCATTTGGCAGAACTCTAGGTGCTCTTCTGCCATATTTCCTGCTTCTCTGTCAGCCTTTGCCTTCACCTCAACTCAGTTACTCCAAACTCTTGTAAAAATTACTTTAAAATATTTGATTGACAAGTATTTCAGTTAGAATAAGTAAGTTCAATATGTACTTGACATCACAATAACATTTTATTGAATACAGTTATTTACAACATATATTTAAAGATTGCTGAGAGTAAATTTTAAGTGTTCTCACAAAAATATATGTCAGGTAATATGTATGCAAATTAGTTTGACTAAGTAATTCCATAATTTATATGTGTATCAAAATATTATGTTCAATATTATAAATATATATGTAATTCTGTTTGTCAATTAAAATTAAATAAAACAAACTATATATTCAAGTGTACAATATGGTGATTTAATATATGTGCACATTGTGTCCTGATTACTACAATCAAGTTATTTACCATTACATTATCAATTACAGTCACCATTGTGTGTGTATGTGCATGTATGTATTGGGAGGAAGGGTTGAGTTGTTTTTTTGTTTGTTTGTTTTATCAAATTTCAAGGAAACAGACATTAATTTTTCTTCTTGAAATATCACAATTTTAAATGATGATAAATAGTAATTTCTAAGGGCTAAACTATTTGTCTTACCACCCAAAAGAATTTGTTTGACCATTGTGTTTTAGGTAACTTTATAATATTACATAACATTGCAAAACTATCCTGAATGTTTCTCACACTAGACTGGGTTGCTGTCAATTTTTTTCATTATTCATGATAATGTATTAGATATTTAATAACAACCTGCTTAATGAAGTAATTAAAGGTGGTACATGTAAAAAATGTTTTCAAATATATATCATAATTATTTAGCATGTATTTATCAAAAAACACCAATATTGATTGTATATTCCATCATTTTATAAAAATAAAGAAAAAAAAGAAAATTATAATTATTTTAAACAGTTGATTTCAAACCAATTCAGAGTTAGGATATGTTAAGACCTTAAAAAGTTGTTTTAGTATGAATAATAAAATCTTGATTCAAGAAATATAGCATATATTTTCATGAATTACCTTTACAAATAAAAGAAAAGCATTTCATGTTATTAAATCTGTACTTAGAGCAAAACTGGTGTGAATTATTTCAAGTCAGAACTCTATTAAAGATGTTTAGTAAAATTTTATACATATACAAATATATTAACAAATATTACATATTTAACCATTTTAAATAAATGTTCACATACAAATACCACTTAATAATTACTTATTTGAAAGTATCCAATATTAAAATTATAATGCACTACTTAAGTTTTAATAAACTATAATTAGCAGGTTTTTAGGTGTACATTACAAGGTTATAATGTGTGTGTGTCTGTGTGTGTGTGTGTATTTTCAAATCAAATAAATTTTTCTATTGGTTTATCATAAATGAAATGGTGTTTTCACCCAGAAGGGAATAGTTTTGCAGAAATGAATATGCCCTATGAGTAGTAACATTTGAGTTGCTCCTTTGAGTCATCTACAACAGAGAACAATCCCTTGCAAATCTGCTTCCATAAAGTTTAGCAATGCTTTGCTGTGATTTTCATATAAAATCTTGCATTGCCCAACTGCTACTTTTTCATTTAACAGTTTACTTTCTTTTCTAACGAGTTTTTGCTTCATTTTCTACAAAGTGTCAGTTCTAAAAGCCATGCTCTGGGATATCAACCACAGTGTAAATCCCATTAGTTTCCAGACTTTCATTTGCCACACCAAGTTCGAGTTGAAGAAAAAAAAAAAAAAAGTAGGACTGCATGGTGAGAAGGCAATATTTAAAAAGAATCTATATTTTATGTTTATTTTCCAATTCTAAGAAGATTATTGTTGTTTGACATATTCTGAGGAAATTAAGCAACAACAACTTTCCACAAAGAATGGTGTTACCATTTTTTTTTCATATTGCATTTATTTACTTATTCACTTTAAAGTTGAATGTGGACATCCTTTCTTGGCATCGATTTGTGCAATTCTTTATTATTATTGTTGTTGTTGTTGTTATCATTTGTTTTGGTTTTTTGCAGAGCTAGGAATTAACCCAGGGTATCTCCCATGCTAGTCAAGTACTAGAATAAGTCTTCATTAAGTGCTAATTCTTTATTTTAAAGTACTAATTATTAAATAATGTATTACCAAATAATGGATCTGTGTAGAAATGAAAACCGTATAGGTCCATAGATGAGATTATTAAGTCTGATAGTGGGGCTGGGTCTGGGGCTCAGTGGTAAAGCACTCCCCTGGCATATGTGAGGCACTAGGTTTGATCCTCAACACCACATAAAAATAAAATAAAGGCATTGTGTTCACCTATAACTTAAAAAAATACATATTTTTTAAAAATCTGATTAGTGAGGGTCTTTGGTTATAAAGGAAAGTATATCCTGTCTAGTTACAATAAACTGTAAATGAAAACAGAAAACTTAAAGCAGAAAAAAAAGATATCATTATTGAGGATCTGTATTGCTTACAGAGTAATATTGTCCAGATCTATTTTTGCAAATGGATGAATGAAGCAAAATTATAATAAACTGCAAAATGCTTAGTTTTTATCCATGTTTGTAGAGATATTTTCATATAGAGGGTTAATGACCAAAGCATAAAAAATAGATGATTTAAAGCACCATTTCTGTGTTTGATACATAAATATTAAAAATACACATATTATCTGTTATAGAGCACATTTTCAGTGATTAATGTCATTAACTGGAATAAAAATTTTATTGCATCATGTATAGATTTTAAATTTCTATTTTTAATTCAAAACCTAGAAAAAAGGATATCAGTTTAAGTTAGGCTAAGGTCACTTCCAAATTATAGCTCTCATTTAACAAAGAACTCTACAGGATGCATGTCAAATTGTAGAAGTTTTAAGTTTTGATAGTTTTACTATGAAGTATAATAGGTCTGGATATTTATTTCCTTCAAGTAAAAGTAGAGCTCTATTAAGAAGAAATGGCAAAAGTCTTATCCAGAGGAGATTGCCACAATCATTTCTACCTGAAACCTCCAGGTATCAGTAAGCAGTACCTTAGTTTGAACAATGAACTGAGCACCAAAATAACCAAAAGTTACGTTTTAGGTACAGCTTCCAGACTTATGGAAAAGAAGACAGGGCCTCATTTACTGGAGTCATAATGTATTAAAATGCAGATACCTGATAAAGATAATCTGAAGGTGCCTGAAATTAAAGAGTATTTGAGTTGGTCATGAGATCATCAATTTCCTCATTGAGGTATTGCTCCACAGTTCTGCAAGGAAAGTATCATCTTGTCTGAGAAAGAAACAGGGAAGAAAGAAAATTAATGCTTTTTCCTCCTTCAATACCATCCCACAAGACTCAAATGCAAAAATAAAAAGTAGGCTAGACTCTTGGCACCTTATTTTATTTTCCTTCTTTTCAGTGGTTGAGTTTGTTTATTAACCATTAGTAACAAAAAAAAATATAGGTAATTGTAAGAATTACTAATTAGCAACTCTGCATGTGAAAACCTGTCCCTGCAAAATGAGAAGAGACAATGTTTGTATTTCTTCTTTGTGGACATTTTCTAACTAAACAATACTGACACTGAGATTACTGTTGAATCATTCCTATTCATTTCTATTCATCTAAGACTGCCTAGAGAAATATAAATAATACACAAAATGGACTAAAGAAGAAATAGTATAGTAAACAGATTGATTTTTCTAAATCAGTCTTCTAACATGCACTGTGACTTATTGTTTCCCTAACATTTGAATATATCCAAGGCATATTTTGAATTAGTCTCTTTATTTTCGGATATAAGAATTTCATCTAGTGTTGGGGTTGTGGCTTGGTGTTAGAGCACTTGTCTCACATGTGTGAAGTACAGGGTTCAATTCTCAATACCACATATAAATAAATGACTAAATAAAGGTCCATTCATAGCTAAAAAATTAAAAACAAAAAAGAATTTCATCCATAAGAACTAATTTTTGTTTAGGTGAATCCATCTAAATCTTCTACCTAATATCTGTTAAAAGTAGCTCCCTTCCTTCAAGTTGAAGAATCAGCAAAGGAAGAGGAATCATGTAAATAGTAAGTTGAATTTAATTGTGTAGTGATGTATCATTACTTTATTCTTTTTCTAGTCTGACTGCAAATGTTGAAATAAACTCAACAGACTGCCAAGAAAACAAAGTTGGATCATTTTGTAGTTTGAAATTCTCTTAAAAAGAATTACTTTTAGATGATTTGCTCCTTTTAACTTGATTTTAAATGATCTGTTTCCTATTTTTATATCAACAGATGTGAAAATTCTCCTTGCCTTTTGGCCTGACTGTTGGGGGTACTTTGCTGTTTTAATATTCTTTCTTTATTTTGCCCCCTACCTTGTTTTGAGTAATACTTACAAATGAAATGACTAAAGAACTAAAACTTTTCAACTCTTAGAATTTCTTGAAATTTCTCCCAACATCCAGTACTTCTGAGGGTTCTTCTCTATTTATGATGACATTGACTTGACTCCATCTTCCTGTTCCCCAGAAATGGAATATTAGCAATGCAGATTTTTTCCCCAGGTACTTCAGTATTTTGTCTGTTTGTTTGTTTGTTTCTGGTGCTGGGGATTGTATCCAGAGCCTTGAGCATGTGGGGCAAGCATTCTACTAAATGAACTATATCCGCAGACCATACTTTGATTTTTGTAGAATTTCAGTTGACATTAGCCAAGTTATGGAACCAGTCCAGTTGCTCATCAACAGATTAATTGATAGAGAATATGTGGTGCATACACAATGGAATTTCTCTCAGCCTTAAAGAGGAATGGATTTATGGCCTTTGCTTGTAAGTGGTGAACTGGAAAACACCATACTAAGTAAAACAAGCCAGACCTGAAAAGTCAAGGTTCACATGTTTTCTTTCATATGGGGGAGCTAGAGCTGGGGATATAGCTCAGTTGCTGGAGTGCTTTCCTTGCGTGCACAAGGCCCTGGGTTAAATCTCCAGCAGCACACACACACACAAAAAATATCATATGGGGGAGCTAGACCAAAACAAGGGGAGAATGGGGAGAGAGGATCTCATGAAAATAGAATGGAGATCACATTGGAAAGAAGATGTAAGGGGAGATAGGAGAGATGGAAAGAGGAGGAATGTTGTAATGAAGTTGACCAATATATGCTATGTAGATATATAAATATACTACAGTGAATTTCAGCTTTATGTATACCTACAAACATTAATTTGAAAAACTATGAATAAATAGAAGGAAGAACAGCAGAATAGAGGAAGGGGAACAGGATGAGAGAGAGGAAAGTAGGACAAGAGTAAATACTGGGGACCGACATGGGGCAAATTATATTCCATGCATGATAATTATGTCAAAATGAACCCTAATAATATGTTTGATTATAGTGCACTAATAAAAACAGAAAAGCTTCTTCTGACAATGAGTAATGTCAATTTAATTGAAAATGATAATACAATCACTATTTTAAACCAAGAAACAACACAACTGGCAATGATCACTCTTTAATTAAAGTTTAACATCTCATGACAAATTTGATGGCAATCAACATAACAGGAGAGAAGTCTTTTTTTTTTTGGTATAATCATACCACTTTGTTACCAATTATATTGCATTTATAATCCTCTCTGTTTAAATACATTTAAAATTGTGCAAGAAGGTTTTGCCTGAATTCCAATGAAGATTTTTTTTTTAAATATAGTTTGACTTTTAAGACTTTTGCATTAGCACCTGGCTTATAATGTGCTCATGTAAGAATGAGAGTGTCAACAAATGAGCAACTCTAGGAGAGGTCCTGATGAATAATACTGTCTTTACCTCTCATAACCATAACCCCTAACCTCTCATAACCATAACCAGATTAAGAAAAATGCTTTGTCATCATCAAGTCAACACACTAAAATTTAAATCAGAAATTGAACAACAAATATCAATGATCAACTTTAAACTAGACAATAAAATAATTATTTTTGTTTGTTGTACTGTGCCTATTTTTAATATAATGAGATCTAAAATATGAGCCTACCTTTAAGAATAATTGAGAAAACAAGAGATTTGGAGCAAATCAAGATGATTAGAAATGCATATTACATGCATTGCTGACCACTTTTTAAAAATTAAACTGCTTAAAGATGTATTATAATTAAACAAAAGATAATAGATTTTATATTATAGCCAGATAAATTAAAATAAAAACCAAATCAAATCTAGAAGTAGAATTTTTTTAATTAACACATTAAGATCTAACTAGTAGCTTTCTTTACATCTGAAAGTAGATAAGAGTCCTTATTGGCAGCTATATTAAGATACATTATGTCTTACCCTTTCTCTTTATAGGATCAGTTTAGAAGTACCCAAGTCCAGATAAATTCCATTTCAAATCTCTATTCCAGCCATTCAATTTCATTTAAATTGAAAACAATGATTATAACAATCAAATTACCAAATTAGTGTCTCAGTCGTATTTGGCTATCCTCTCAACCAAGAAAATTAGATTGACTTTTAACATGGAGATAAAACTAACAACACAAATTTAAACCTGAAATCCCAATTCATTGCCTTACACATAAGGTTCTATTAGAGTTTCTATTCATCAGTTTCTTCTATTTTTTAAAATTTATTCAAATAATACTTTTCAAACACGTTTTGTTTTGAATAGAACATATAAGGGCACCTAATATTTAGCTCTGCTAATAATTTTTAGAATACTATATCATATTATATAAGACATAAAGAATGATTTACACACTTCTGGTTTCAGAAATGGCATTTCTATAATGTATTGACTAAGTAGATTTTCCTCATGCCTAGGCATCAAATTCTTCTTTTCCTAGTACAGCTGTTCAGTAGGGAAGCACACATGGGTCACAGACATGATTCTATAGATGAGGGTTTCCTCCCACCACACCACTGCAATAACACTATGAAGGTGACTTTCCACATTTTCTTTATTCCCATTCCAAAAAATTCCCTCCAAGACAGAAATTTGACAGAAGATCATGAGCCTGTTAGTTTCAGTCCCTTGGGAGTTTATTTATGGAATCATCATTTTCTTATGCACAAAACATCATTGTTCCTTTTATAATTTGTTAGTTTTTCACAGAATTTTTGTGTGATGATCTGGAGACATATCATTAGTTTTAACAATGCTAAACGCTAGCATTTCATTTTTAGATTGTTAATATTGCTTTAAAAGACACTAAACCAATGACAGAGCAACATTATACCCAGCCTCTTGAATGATAGAAAATTTAAGATAATGTATGTGTTCCTTAAAGTACTAAATTTGTGATAAAATTAGTATATAATAATATTTTATACTATAATGCAAGTTATGAGTGTTTCATAGACATATTTTTCTGAAATGCTTAAGTCCTTGGAATTACTAGGGTTTTTTTTTTTTTTGAGTTATTAGAAGTTTAATCTTCAAATGGTCATTTTAAATATAAAATTAAAGTTATTTACTAGATTTGGATATTAGTTTCTATTCAGCATTCTGTGGAAAGTTTTAGTGCCTTACATTTCTCCTGAAGATTTATCATATATTCTGGAAATAAAATTGAGCACAAGTGATTTTCCCAATGTATCAGCACATTTTTTGTTACTGTAGTAAAATCTTGGAGGTGAGTTAAATTTGTAAAGACATTTAGTAAAATCATGATCTGGAGCTTTAAAGGGCATGAACTATGAGTGGCTCAGCTATGCTGAAGATGCTCTGGGCTTTGTCTCATCATAGCAAATTGCATTCATGGCAGGAACATGTAGGGGAGCAGATAACAAAACAGGAAGCCAGGGAATGAAGATACATGAGTTCAGGCTCACTCTTACAAGAGCATCTTCTTTCTAGAGTTCTGGGGTCTCTGTCTCTTCTGAGTACAGCTCCCCTAAAAACCTAAGGACTTTGTACTAGGCTGCAGTTCTTAAAGGTCACATCTCCCAATTATTATCATGGTGAAGATTATGTCTCTCATGCATGAACCTTTGGGAAAATATCTAAGCCATGGTGCCCCATGTTGCTTTCTCACTGGCATGCATTCCCACACCTATAAAACTGGGTTAAACCCAGGGCCTCTCACATAGTATGCAAGTGCTCTACCACTGATCTACAGCCCCTAGCATTGCTTTCTCCCCTAGTCAAGACACTCTTCTTGTTACATGTGTTAAAATTATATGTTATACAATTATGCACATATATTCACTATCATCATGATACCTTGTAGACATCTCATTTAATGGAAGTTGATCCCAGATCCTGTGCATACTTAAAAAGAACAGTTCATATCAAGGATTGAACACTGATATGTGAATATTAGGAAATGAGGATCATGGAGGTCATAGAATACACCAATTAGATTTTTCTTGATTACTTCTAAAATGTTAATTTGCTTTGCACTGAGATTTTACAAAATGTAAATCCACATAATGAGGTGAATTTTCTGTAGTCTAAAGATTAAGTTGATACAAAGAAATATCTAACTCCCTTCTCCATGAAGTAGCAATTATTTACCTATCTTTGTCTAATTATTTTACTATTCTCATGAGATATATATTACATATTTATACCCCAAACAAGCCTTCATCTACAGAAAGAAACTACCATGAGGTGCTGACATCAAGGGCTTACTTAGTAATTAGAGAGTGGTCCTCTCCCACTCACAGTCTCCACCATTCCATTATTCCCCCATTAGCCCTTATAAGACCAAATCTGGATAACCGTTTTTTGTGTGTGTCCAGAGTGAGTTCTGTCTAAGAGCAGGTGAATGAAACATCCTCAAAAAAGTAGAGGGAAGAAGTGAGGAATAAGAGTGCCCTCCTGTGCAGGAGCTGGGTTTTATTTATTGCTGCTTAGGATCTATTTAACTGTTTAAGTTGAATAAAGTCCATGTGAATCATAACTATACATTTTCTTTTTTAAATGTCACTAGGCAATAATACATATAAAATATATAATAAAACAAAGTGTTTATAAGAGCATAAGTTCATAAAAGAATCACCATCCCCCTAATTCCGTCAATAAATTGATTATGAGTTTTGGCCTTTTCTACCTCATTGCTATTCTCAAGCCATTATCTTAATGAAAATTACTATGATTCCCTATTTTTGTCCATTCAAGCTGCTATAATTTATACCATAATATGGGTGGTAACGAACAGCAGAGACCTCTCCCAATCCTGGACACTCTTCAAGATCAAAGTACCAACTAACTCATGGTCTGCTGAGGACCCAATTTCCTGTATATAGACCCTGAATTCTGCATGAATCCTCAGATGGTCCTGGGGTTCTTTTTTATTAGTTCATTTTAATCATATATCAGGGTTCATTTTGATGTACTTATACAAGCATGGAAAACATTGCTGTAATTCATTTCTGAGGTACTTTTATAATACACTTGCCTTTCTCCAGGGTTCCACCTCCATGACCAATGCACCTTGCAAAAGCCCTGCTTCCTAATGTCTTGGGGGTCAGGATTTTACTCAGTGAATCTGGGGGACAAAGTGGTTCAGACCATAGAATTTCCCATTCAGTTACTGTAGGTGTATACTAGCTTTTTTCTTTCTTCAGTTTTGTTACTAGGTTTCTTTTTCTTATACACACATAATGATAGCCTGAAACAAAACCTCCTTGGCATGTTTTTAAAAGAGGACATTATTATACCTCCCAAGACTTCCCCCTTGGTTTTCCCCCTTCCAACCTTCACTTTGAAAGCCACACCAAAGTACATGATTTCTTTGAATCCTGACTTTTGCCTAGAATTCTCATGTAAGTCTGTTGGTCTGACAAGGTCCTACTTCTCAATTTAGAAATAATACCCACCAAGAAACTCATTTACTTATCAAGTTTATGTTCTCTCTCTCTCTCTCTCTCTCTCTCTCTCTCTCTCGATGAATAATCCTTCACTGATGTTTCTTGACTCCTTACCTGACCTCCTCATAAGAACATATGATCCTTTAGGGAAGATATTGCTCAACCAATTCCTCATCACACTGGTACTCTGGTAAATTGTGACCTTTCTTGTGATACATTGTTGGTTCTCTGCATAATACCAATTTTGTCAGAGAGCCAGCACTGTCTTCTTATTGGCAGAGAGAATTGTGGAAAAAAACTTAGTCTAGTTAGGAACTGAGCCAGCACATGCCTGGGCTACATTCATCATAAATATTCATCTGTTCTTGTTCTCTGCTTGTAGTGTTCACAGAACAAAACTGGGGTTTTGGAATTTTGACTATACCAAAACACTTTGTGAATCAGTGTTTTTTGTCTCTTTCTTACTGTGAAATTCAGTAAATGTCATTCTTATTTTTGGAGATTTTTTCCCCTTTTTTCTGACCTCCCCTTTTGTGCAGTTAGAAAATGCTGAAAAAAAAACCTTGGTGTCGGGGGAGAGTAAACATTCTTGTTCATTTTCCTGCCTCCCTTCATATAGGGGACTTAACTGTCCTGTATCATCTCAAACTGGCATCATCCCTCTAAATTGCACCCATTTTGGTTCCTCCACTGCCTCTTAACAGTGTGGATTTTTGGATCTTCACTTTGTGCCCAAATTGGCAAATGTCATGGGAGAAAATGCATCTGTCAGATGTCAGCTCGTTTTCTGCAATTCCCTAATTTTCATGTTTTGGGTTATTCAGATACTATTTTTCTTGGTAGCTTTCAATGTATATTCTTTTATAGTTATTCATCTTTCTGTTTGTTCTTCATAGAAGTATAGGTTTATGATCTATTCTCAATATCCAAAATGTGTGTGTGTGTGCATGTGTTTCTTCTTTCCTATAGCCAAAATCCATCAGAAGAAACATTTTTCACTCTCAAAGGTTAATGATAGGCATTAATATATGCATTGTGTTGTTTGTTGAATACATAATGTCAGTGTTTTGAACTGAACATTTATCAAGCATATTTAGACCAAAATCTCATTTTTCTGTTTTCTTAGATATCAGTTAATATATTGAGGAGTATAATTTGCAGAGAAATTTTGAAATGATTTAACCAAGACAATTAGTATGGATGTTTGTGACCCTCCAAAATTCAAAAATTGAAATCTAATCTTTATTGTTACGATACTTGGAAGTAGGTTGTTATGGTTTTGATGCTCATGGGGGAAAGAATGCAAGAAGATTGGGAGTAGAAATGACTGGGTTATAGCCTTGACCTATTAGTGAATTAATTCTCTGATGGGATTTACTGAGTGGTAACTAGAGGCAGGTGGGTTGTGGCTGGAGGAAAGTTTTTATTGGGGGCATGGCTTTGGGGTGTATGTTTTGTATCTGAAGAGTGGAGTCTCTCTCTCTCTCTCTCTCTCTCTCTCTCTCTCTCTCTCTCTCTCTCTCTCCTTTCTGATCACCATGCAAGCTGCTTCTCTCTGCCACACTCTCTGCCATGGTGTTCTGCCTCACCTTGGACTCTGAGGAATGGAGCCAGCATAGTATGTACTAGGACCTCTGAAACTGTGAGCTCTCAAATAAACTTTTCCTCCTCTACTTTTGTTTTGGTAGAGTCTTTTAAACATAGCAATGAAAAAGCTGACTAAATAATAGGTCTTTTGTGTATTAACTAGGGCATGGGGGGGAACATTTATGAATGGAATTTATGCCTATATAAGTAGATACCAGAGAGCTAGTCCTTGTTTCCACTGTGTGAGAATCCAAGAAGTTGACTATCTGCAAGCCAGAAGAAAGCCCTCATCAGACCTCACTATGCTGGCACTTGGATCTCAGATTTATCACATCTCTAACCATTGGAAATAATGTTTGTTGTCCTAGTAACCTAGGCTATAATATTTTGTTCTAGCAACTTAAACTAAGATGAAATTTGAAAAAATTATACCTAATCATGCTTATGTTCTCTAGTAGTATTTACTGTCTCTTTTGTATATGTTAAATTCAGTCTATTATTATGTTGATAATCTTGACATGACTTTTATATTAGAGCTACTTCTTTTAATTATGCATTACTAGGTATCTCCTAATATTTGTTCCAAGGTATACATTCTCCCTCTAAAATTCTAAAATTTATTTTTTAATAAGTCATTAAATTGGTTTTAGAATATGGCTATGATATTAAAGCAGAATAACTACTGAACTTTCTGATATTTCCATTCTAGAGAAGCTACCAAGGCCATGGCTTTATAAATTTAGCAAAAAGATTTAAGCACAGAGATTGAAAGTATGGAAAAGGTGATGCTTATATTTGGGGGTCCAAAGGAAGGAATTTAGGAGTGTCTGTTGACCAAGGGGAAATTCCCATATAAAATAAAAACTTTCCTTCTCCTGGCTAATCATTTCATTATACCTCTGATTCTTTTAGTGTATTTCCTGTTTTTGCTGTTTTGTTTTTCTTTTTCATTCTCATGGAATATTTTATTGAGAATGTTCTGTACTGCAGGCTTTCTAGTTGTGAATTCTTTTAACTTTTGTTTATCAAAGAAAATTTTATTTCATTTTTAAATCTGAAGCTTAATTTTGCTGGATATAAAATTCTTGGTTGAAATCCATTTTCTTTCAGACCTCAAAATGTATTATTCCAGAACCTCCCAGCTTTCAGGATCTGGTTGAGAAAGCACCTGAGATCCAAATGGTTTCCCTCTATATGTAATTTGATAATTTTCTCCCATGGCTTTTAAGAGTCTATCATTATTTCATATATTATTTATTCTCATTATAATGTGCCTTGGTTTGGAACTGTGGTAATTTTGTACATTTGGAGTCCTGTAAGGACTTGTGGTTGATTTTCCATTTCATTCTTAGGTTTGGGAAACTTTCTGATATTATTTCATTGAAAAGACTGCGCATTCCTTTGGTTTGAATCTTTGTTCCTTCTTCTGTTTCAATAAATCTGAAATTTGGGCCTTTCATATCATTCCATAACTCTTGGAAGTTCTATTCATGGCCTCTTACCATCTTCTCTGAATGGTCAATTTTATTTTCAGTATTTTATATTTTGTCTTCATTGCTTAAGGGTCTGTCTTCTATATGGTCTAGTCTGCTGGTGATGCTTTCCAATGAATTTTTATTTGGTATATTGATTTCTTCATTTCCAGGATTTCTGCTTGGTGTTTTTTTTTTTCAGAATTTCTCCCTCTTTATCGAAGCTATCATTCATTTCCTGTATTTTCTCTCTGATTTAACTCATTGTACAATTGCCGCAATCTGGCTGCAGCAAAATAACCGGGGGGTGACAAGCAACTTGTGTAGATTGATACAGCAGGAGTGGGAGCCGTTTATTGTAGGACTGGAGGGGTATATATACATTCCACACAGCTTATCTTAATTAACATAAACTAGATACAGCAGTCAACCAATAAGGAATCTCCACACTTAATGGCTCACTGGCATTACTTCACAAACCACTCCCTCTGCAAAATGCCAGGCACCATCTTGACTTGTTTACAGACTCTAACATACAATCCTTTAATTCACAGATCAGTTTAACTATGTACATTCTAAACTTCTTCTCTGACATTTTTTCTACTGTGTTGTAAATAGATTCTATTGTTGGGGCATCTTGGTTTCTTCGTTCCCTTCATTTTTCATTTTGTCTGTGCATTTTCCCATGTAGTATTATGGATCTGAGGCATTACAATTTCTACCCTGTTGAGCCACAGTGTCACCAAATATCTCCCATACCTTGCTCTTAAGTGAGAACCAATATTAACAGCACACAATGTAAACACTATACAGCCTTAATCATAGTAGCTCCTATTAAGATGTCTACAGTTTTGTCGCAACAAACAGAAATGATGTGTTCAGTTGTTGTCTACAATGTAAACAGTAAGTTCACTAAAATGATTTACAATATCAAATGGTGTACAAAGAGAGAAGAGAGGTGTTGTGGGATATGATGCCTATGAAGGAGGAGTAGAGAAAATAGAAGTAAAAGAAATATAGAAAGAGTGAAAGGGGACTTGATAGAGGTTGATTGTTAGCGGGAGAAAAGAGAGAAAAAAAAATCCAGAGAAACAGATAAGTGAGAGGAAAAATAGATAAAGAGAAAGAAAAATAAATAAAAAAGAAAAAAAGGTAAAAATATAAAAATACACAATAAAACTATAAAATATTATTTATATATTCCAGTCCTCAGCAAACTAATGCATGGAAACACTTGGTTTCAAGTATGGTAAAAATGAGAGAGAGGAGAAAAAAAAATCAATGGAAAATTGAACAGTTCTTCCCAGTGGCATTTAAAAGTTTCTCATCTTCCCTTTTCCACTGATAGCCAGCACTGTCTGGAGTTTGATGGTAGTTCCAGTCCAGTGGGTCGAGGACTGACTGGCTACTCAAGGTGATAGCAAGATGACCTCATACCCACTTCCAACTCTCCTACCTAATGTAGCCAGCCCCGTGTACTTCAGCACTCATGGAGCAGCGGGTAGCCTGGTCTCTTCAGTCTCTCCAACCTGGGCTCCTCTGTGGGCCAAAACTCCTCCAGTCTCTGCCTTTTCACAGGACCACCTGTTCCAGAGAGGTCTACACAGAACCAGTCACTACCTGAAACTTCTGGAATTCAGATACCTCAGGCTTGGTCTCAATGGCATTGAGACCTTGCAGTCCCAAGGTCTCAATGCCATTCCAAATTGCTAAAAGTCCACCAGGGATATGCTTATATAGAGGAGCAGCCCTGTGAAGAAGCAGGAAGATGCCAACCACCAGCACTCCCTGTAGAAAGACCTCAGGTGCAAGCAAACTCTCAAGCATCCTGACACTGGGCTTCCAGGCCCTGGACATTGTCCCTAGAGTCAGCTGCACCCTAAGATGGCAGTGGCAGCAAACCTGCAGGCACTCTGGCATTAGACCTCTGGGCAGCTATGGCAGCCTATATACACATTTTTTATGATTAAATAATTGATATATTTTAAATTTTTTCCTAGCCCTATAAATAGATAACCCAAATACTTATTATTAATTGCCTATACATAATTTAATAAGTTTTGGAAATTTTATACTCTAGCATTTGATATCTCATATTTGTCTGTTCACCATGTTTAGGGTTTTGTATAGTCCTATATTGTTTTAATTATATTTTTGTAATATACATAGAATAAAAATTTTGACCTATATTTACATTTTAAAAATAATATTTCTAAGTGTGAAAATATTGTTAAATTTATTTTTCCACATAAACTTTGAAATTATCTGTAGAATTCAATACTGCATTTGTTCTTTATTTTTGTTTTGTTTTCTTTCTTTTTCATATATTCCTTGACTGCATTCTACCTGCTGAGACAGGCAGCTGAGACTCAATGAGGAAAAGATGTAGAGTTGAGTTCTTTCAGGGGCTTTATTTCTAATATAAAAGAAAGATGTGCAAACAGGAGAATAAGTGAATAAACAGGATACAAACACAACACTGGGGCTCCACAGCATATGCAGTATGGCCCCTCCTTTAGGCTGGGCTGCCCCTGCCTCTCTGCTGTCTGTACACAGGGAGAGCTTGCTGGTCTTTCCAGAGAACTGAATTCACTCCGTAGGAGAGCAGGAAGTGCCAGGGAATGACACCATAGGGCATGAATGACACTCATGATTGAGGGCTGGCAGTGCCTGTTTCTCCTCTCTGCTGATTTGAGGAGGGACAGTCCAAATCTTGTTGATTCTCATCCTTCAGATGAAACAGATTGATGGTGCCCAGACTGGGCTTTTCACCTCTGCCTCCTCCTGCTTCTTTTGTCCTTTATAGATTTTTTTAAAAGCACTTCCTTAACTGACTTGCATACAAACTGTCATCTTAGATACTATTTCTGGTTAACCCAGAAAGGCAGTGTTATTTATATGCCGCAGTCCCCGGCTGCAGCAAAATAACCGGGGGGTGACGAGCAACTTGTGTAGATTGATACAGCAGGAGTGGAAGCCGTTTATTGCAGGACAGGAGCAGTATTTATACATTCCACACAGCTTATCTAATAAGCTAGATACATCAGTCAACCAATCAGGAATCTCCACACTTAATGGCTCGCTTTTGTTACTTCTCAAACCACTCCCTCTGGAATTTTGCCAGGCACCATCCAGACTTGTTTACGAACTCTAACATTCCCCTGGCAAAATGCCAGGTGTTATTTTGACTTGTTTACAGACTCCAACATTTATATTAAACTGAAATATGTGTTAAATTATTTCCTCCTCCTTACTAAATAAATGTATGGCTTCTCATTCCATGTTGCATAAAGATTTAGGTTCATCTCTTTGTCTCTCAAGGTGACATGGGTGTAGCTTATATGGCCTCCTGATCTCCTTTAGTACTTCTCTTTATCACTGGATTTTAACACTGGTGAATTGTGGGATGTTTAGACACATTAAGCCCTTCTCAAAGCCATTTAACAGGCTATTTTTTCCATCCTCTTCATCCCCTATATTATTTAATATCTCAACCTGAAGACTTCTGGATTAAGTAGTATGACTATTTCCAAATATTTTCTTTTTCTGTAATGCTATCATCCATTCCCCTCCTTGCCATATCTCTTATCTTAGTTCAGGTTGCTAAAACAAAATTCCACAGACAGGCTGACTTATAAAAATGGAAATTTATTTCTCGCCATTTTGAGGCTGAAAGATTGAGCTCAGGGTGCCAGTTTGTTGGGTCTACATCTTATTGCATTTCTCAGATGGTAGCAAGAGTGAAGTAATTCTCAAGGTCTCTTGTTATAATGTTAAGGCTGTTTACTGGTGACAAATTCTTGCTTCCCGGAATGCTGAAGTATAACACCAGAGAAGCATGCTGAGGCAAAGGCTTTATTAAAGCAGAAAACACTTCCTTCCAGAGGAAGAAGGGGACCTGAATGGTGGAATCCCTGAAAGGGGGAAGTCTTCCCTTTTTTGTATCTTAGGTCTTCTTTTAGTCCTCCCACATTCCTGTTCTTTGTTTCCCTATATCCTACAGTGATACAATGGAGGTTGGAAGGCCAAAAGGTGGGGGATAGGTGGACTGCAGGAGTAATCTGGGCAAGAAGGGCCTGGGGTGGTTTGATTAGCACCTCTCTGTTTGCTGGGAGCTACTTCATTATCAGTTTTCTAGGATGGGTTCTGGGCGTTGGGGACATTGACATTTCAATTTCCCCAGATACAGTTCTGTTTCCTGAACTCCATTCTTGATAATGGTCTCCATTTTCTTTATCTTACTCAATATTAGACCCAATTTACCTAACTACACTAACTACCCATCTTTAAATCTGCTTCAATAAGAGCACTAACCCTGTTTACAAGGGCTCCATTATCATGTCCTAATCATCTCTCACAGATACCATTTCCAAATTTTATTACACTTGAGATTGGTAGTTCTTCATATTACTTTTATGGGAGACATAATCACTAATTCTGTTCCACCTTACTATTGCCAGAATATCTTAATAATAATTAGGGTCATTTTATTCTCCTTACAAGATGGAATGACAATAGGCTAACTGTACTTTATCTCTGAGCTGGAACAACTTGGTTCCCTTTCTTCTTACAGTCCTCTACCATGAGATAAGGTTGGATCTTTCATCCTAGATCCCAGAATGAAAAGACAGGTAAGACAACCAGAGCAGAGCAAAACCCAACAGAACCACATGACAACAAGACAGAACCAAGCAGGTACCAGCAACAGCATAATAAGAAATGAATGTTTGTTTTCACAAGCTAACATATGCTTGTGTGGTTTTTTGCATTGGATCTTGACTAAACAGAAACTTTTCTCAGGAGTGGAATTTGGCTGTAATATCAAAATCAGCTCTATTTACTAAACTTGGAAACTATCAGAATGCTAATAGTGAGTGTTGGTTCAGTCACTTTATGTGATGAAATGCTACCAGAACCAGTAGCTCCAAAAAATGACAGGACTAATTGCCAGAAAGAATTACAAGATCCAAGAAATTCTGGAACTTGTAGGTTGGAAAATGAACTGATTCTCATAAATTATGTGCAAATTGTTTTAAAAGTTCTCTTTTCCCTAAGGCCTTATTCTGACTCAAAATAAGAGAAAGACTCAAGAACCAATAGAAGAATGGGTACTATAACTTTTAAGTTAGTTGATTGCCTTAATTCATCCCTCAGTAAATATTTCAGTTGAATAAAACAACTTAGGGAAATAAAAATAAAAACATCATTTCCCTAATATTCAATAGTTTCAACATACTTCTAATCAAGTTGAGGGAAAGAAAGAAAAAAAAATGGGAAAGCCTTCTCAGAAATAATTGTAAGTACACCTATTTATACATGAGAAACAATGGAATCATAGATTTACTAGAATCTACAGATATTTTTAAAATTAACAAAACTTTGTACAACGTGTTCCATTCCATTCTGTGGCTAGGTTGAATAAGAGGGTCTATAACTGAAGGGAAAAAAAAAAATCTGTCCCTTTTTGTTTAGGAAGATGTTTAACTTTAGAAACTTGGCTGTTTTCAGAGATGACATCATCTCCAAACTTCAGACTTGGGTAAGAAGGTGAATGGAAGAGTGAGAAGTCCCAGAGGGCAGGCCAGTAGCCACAGAGAACTCAGGACAAAGAAATGCTCCCAAGGGGAGGACCTGGGGGCTAAGTGGAGAGCATTCATTCTGCACAGTAGGGGAATACTCACAGTATTATCTCAGAGGTATTTGGGGATTTCTGTGAACCAGTAGCCAATGTAGGACCTTTTTCCTGAATATGTAAATTTTAGCTGCTCTGAGCCATTGTATTTTGTGTTTGAGGAGACTTAACTATCTTGCTTTTTTACCTGGTAGGTACCAAGATCAGGAGAAGCTGCATCTGGGAACCAAGAAATATTGCAAGTCTTTCAACTTTGAGCTTCAAATCTTATTGGAATGAGATTAAGTTTACTCTCTTCAGCGGGAAAGAATGTATTTTCATATAGGAGCAAAAAAAATTTGTGCAGACTGGTATTTTGCTTGATTTTCTCCATTATCTTCTCTTCCCCTCCAAAAATATTTTACATGCCCTGTTTTTCATGCCCCAGTGTTGGCCTTAGATACCTATATGTCTTTCTTTTTCCAGTGGGTCAGGTGTATGTTACATCTAAAGTGTTCAACATGTGTCTGTAAATAGGTTCAGACTTTTCCCCTGGCTTCTGCCTTCAGAACACCACACAGCAGTTGCAGACAGCTTTCAGCTTGAAATCCAATATTCCAAGAGTCCATGAACAGCCAGGAGGAGCCATTGTCAACTGGCCCACTCCTGAGATGAGTTATCTGTGACTGAATCCGATATGACTCTCTGTTACTATAGAAAAAGCTTACTTATAGAACACCCCAATTTATTATTTTATTTCGCTTCAACATTAGCTCATATATTTTCAATGGCTTTATGTGTAATTCTTACCCAGATTTAAGAATTAGTTTTTTCATTTGTTTAGTTCATTTTCACCTGTTACATTTATTGCCCAGTGTGTTCAAGGGAGTCTTAATCTACTCACTGTGACCCTAAAGATTACATAGTTACTGGTACGTAGCAGATATACAAAACTAATTTTGAAGTAATATATGATTAAATTAATCTTCCTTCATAATAATATATCATCTATAAAAACACATGTTATACATATTTATAACACAGGAGAAGTTAACAATATCTTAGAACAATTCTTAAATTTTTATTTTGTATTTTATTTAAATTTGGATGATTTCGGATGTATTTATTTCCATATATACAGTTGGACTTCTTTAATGGTAGTGCCTACACTTCAACGCCTAATATCATTTGCAATCCTGCAGCCTCAGAATTTGCTTAAAATTAACATTTGATTGTCTTTACTTTGAAAATAAAGCTGGAGCCTCTCTCCAATACTGTATGCCTGCAAATGTTTTTACACGTTCATTTTTTTTCCTAGTCATCTTTCCTCGATTTTCTGTGGGCATGAAAGTGAAGCATTTCACTGAAGTGTTTATCAGCTGACATGAAGAAATATTACAGCTATTCTCTGAAGGACTCTCTTCAGTGCTCTGGTCATTTCTTTGTCCTTTATCATTCAGTGTCATTCTGAGTCTTTTGGACTTCCAATCATTCCATTACAGAATTCAGAATATTTCTTCACTAAGCTTGTAGACACTGCAGAGAAACCAGCTGGTAAAATAATGACTGGTTATGCTCTCCTATGACATGAAGAAATGATTTTTGGACCACACCATGTCCACTTTGCAGATAAAATAACGTTTATTTTTCTTTTATATATGTGTGTGTGTGTGTGTATTTTTCTTCTTCCAATAGACCTCAGTTATATATTCTCAACTTTCTCAATTAAACTGAAAATCTCTTTACCTATTTATATATCAGGAGATACAGTTGGTATCTAGCTACTTATCTATTTAGAATCACCCTATAATATTTAAATAGTAAAATATACTTTATTCCTCCAAAGTATAATTTAGTTTCTAGCTTCATGCACACTAGTTCATGGGATCTTCCCCAAAACTGTATGAAATAAACACACAAATAGCCCCATTATAGAGATAAAGATACCAAGGAGTGTAGATTTGAAGCAGGTTCCATAAAATAATGTAGCTTTCATGTATACTAGTTATGAGCCAAACCAGAGTAGTATATATTCATTCACATTGATTTCTATAAATAAGTTTCAGTCATCTTTTTCACTGCTGTGACTTAAAGACCTGAAAAGAGAGATTTTGGAGGAGGAAATTTTATTTGGGAGCTCAAGATTCAGAGGCCTCAGTCTATAGAAAGCCTGATCCATTTCTTGGGTCTTGAGGTGAAGCTGAACATCATGGCAAAAGATGTAATAGAGGGAATGATCAGGAAGCAGACAAAAAGAATAAACAGCCCACAAAGTATACACCCGCTGAGGGCACACCCCCAATGATGGACATCCTCCAACCACACCCTACCCACCTTCTGTCACCACCCAGTTAATCTCATCAAGGAGGGAAATTCACTTGGTTAAGGCTTTCATAACCCAATCATTTCCCGTTTGAATCTTTTGCGTGTTCTCCCACATGTTCTTTTGGGATCACCTCACTTCAAACCATAACAGTAGTCTTTCAAATCACTATGACAATATTTTCTAAGAGAATCTGACCATTTTAACAAAGTGTAAGCATTTGAACAAGTTCTAAGTGATTTATCTGAAATAGACTCTACTTCTACTTTAAAAAATTACTAGATATTCCTCCCTTAGAGAAGTTTATTCATAAATGCTCTATGACATAATACATTATTTCCAGTGGAAGCCTTATGAGCCAGCTTATGGGTTACTGTGTCCCTTACTTCTATCCCTTTAATCATGGAAACCTTTATCTTCATGCAACTCCATGAAGATCTTTCACTGATTTTGGTAAGCATAGTTCCCAGTTGACCTATGATGCAGAATGTACAATATGTAAACCTTAGTTTTTAACTTCTAAATTTGGAAATATATTGTTATACAATGACTTAGCCATTTATGGTTAACAGATATCATAGTTTTAAGAGTTGAGATAAATGCATGCAATAGTTCTGTTCTTCAGAATAAATTCCTTAAATCTCAAATGAAATATTGTACAAATCTGGGTGTATTAAATTTGAATAGACCCCATATTTCTAGTTCCATTTCCAGATTAGTCTGATGGCATAGTTCTTGGTACATTAAATATTCAAAATTATTTTTTGTTTTACTTAAATTATATGTGACCTCATGTGATATTGTAGCATCAAATGTGGAATGCTTGATAAGTATCATATTTTAGAAGGTAGGTATAGGTCTTAAGAATAGCAAAATCAGATTTAAAAAAATGCAAAGATTCATAAAATGACCAAATCACACACTGAAGAACTTTCTTTGCATGTGGATTGAATTTTTGTTAATGTTTTCTAATTTATGATTTATAAACCTAGCAAAATTCCATATATAGATTTTGATCAAGTTAAGCAGGAAAACTCTTGGAAAAATATTCAATTAATTGTACTTTAATAAAAACCTCATTCATGAGCCTACTTGTAAACAAAATTTATTTAATAATATAAAATGTTCTAATTCAAACTGAAAAAAATATGTATTTGAATAAGAGTAATATGAATCTGAACATATGAATTATTTTTAGAGCTTTCTATAACTATTAATTATGTAGGTCTTAATTAAAAATAAATTAATACCATTCCAAAAAATAAAAATAAGATTTTTCTAAATTATATGCATGTTCTATAAAATATACATGACTTCTATTGTTGAGTACATCAACATGTCCTCTCCAGGAAAAAAAGGAAATCAATCATTTTGCCAGCCTTTATCTTTGCAATTTTCCCAAATGAGTTGAGTCAATTGAGGAATAATGAGTCATTTATTACAGGTAACTCAAATTCACAAAATCTGTGTTGCTTAATAGTTCACAATGAAACTAATTGTAACAAAAAAAAATACTATAAATTGCATCACCTGTGATTGCTTTAATCATTTATCTGTAATTGTTAGAAACACATCAACATGATAGACATGGGCTTTTGACAGTAGGCTGGAGAATTCTGAAGATGCAAACAACATTATTAAATCATGCTTCAAATATGAGCATAGGAGAAGTAAATATCAATGGACCTTTTGTGGGTTAGAAATTAATGTACTCTCAAAGAGTCATTCCCCTTCATAAGAAAAAGGGAAATTCACAGAAATTTAAAAAAGAAAATCATTAGCATCAGCAGATGCCTCTGTATTTCAATTAAATACCATTGATATGGAGCATGTCATTGTTAATCCCAGAAATGTTTTAAGCATTAGTATTATTTATTTAGTAAGGGGGGATTACTTGCTTAGTCTCTCTCTTGTCCTGAGTGTCTGCCAGAAAACAATGTGTGTATCTGAGCAGCACATTGGTCTTTTTACTTTGCTCTTTTGCTCCCTCGAGACTGCCTAATACAAGCCCTTATGTCAATTTTTCTTCTATACTTCATATGATATTCTGCTGATGCTTCTTTTTCTTTTCATCTATCACTTAAAAAAAATCTCCTTTCCTCAGATAAATCAACCTCCTTTCCTCAAATAAATCAACATAAGTATACAACTTTTGTGTAGGCATTTTTTTTGTGTGTGTGTGTGTAGGCAATTTGAACATGCTCACAAAAAAAAAAAAAAAAAAAAAAAAAAAAAAACACTAAAGTTTCATCCATCTATCACTGGAGAAATTTTGGATTAAGTGGTTTCAACAGTTTTTGAACCTACCAGGTATATTACCTCGTTGTCAGTTGGGCAGTGAGGAATGAAGGGACTGATTTTGACAGCCAGAAAAGCCAGAGTAGTTTTACAAGTATTTGTAAGAGAGAGAAAAGGTGCTGGTTGTGGCTGTAAGAAAGCCTGGGCAAGTAGGTGGGGAACATGAACAAACTGTGCTTTCAGTAAATCAGTGTGAATCTCCTAACCATAGAAGCAGGAGAGAAAGAGAGCAAACAAGGGATCAAGAACCGGGGATTAGCTGCTTCTCAGCAGCACCTTCCTCCCTATGGCTTCCCAGTCTCCTTTGTGCATGGCCTTATTCAACTCTGCCTGAGCCTATCTTTTCTTGAAACTGAAAATGAAATAAAAGAGTCCTTTCATTAACATTTTTTTTTAATGTTGACTTTCATAGAGTTCAAAATGGAGAAAGCCAAGCACAGTAAGAGGAAATAATAAGGCATCACTTACTACATGTTTTAAGAAGAATAAACTCCACTGTGATCCACACCTGGTAAGAGTCATAAATCTTTTTTTTTTCCTTCAAGTTAATAAGAACACAATGTACTTTTTCATTTTTCATGCTCTGTGTTGTATTTAATATGCATAGTTTATGCAGTATTATACTTGCTGGTTTTATTTCTTTATATATCATATTAAATTTATTGGGCTATTTATCTACCTTTATAATTGATAATATTTTTCTCATAGACAGGATTATCTCATTCATTTTGGTGTATACAGAATTGGTACAGGGCCTAACAAATAGGTGTTCATTTTACATATGTAGAAAGAAGAAATCATGTGTCATATTTATAACTTTCAGTATATAGTTTTATATATTATTGTATTCTTAGGAATTTTACTTCAGAAGTGTTTTACACAAGCAGAAAATTAAACAGTATCAAGAGATAAAATGAGGAAGGGATCACATAACAGAAAATGATTACTTTTTTGCTATCCACTAATAAACTTTGGCACTTATACTTACATTTCATTCTCCACAGGTGAATATATATATATATATATATATATATATATATATATATATATATATATATATATATACATATATATATATATATATATATATATACATATATATATATATATATATGTATATATACATATATATATATATATATATATATATATATATATATATATATTATACATATAATCTATCTATCTATCTATGTATATACATGTATATATATATACACATATATATGTATACACATTGTATATATATTCTTTGTCTTCCTCTACATGTTGTGCCAAAAAATAGAATTTGTGTTAATCACTTCTCAGAGGCCCTTCTAAAGCACTATATGAGCAATGTTCTCATACATTAGGAATTTCTCCATCTAAATTACTGTGTATATTCCAAGAAGAAATCTAAAAAATTTGAACTATTAATGGTGTGAAGATTATTAACATGTTAACATAAAACTTGCATGCTGTCAACAATTCATTACTGCAAAAGTTAAAGAATATCTAAGAAAATGGAATTTTAAAAAATCAATTTGTGCATGATAATTGTATATACTAAATAGTGGTAGATAGGTTTCCAAATTAGTTAAATATTTTTTCCCTTTCTCATTTTCCCATATCTCTGAAAGTTGTCATGTTTCTTGCCATTTTGATAGATGGTATATTCTACTTTTACATTAATTTGTATTTTTCTACAATTAAGATTATTTTCACTAATTATTAGATATTGAATTTGCTTTACTCTGAATTTTCCATTGAATTACATCCGTTTATATCATTGTATATCTTATTAGAATCCATCATCCATATACTTAGTAAATATATTTTTCAAGTCATTTTATTACTTGCTTTAGATATCTCTTAATGTAAACTCTATATGTAATCAAAATTCTATTTCAATTATTGTGGCTCCATGCCTGTTTTATTAGGTGTGATAGAATGCGATGATTTTAACCCACTTGAACCAAATGTATGAAATATGATTTGTCAAGATCATTGTAATGTTTTGAGAAACCAATTAAAAAAAAATACTTGAAGTAATCACTCACAATTTTGGCTCTGAATCTTGGAGGTTTCTGTCCATGACTAATTGGGCCCTTGTGTCCAAGGCAGCACATTATGGTGAAAGTGTGTGGCAGAGGAAAACACTCACTTCATAACAAGGAAGTGAAGGAGAGGAGGAGGAGCAGCCTGATCTCCCAATATGCCTTTCAACACCTGTCCTCAGTTATCAGAAGACCTCTAATAGGCTCCACTTTTAAAGTTTCCACCACCACCCAATCCTGACATTCTAGGGAACAAGCCTTTTACACCTGGGAATTTGAGGATATTCCAGATATAAAGTCAGTATTAGTTGGTACATCATGTCTACAACTTATTATAAATAAAGAGATATTACTAATAATTTTTAAACTCCCTGTTTGTCATTCAGGTTGCATTTGCCTACCTTTAATTAATAACCACTGTCTTAAATCTTTATAAATATGGCCTGTTCAAAATATGTATCTAACCCTAAGCTTTATATTATTTAATTTTGAATATCATAAAAATTCAGATAGGTATGTTTTTTTACGTTTCTTTATTTAACTAGTTTTCTTTTTCTATTTGAGGATTAGAACATTTATTATTTTATGAGCACTAACAATTTACTTATCCATCCAAATGACTAAGGGCAGCATTTTTGTTTCAGCTGGCTGGTTCTTATCAACAATTTTACAATGGATTTTCTAATACCTAGCTATTATGTATAATATGTGTCTTCAATTTTGCTACATGAAGCTAAAATTGACTTTAAAACTGTTATTTTCCCCTTCTGTGAAGTGTTTTCCTATGTTTTTTCCTAACTAACAATTTTTTTAAATTAATGAGTGGTTCTATAATAATCTATTTAAAATTATTAAGGTCTCAAGTATGGTCATGCATCAATAATGTGGATATATTCTGGGAAATACATCATTATGTGATTTAATCTTTGTGTGAACATCATAGAGTGTACTTACAAAAACGGAAGCCCCTGGTATAGTAGGCTATACCTGTGCTACCTGGTATAGGTTATTGCCCCAGGCTACAAACTTACTCAATACATTACTCCATTGAATATTATCAGCAACTAAAACACAGTGGTTGGTAGTTATTTATCAAAATATACCTACACTTGAAAAAAATTAATTAAATACTTTTAAAAAATAAAATATGGTATATTGTGTAGGACATTTTTTCTTTCTATCTTCCTTTCTTTCTTTTCTCTCTCTTTTTTTTTTTTTTGAATAGAGTTTGCTGGAATGAAAGCTTCCCTGGGTGCATCAGGTGAGTGCACACAGGGTCAGGATCCTCATTATTACTGTCTTCCACCTCCACATGTTGTTTCCACTGGGAGGTTTTCAGGGTAATCACATTCACAGAGCTAATATCTCCTGTGATAACAGTTCCTTCTTATGAAATACCTCCTTTAGGACCAGCCTGAGGCTATTTTACAGTCACAGTTATTTTCACAAATAGAAATACATTCTAAAATAATAATAAAAGTATAGTGCAGTGAATGTAGAAAAACCACTCTTTATTATCATTATCAAAACTCACACTTGCATGTGCTATTCTTTTTATGTGACTGGCAACCCAAAGCTTTGTTTATGCTGGTGTTACTACAAACACCAGAATACACATCCGCTACAGTGTTACCAGGCAGAAGGATTTTTTTTTTTTAGCTCCAGTATAATTTTATAATTGTCAAGTTGTATATCTAGACTCCTATTATTGTAGACATTGATGTATGTTGCATGACTATGTCTATATGCACATATCTATATTGTTATGTTGACTTTTTAAAGGAGGAATTATATTTAATTAAAATGTTTTTCTACCTTCTTTACCATCTTTCTCTTTCTCTTGGATGTGACATCTTCTCTGACTAGAGTTCTAAGCAGCTTTTTTTAAAAAAAATATATATATTAATCAGAAGTACTCCTTCTTTTATTGGGTGATATCTCCGGCCTGCCCGTGGGGTTAGATTTGAGTGTGGTAGCTTCTCTGTTGTTTCTTGGAGAGGAAAGGCTGCTTTCTTTCAGAAAAATGGGCATCTGTGCTGATGTGAAAGAAAAAGCCTTACTGAGTTCATATGTCAATCACTCCAGTCCCAGTACTCACAATTCATGATTCCTATTTCTTTTCTGTTTTACTTATGTTATTTGTATTCATACTTTACAACTGAAGTAAACTGAATTTCTTCCTGAAATATTTCCTAGTTAAACCCACTCATATAAATCTCCACCAAAAACATTCAAATTACACGATTTTATTATTAATATTTCTAATCTCAGTCTTATTTTTCCATGTATGAAAATTTCTCCCAACATGTAAATTTTGATTTCAAAACTTCTCCTTTTCAGTTATATTGTCATTGTTGGTAGTGATCAATACAGAAAGGAGTCCTTCTCATCCTTGCCCTTTATAAAATTTGCATCTAGAAAAGTTACATTTCTCCAAGCTACTATAGTCCCTTCCTTATACTTTCCACCTTCATTTTATTAAATGCTTAATTTTGACTTAGATATTACTTGAGATATATTATTAAGATGGCCTTATTAATCTACTTTTCAACTTAAACAATATAGGAAATATTCATATAGGCTAAATATATCCTAATTATAATTATTAAAAACAATTGAAAATGCACATGTTCATTTTTTTCTTTGTTAATTTATAAATTCATATTAACATATAGGTAGGAAAGTGAGATTTTTGGTGAAGCATCTTTAAAATATAATGTAGGATAATTTTCATTTCAATTAAGCCTAGTGGTTTAGTCAATTTTACCATTTACTGAGTTAACTTTTAAGTTAATATAACTGAATTAAAATTTCTTAAAAGATAAGTGTATAACTAATCAATAATTTAAATTAGAAGTGATTTATAAATATAATTAAATTCTCAGAGAGCGTTCTTCTTTCAAAAGTTATGCTTTTGAAAGAGAGACATGGAGAGCAGAATTACGGAATTAATTATGTCCTGCAACATCTTATATTTTATATTATCTTAATATGTTTTTAAAATTTAAGTGGAAAATCAAGTATACTTTACAAATAATCATGCACATTAGGTTACAGGAGATTAGAGCTTAACATAAAATCATCTAATACTATCAAGAAGAAATATATTAGTACAAAATAATAATAAAAATTGGAAAAGTTTTACTTTGCAGTTTTCTACATCATTAAGACTATCTTGAATAAACAGTTCTGCATCTTACTGAGTATATGGTTGAGTGATTTTTGTTTATCTCTAAATAGATGTCTCTTTTGATTATAAATAATCAAAAATTACTTCTTGAAGAAATAATAACCTGATTTTCCTTCCAAGTCTCACTTTATTGCACTCATTTCCTTTTGGTTGGCCTTGAGATGAGGAGCTTAGACTTGGATAGAAATGTTTTCATTTTCTTATATTATGGTTTCTCTTATCTTTAATTTTATGACCTGATGTAATATTTTTGTTTTGTTTTGTTTTTAAGTGTCTTATATTTGTCTGCAGAACATATTAGATAATGTAAGTGCTCCATTCATAATGGAAAACTGGTTTCCTCTAATACAAAGTTTACAGACATTGAAAATCTACATATTTATTAATAAAACAATAGGTAGACATTATCACTAGCCCTAATTTTGAATTGTCCTACAGTTTTCACTTATTCCTGAATATGTCCAGCAACCCCTTTGCTAATCCATGTTGTTGTTTATACCTCCTTGCAGATTATAAAACAAAGTGTTTTATTTCCTATAAAGAAAATCAGGGAACAACCAACTTGGGCAAATTGCAAAGTTGCTTCCTGACAGGGTTTCCTAAACCATGTCTACTTCTATATTTATCCCTAATTCATCACCTTCTCCAGCCACTAGTTTGAACAACACAAGTGAACAAGTGGCCTAGTCATCTAAGCATTATTTATTTTACAGTGTTACTTTCAAAAGATTTTTCCGCAGGCCTATTTTATACTGGGTACTTTGGCTGGCAGGTGCTGGATTTATGTTCAGTGAGTTACAAGCACCCAGGCACTTTTGACTTAGCTGAGATAATACTTCTAAGTAATTCAGTCTTCATGACCTCAGTGGAACTCTTGTTTAACACATATGAGGCACTGGGTTTAATTCTCAGCACCACATATGTAAATAAATAAAATAAAGTTGTTATGTCCTTCTATAACTAAAAATAGTTTTTAAAAATGACAAATACTTTGACTTATGGAAGGCTATAAATTTTAAGAAGACATATTTTATTGACCCTATCACTGCTTAGCATGCAGCTGTGCAGCTGCTAAGGTGATGAAATCTTTGTCAACCAAAATAAGACTGACCTCTTCAGAAAATATATCTGACACAACATGATTTCAAATTTTCAACCAAATCTAAGCGGGTTATAATAAATTTGGATTGTAATAAACTCAATAATTCTCTTAAGTATTTTATCTTGAAATGACATGAAAAATAATGTTATATTCAAATAACATACAAACTTTCTTTATCTTAAGAAGAATGTGAGCGATCCTTTTTGTAACATTACCTAAAATACTAAGTAAGATTATAATATATATGTGTGTGTATGTGTGTGTGTGTGTGTGTGTGTGCACATGTAACATATTGGATAGTTTGTCATCTGACATGGACCCATGAATAATGGAGAATTTTGAATCATTTTTATATATGTATATACAAACATATTTTATCTCATACTTTCAAACAGAATATAATTACAATTAAGTAAGCCATTTAGAACTTCCTAAATTATATATGCATACCAAGTTTGCATATATTATAAATTATTTTCAAACTAGTTATAATATAGTAAGTAACTCTGAGATTAAATAAAAATTTAGAGTTCTAAGTCTGGCAAGAAAGTACCAGCTAGGAGATACAGAAATCACTGGAAAGCAATTTTATCATTTCATGAAAAAGAGCCAACTTTCTGAATTTTACTGACATCTTTTACTTTAAAAATATATACTATACATGATTTCTAGAGTCAAACATACTAGACGTAAGATTTTCACTCTTCACATTACCATAGCCTATCCTAGAATATTAAAAATATTTTCTATTCTTCATGTGGACTCTTTTTAGGAAATGAAATTCTCACTGAGAATAAAATGACATTGACAATAATAAGTTTGTCCTTATATAAGTTTGGTATTTCCAATTACTTTCTTGCCAACTGTAAAATATACTTCCTAGTACTTGTTATTATATTTTCTCATTATTTACTCAAATTCTTACTCTTTAAAATTCCATTTTCATGGTCAAAAAGCATAGAAATTGAAATGCACTCAAAATGAATGATAATGCTTGTTGCTCTCTGGCTTGTCCTAGGAGTCAACGTTCAGACCTGGCATTGACAGCTGGTCAGCTCATCTCATTCCTCCCCTCTGTGAGCTAATGCTCTTCCACCTGGACATTTATTTTAGAGCATCTCCAGGCCTGTTCTCTTTTCTCTGTAAATTATCCACTGACCTTAAGTCTTAGTTTGGTTCAAAACAAAAGCATATTTTGACAAAGACTCAAAAAGAATAGCTTATTTTGTAGGTCATCCCAAGAATCCCCAAAATAAAGATAGAGAACAAGTGAAGTGAAAAGGAAGTACAGATAGTTTACAACAATTTGTTACCAAGGAGTTCTTGGTGTGCATGGCTGGTGCTTAAACCTGCTAGCAAACAGGAATAGAATACATGCTTTGGAGGTTTTCAAATCAACACCAAGGGTAAGTAAGGACATTTTTCTATCTGTGTTTGGCTGAGGCTTACTAGAGCAAAATGTTATTTTTTAGTATTGCTTACTCACTTTGTGAGTTGTTGAAGAAGATTTTTTTTCAACAAAGAAGTCTTGACGTAAAGAAAAGCAGACTCAGCAGTTGGAATCAGTGCAGTGAATGCAAAAGACAAAGGTATCTGTATCTGAGTAGTGCACCACCAGGGCCAGCTGCATGTATTGTGTATTGAAAATTCATGTTTGCTTCATATAAATGTACAAACACCTTTTCTTGAAATAGAACAAATAATTCCACATGAGATCTGGCAAAACTATTAAGTATATCTACTTTTTTAAAATTATCTGTAGATTGAAGTCTTTTTAATCACTATTATTTATTTGAAGATATTCTAGTAGATTCTATTGTTTTAATATATTTTTGATTCCCTGTTCACTGTTAATTGGATAAAAAAATACAGATTTGAAATCCTGATGGCATTTTTATGGCATATTACAATTTAGTCTTCATCTGCTTTGTAATCAAGAATCAAGGATTTTTCTCTGCTGCATCTCTTCATATTCTTGTTTTTCTTCTTATTATCATTATTATTTTAAAATATTTATTGTAGTTGGACACAATACCTTTATTTCACTTGTTTATTTTTATGTGGTTCTGAGAATCAAACCTAGGGTCTTGCGGGTGCGAGGCAAGCACTCTACCACTGAGCCACCATGCCAGCCCATTTATCATTATTATTATTTGTGCTAGGGGTAGAACCCAAGCCTTGTGTACAATTAGCAAGTAGACTACCAATGTTACTTCCACATTCTACACCTCTTTATCATAAAGCTTTTCCCCTATTTCCTAAATTAGACATTTTCATATCTGTTTTCTATCAGTTTTCTCGACTTTTACCCTATTTACTCTTACATCATTCCCATTCATTGCTTAAAGATTCCACACAATTTAATTATTCAATATGAAGACTATATAATATGGACAGAGTGACAAATCAGAAAATAAAAATGTGTTGTAAATTATAGTTTAATATATACATATAGTTTAATGTACTACTTTAATGTACTATTAAACTATCTGTACTTACAATTTACCATAGCTTATCTGAAGACCAGAAAGGAGATATCTGTAGGAATGGCCTCAATGTCTTCATGCCTTTGCATTCAAGGTCTTTCAATATGATACTACAAATTCTCTGATAAAAAGCACTAATTTGTTTCTCTACTCAATGAAAGCAGGTATGATTGGCTTTGACCAAAGAGGCATTAGCAAACATTAAACAAACAAAGGACTGGGAAACATGAGCACATTTGTCATTTTCTTTTAATGCTATTGGAATCTCTAGTCAACATGTGAACAATTCTGGGTTAGCCTGGCAGGAGAAGAACAAAACACCATAACCTGGTTGCACCCATTACCTCCAACAGCCTACCCTCAGAGGCGAGCTGCTTAGTGAACCACCAACTGGGCACAGAGGCATGAGTGAGCCCAACCAAGCCCCAATTCATTCTGGTCCTGTCATTCTAGAAAATCAAGAGTGAAATAGGTAATATTATTTTTTTAAAACAAGATTTAGGATGGTTTATTATAGAGCAAAATCTAAATGTTAGATAAGTTCTTATGGGTTGAAATATGTCCATTCAAAATTTATACATTGTAGTCCTAATTCCAAGAACCACAAAAGATAGCCTTATTAAGAAATAGAAAAAAAGTCCCTACATAATTTTTTTAAGAGAAAGAGAGAGAGGAAGAGAGAGGGAGGGAGGGAGGGGGGGAGAGAGAGAGAGAGAGAGAGAATTTTTTAATATTTATTTTTCAGTTTTAAGTGGACACATCATTTTTATTTTATTTTATGTGGTGCTGAGGATCTAACCCAGCACCCCACACATGGCAGGAGAGCGTGTTACCGCTTGAGCCACATCCCCAGACCAGTCCCTACCTAATTTAATTTAATTTAATTAGAGATCATATTGGAATAGAAAGAATTAAATTGAGGGTTTTGTTACAATTTCTATGTTTTCCTTTTATTCCTGTATCCAGTTGGGAAAAATATTCTATTTAAATTTCTCAAGTAAAAATGATTTAACTGAAACAACTGGATATTCATACAGATATCTCATTTGTGGTCTTCAGACAAGCTATGCTAAATTGTAATAATGGTCTCAAAGTTTTCATGCCTTTGCATTCAGGGTCTTGCAATCTGATACTACAGAATCTCTGTTCAAAAGCACTAATTTGTTTCTCTACCCAATGAAAACAGGTATGACTTTCTTTGACTAAATAGGCATTAGCAAACATGAAACAAAATGAGTAAAATCAAATTAGACATAAACAAAATGAGTAAAATTAAACTAGAAGATAGAGAGTGAACTCACAATTTGAACTCACAATCCTCCTGTCTCAACATCCTGAGCCACTTGGATTATGAATATCCAGTTGTGTGTGTGTGTGTATGTATATGTGTGTGTGTGTGTGTGTATAACTTTGATACACACACACACACACACCAAAGTTTCCCTATCCATTCATTTACTGAAGGGCATCTGGGGAATGGAATCACCATTTGACCCAGCTATTCCATTCCTCAGTTTATACACAAAGGACTTAAAAACAACATAGTATAGGGACACAGCCATACAATGTTTATAGCAGCACAATTCACAAAAACTAAAATCCTCCCTTTTAATAGCTTAGTATGTTTAAATCATCTTCCAAAACACAAGGTGGGTTTCTAGATTCTAAGTGGATTTGTAGAATAAACACTGGAACTTCAGGACCTGGTTTCTTATACTTTGAATTGGGAAGAATAGATAAAGAGGACATATAAAAACATAATCATGCAAACATTACTGGGTTTCCTATATGCCTGTGTTATCTATTTACATAATGCCATGAAGAGGATGAATTTTTAAATTGATGCTGATCTTGTTGGTACAAAAGAAAATCAGAGTTAAATACACAGATAAAGCCAAGGACAACATTCTCTTTCAAACTGCATGATCTCCTCTTTAAAAATTCACTCTAAACATACATAGGTATTTGAACTCATTTTGAGATTTGAGAAATGACGTAGAATTGTATTTATTTTTCTATATGCCTTAATCTATTAGCTAAAAGTAAAATACTTTTAACCAAAAAATGATCTAACAAAAAGTAAAAATCTGTTTGCCACGCAAAACAATTATAGTACATTGAATCCACCATGGTCCCAAAAAACTAATTTTAATGAAAGTCTTCATATTGAAATTGTGTTGCATGTTGATTATTTTTTTAATCCTAGAAGAAAGCTATTAACAAGTTAAAGAGCCTCCTCTTTTTCAATCCTTATCCACTTAAAAGCATGTTGAAGTTTATGGTACATGCAAGGCATGAGTTACTTTGAAATATAAAATTCAGAGATGTTGTAATGGCATGTACCTGGGTTGCCATTTCTCCAGAGGCTGAGGTAGAATGATTGCTTGGTCCCTGGTGTTGGAGACAAGTCTGGGCAACATTATAAGACTCTGTCTCAAATACATCTAAATGTATATGTGTGTACATAATTTATGTATACCTGATTCTATATATATGTATAATATATATATATATATATATATATATATATATATATGTCCTAAAATATTGGATTTTATGAATTAAAATGTATACACACATATATATACATAACTTAAATGTATACATGTAAATTAAATTTTTATATTTAAAAATTAAATTATAATTTTTATATTTAAAAATTAAATTATAATTTTTATATTTAAATTAAAATGTATTATATATACATATATACACATAATTTTATATATACATAAAATTATGTATGTGTGTGTGTATAATTCCTTCTTATAACCTTCACAATATATTTAATAGTTCTATGAACTATTTGAGAAGAATATATTATGGAATCAACAGGTTTTTCCTGATATTACCATAGCATCTTTTAAATAAATATAAGAATTAGCTGTGGGGCATCAGATAATAAAGAACAAATAAGTTAATAAATATTCTATCTTTTCTAGTATTCTGAAACTAAGCTTTTGTTACTGTGTCTTTGCCCCAAACATCTATTATGTTCTCATTGTAAATATTTACTTCAAAATAACTACAGGTAGCTTACATATCTCCTTACTTTTATAAATAGTACAATAACCATGGCATCCGGCATGAGAATTGGATTAGGTATCACCAATATAAAATTTAAAAAATATTTTGACATAAGGTAAGTTATATCTCTGTGCTTCCTCATCTTTACTTGGTACACTGAGAGAGAAGGGGAGAATTTCAGGTGAAGTTCTAAGCTTTATAGCTCTGTGCATGATAATGCTGGGAGCTAAAGCATAAGTTACAGCAGGAATTACATAACTTAGGGGGAAATATTGCTTTTAAATTTGTGCAAATGAGAGGTTGGCATTTCTGTGGTATGCATCCTTAGAAAGCATGATATTAATAAATAATTTAAATGACCTCTTTGTTCATATCATTGTTTTTTTTTCACCACTACCAGCATCATCACTATCTCTTTAACATAGAAAAGGTTAAAAAGTATTGTAAAATTAAGCATTTTCACAAAAATTAACTAGTATGAAACCATCTGGTAATGAGCAGGGGATATGGAAAACTCCTTTGGCTTCTGGGTTCAGAAACTAAACTGTTAGCATGGCCAAAAATGTAAATTCTCTAAGAATGTATGAGCTGCAGTGAGGTAATGGGACACAATGTTTCAGGCTTTGTTGAGAAGAGGCTGAACAAGACTGAAGACACATTATAACCAGAGCTGCAGCTTCCAAGGACACAACTACACACTGACCTGGAAGGTGTGGCTGGCAAGGGCTTTGTTTTAGTTGGCTTTCTCATCACTGTGACCAAAAGACCTGCCAAAAACAACTTTAGAGGAGGAAAAGTTTATTTGTCACTCATGGTTTTAGAGGTCTCAGTCTAAAGATGGCTAGCTCCCTTGCACTGGACCCAAGGTGGGGCAGAACATCACGCTGTAATGTGGAGAGGCGAGAAGCATCTCAGGACATGGCAATCAGGAAGCAGAGTGTATAAACCCCAAAGGCATAGCTCCAGGGATCCACCTCTCCAGGCATACCCTGCCCAGTTAATCTAGATCAGTGGATTAATACACTATGTTAGGACTCTCATAACCCAATCATTTCACTTCTAAATTTTCTTATACATGAGCATTTGGAAGACACTTCATATCTGGATCATGACAAGATGTTCATGGGGACTGGTCAAGGATGACTGTGTTCCAGAAATTGAATTTTCATATCTATCACATGAGAATGTTATGCAGGAACTCTCATAAGATATTGTTCCAACCAGGGTATTTGTGAATCAATTATAAGATGGAAAGGGAAGTGAAAGGAAAAACAATTTCCCTCTCAGGAAAGGCTTACAAATAACATTTCTGTGAAAAGTAAAAAATGAGTAGTCAAAATATGTATGTGTGTATACATGCACAAACACATACATGACATACATGTATTCTGGTACACATATATGTGTATATATACATATATACACATATAGCTACATATATATATATATATATATATATATATATATATATAGAGAGAGAGAGAGAGAGAGAGAGAGAGAGAGAGAGAGAGAGAAAGAGATGTAAGAAAAGAAGCCTATGGAATGTTGAAAAAGACAAATTTAATTGTGAGATATGTAAGTGTTCATAGAAACAGCATCTATAAACATGAACAGTGAACAGTAGGTCAAACCACAGAACCAGTTTTGAATCAAAAATAGATATAAAAAAAGTGCTAGAATAATTTTTATTGAAATAAAACAATCAGCACAAACAAATTATTGTGAGAACTCTACAAAATTCTGTTTTACTGTAGATAATAAATGGACATTGAGGCACTGGCACGTCAAATGTAGTATTCAACAGGTAACCAGAGGAGCAGAGTCAGGGTTCCAACTGAGGTGTCATGAATTCTAACACTCAGGTAAGTCTCAAAACCGTGTTACCATACTATGGCCTATAGTTAAGTGGGTAGTTATAACTAGAGTTCATAAATGCAGTCATAATACAAGAAAAAAAAGGAATGATATCAGAAAGAAATCAGGGCATTTTAATAAATGTGGATGATGACTGTATATACATGTGTGTACACACACACATATATATTTTTGTGTATATATTTGTGTGTGTTTGTATGTGTGTGTGTGGTGCTGGGGATTGAACCCAGGGCCTCATGCATGCAAGCCAAGCACTCTACAAACTGAGCTATATTCTCAGCTCTCATTTATATTTTTAAAATAGTGATTAACAGTATAGCAATAACACATAAGTAAAGAAAAATTTGTCAGTTTTTATTTAGTTAGTTAGTTATTTTAATTAGGTATATATGACTGCAGAATGCATTTTGATTCATTGTACAGAATTGCAGCACAAGTTTACATTTTTATGGGTGTATATATTGTAGCATCACACCATATGTGCAGTCATACATGTACCTACAGTAATGATGTCCATCTCATTCCACCATCTTTCCTGCCTCCATGTACCCTCCCTACTCTCTCTACCCTTTGCCCAATCAAAGTTTCTCCCTTTTCCCCATGATTCCCCCCTCCCTGTTATGGATCTACATCCACTTACTAGAGAGAACATTTGGCCTTTGGTTTTAGGGACTGGCTTACTGCACTTAACATGATATTCTCCAACTCCATCTATTTACCTGCAAATACCATAATATTATTCTCTTTTAATGCTGAGTAATATTCCATTGTGTATATATACCACAGTTTCTTTATTCATTCATCTATTGAATGGCATCTAGGTTGCTTCCACAGTTTAGCTACTGTGAACTGAGGTGCTATGAACATTGATATGGCTGTGTTATTATAGTATGTTGATTTTAACTCCTTTGGTTACGGACTGAGAAGTGGGATAGCAGGGTCAAATGGTGGTTTCATTCCATGTTTTCTAAGGAATCTCCATACTGCTTTCTAGATTAGCTGCACCAGTTTGAAGTCCCTTGCATGCATAAGGCCTTAGGTTTAATCCCCAGCACCACAAAAAAAAAAAAAGAAATTTTTCAGTTTTTCAATAATATTTATTCAAAATTTGGGTAAGCTTACAACAAGAAATAGATAACAACTTTCATTTTTCAGACTTCAAGATGTTTTAAAATGTTCTTTATTTTTTTGAGGGGAAGGGGTACCAGGATTTAACATATTTGGAGTGAAATGGTAAATATGAGTGTCATAGAATATTAGGAGGCAGAATCAATATGACATTGATTAATTACAAATTATTATATTACATCACAAATAGTGTAGGAATTTAGGATGTATCTGGCTTCTTTACCAGGGAAATCAGAGGACATACTTAAAGGGCAAAAAATGATTCCATCAGGTTACATTTAGAGAAATGTTGATACTAGCTATAGCTCAGAAGAGTCCTAGTAATTTACTGCCTTTTTTGACTCAGTAAAGAGTGATAACAGGAAGAAATCAGGGCATTATGATCAAACATGTGCATGGAGTATCTCATGACTAAGGTCAACACTATGAAATTTTTTTCAAAGAGGATTGAATTGCTAGTTATCAGTAGGAATAAAATATCCCTATAAGTTCAAAGGGATACTGTGTGGTTGTTTTAAATACCACGACACTCTAAAAGTGTTAGAAGGACAGTACAGCACCAATACCTGAATTGGGGTCTGTTCTAGCAGCTATAACAAAACGTCAGACTGTGAAGCTTAGAAAAAACTCTATCAGTTCTGGAGCCTGGTAAGTCCAAGATCAAGTGGATCTGGTATTCAGTGAGGGCCCCTCTTTCTGTAATCTCAGATGGTGGAAAGGGCAGACCTCAGTATGGGGCATCTTTTATAAGAATGCTAATCTATTTATGAGACCTTCACCCACATGGCCTAATCACTTCCCAAAGATACTGTGTAATCTATCTGTCTCAAATTTATCTGAACACTTAAGAGTTCTGATAATTTTAAAATGCAATGAACACAATGTTGCTATGAATGTGAGTATGTTCTGAATCCAGGGACCAGCCTCCAGGACACATTCACATTTCTGTGTCCTGACATACTCTCTCCTTGATATTTTTGTCTTATCTTTTTATTTTTTTTATTTCATGAACATTAAATTTGACCAAATATTCAGACATATCATATCATGTATATTATCTGAGTATTCTTTGTATTTGAAATAAGATAACTGTTTAAATTCAGATTAATACCTTTTCTCAAAAGATTTTTTTTTAATTTTTTATTGTTGGTTGCTCAAAACATTCCAAATGTCTTGACATATCATATTCCACACTTTGATTCAAGTGGGTTATGAACTCCCACCTTCACCCCATACACAGATTGCAGAATCACATCAGTTACACATCCATTGATTTACATATTGACATACTAGTGTCTGTTGTGCTCCGCTGCCTTTCCCATCCTCCACCATCCCCCCTCCCCTCCTCTCCCCTCCCCTCCCCTCCTCTCTCTCTACCCCCTCCACTGTATAACCCTGAGGGTCTCTTTCCATTTCCATGCAATTTCCCTTCTCTCTCCCTTTCCCTCCCACCTCTCATCTCTATTTAATGTTAATCTTCTTCTCATGCTCTTCGTCCCTACTCTGTTCTTAGTTACTCTCCTTATATCAAAGAAGACATTTGGCATTTGTTTTTTTAGGGATTGGCTAGCTTCACTTAGCATAATCTGCTCTAATGCCATCCATTTCCCTGCAAATTCTATGATTTTGTCATTTTTTAATGCAGAGTAATACTCCATTGTGTATAAATGCCACATTTTTTTTTTATCCATTCGTCTATTTAAGGGCATCTAGGTTGGTTCCACAGTCTTGCTATTGTGAATTGTGCTGCTATGAACATCGATGTAGCAGTGTCCCTGTAGCATGCTCTTTTTAGGTCTTTAGGGAATAGACCAAGAAGGGGAATAGTTGGGTCAAATGGTGGCTCCATTCCCAGCTTTCCAAGAAATCTCCATACTGCTTTCCAAATTGGCTGCACCAATTTGCAGACCCACCAGCAATGTACAAGTGTACCCTTTTCCCCACATCCTCGCCAGCACTTGTTGTTGTTTGACTTTATAATGGCTGCCAATCTTACTGGAGTGAGATGGTATCTTAGGGTGGTTTTGATTTGCATTTCTCTGACAGCTAGAGATGGTGAGCATTTTTTCATGTACTTGTTGATTGACTTTATGTCCTCCTCTGAGAAGTGTCTGTTCAGGTCCTTGGCCCATGTGTTGATTGGGTTGTTTGTTCTTTTATTGTCTAATTTTTTGAGTTCTTTGTATACTCTGGATATTAGGGCTCTATCTGAAGTGTGAGGAGTAAAGATTTGTTCCCAGGGTGTAGGCTCTCTATTTACCTCTCTTATTGTTTCTTTTGCTGAGAAAATTTTTTTTTGTTTGAGTAAGTCCCATTTGTTGATTCTAGTTATTAACTTTTGTGCTATGGGTGACCTATTGAGGAATTTGGAGCCCGACCCCACCGAATGTAGATCGTAGCCAACTTTTTCTTCTATCAGACGGCGTGTCTCTGATTTGATATCAAGCTCCTTGATCCATTTTGAATTCACTTTTGTGCATGGCGAGAGAAAAGGATTCAGTTTAATTTTGTTGCATATGGATTTCCAGTTTTCCCAGCACCATTTGTTGAAGATGCTATCCTTCCTCCATTGCATGCTTTTAGCCCCTTTATCAAATCTAAGATAGTTGTAGTTTTGTGGATTGGTTTCTGTGTCCTCTATTCTGTAACATTGGTCCACCCGCCTGTTTTGGTACCAGTACCATGCTGTTTTTGTTACTATTGCTCTGTAGTATAGTTTGAAGTCTGGTATCGCTATACCGCCTGATTCACACTTCCTGCTTAGCATTGTTTTTGCTATTCTGGGTCTTTTATTTTTCCATATGAATTTCATGATTGCTTTCTCAATTTCTACAAGAAATGCCGTTGGGATTTTGATTGGCATTGCATTAAACCTATAGAGAACTTTTGGTAATATCGCCATTTTGATGATGTTAGTTCTGCCTATCCATGAACAGGGTATATTTTTCCATCTTCTAAGATCTTCTTCTATTTCTCTCTTTAGGGTTCTGTAGTTTTCATTGTATAAGTCTTTCACCTCTTTTGTTAGGTTGATTCCCAAGTATTTTATTTTTTTGAAGATATTGTGAATGGAGTGGTTGTCCTCATTTCCATTTCAGAGGATTTGTCGCTGATATACAGGAATGCCTTTGATTTATGCGTGTTGATTTTATATCCTGCCACTTTGCTGAATTCATTTATTAGCTCTAATAGTTTCTTTGTAGAGCCTTTTGGGTCTGCTAGGTATAGAATCATGTCAACCGCAAATAGTGATAATTTAAGTTCTTCTTTTCCTATTTTGATGCCTTTAATTTCTTTCGTCTGTCTAATTGCTCTGGCCAGTGTTTCGAGAACTATGTTGAACAGAAGTGGAGAGAGAGGGCATCCCTGTCTTGTTCCAGATTTTAGAGGGAATGCCTTCAATTTTTCTCCATTCAGAATGATGCTAGGCTGAGGCTTAGCATAGATTGTTTTTACAATATTGAGGTATGTTCCTGTTATCCCTAGTTTTTCTAGAGTTTTGAACATAAAGGGATGCTGTACTTTGTCAATGCTTTTTCCGCATCTATCGAGATGATCATATGGTTCTTTTTTTTAAGTCTATTGATGTGGTGAATAACATTTATTGATTTCCATATATTGAACCAGCCTTGCATCCCAGGGATGAATCCTACTTGATCATGGTGCACAATTTTTTTGATATGTTTTTGTATCCGATTCGCCAGAATTTTATTGAGGATTTTTGCATCTAGGTTCATTAGAGATATTAGTCTGTAGTTTTCTTTCTTTGAAGTGTCTTTGTCTGGTTTAGGTATCAGGGTGATGTTGGCCTCATAGAATGAATTTGGAAGTTCTCCCTCTTTTTCTATTTCCTGAAGTAGCTTGAAAAGTATTGGTATTAGTTCTTCTTTAAAGGTTTTGTAAAACTCTGCTGTATACCCATCCAGTCCTGGGCTTTTCTTAGTTGGTAGTCTTTTGATGGTTTCTTCTATTTCCTCAATTGATATTGGTCTGTTTAAGTTGTCTATATCCTCCTGACTCAATCTGGGCAGATCATATGACTTAAGAAATTTATCTATGCCTTCACGATCTTCTAATTTATTGGAGTATAAGGATTCAAAATAGTTTTTGATTATCTTCTGTATTTCTGAAGTGTCTGTTTTGATATTGCCTCTTTCATCCTGTATGCTAGTAATTTGAGTTCTCTCTCTTCTTCTCTTCGTTAGCATGGCTAAGGGTCTGTCGATTTTGTTTATTTTTTCAAAGAACCAACTTTTAGTTTTGTCAATTTTTTCAATTGTTTCTTTTGTTTCGATTTCATTAATTTCAGCTCTGATTTTAATTATTTCTTGCCTTCTACTTCTTTTGCTGTTGTTTTGCTCTTCTTTTTCTAGGATTTTGAGATGAAGTATGAGATCATTTATTTGTTTTTTTTTTTTTCTTTTTTTAAGGAATGAACTCCAAGCAATGAATTTTCCTCTTAGAACTGCTTTCAATGTGCCCCATAGATTCCGATATGTTGTGTCTGTGTTTTCATTTATCTCTAAGAATTTTTTAATTTCCTCCTTGATGTCTTCTATAACCCATTGATCATTCAGTAACCTATTGTTCATTCTCCAAGTGATGTATGCTTTTTCCTTCCTTCTTTTATCATTGATTTTCAGTTTCATTCCATTATGATCAGATAAGATGCATGGTATTATCTCTACTCCTTTATATTGTCTAAGAGTTGCCCTGTGACATAATATATGATGTATTTTTGAGAAGGATCCATGTGCTGCTGAGAAAAAAGTGTAACTGCTTGATGTTGGGTGGTATATTCTATATATGTCAATTAAGTCTAGGTTATTAATTGTGTTATTGAGTTCTATAGTTTCCTTATTCAACTTTTGTTTGGAAGATCTGTCCAGTGGCGAGAGAGGTGTGTTGAAGTCTCCCATGATTATTGTGTTGTGGTCTATTTGACTCTTGAACTTGAGAAGAGTTTGTTTGATGAACGTAGCTGCACCATTGTTTGGGGCATAAATATTTATGATTGTTATGTCTTGTTGGTGTATGGTTCCCTTAAGCAGTATGTAGTGTCCCTCTTTATCCCTTTTGATTAACTTTGGCTTGAAATCTATTTTATTTGATATGAGTATGGACACTCCTGCTTGTTTCCGAAGTCCATATGAGTGACTTTTATGTAAATGGTTAGAAGGAAATACACATTTTTTATATTTCAAAACCTCATCAGTGAAGTTACAAGGTAAATATTTCAAAAAATAAGAAGCCATGGATAGTTCATCAAAATCTAAATTCAAACGCCTGATAAACTTCAGAATCCTGATATTTCTCCTCCTTTTGGAATGGGAAAGTCAAGACATCAGGGTCATAGTCGATCTCTGAGGTTTTCTCTCCTTTCAGGACTAAAGTAGTCCAGCGTTAGCATAATCAGAGCCTGTGTGCCCATAGGCTCTTCCCCGAGGCCCTCATGTCTCTTTGGATTCATGCTCTACACCAGAACACACACCATTATGATGTAAAAAATGATAAAGCAGCATCTGGAAATCTAAAATGTTGTAAAAACCTTAAACTACATTTTATTCCTCAGGCTTAAAACACAAATTGAGAATTATTCAAATTAAATTTACTTTCTTCCCATACCTCAAAAATGAAATATGATAGTGCAGGGCAGCTGTGACATGAGGCAAAATCCAAAATTTTGCACATGGGTAGAATTACACAAAATGTCATGTGATTTTGGAAACACTAGATCATGAAAAAAAATTAAAGTGCAAAGAAAAATTTTCCCATCAAATAATTTGCATTTCATGAATTTAGAAATTCTAGTTTAACTGAATATACAGATGGGATCACTTAGAAAATCGAACTTATTATGCTATGAATATTTACTTCGAGATCAAGAGCAACACACAAAAACAAAACATTACCCAAAACAATTTGAAAAACAAAAATCCCCAAGAAATATTAAGAAAATTAGATTGTTTAGGAAAATATTAAAATAAATAGACTTATGCATTACATATTTACTTAAACAGTAACATCACTGTTGATGATTTCATGACATTCTTCCATGATAATATAATATTTTATGTAAAATGTATGTAAATATATATTTATAAGTTAATGGAATTAGAAAATTAGTGTCTGCAAACATGTATGGAGCAGAATCCTTTGCAGTGGGTAAAGCAGTTTTACAGATGCTTGATCCTCACAACAGCCCTGTGAGGTAAGCAGGGAAGTCAGTCCATTTCTATCTTGCACTTTTGGACCCTGAATTTCAGAGACATTCAGGCATGTGTCCAATGATAATAAGTGTGAAACTCCTACTTTTTGTACCCAGTCCTACATATTCCTCTGTAGACATCAAACATGTAAGTACTGATAAGTCTGAACCAGTGTAAAGAATAAGTCAACAATGAGTCTATGTTTATGCTACTTGAAAAATAGTCCTTTTAGACTATGATAACATGTGAGGTACATATTTTTGATGACTGTCTATGATGAAAATGGAAAATGAATTAAGACTGAAGCAAAAATTTTGGCTGATTTCAGTTTTCTAAAATAAAGGGAAAAAATAAAAAGTTCCTCAACATTTTGTAAAGGATAAGGTTTGTATCTATTTATAAAATAAATCTTTCCCTGACGTATCAGATTTTCAGAGTATACCTTCAACAATTCATTCTATTTATTAAAAAAATGGGGGGGAGGATCTCCTGTTAAAATAAAGGAGGGCAGACGAGACAGAGACTATTGTCTCCTGCTCAGTACGATGCATGTCCGGTACACCGAAGTTGCGTACTTTATAGTGCAGGCAGCAAATCCCCATGCTCCATCAATTTTGTATGGAGAAAGGAAGTGGGGAAGGGCAGAGGGAAATGGTACAAGTCCATGACAGAATGGTCTGGTAGAGGGGGAACACCGTATGCAATTTAAACACAAGACAAGGCTAATGGGATCTGTCACAACAGTGTGTGGCTCTCAAGACTCCACTCAAAAAAGTGGAAAAAGAGGTCATGATTATCTTCATGAGTTTCCTTTTGCAATGCACCACCCCTAAAAGTCATAGTTGTCAGTGATTTTGAGCCCCTTTTTGTAGTTTTGCTTTAGGAAAAAAGATATCACAAAATATTGAAACAAATATTCGTGTTTGGCTTTTTTTCTGGTATTCTTAATTAAACAGTACCACCGACTTTATTGAGCAATTGAAAATATACACAAGGACAGCAGATTTTTCTCTGCATTTTTCTTTTATATTTTGCTTTCTTCCAATTAAATAACCCAGTTTGGATTGTAGAAAGGGCACTTGTTTCTACAGGAGCTGTGTACAGCTTGCTCAGTTCAAGTACTGTTTCCTTGGTTATGCTTTGTCATTGCTGAGGTTATGTCTCCACTTGCTGAGGAAGCAGATTCCACAAGGTTTTAAGAATTGGCCCCCTAAGTTGTTCTTTCAGAATCTATTTCTCCATAGAGTTCAGCTAACTTTTTAAATTCAGGCCCCCAGTCTCCAAGGTACTGATAATCCTGGTCTGATTGTGTCGTTGCTGAATCCAGTGAGCTGATAGATCCAGCTTCTGATCTCTGACCCTCATAGGCATAAGTCTGAAGAGAATCATATGGAGGAACACTGGGATCTAGGTCTGCTTCTGCCAGTCTTTGCTTTATGAACTCCTGAACATCTATACTTTCCAGGGTGGACAGTGTCTGGTGCCTGGGAGTGAGCTTCACTTCAGGTCGGATGTCCCTCCGGTATTTGAGCTCCTCAGCTGCAGAAGGGTTCCTCAATGCGGTGATGTCAAAGGCCTCAGTGTCTTCCTCCCCACCTTCCTCATCATCATAGGTGACCACATTCTCTCGCACATCCTCTTCTGAAATGATCAATGGCTCTTTTTTGCTGTGCCTCAAGGTGATAAAAAGTACTACAATTGCTGAAGAAGAATGAAAAAAAGGATAAACAGTTAGGGGAAAGGAAAATTCGTGGAGATCTGACATCAGCAATTTACTATGCCTGTCACCACACTCTAGCACTCAGCTGGCACTGCATCACAGCATTCACCTGTGCATCCTGAATAACACCTCAAGGTATTTTAATGCCCTAAGAATGTAACAAAATGATCATCCCCATGGAACATTGTGAATTGCAGATCTTATTTCATCAGGCTTAGGAACTCAGGTTTCTTGAATCAGACTACTGAAAAACTATTCTGTGTCTAATGTGACAGAAACAAATTGTGGAAAAATAATTGAATTTTGAATGAAAAAAATAACATAATGTGTTTGTCTATCAATAGATACTTAATCATTTTAGGTGAAGACACCAAAGACAGGATGTATTGAGTTCCTTTAAAATTCAAAGAAGGGGCCTCTACTTTTACCCTTTGATATTTGATGTCTTGCTAAAGAGTAAAGAAATAATATTGTATAAGGCTGATCTCCCTTCTTCAGTACCTTTTATTGTATCAGACAATAAAAATGCATTTACCCTATCAAGTTGCAAAAGAATGTTACTTTATTTGAACACAACATAAATTTTATTTTCATATATTTTATATGTTTATATTGTATCTTTTTTAGTTTGTGAATGTTCTTCACATACCTTATTTATTTAATCCTCAACTTTGGTTTAATCAATTAAACAATGAAGAAGCTGGATGCAGAAAAGTGTATTAAGATGGAAAGAATTGTTCCCATAGAGGGTAGGTGAAAGGGCTAGCACTCTGTGACTTCTCACACCAGAAGCAATGATATTTCCAGAACAGTGTTCTACTTTTTTTTTTCCAAACATATAGAATAAGGAGCTAAGTGACCTGTTGGCCAGTGGTTTAGGATAGTTCTCAACAAATATGGTGGGTTAAAATTACCAGTGATGTTGCAATCACCAGATAAAGTAATAGAAATGAACCTTGGGCACTTTGCTTTGGCCAGTTCTCAGGATTTTAAATCTTTCTGTTTGAGATATTAAATTCACACCAAATAGAAAGGATTATCTCACTTGAACTTTGGATACACTGTCTTCAGGCACAATAGAGTACACTACAGTCTATACACGGTTCTTTACATTGTACTAATTAAGGAAGTGCATTCAAATGCCATTTCAGATAATTAGATTCATCAAATGAAAATTAAAAAGCAGGATATTCAATTATGTGTAAATATGAGATGATAACATACACAATACACACTATTATATATTATTATATGTTAATTAAGTAAACCTCATATAGTATTTGGGATGTATACATACCAAAATATTGCAGAAAGCACATATATGCCATATATGTTCAAAATATTATATTATTGCACTCTAGATTTTTTACAGGGTGAGAGCATATACACATACTTTTATCTGCTGTGTGTGTGTGTGTGTGTGTGTGTCTATATACACATACTTTTATCTGAAATTCACATTAACTGGGTTCATTACATTTTATCTGACAACTCCAATTATATTTAAACTTTAAACATGTTTATTCCTTTTATTTGGGGGAAAATTACTTTTACTCAATGAAATAAATATGCATTTAATACCACTGTGTACTTTTTTCTTTAAATCCACCTCTCAGTTTTCTAAGTCAAAGCTCTAAACACATCATCAAGTAACTAACTTCATTTTATGCAGAGGTGAAGATTTATCACTTCACTGAAAATTTCTGCTCATATTTATGAATAAATGAGGAGGCTGTTCGAGATTGGATGTCTTATTTCTACAGACTACTTAATTCATTATAGTGAAAATTCTTACTTTCATTAATAAATCTAGTTATTTTATTTTATGGTGAAATGGTTAGCTATTGATTTCAAAGAAATTTATGTACATGCATAATAGGAAAGATATAATCAATTATATTATGGAATTATGGAGATTATTTTCATCCTTCATCAAACTTAGTGTAATGCTTCAATTCTTGTGTATGTATCATACTTGGTGAGTGAAATGTGGGGGTAATGCTATGTTTTTTATTATGATGGTTTATATTTGCTTATTCTCCAAAAGTTTTGAAAAAAAATTTCTTATCTTCTCATTCAACATATAGATGCTAGATGCTTGAACATTTTTATATTTACAGTGCACTCTTTTCTAGGTAGTTATTGCTAGTAAACAGTGATTCATAGAATTGCTACATTCCAGCTTAATATAATATCAAAACATAAATAATAACATAGACTGTCATACTCTTAAGAGAAATAGGATGTTTATTATCATCATATTAGGACCTCAGGGTGTACATGGACATATGGTTCCTCTAGTCAAATCTACCCACTGAAGCAAGCTGAAACCCAGTTCACATGTGTGTTCCTGATGCACTCTCCCACTTGTTTTTAGCAGATATTTGTGGCAGTTGGCACAATGCAAATACTCTACAGACAATTCTTATGTAGATGGGCAAAAGAATAATCTTTGTGAAGGCTTTAATGAACCTTCATGAATAGTAGTAGCCTTAGTGGAAATTTATTTTAAATATTTTTTTTAAAAATCAGCTCATGGCTATTAAGAATATTAGACTCCTAATTTACTTATGAATAGTTTGAACTAAATTATGTCTCAAAAAATCGTAATACCAAAGTATATTTTAAGATGATAAGTGCAGAAAATAATTACATAGGGAGATTTGACAATCATATTCTTATTTTAAAAATCTGGAACTCAAATGAAAATATTAAAATGACCCCTCCCCAATTTAATCTCTCCAATCATGCATATTATACAAAGTACCACTCATACTAGACATAGGAGCCAAAAACATACACTGGAGAAAAGTTAACTTCTTCAACAAATAGTGCTGGGAAAACTGAAAATTCATATGTAGCAGAATGAAATTGATCCCATATCTATCACCCTGAATAAAACTCAACACAAAGTGAATCAAAGACCTAAATATTAGACCAGAGATCCTGCACCTATTAGAAGAAAAAGTAGGCCCAACACTTCAACTTGATGGTTTGGGAACTGACTTCCTCAACAAGACTCCTAAAGTTCAAGAAGAAAAATTAAAAGTCAATAAATGGGATGGTATCAAACTAACAAGCATATTCACAGCAAAGGAAACAATCAAGAACATGAAGAGAGAGTCTACAGAATGGGAGAAAATCTTTGCCACCTGCTCCTCAGAAGAACTAAAAAACTTAACACCAAATAAACAAACAACCCAATCAATAAATGGGAAAAGGAACTAGACACACACTTCTCAAAAGAAGAAATACAAACTATAAACAAATACATTATAAAAATATTCAATATCTCTAGCAATTAGAGAAATAAAAAATAAAACTACACTGAGATTTCCCCTCATTCTAGTCAGAGTGGCAAGAATCAAGAATAAATATTGTGAAGGATGTGGGGAAAACGTTACACTCACACATTGCAGGTGGGACTACAAATCCATGTAACTACTGTGGAAAGCATTATGGAGATTCTTCAAAACCTAGGAAAAGAACCACCATTTTACCCACTTAGGCGACTTCTCTTATCTAAAGGAGTTAAAATCAGTATTTTACAGTGATGCAGCCACATCAATGCTTACAGCAGCACAATTTGCAATAGCCAACCCATGGAACCAACCTAGGTGCCCTTCAATAGATGAATTGATAAAGAAAATGTGATATATGCACACAATGGAATGCTACTCAGCCATATAGAATGAACTTATGACATTTGCCATGACATGGATGAACCTGGAGACTGTCATACTAAGTGAAATAAACCAATCCCCAAACACCAAAGGTCAGACATACCACTGATATGTAGATGTTAACACACAGCAAGGTTGCAGAGATGGGGAACAAAGATGTTCAGTTGATTAGACAAAGGAGGATGCGAAAGGAAGGGAGGGGATATAGGAATAGGAAAGACAGTAAAACTAATCTGACATAACCTTTCTTTTGTATATATATGAATACAACACATACATCTGCAAGACTGGGATTCTAATTAGAATAAGATATACTCCATGTTTGTATGAATATGTCAAAACATACTCTACTGTCATGTATAACTAAAAAGAAGAAATAAAAACTGTGGGGCTGGGGATGTGGTTCAAGTGGTAACGCACTCTCCTGGCATGCGAGGGGCACTGGGTTCGATCCTCAGTACCACATAAAAATAAAATAAATATATTGTGTCCATCAAAAACTAAAAATAAATATTAAAAAAAATCTCCTCTCTCTCTCTCTTAAAAAATAAAATAAAATAAAATAAACTGTGGGCTCCAGTTTCTGCTATTCAACAACAAGCTCCAAATACATCATGAAGTCCCACTCCACATTCTCTGCCATTCTTCTGATTAAAAGGGTCTATAAAAAGTGCTCTCAACAGTAAATAACGGTTCTCACAAAATGTACATGTACGGTTTAAAGTTAGGCTTTTGGTTTCCAAGCACTATTTTCAGATAAGCAATAGATTTTTGCCTAAAATTAGAACATATTTAAATTGCAAAATCACATAAAAAATGAGCATAGAAATATTTAACAGCTGAGTTTACATGATTCTTTTATCAGAAACCTCATATTCACAGGTTCAGGATTAAAAACAAGAGGATCTGAAATGGGTCACCCAAATCAGGTAATTATAAGTACAACCAATGCCAAATTTATGAACTGAAACTGATAATTAAAATATGTTTTCAATATTAAAATATTAATTTCATAATTGGTATAGCCATTAGGGTGGAATGTTATTTTAGAATTTCAGGTTGTAATGTCTTGCTAGTGTTGGTATTGCATATATTTTCCATGAAGTCTAATACATTACATTCTAATTACATTCTGTGTCTGTTGTCCAGATATTTTCTGAAAAGAATAAAACCTTACAATGCCATTAGCAATAAAAATTACTTTGTCATTAAAAATTGATTAAACCTTAACTTAAGAAAGAATTATAAAATATTTAGATAAAAGCATAAAACATATTTGAGTATTGATATAAAAATATCAAACACACCAAATAGAAAATGTGTTTTATTATTCTTGACAGAGAATATAAAATGTACAAATGTTCTAATAATTATCCTTACAAGATAAAATATATTTTTATAAATGTTAATTAAATGAAGTATTATTCTTATGAATTATTAAAATGTTATTAGAATAACACAATTTAAAACTGTATATTGATTTTTTTCAATACATTTAATTATTTATCATATTTAATGGTAATGGTTGTATGATGATAAATGAAAACAAAATTGAAGATCACAAATAACCTATCATTCAAAATTAAAAAGTTTTACCAGTGTGTCTCCCCATCATGTATAACCACAAAAATTGGAAGTTATACTCCATGTATGTAGTATATGTAAAAATATATTCTACTGTCATGTATAACTAAAAAGAACAAAGAAAAATATTTTTTAAAATAATTTATATTAAAATCATAAACTTTTATTCTCTGTGACTTCAGTTAAGAACTCTAAGGGGATCCAGTGTTCTGTTGCTGCTGTATGACTTTATTTTCTGTTTTGGATGTGTTTTTTTTGTGTGTGTTTGTGTTTTTTCTTTTTTTAATTTTATGGAGAAAAACAAAATATGTTAGAGTCTGTAAATAAGTCAGGATGGCGCCTGGCAAATGTTAGAGTCTGTAAACAAGTCAGGATGGCGCCTGGCATTTTGCCAGGGGAATGTTAGAGTCTGTAAACAGGTCTGGATGGCGCCTGGCATATTGCCAGAGGGAGTGGTTTGTGAAGTAACACCAGGGAGCCATTAAGTGTGGAGATTCCTTATTGGTTGACTGATGTATCTAGTTTACGCTAATTAAGATAAGCTGTGTGGAATATATAAATACCACTCCTGTCCTACAATAAATGGCTCCTACTCCTGCTGTATCAATCTACACAAGTTGTTTGTCACCCCCGGTTAGTTTGCTGCAGCCGGACTGCGACAAAAATACATAAGGACAATAGCAGTTATGACTAATAAATAAATTTTTAAAGCCTGATTTCCCTCTTTTCCTTATGTACCATGCATTTACTATATGTTATGATTTGAATATGAGTTGTTCCCAAAGGCATGGGAGACAGTGAGGTACCAACCAGAGGTGAAATGATTAGTTTATGAGAGTTGTCAGTTAAGCAGTGGATTAATCCATTTCATCTTTTAATAACTTGAAAGTATTACTGTACTCAGTGATAATTATAAGCAGGTAGGGTATAGCTTGAAGATATAGGTCACTGGTATCACTGATTACTTGTTCTCTCTCTGTTTTCCCAGTGGCTTAAACTGAGCCACATTTGTTGGCCATAGTCTTCCATCATTATGCTTTTCTCCATCTTAGACACAGAGCAATGGATTTGGCTGACTAAGCACTACATCTTTGAATCTAGGATCCAAAATATACTTTTCATCCTTTAAGTAGTTCTTATCAGACACTGTTTCATAGAAAGGGAAGCTGACTTAACACTTTAAAAGATCCTACCACAGTGAAACAGCTCTTGTTATGGTGTTGCACAAATTATGCATGTTTCTGGTTGCTAAGTGCAAACAATAATTTTTAGGTACAAATTGTTGAACTTGTGAGCAGTTTTTGACATTGAATAGATTCAGTGTGTAACACAGTGCTCTATTCCCATCAACACTCTTTCCCATGTACATTTGTGACACTGTACTTGACTAAATTTCTATCTTTCTGATTTCTTTTCTGTCCTCTCTTATCTCATCCCTCCTGACATGGCAATCACTTTGAAGTTTCACACAGCTCAGTTCTACTCTTTACTCTCTGTATTTTTTTTATTTTTGCTATGTAATTTAACCAAAATGGATTAATCCATTGCATAACTAAGGGAGAAACAGGGTATACACTCAGCAAGAGATGAATAGACAAATAGCCCTGTTTGATACTGTTCCAACTTACTCAGACATCTAAGTTATCAAAGGTATTTATCATATTTTGATATTATTCACTTTTTTTCAACTTAACTCAAAATGTGCTGATCCAATTCATGCCATGTCAGAGGAAGACTACTCCCCTGTTATTCTCTTAGCACCATGAGATTTTTTTCTTCAATTCAGTCACTGTGATCTTTTCCACTTGCCAAGTTTACAATGAGACTCTCCTGTTTTAATCCAGTCTACACACCTGCAGCAAACCCCCATTTTTTTCAGATACACAATAGCTTTACATTTTCTCACACATGCTTCTTATGTTCCTTCTCCTCGTCAGCCTCATTCCAACTTACTCTCTTCACCATCTATGCAAGCAGGTTATCTTCCTCCCAGGAACAAAACCTGGAATATTCTTTGTGGGAATACCCTAGTCTTAACAAAAAATACAGTGCTTTTTTTTTTTTTTCACATGTGCACACTACCAAGAAAGGTCACAAATAAGTCTCTAATGGAAAGGAGGAAGTGGGGACACACTGGAAGACAAACACATATGCACTCTAAACTATGTAGAAAAAACGGCTCATATCTACCTTTATTGTTACAAAATCTGGGTGTACTATCTTACTTTCTTTCTTTTTTCTTTCTTTCTTTATATTGTGTCTGTCTTAAATAAGATCTAAAAGTTTGAGATAATATCAGTTTGAAGTATAGATGTGATGAGGTTTAGAATACACATCTAACATCCATTAGAATATAACAAGAGCTAATATAAAACTGGATTTTTTAATAAAATAAAATGCAATGCAAATCTCAGATTCGAGAAAATCTTACAGTATTCAATATAATATAATTGAATTTAATAAAATATATGATATTTCAGGTTACAGTGTCTTAGAATGAATATGTTAAACTCAGCTAACATTGATGATTAACTGATATTTGGGAATTACAGAAGTTTCTATAAGACTTTTATATTCTTATTTGGTTATCAGATTTACTTTATTGTATATGTCTGTGATGTAAACATGATATTTGAATATATTACTATCCAGTGACATGATAACTATTATCAAGCAAATTAACATATTCTTCATCTCACATTTACCCCCTTTTCATGTGTGTGTGCTAAAACAACTTAAAATCTACTTTTTTGACATTTTTTTATCGATATAAAACCATGTTATTATTAACTCTAGTCCTCATACTGTATATTAAATTTCTGTGCTTATTTATACTATGGCTATAAGACCCAAGTGGGCTGACCTTGGCTGAGCTAAGCAGGGTAGGTCCTAGACATATTAAAACAATGTCTTTCTGTTCCCAGAAATTAATTGAAAAGTTCTTTCCAAATGGGACTTAGAATATCTTACTATTAATTTTTCTAAAATACATACTTTCAAAACTTTTTCTCTTAGATTTCATATGTTGCTGATATTCCAACTCTTTCCCAAGTTTTGAATCAAATTAGTTCCAGATTACAGATTTGTAAAATTTAATTTATTAGAATATGTGCAGCCATGTTTTATTATCCCCATTATGCCTTTGTAATCCTTATATTTCAAGAATACAATTTACTCCCATTCAGAACTGCCATTGTACCACCTTAGGCTGTAGAATGACTTACCCAGGAGAATGACAACACAGAGAAGGATAGCGATTAGGGATCCTGTACTCAAACCAGCCGAGGACAGGAAGGCTTCTGCATGACAGGTCCGCACGCGCCCATCTCTCTCCCATGCACAAACCCTGATGGTGAGGGTGCTGCTGCTGCTGAAAGAGGGGATTCCACCATCAGAGATCATAATACACATCCTGAATAGTTCGACTAAATCTCCTCCGCCTTGTTAGAATGCTGGCTGTGTTATCTATGATAGACATAAGCAAAACAAAATATACTTAGTGAAGCTGCCATTAAAGATTCACATTTCCTTTAATGGATAAAACGGATATGTGTGATTTTTTTTTTTTTAACTCACAAAATGGCCAAGGGAACATGAAGGGGAAATTTTTAAGGAATAGCTAAAATTCATAGTTCAATTGAGAAAATTATTTGAGTAGTTAATAGAGCCAAACTGATGGAATGGTGAAGTCATGGGAGGACAGCAGGGAAGAGACAAAGCCATTTTGAATATGGACTTACTTAGCAGCTAAAATACTTAAGGCATAGAAATGGCCTGAAGCAAATGGATCCTAGTCTTTGTTGTGAACTAGGAGGATCACCCCAAACCTAGACTCTTACTTCAAATGACAGCAACAGATATCTGTACTTCAGCAAACTATTCAGGAGATTTCAATACATTAAAAATGTCTAAGAACCACTGATACAGATGATATTTCTATGAAAACACCACATAGATTGATAAACTTAAAAACTTAACTATAATATGATGCACTTTTGTCAGAGTGAATACACCACATGGAAGTTAAAGGTGACCAAATAGTTCTATTTTATGTGATTTTTTTAAATGTTATGTACTATAAGAAATGTGGGCATGATACATATTGATCAATCCATACAACATCATATGAAAGTGGTTGCTAAAATTTTTATTGTATTGGAGAAAATAATTTGTATTATAAATAAGTAGTTTAAAATAAATGGACAGAGTCGTAGAGTATAATTTATATCAAACCACACAGGACACACTTTGATACATTCTAGAATCCTGATCAAAATTGTAATATCACATCTTGGTCAATTTGTCACCAATTAATATTGATGTACTGAAATGTATATATCATATAATATTTTACCATTGTTATTTCTCTTCCCAGAATGTCTATGAGTGAAAAGATCCCATGGTACACACTTGGATATACTGTTCAGATACCCTTCTGGGAAAGACTTATTGCTCTACCTATAAACTATCACCTGACCCTAGGTCACAACTTTCAGTGACTTCCTCATGAAAGGTTAGAATATTCAGAACATTTACCACCAAATGCTGATATATTGAAAGATAAGTTTAGCTTAAGAGCTTTGTCATGGGGTCAGCCATTGAGAAGCATTAAAACTGCACAGAATCTTAGCCAGGCATTGTGATACAAATGTGTAATCCCAGCAACATGAGAGGCTAAGGCAGGAGGATTGAAACTTTGAGGTCAAACTCAGCAATTTAGAAAGGTTTCTATGAAACTTAGCAAGACCTTATTTCTAATTTAAAAAGGCAGGGAATGAAGCTCAGTGTTAAAGTGTCTCTGGGTTCAACCCACAGTATTGAAAAAAAGAAACTTACTCTGTACAATTTATATATATATATATATATATATATATATATATCAGATTCATGAACATCCTGCACTCTAAACTCCAATTCAGAGTCAGCATCACAGGGAACTCAGCCTATGACTATACCTGAGTTAATTATTTTGCACTAAAAATGTGAGTGCACCATTGGACATTTATATTTAGGGATTCTCTTTCTCAAGTCAATGATTTTTATTATGAAAATTAGAATTCTTTTTTTAATATAGGTAATTTGATAGTAATAATACTATACCATATAATATTTTCTTGATTGAATGTTCTAAGTAAATGCAATAGAAATATAATTAATTTACAAATATTTAATATAATATAGAGAATTAAATGGAAAAATATACATATAAATACACACACACACACACATATATATATATATATATATATATATATATATATATATATATATAATTATGTCACTGAAGATGTATAGGAAAAGTAAATAGTTCAATGAGAAATTGAAAAGGATATATATATATATATATATATATATAATTATGTCACTGAAGATGTATAGGAAAAGTAAATAGTTCAATGAGAAATTGAAAAGGATATATATATATATATATATATATATATATATATATATATAATTATGTCACTGAAGATGTATAGGAAAAGTAAATAGTTCAATGAGAAATTGAAAAGGATTTTCTTATCTGGTGAAAGAAGAATTTAAAAACCATATCAAATGTGTATTCTGAAACAGGTCACAGAATAGAAAAAGAAGAGGATGAGATATATACGTGTATGCATTATTTGTATGCACCATAGCAATCATGGGTTATTCCACAGGAAACCTGATCTTCCATAAAAATCAGATCTCCCAGTTGGATGCTTTGTTATGATTAACATAAAGTTGTCTCTATTTTAATTCCTTAATAGAAAGAACATGTTTGAGCTAAGTGTTTATGTGCACAAATATGTTTGAGAATTACACAACTATTCTTAGGAGAGGGGCAAGACACTTGTTACTGGATTTGAGCGACATAAATAATGACATGTAGATTAACATGGTAACAGCCATTCTGGTAGATATGGAATATCTTATGGCTCCAGCCTAGCTGACAGTTTACATTATTAAAGTGGATAATTGTTGAAAATGCAGCCACAAATGTGATTCCAAACAAAAGAAAACCAGAATATGCCTGTGGAAGTGCACTTTTAGCTCCTAAATAGAAAATAGAAAACCCTATGACATGGAGACATTTTTTTCCTTTTTTTTTGCAGTTGAGTGTTTAGCTTTTGAAAAGAAGAGAGGATTTAGGAAGCAAAGAACTTCCCACCTAGAAAGGCCTCAACAGATAATGAGCTCTTGACAAGGGATAGTCTGTACTTCAATGGAACTGCAAAAAATGTGCTTGGCAGAAGCCTCAAGAACTTGAATAAGAAATCTATGAACATGAGGAAGAACATGAAAGTGGTAAGAAAAATACATATATAAATGCATGCATGTATAGGTTTATATTCATGTACACATATATATCACAAGTACATTTATAGATCAAATCCAACTGGAAGTCTATATCGTGTTTATATATGGATCATATTCATATGGAGTCCCATATCATGTGTGAGCATATAAATCATATGGTTTATGTCATGTCTGGGTATGTAGATCATATTTATTGAGATATATCATGTGTATGTGTACATATCAAAATAAAAATGTATGTCTTGGTGAAAATGAAACTTAGGCTACAAGGGCAATAAGAAATCTCTAAAATTTCAAATATACTTAAAAATATTATAGAAAGTCTTAAGAGATAGTCAAGTTAAAAATCATTAACATAAGATTAATAAAGGGAAAACATTGAAGGATAGAACATGTGTGGATGGGAAGTGCTGTGTATTAATTTTCAATAATAAGCAATTGCTAATAATGTGCATCCAGACTTGGTTCTTAGTTTGAACCCTCAATGGCTTGGATGAAGAGAGAGTATTTTAGAACACTTATTTGTGAAGCCAGTCCAGTTAATGTATTGAACTAACATTCAAGGACATTTGGAATGACAAAACTGAATATCTTAATCTAAATAAGAATATACAATAAAATATATATTTTAGGTGGCAAATTATGGAGAATTTCAGATGGGCAAAAAACGGGAGATCATATTTTAGTTTCATTTTTCTCTAACCCTTTGGCAATGATATGAACAATTTATAATTTAATTATTATTAGAACCCATGAAATAAACAATGCTATTGCGGTTTCCAGCAACATTCCTTTCATATGATCGGTGCTTGATAAATAGTAATTTGAGCGACAATCAGCAGGAACTTCTCTTCTATTACAGTTTCTTATTACATTGGCATGTGTTAAGAAATTAAAACCAAAATGAGCTATACATAACTTGCAGCACTTCAGCAGCAGGAGCTCAGTATGTTCTTTGCTATGTGCTTATTCTTTCTCTTGTTTTGCCTGACTTCCTCTCTGTCAATCCCAGAATGACCCTAAGCTCAATTTTCAGACTCTGGAATCTTCCTGTTCATTTGAGTTTGTAAACATCCTTGTGGCCTCACTTGTCTGTCTGCCAAACCACAAATGCATGATCCAATATGTCATTACGTTCTGATTTGCACCCTGGAATGTCATCCTGTTGACCATCTGCCACACTCCTTCTTGATAATCTTTAAATTCTGCATAAACACAACCATCCATTGTATAAAAATTCTTCCTTCAGATTCATAAATAATGCTGGAAAAAGGTTATAGCCATTTAATTGACCCCACTTAGTTCATAGAGAAACTTATACTATGCTCTCAGAGGAGATTAGAAATTAATCTATTGACATTTATTTGTATTCATATTTATTCTTTATCAGATGTCACACAGTAGCTTTTCTGAGTTTCTTTGTGATGCCTGTTCTTTACCTCACAATAAGAAAATATCTCTTGCTGCAGAGAAGCTCTCATCTATTGTCAGAATTTTTAAAACTCTTCAATCTTTCTTTGTCATTAATTACATCTCTGTTATATGTAAGCTCTCATATAAAGACTGCATAACTAAGACTAAAAATTAAATAAATGCATATAAAACAAATATAAACCTTGAAGACTATCAGCAAATCTCATAAATAACACATACATTTGCATACATGTAAATTTAGAAGTGGAGGGGTATAATAAAGAAAAAAATTAAACTCAAGATACAAAATCGTTCATCAACATATTGCAAAAATGCAATTTCAGAAGAAAAGGCAAGGATAGCAGCACAACAATAAGAATATGAACTATAAGAGAAATCATCTACCTAATATTTATAACAGATATTTAATAAATAGCATTATTATTAGCAACTAATGGATTAGCCAAAGTAGAAGAAACTGTTAAAAGTCTCTAAAATTATAAACCCTGTAGAAAGTTGTGAGTGTAAATCTTTAGAGAGTTTTACTGTATGCATAATTCTCTTTTTCAGACTGTTTAAAGTTTCACCTTCCTTAATGCAGAGGAAGGGTCAAGTTACTATAGCACCTAGCACCGTATAATTCATACCAAAGAAAGAATTTAAGTAAAAGAGTGGAACCTACATTTCCAAGAGAAGAAGGCGAAATAAAGTGGAATGGAACATGGAATAGTAAAATTAGCAGTAACTTTATTTTGTTCTTCTACTTTTATTTTTTTTGGCTTGGTACATATGAATCAACTTTCCTTTATTTATATTTTTATCATTACAAAGGTATAAAAAGTTTGATGCAGTATGACCTGACACAACTCAGAAAGAGGAAACAAAAGCATATTCTTTTATTTAAAGTTAAATGTCCACTAAAAAATTCTCTAGTGTTGAAATTCAGAGTTTTCTACTTTATGATTAAGACTGTATATGGATTTTAACTTCCCAATAGTCAAGACTCAAGTGTCTAATTTTTGATAAAGCACAGTGCTACTCTGTCCAATGCATGTGAGTAAATGTAAGCAAGTGAAGAATCTGAGATTTGACTGGTAGAGAAAGGAGAGCCAGGGAGGAATGAAAGCACTGTGTTAGGCTCTCTTCTCTGACAGGAGATAAGTGACTCAGCAGGGAGTAGTAGCTGGCTCATCTATTAGAGGATGTGTGGTGCTTGATTTGTAAGGCAGGGTGAATTATGTGTGCACCATTTTGTTTAGGACAAAGAGAAATCTCTAAATGTTCTCTTGAAACCCTGTGGATAAAAACAGAATTTTAAATGGTCATTCTCTGTAGCGAAATTAAGTACATTACCACACCAGCTGTGAATTCTTGTTTGAAGGACAAGAATAAACTATGGGAATATAAACTGCTTCAGATCTGACAATGCTGAAATGTATGAAGTGAACATGTTAAAAACTACTAGGATTTCCAATGTGTGTCAACCTAAGTACCTGTATTTCAGAACTAATTCATAGTAGATTTTGAATGAGAGGGCTTGAGAGCAAAGGTTTTTAACAGCTGCATAGTCAATATCAACATTGAAAATATGCTTTATCATAACGATGGAAAATTTAAAGTTCTTCTAATAGCGATGGAAATTTAAAGTTCTTCTAATAACCCTAAATAGCCTCCCTTCTCCCAAAACACAAACAAAAAACTTTTTTGTTTTAGATTGCATTTAAATGTTTTGCTAAAAGTTATAAAGAAACATAATAGCCAATATATTTATTTTAGAAGCATAAATGTATTTTATTTCAAAGAAATGAAAAGTTATGAAGCAAAACAAAAACCAAAATATTAGAAATATTGGAAGAAGGTTAAAAGGACAAGGTTTGTTAAAGACTTTGGGAGATGGTGCAGTCTTTAGGGGAAGGGCCTATTGGAAGGAAGTTAGACCAATGGATACTGAGCATTTGAAGAGTATATGGGACCCTGGTCCTTTCCTCTATCTCTTTGCTTACAAGCTGGTATTAGGCAAGCAACTTTGCTCCACCACACCTTCCATAATGTTCTTCCTCATTACAGGCCCAAAGCAAGGGGAACAAGCGACATAGACTAAAACCTCTCAAATCATGAACCTTCACTGATTTTCTCAAGTATTTTGTCACCATGAGGGAAAACTGACTAGCACAGGCAGTCTACAAAATCTTGGTAAATATGATTGTAAATGATAATTTTCATAGCATTTTTATTGTTTTAAAATGAATTCATTTTAAAAGAATATGAAGGTCTATTAAAATTGGAATATATGTATCCAATAAAAGAACTTAGGGACCAACACTAATAATATTTTTGGTAGCAAATCATCAAAGAATTTTAAAGAATAAATTTGAAAGATAAATTGAGTTGGAACCTTGTAAACAAAGAGAGATAGACATGTATACTTATTGTAATCTCTTTCTTTACAAAAATCTGTGATTTACAAATGTACTGTTACAGTTAGAATTAAGCTTAAGACTTAAGTCAGACAAATCTTCTTGCATTAAATAAAGCCTAGTTCCTGAAGAGACAGCATGAAGATCATGAAACAGAATAGACATGCCATGGTAGAGGAATGATTTTATATTAGGGGATTAGGATATATATTACAAAATGCATGCACAAAGTATTCTAAGTCCAGAATCCTGGTTTGAGCCAAAATTTTAAAAAATCTGAGATTTTATGGCCAAAGTTTATTTGCTATAGAGAATAAGAACGGGAAATCATATAATAGAATGTTTTGGTGCTAAAATGAAAATTTTACAATTTAAGGGAAGATAATAGCAGAAATATACATTTGAATCAGAAAACATTTCATATGTTTATTGCTCTAACTTTAAAATTAACTTCTAAACTTTGGTTGTAAATTTCAATAAAATTGTGTCACTACCAATATAGTAAAGTAAAAATAAGGCCATTATTAAAGAAAAATATTTGCAATATACATTTTAAAGTATATATTGCTAAAATAAATCCTTTACTTACTTGGTAATTATCCAAATCCAATCATTAATATTTAATAATTTGTGAACAATACATTTCCAGATAAATATTAAAGATTTTTTGCTTATCATGTTTTTTTTTTATTCACTACAATTTGGTACTAAAGCAACTAAGCAATGAATGACAATGTATCTATTGAGAGCACAGAATAGAGAATGATGCATAACAATCTGTACTCAAGGGTGAATTAAAATGTCACCTCGCTTCTGCTTTGCTGCACTTCCCTGGATGGATTTTTCTCCCCAGTGTGACTGATGATGCCTTCCTCATCTTGGTACTCTCTTAAACTCTCCCCTAGTTGGAAACTGTACTCTGATTTACTCTGCCTGGAAGAATGGACTCTACCTTAAAAGTGTAATGATGCTTTCATCTTTTAAACTAAAAACTTGTAGTAATTGAAGTTACTGATATTCCACTGACTTCAAATGCAAGTTGCATTTCATGTCAGCCTCACTTTTCTGACTAGATCACAAGCCCCTGGAAAGCAGGAGATATGTTTTCTAAGTCCCCACATTCTGCCTACTTAGTTCACTGCTTTCTATGCTGGAAAAAGTAATATCACTTGAAAGATTAAAAAGTGCAAGAAAACTAATGTTAAAAGCTGACTATAGAATTTCTCTTAGTTGAATGACAATTTTCTCCAGGAAAGGCAAGGAAGAATGGTTATACAGAGCAGGTGGAGTGCTTGGAATGGCCATGCTGAGCCCAAGGTGTGAACAGAGATGGAGGAGATAGAACTGCATGAGTATATGTTTAAAAAGCTTTTCATTTTTAATTAAATCAATCAATAAATAAGTTCCCATTGAAAATAATCAAAGTGCATATGATATTTCTAAAAAGTACTATATAGTCTATTATTTTATTACTATTGCTTTTATTTGATTATGCTCTAGTCATTATACTCAATTCATTGTTTCTGGCAGATGTTTAATAATCATGTATTGAATAATTCATACTTTGAATTTACCTTCAATACTTTAACATTCTTATTTTATCTTATTTTAATTTGCCTGCAAAAAGTCCATATATTTTTCCTAATTAAATTTTATGTTAATTTATAAAGTTATATTCACTGATGCATGAAGTTTTTGTACACTCCCTTCATTAATTTTAAAGTGAGTGATATTTTAGATGGGAAGATAATTCTTTCATTTTAGTTTATTCTTTCAAATGTCACTAAATGGGCATTGGCTCTTGTAATTTTAGAGTATTTTTACTACATCCGATCACTTTACAATTTTAAATTATTGTCTGGAAATTTATAGAATTATTTTACATTTTGTTATGTCAAAGGATTTCTCTAGGAGATATCTATATCATTTCAATCTTGAACCAAAATCTTCCTTCACTGAGGGTGTTTGTTTCTTCAATAATGCTTTTTCTATTTAATTTATCTGTATTGTTCATTTTATGACTACATTATATCATGTGATACCAAATTCTCTGTAATTTAATCTATCTTTGCAAGAATAAAAATAACACTAATCACCATCCTCCTATCTAAATTTTACAAAGACAATGTTGAGTCATGGTAAAAGCCAGGGCTGGGACATGGTTGGCCTCATACTTAATTAGTAGAGATACCAGAAAGACAAGCTGTTTGCAGAATCAACCTCTGAAACACTGTTCTGTGTTTCTTCTCCTTTTGTTCTTTCTGATCACTAATTCCACTTAAAGCAGCATCCATTTGAATTTTTTCACCCTACCAGGTTTTTAAATTGTTCATTGTCCATGTTTTCATGTGTCAGTGTGAACAGTCTCATATTTATGTCTAATTAAGATTTTATTTTCCTTTCTAGCACATATAATATGTTTTAATACATACTGATTTTCTGTCCTTCAACATAATTCATCCCTTCCATGCTCTGTGATCTTTCACTTAGGTAAGTTGTTTAAACAAAGTTCCCAGGGATTCTCCTAATAAAATAAATGATGATGGTAAATTTAAACCAGACCTAAATATTTTCTTAAAATCCTCATATCCTCTCTCCTTTGGAGATGACATTCAGGATACATACATAGGCCAAGTTTATTTATCCAAGCATATTATTCCAGTAAATATTTTAGAGGAAGAATCCATTCTTATGCTACAAATACTGTTATCTGACATCCTGACCCATTATCTAAATTGAGCTGCTCTTTCCATGCAATCTGTTTGCTTATACTAATAACTAATGAGAGATTGGGGTTACGTACTGAGACAGAAACTAGAAGAGCATTTGGAAGTTTCTTGGATCTGGAACCAAATTGGAAACCAATGGGTCTCATATCTGAATACAAGGCAGATTTTTTCCTAAAGCATATTTTTTTAAATTAAAAATTTAAGAAAAAAAAGTTTAGCTGAAACACTTTGAAGAAGAAAAAAAAAGTATAGTGTTATATCTTGCTGTTGAACAAACAATGGTAAAAGTTAGAGACCACAAGCACACTCTCAGTAAAGAGTCCTAGAGTGGCATGCTCCAGGAACAGGAACAAAGCAGGGATAAACTTCATCTAAACAGAACTGCAAATCATCCTTTTCTCAGTTAAAACTCTGATTGGATAAAAGTGAAAATCCCTTCTATTCTTGTTTATAAGAATAAACAATGAATATTCTCTACAGAAATACACTAGCATTTAAGCTTCTTCTAGTGCTAAGACTTGGTCGTCTCTGCCCTAACATTCAGGTGTTGAAAACTTGGGCACCAGAGCAATAAAGTGTTGGGTGGTGATATTACCAGGAGGTAGGTGGATCCATTTCCCATGAGTGAATTAATGCCACAATAAAAGCAGCTTGCTGTGTGGGCCCTCTCTCTTCTGCCCTACTGCCATGTCAGGGACAGAATTCTTTCCCTATAGAGGATGAAGTAATCAAGTCTAATCTTGGAAGCAGAGACTGCTCCCTAACCATACACCAGCCTCCACAATTTTGAGGAATAAATTTCTGTTCTCCATGATTAGCCAGTTTCAAGTAATTACTGCAAGTAATTAGACACATCAAGAATGAAGACTATATATCCGAGTTTTGTCTCCTTCCACATTCACCCACCAAACACAGATATGCTAAAAGGATTAGAATAGTCTGACAATTGTCGTTAAAAATCACAAGAATAATACATTAAAAATAGGGAAAAAATGCAAAAGAAAAAAGTTCCCCGTTTTTTTTGTAGATAAAAGTAAAAAAAAAATGACTATCTGGCTAAGCATGGACTATTTGGTCTACATTTATCTGAGTGCATATATTTTCTCTGGTAAGACTCCTGTGTCTTTAAGTATATCATTAGCTCCATGCTGGTGTTTCTACCAATATACTCCCAGCATATGTCACAGTGAGTAATAAAAACTAGGCCCAAAATAAAGAATGTTTTTTATAAACAAGATGGAACATTTAAGAAGACTTTTGTTCTGCAATGTTAAGATAAATTTGCAGGTTCCAAATTAATGAGGTAGAAAACATAAGGCAGGAAAGATCTAATGGGGAGAGGAGAGATCTAGAAAAACATGAAATGTTGTTTTTAATTTGGTTATTTTGCAAGTTGTTCTGGCTATTACACAGGGAATATTGTCAGAGTTTACATGAATGAAGATCTTTTTAGTTGGTTTGAAGAAATTAGCTACCTTATTGTTACTAGGCATAAATACTCTAAATGTCTGCCTCTGGAATTAGCATAGTATACACATATTAATAAGTTATAAATATATAGATGCTTTTACAGAAGTTTCTAGTACAGTTTAGTTCAATGATGTATTAATAATTGTGAAAGGTCTTATCTGAGATTTTTTTCAGCTTTCAAGCTAATAAATTAACCTACCATAATTTAAGGTGACTGGGGAAGACACATGTTCCTGGAGCAGAGATGAAGGAATTTTTCCTCATGTCCACATCAACAGCATAGACACTTGTTCATATAAATTCCCTAGCAATCTAGGGTGAAAATAGTGAGGTGCAAGAGTCCAGGAGCACTGTGTGCACACAATGAGTTTGTATGCCTGCTAAAGAATCTTGAGTTTGGAAATCATAGATCATTTGTAATGAATTGCAAGCAAACATGCCCAAAAAGTGTTTTAAAGAAGTCCTTATCCTCATTCAACTACAGAGTAAATAAAAATATCCTTTGTTCTTAAAAGGCATCCCGTACCTTCCAGGGCTATTTATTACACAGATATTTTAGAAGCTGTAGTCTAGAACCAAAGGGTAATTAATGCTTTTGCTTGCAAGGCAGGAAAGGATGAATGCCAGGTTTTATGGTTTAGTTGTGTAATGTCCTCCAAAAGCTTGTGTGTGATTGAATAAGGACAGTTTAGAGGTAAAAGAATTGGGTTATGAATGATTTAACCTAATCAGTACATTAATCACCTGATAGGGATTAACTAGGTGGTAATTGTAGGTAGGTAGGGTGTGGCTGAGACTCTAGTTCCCTGGGGGTGTGCCTTTTGGGAACTCCCTCTCTCTCTCTCTCTCTCTCTCTCTCTCTCTCTCTCTCTCTCTTTCTTTCTCTCTCTGCTTCCTAGTCACCATGTTCAGAGATGCTCCCCACCTCCACACACTTCCATTATAATGCTCTGCCTCACCTTGAAACCCTAGGAATGGTGACAGCCATCTATAGACTGAGACCCAAAATAAATTTCGACTCCTCTAAAATTGTTCTTGTCAGGTCTTTTGGTCACAGCAATAGAAAAGATGACTAACACACCAACTATGGAAAATTGTTGTCTCATACAAGCACTCTGAGGAGAGGATATAAACATTTGAAGAAGTTGTGGTACTGTGATTCACGAAGAGGAAAATCTTCAGGTCTTAAGGCATGACACACTAAATTACAGTGTTTCCCTTAAATAGTTTCCATACTTTCCATGCAGTTATGATTGAAACCATAAAAATGGAGAATACTGGAAGATTTATTTCCATAGTCTAAGAAACTGTGAAAGTGACTACAGCCTGCCCCTTTCACCACCTCTTAATTTTATGTCCACTTTCTATAGCTGTTGACATCATGTGAAATTTTAATCCTGGTCTACTCCCGTGATTTTTCCCACCTTAGGACCTTGTGACTTCCAATCTTTTGTCTAAAACTTATAGCCACTGCCCTTATTCTGATAAATTTCACTCATCTTATTCCAGAACAGGCACATATCTTATCTGTCCTTACTGTGCATCATGCTTATTCTCTGTACCATTCCATGTGTGATCACTGTATCACATGAGATGTTTTTGAGGGCAGGAAATAGATCCTGACTATACTTGTGAAGAGATCAACACTTAGAGAAACTGACATAAATAGTGTTCAGGTTCACACTAGTTGAGTAAGTGAGTTCCTATTTTGTGCTACAAACATGCTTTAGTTATTTTAGTGAAACTTTTCACTCATACAGAAATTAAAAGAAAATACTACCACTCAAACTTTATATATATTATAATGCTACTTTTGTTTAGATATGTCTCAGAAAAATAAGACATTGCATAAATATCCACCTGATTTCACTTCTCATTTCCACCCACAGTTGACCACATTTCTGAATTTCATCTGTATTATTCCTAACCATATATTTCAAATTTATTAATTATTTACTTAGTTATTCATAATTCCTATATATTTAATGAATATAGTTATAATTGATATATAGTCTATGTATACATGCACATGGATATATCATCAAAATATGTATACTTATACACACATGATAATTTACTATTAAATGATAATTTATATATTTTATATATATATAATATATAAATTATCATTTATATAAATGATAATATATATCATTATATATAAATATTATATATAATTTATATATAAATTATATAAAATATTTATATATAATTTATATATATATAAATATTATATATAATTTATATATAAATTATATAAAATATTTATATATAATTTATATATATATAAATTTACATAAATTTATATATATATATATATATATATATATATATATATATATATATATATATATATATATATAAATTTCTATATCCTTCTCCATGTAGTTTTATATAGTTTACAATACGTTTAGAAACTTCATTCTTATTTTGATAAATATTTTCCAATTATTTATACATATATTTGTCTTCTGTAATTGTTCTCATTTTATCTAAAGAATTTCTGATTTGTTTTTGTTTGTATGTTAGTTTTGATGGCTCTATGTCAATGAGGTACATCCACAACGTTTTTTATTTTATTTTACTTTTTGTGACAGGTGTCTTGCTAAATTGCTGAGGCTGGCCTGGAACTAGCAATGCTCGTGACTTAGTTTCCCAAGTAGTTTGGATTACAGTTGTGCCCAGCTAATTCCTTTTTCTTTGAATAAAGATATTATTTCTTTATTTTCAGAACACTAAATATTTCTATTGAAATGCTTTTCATTTATGAGTATCTTTGTTACTTAAAGTGAATTTATTTTTTGATATATATTTTTTAATCTAACTCCCTATTGAAAATTAAAATTCTTCATCTTTATCATACACAGCAATATACATTTCTTTCTCTGCTGTTTGGATATATCTGTGTTTTTTACCTCATCCTTTCCATAAAGTATTTGGATATGTTGCTAAACTATGGCTTTCTGATTAGATGCCCTGGCTTGGGGACTGTGTGTGCTTTCTTTTGTGTTTCTGAATATGCACTTTCATTTAAGCAGTAGGCTCAAAAACATAATGGTCTTAAGTTTTTTTTTTTTTTCTTCTGGACTGAATTTTATGTTCTAGGGGCGTGTGAATGTCTATGAATTCATATAATATAATGCTCAAGCACCCCAGTTACAGGAGTATTGGATTTCTAATTTGAATATTTTACACTATTATTAATAATTTTCTTCTTTGTGAATAAACTATATTATTCTAATTCATTTATATACAATTAGTTCTTCTAAGGTGACTTAGTAGTATTTCTAATTATGAATAATCCATGTCACAACTGAGGCTCAAGAGGTTAAGCAGTTCAGCTTTTATAGTGCAACCAAGACATTCTGCTGAAGCACATTTTAAACTATGCATTAATACAATTTTTAAAGAGAATTACTGTTTTTTTCTACTGAAGGTAAATTGTTTATTATTTATAATTTATTGAACCCTCAAAAGCTATAAGATATTTTTTAAAATATTTTAAAACATCCTTATACAACTGTCGACAGGCTCCTCTCACTTGAAAAAGATTAACCAGTTTAAGCATTCATTTGCTTGAACAAAATAGTTGCTTAAGAAATCACACATATATCCTTTCAACAATGAGTGCATAGTTTGAAGGAATATGATTTCAGTCTACTAAGGCAGAAAGTTAAATGCTACCTCCAATTATATATTTATTTGGAATGCAGGAAAATCTGAATTTTTTTTAAAATTCACATGTTTATATACTAAACATATGTGGATTATAGCATAGGATGTTCAGATGTAAGTAAATTTACAATGATGAGTTAAATGCAATTTATTCTACACAAATATATATCCTTATAAGCAGAGTAGATCATGAGGCTACTTAAAATGGGAGAGACAATGAAGATGTGTATTTCATATGAACCCTATGGCTGCATTCACACTGTAGTATATACTCATTAGTAAAATTTAAAGACACTCAAGGATAATGGCAAAAATGCTTTTGTAGAAGTGTACCAAAAGAAAATTAAATGTTGATTCCACAATTTATGTAACATTTTCCTTCATGTCAATTTGAGGCAATTATTAAATCTCAACAGTACCCAGATTAATATGATCAGTATGTATGATGGTGCATGCCTGCAATCCCAGAGACTGGGGATCCTAAGATAGAAGGATCACAAGTTGGAGACAAGCCTCAGCCATTTAGAAAGACCCTAAGCAACTTAGCAAGACTATGTCTTAAACTAACTAAATAAATAAATACATATGTAAGTAAAAAAGCTGGAGATGTTGCTCAGTGCTTAAGTGCCCTTGTATTCAATCCCCAGCATGAAAAAAAATCATGATAAAAGTTAATTTGGAGGAAAATGTTGATGCTAATTAGAAAGCTACACAAACTGAATGGCTTATTATTTGTCTAGATTATGAGGAATCCACCAAATAAAATATCCCAAATAATGATGAATCTTCTTAGTTACTAAATTACGGTATTTCTTCCTCCCCTCAATACAGAATATTAAACAAAAATGATTTTTAAAACTTCCATAACACCTCACAATTATGCATATTTCCACCTATACTCTGGAAAATGTTCCTAACAACAAAAGGAAATATAATTTCCCCAGCATATATTTCCTGATAGCTTTGCTAATATAGATGATTTCAAACATTGCATTTCCATTCATAACTGTCTCTAGAATATATTTTTCATTTTTTCTAATTTAAATATTTTTACCTCCTAGCAGTTGTAGCAACTTGCATAAACATTTTTGTCAGCTTAGATTTCTCTTAAAATTTGCCCAAGAGCATATTACTTGTGTATTTCTTGTTTAAAGGAATGGTTCTGAATAAATTCAAAGAAAACTATTTGTACATATGGCTCAATTTTAAATACAAGCTATTCACAGATCATAACACATTAACATCAACTCGACACTGAATGCTGATTTTCAAGCTGTTTGTGGGTATATAAGAATAAAGAAAAACTAATCAGACATCTTCCATATTAAGTCATAGCAAAAAACACACAGAAAAAATATATTTATGTTCACCTTCATTGTCCTTAAGGGTGAAGTTTGGGTTGATAAATAGGTGTTCATCGAGAAAGAAGTTAAACCTTGGTCCATTGGCAAAATCATCTTTATCTGTGGCACTGATGGTATGAATAACCTAAAGAAGAGAAGCATACTAAATAGTAAATTTAATTTGGCTTATTCACTTGGTTTTAATTATGCCATATAATTTTAGTTGTTACAAGGATTTTTAAAGATTCTTTTTCCAAATCAATTGTTTAAAGTTAAACTCATGAAAGCACCAATTACTTTGTTCTCCATTGTATTGGATTTTAGAGGGAAAAAATATTATAATTTATACTCATTTACAGATTTTTTTCTACCAGAGTATAGATACTTTAAAATATTTGTTAATACTCATAATACCTTGGGGCCAATTATATGTAAAGTTTTGTGTGAATGCCTCTTTAGAGAGATGTAAAGCATTGTTTGCACAAAAATAAACACCCCAGTGTTGATGTAGAACAGTCTCTCAGTATATGTGGGTTTCTGTCAGTAATTACAAAAGCAGTGGATGCTTAATTTTTTTAAAGTATATATTGCGAGGCCTTTGAGATCTTGATCCAATTCCTGTACTTTATTGGTGAACAACCAGAGTCTCACAAATATTATGCTATGTCCCAAATCTCTGAAATAGTGGCAGAGGCAAAATCAGAACCCTTGGTGATTTATCAAGAACTTCTCTTCTTTAGTGGTCAAGAGAAAACAAATCTAAAATCTGGATTCAGTGCACCTTAAGGAGAACACTAAATTAGAGTATATAAATAAATCATTTCTAGTGGTACAAGATCAAAGCAAATTCTAGTAGCTGTGGCCATTGTAGTTTTAAAAACAAATACCCAAGCAAATAAACAAAACAATATTTCTCTCCTTTAAAATTTTATATCCTAAACATTTATGTGTCTCCTTATTTTTTTTCCTGCCATGCATTAGACAAATTAAAAACAAAGAGAGGAAAAAGAAAACAATAAGTTTGTATTTTCTGCTTATGAAATGTATTATGTCAATTGCAAAATGTGATATGTTTATAAAAATATTTTATCCAATTTAAATATTTTACAGTAGAAATAATTCACCTAACATTGTCACTGTTGAAACCCAAATCTTCTCCACATATTGAGACAATTAGAAGAAGATGAAGGCATGAAAAATTACTTCAGAAGAGTGATAGGGGGAGGGAAAACAGAAAAGGCATTTGTGCTCAGGAAATGACAGTCACCAAGTGCTTCCAGATGTGGAAGGGATCACCTTCTTCCACATGTCCCAAGACTCACTCCTGCACATTTTGAAGCCGAAGACTTCATGTGGTTGGTGGTGAACTTTCTTCTTCCATTTAAAGAGCAACTACTCTTTAGGTAGATCTTTTCCCATTTGTTTTGCCTCTGAGTAGGAGAATGTATGATGGGTAATCAGATACAATCTGACCATTTTCCTCAAGTGCATGAAAAGCTTCAAATAGAGTTCAGAGTGCCCTGCCAACTGAGAGCTGTACTTACATTCTCTGCACATCAGTTAATTAGTATATGGTTGAAATAAAGACAAAATCAATTTGTCTAATTTGTTTTCAGAGTTAAATAAATACACTTATTTAAAGCAAACATAACTCTCTTAACCCATCCCCATGGCCCACAGTGGTACATACCAGCATACACATATACACATGCAGAAACACATAGCTTTCTCTCTGTTTTCCCTTGTTTCAAAAAGAAACATCCTTCCATGCCCTACTCCTCATTCATTGTGCTTCCGCAACTTGCCATCCTGTTTTCTCTATGACACATTATAGCATGAAGATGCATTTGCAAAGTCACTTCTTATCCCAGAATAGATCTCAGAGATATTGATGGAGAACAAATAATTCAGAGGGAATGAGCTGTTTTATGTTTCTTGCTATCACATGTGTAGTATTGTTTCCTTTTCTTTTTTTTTTAATTTGTTTTAATTAGTTACACATGACAGTACAATGATCTTGACATATCATACATTTGAATCAGATGGGGTATAATTTCTCGTTTTTCTGAGTGTACAGGTTGCAGAATCACATTGGTCATGCAGTCACGTATATACCCACAGCAATAATAATGTCTATTTTATTCTGCTGTTCTTCCATTCCCTCCTTCCCCTCCTCTCCCCTCCCCTCCCATCACTTCTCTCTACCCAATCTAATGTGACACAGTTTTTTTCTTTTTCGTCACGTTGTCATACATGTATTCTGTGTAACAATGAGTGTCTCCTTCCATCTTCCATGCAATTCCCCTTCTCCCTCCCTTTCCCTCCCACCTCTCTTCTCTATCTAGAGGTAATCTTCTTCTCAGGCTCTTCCTCCCTACCTCATTTTGAGTCACCTCCCTTATATTGGAGAAGACATTCAGCATTTGTTTTTTTAGGGATTGGCTAACTTCACTTAGCATAATCTGCTCTCATGCCATCCATTTCCCTGCAAATGCCATGATCTTGTTATTTTTTAGTGTTGAGTAATATTCCATTGTGTATATATGCCACATTTTTTTTTATCCATTCATCCATTAAAGGTCATCTAGGTTGGTTCCACAGTCTAGCTATTGTGAATTGTGCTGCTATAAACATTGATGTGGCTGTGTCCCTGTAGTATGCTGTTTTTAGGTCTTTGGTATTGTTTCCCTTTCTATCCATTAGTTTATAAATATTTAAATGTTTTCCTAATGTTTTTACAAATGTGAGATTATTCAATATGGTAGACTTATATAATTTATATTTCATTTTTAATATTGGGGTTTGTGTGTGTGTGTGTGATCTTTACCAAAGCATCCTTCCATTCTTATACAGATACATATAGACCATTCACATCTGACCCTAATAGGGCGTGTGCTTAAAACAGATCTGTTCTCCTTGAGAAAAAAATCCCCAGTCCGTTTAGCATAAGAAACAATGTTTCAGTTACTACATTTTGCTTTAGAATATCCCATTCATCATTAACATTTATAGAATGAATGGTCATATAAGTTAAATTTTTACTTAAAATTTCTGCAAAATGTTTTCAAAAACCTGAAATGATAGGTCTACTTTTGTCCTGAATCCTAAGATATTCTCTTGGTCTGAGATATCATATTCAACTTTTCTGTTTTATGAATTGTCTTCTTCATTTCATTAAGAAAGCAGGATTTTTGTTATTATTATTTCAGAATTTTTACAGAAAATGTACATGGAAAATTTGCATGTTTGTGATTTTAGAGATATCTCTGAGAGATACCTAGATAATTGCCAATTCTCTATGACCCAGGATCTTCTGTTACCAGAGTTGTAATTTATGCACATTGTGATACCTGTGCTCTCTGTAATATTACTTTGTAACCTGAAATGCCTTAAAATTTCATATTTGATTTTCATTTCTTTGAACATCACCCAAAAATTTCCTAATATATACTCATGATCTAGTTAATACATATTATAATAATTTGATTATTTAGAATGGTATAACAGATGTAGAGTCACACATTTAGTCTACTTTTCAAAGTCAAAGAGGGAAAATCAAATTGATAGTTCAGATTGATAAATAATAAGCAGGAAATAAATTGATAATAATCTTAGTAAATGTGATTGTTTTTTAAAATTTATTTTCCACAATCCTATACTGTGAGAGTATTGTATTAGAAATAAAAATCAGTGTTATAAATTTAAGTACTATACTGTCTGTTCTAGGGAATATACAACATTGTTTCTAAATTAATCAATCAGTTTGCTTTATAATATAATATTGAAGAGATTCTGTATAAATTTATTAAATAAGAATATGAATTTCTGTGAGTTCAATTATCTCTTATTTATACTTTATAAAAGTTTTATTTACCTGGCTTATTTTTTCATACAAAGTTACATAGTTGATAAAATTATATGTAAAGTAGCAGCAGTTATTATCATATAATAAAATGATTTTCATGTAATATTTTCAGAGCTTCTTTCTAATGAAAAATAAAAAGAGCACAGATGAAACTTAACACATATATTAGAAAGGACTGTCTTATTTAAGGTTTCTCACTTAGGTATATTTGGTACACCTAAAAGAAACACTCTACTTTAGGAATTGATTTCAAATTTCATGCACATGTGGCATTATTTTTAATATTACTTCAGGAAAAGTACTTAAAATATTTTTTTTTTCCCAGAATGGGAAAACACATTAACTCTGAGAACTATCATTTACTGTTTACATTGTCATCTGAGTTGACCTGAAGTCTGTTGTATGTGGTGGTAACTTTCATAAAAGGCCAATCTCTTTGCCATGGCAACACAGTGATGGATTAGATGTACAGCATTCATAATAGAAATATCTGTGACTCTGAAAGCCATTGTCAGAGAAAGAAGATTTGTTGTACAGTTGGGCAATGCAAACCCACTTTAAAATCTTATTTCAGAAATCATTGTTTAAACCCTTTCCTATTCCAACTCTGTATTAAAACACATGAAGTCAAAACACATTTCTTCCAAAAATGCTGTTAACATAAGGTTGAAGGATTCAAAGTCTATAAAATTAAACATTAGAAAAGTCCAGACCGTTTTCTTCTGCAATGTTTTAATAACAAAGCTACATATCTTGGTAATGATTTGTTTAAATATAGCTGTCACAAGCAATATTTTAAAATGATTTTTTACATCAAAGTACAACTTTATTTTGATGTAAAAAGTTAAAAATAATTGTTAAAGCAACAATACAAAGAACATAATTGTAGCCTGGATCATGGTGTATGCCTACAATCGAGCAAGTCTGGAGCCTGAGGGAGGACGATCGTAAGTTCCAGGCCAACCTCAGCAACTTATTGTGTCCTAAGCAAATTAGTAAGACCTAGTCTCAAAATAAAAATGAAAATTATAAAAATAAAAAGTGCCCCTCTTGGGTTCAATTTCTAGCACACATACAAAAAATAAAATCTAATTATACTCACATGTGAACATTCTAAAATTTGAAGGGCAAAATTGGTGGCTAAAATAGTAACCGCAAAATTTTATCAAAATATATTAGAATTTAGAGGTGCTAAGCCTTGTGATAGCTCTCTTAAAACCAATAATAAATATCCAACGAAAGATGCAGAATAAGAATAGTGAAGAATTTCATACAATGGTTTGTGAAATAACTACACCATGTTCAGTGAGTATTAACTAAGATAAGCAGGTTATGGCATAGTTCTTTCCCAAAATTATGATGGCTTTCATGTAATAATGTAACTTATATATTTTTTTAAAAAAAATTGAAATTTATTTAGTCATAAACTCATAGAATTTTAGGTTTAGGGAAGCCCTAAAATTCTGACAATTGTCTTCATTTTGGAGATGAAGACAGCACTTTTCTATGCTATATAAAATTCTCTCAGAAATGCCACATACCTGAGGCCATCAATGTGATACAGATTAACATTAATATAGAAAATATAAGAAAACATTTTGACATATTTATTGTCAATTAATCATGGGAAAATGAATACAAAGATCTTTCAATTCAAATAACTTAAGTATATATCACATTATATATATATATATATATATATATATATATATATAAAGTTTATTAATATACTATATATTATGTTTGTATAATTATATGCCAGTGGATATGTGTATGTTCATTTCTATATATGTGCTTTATATTAAAAAATTAAATGGCTTCATATATGTAAATGCATACCAACAGCCATCAATATATAGATCAAATTCTTCAGGATGTTTCATCAAGACATTTATTTACAGCTAATACACTAAATTATATTGTAAAAATATATGATTTTAAAACAATTGTCAATAGTCATGCCTGTAGATGAAATAGCATAAACAAAATTTGCCTAATACGACTTCCTGTCAAAAGTCATTAGGAAAACAGTGATGAATTCCACTGCATTGAAATTTGGATTCTTCTCTCCAGAGCCTCTAGATAAGCTGAATGTTTTAGTCATCACTTTTGGTGCTCTGATCAAAAAACCGTACAAGAACAATTTTAGAGGAGAAAAGTTTATTTGGTCCTTAAAGTTTCAAAGGTCTCTATCTATAAATAACCAGGTCTCTTTCTTGGGGCTCAAAGTGAGGAGTGTGGTGGGGGAAAGTTGCTCAGAAAGTAGGCAGGAAGCGGGGAGAGAGAGAGAGAGAGACTCCATTCACCAGATACAAATTATGTAGCCTGAAGGCACACCCCCAGTACCCCCCCACACTTCTCTGGCCACACCCTACTCACCTTCAGTTACCCATCAGGGATTCACTGAGTTAAGGCTCTCATAATCCACTCATTTCTCCTCTAAACCTTCATTCATTGTCTCACACAGGAGCTTTTGGGGAAAACTTCACATCCAAACCATAATACAGAATAACATTTCAAATGTTAGAATTTAAAAATATAAAAAATAAGCCTGAAAAACTTTTTCAATAGTAAATTCTCAAATAAATGTTCCTATTTTACAGTGCATTTGAATTAGAAATCTATACATCCAGTGGGTAGGATGCCTTAATTTTTGCTCCTTGTTCACAGTCCAACAGTTTTTAAAACCAATAGCAAAGAAGAGCCTGATCCTTTTTTGGAACTCAAAGCAAACAAGGAAATAACAATGAAAATCTCAATAATCAAAATCTGAAAGACAAAAAAAATTGGTATTTGGGATAGTCTATTATGGGTATAGTTGAACATATTTCATGCTTTTCCCTTAGAAATTATTCAAATTTTATGGTTCTTTTTAGTTATACATGACAGTAGAATCCATTTTGCCATAATTATACAAGCATGGAATATATCTTGTTTAATGCACATTGCAACACATCTCCTTCCCATTCCCTCTCCCATCTCTAGTTCCCTTTCCTCTATTGATCTTTCTTCCATTTACCCATAGTTATTTTTCATTTAAATTTAAAAAAAATATTTCTAACATTTGTTTATTCTTATGGTTAATCTCAAATTATTTGTAAAATGAAATGATATAATGGTCTTTTACACAATATATTATAACTTTTAAAAAATACACAGTACATGGCTTTAGCAATTTTTAACATCTGTTATAGGCAAGAATGCATTTTCAGTACAGGTAATTTAGAGTGAATTAATGAAAAAATGTCTTATTCTATCAGAAGCAGAATCTTTGCTGTGGATATGGAATTTCATTTTGTGTACAGTGAAAAATTATGGTAATGCATACTATGATACATGAAACAAAAAAGAGGGTTCAAAGGAGATTCCTGACAGAAATACACCTGGAAATATGCCTTACACAAACAGTATTTAACTTGAACTGTGAAGCATAAAGGAACCTGCTGCTTCCCAAAAAGGAAGGGGAAATAGATTAACAGAAACATGAGGAAAGCAAGCATATGTGATTCAACAGACAGAGGGGATTTTCTTCTTCCTGTGCATCCAGGTGGTTGATGACATGGAATAGAAAGGCCAACTAAAGGACCAAATGGAGTGGCATGGAAAGTGTAAGCAAATGTGCTTTGGGCTGGGAATATGAGTCAGGGTTAGGGAACCTATCTAGCAAGCAGGGGAGCCCTGGGTTCAGCCCCCAGTCCCTTCCCCACTTCACACACAACAAGATTAATGTTAATCAGACAACTGGCACACACTGTAATCCCAGTGACTGTGGAACCTGGGGCAGAGAACTTCAAGTTCGGGAGAAAAAACTTCCCTTTTAAATAGAGAATGAGAGAGATAGTAAAGGAGATGCTGAGGTAGTAGAATGATTATGAGTCAGACGTAGCTTAGACCATCCTTTCACCTTATTTTATCTATTTTTCAGAATCACCTAGTACATTTTTAAAATAAGTGAAGTTTCAAAGAATTAGATGAAGTCATAGATATAAATGGTAAGATCAAGATTTGCTTTTGTTTCCACAGTAAAGGTTGTATCTCTTAGTACTTCCTTCACATAAATCACAACGGTAATATTTTGAGTTAAATTAATAGGCATTGTATGAGCAATTGAATAACCTAGGGAAAGGAAAGCGGCAGTACAAATGGTATTCACTAAAAAGGGACAGGGTAAATTAGAGTCTTGAAATAAAAGAGTTAATATTCAGAACAACTGCAATAAAGAATGCAAATTGATACAGGAACCATAAAAATAGTTTCTGAGAGAGACTGTTGTAGAGAAGTCCATCCGGAGCAACAGAGGATGTCAGAGGACAGAGCACACCAACTTGCATTCATCCTTATCTTTCTTCACCCTTCCACCCAGTCAGGCTCCATTAAACAATGAATGAAAGTTACCAGAGTGTATTTACAATGTACCACGTCATGCATCGGAGAATTCCACTTGGCAATTTTCTGATGAGGGAATGATATGGACATGGATGTGCAGGTGCCCCTGCTGGCTGGTTTATAGAGTAGTTCAGGTTCTGATCTTCGAGGAGATTAGCTTTCTGCCTTGCTGACTAAACTGAGCTGCCTTAGAGATTAAATAAGAAACAGGTTTTAAGGATGATTTTTATCCTTTTCCTGCCATCTGAATCAGTCCCTCTTGAAGGGTAAAATGCATTGATTCTTTACTTTTCTTTTTTTTCACACTGGAGATTGAACCAAGGGATTCTTTACCACTGAACTACATTAATCCCCAGTTATTATTATTATTATTACTATTTTTAAATTTTGGACAGGGTCTTGCTGAACTGCAGAGAGTAGCCTAGAACTTAGAATCCTCCTGTCTTAGCCTCCTGAGTCACTGGGGTTGTTTTTAATACATCATCAGTACTTATTGCTCAATTGAAAACATTTCTTCTTGAAAATATTCATTTTGAGTGGGTGCAAAAGGGAATGAAGCATGTTAATTAAACACATGTGCACACATGTGCATAGTTTCAATTTCATTTTTTATCTGGCAGCCATTAGATTGATCGTTGCTCTGCATGTGGGAAGATATTCCCACTTTTTACAATGCCCCAATGTTTACATGTACTTCAGATCTTGAATATAGAGAAACTATTCACCACCCTGCTCAGTTTCTATAATTGCATGTTATTTCCTATTTTATAAGGTAATAGGACTTACAAGACAAGAAAACCCTCCACATTCTCCAGCTATATCATCCAAACTTCCCTGTATCCATTGCCGTCTTCTTCCTGTCCCTCACTTGTCTCAGCGTAGGAAAGAAACTGTCATAAATGAGCTGTTTTTATCTACCTGTGATCAAGATTCCATTTACTATTTACTATTTTTATTAATGTTGTTAATGTTCAATTGAAAACTTGATGTAAATAATTGATTTAAAAGGATGCCCTCTATCACCAGGGCATCCTTTTAAATCAATTATTCTCCTGTTGGCATCACTGTTGTCTGTTTTCAGTCTCTCTTCTTAATATTAAAATCTTTGTCCCACCAAATCCATCTACAGCCTTCAAAACCTCTCCCTGTCATTTACTGCAAAGCTTCCCATAGGAGGTGGTATGTTTTCCTTCTTTTTCTTTCCATAATCTTGCTTATTATTCTTTTTCCACCACTAGTCAAGGTTCAATCTTAAGTCAATATAACAATATAATTACTAGGAGAAGTATTGAAAAGATTTAACACAATACAAATAACTTTATGATACCAATTTATCAACTGGTGTTCGAACACATTCTACAATAGCATCACTTGAAGTACTTATTAAAATGCTGAATATTGCAGCCCTACTGAAGAAAATTAAGAGGGAGAGAGAGGAAAAGAGAGAGAGAGGAGAGACAGACAGACAGACAGAAACACACACACACAAACTAGGGATCTCAATTTTCCTATATTGCAAAAATAAGATCTGACTATACATGAAGAGAGGAACACAAGGCAATAGGAAATACACTTGAAATTTTTTTCTTCAAATTGTGTATATTCCACTGTTAAGGTTATAAAGAGAAGAGACTTATGTACTCTTAAAAGCAAAAAGTAGTAGTTTTGTTCTAAATGCCAGATTCTTAGAAACAAAATAAGACTGGAGGATAAAGTTAATGGTTTCACTGACACGGACTTCATGACTCCATGAAAATCAAGCAGAAGGCTGTGTCTTTAATGGGTGTTAGCAAACAGTAGTTTTGTATTAATCAGAAAATCCTCTTTATGAGGAATGGTGTTAACAGAGCTAGCATTCATGATAAAGCTTTTATCTGAAAGTTCTAAAATATTTTACACAAATACGTATTATTTGAAAACAAAAAAATAGATGAGTTAGAGATCTTCTCATTAATTTATGTGGCATTTTGGAAAAAAAATTAATAAGAGAAAACAAACAGAAGGACAAATAGTTATATATCAAGAATTTACAGTATTTGGAAATCGAATGAGATAGAGGAGAAGAAACAGAATAAAGGCAAATATTCTATATGTCAAAAGTAAAAGATAAATGGTGGAAAAAATAAAAGGCACCAAAACCTGGTAGACACTGGAAAAGCTAAACATTGATGGGGAAAGGATCTCACAATTGAATGCCAAAGACATTTAAAAGCTAAATATCATTCAGGTATGGATTTTGCCATTCAAGTTTTCAAGTAGTTTTCTATTGAACATTAACAGCATTAATAAAAATATTAAGTTTTAAAGTAATCCAGTGGGTTTGTATCTCCAAATTTCATACTAAGTATTCTGTGTGGCATGTAAGTTAGCACACTCCTTTTCCTGTCCTATCACACATATTAGTTGATTCAGAAAATAAAAGTTATTATTGTCCTTGAAATTACATCTGAATTTTTAAGATCAGAATGAGGTATCATTTTTAAAATAAGATTTCTACAAGTGTTTATATTATTTATGTATTTCACTCAAATATTTTGATAAATTCTTAGTTTTACTTCTAAGATTATTTACAGTTACGTTTTTTTTTTTTTTTTTTTTTTTAACTGATACATGAATGCTATGGAAGCTGCCCATTTTTGTTATTACAGAATCATCATGGCTTTATTTTGAGGACATTTTTAACCCTTTATATTTAGTTGAAATGAATTATACTTATTTTTTGATTGGTATCACTGGGACAATTCAGGTAGACTTGAGCAATGAGAAACACAGCAAAGGTAAGGAGAGACACGGTCCAGGTATACTCTGCATCAGACTTCTCGTTTTATCAAAGTATGCTTTCTGAGAGAGGATCCAAATCTTCTGACACTTCCATAATTAAAATGTAGTAATATTACAAAGAGAAAATACATGGCTTATTCATACCTCTAGCAAATTTCCATTCTTTGAAAGATTAGTGATTTGTGTGAATCACGACATGTATGTTATTTTACTTCTTTAAGGAGAGGATTCCTTCTCTGGTGTCTTTGTCAGTGGAGATGGAGAATACCCCAGCACCGTCACCATTCACAATGGAGTAGGTCATGTCAGCATTAGAGCCAGTATCAGCATTATTTGCCTTGATTTTCCCAACAGCTGAGCCAACTTGAGCTGATTCAGGAACATATAGTTGATAGTGCTCTGGAAAATATTTCATATTAAAAATAATGTTCATAAAGTCATCTTATAAGAAAAGATTATAAAATTTAAATTTTGCATTCAAATAAATGTTAAACTAGGAAATAAACAAATCATTTTCAGAATTTAAAATATTAGTTTACTAATTAGTAATTAAATACTAGGTTTATATGAACTTTAAGATATATGGAAAACAATTTACATGAAAAGAACCTGTATACCTTAACATACAATATCTTATTTGTTGTCCTCTTTAAGTGACAGAAAAATAGAGTAGTTAAGTTTCCAGTTTCATATTGAACAAAAATCAATTTAGTAAGCTATTAGTGCAATTCCAATTTATTTCTCCCCTCATATAGCATGTAAAGTTCAAATATAAAAGTTTAGGAATGTGAGAATTAAACAGAAAAATCAAGAAGAGAAGAAAAGTAATATTATAAGTGTATAACCATTTAGTGCAATACATAAGCCATGACAAAGATAATTATGCATTTATATGTTTGTTTACCATATATTCCTCATCAACTTCTTGAAATTATTTGACATAACTTTATAATAGTCACAAATATAATATCTATTAAAATTAAAATTAAATTGATGATCAAGTTGAAGAATGAGAAAGTACATACTTTGGCCATATAAGGTAGTATTTATAAAGTATTAATAGTTTTAAAAGTTAATCTTCTGTAGTCAGAAATAGTAAATCTATTAATTTTTATAAAGTTTTCTGATAATAATCAATATCAAGAATTTGTTAAGGATTTTTCTAATAATAAATATTGACTAGGACTTTTGTCAAAACCATTTATGAACAATTATAAAAGTTTAGTGATCATATTTTTTAAAAAATTCCTACTGATAAGTTAAAAATGTATTCATCAAAGCACTGGGTTGCAAATCCAAAAGAATAACATAAATAACAAAGTTTGAATTCAAATGCAATTTGATAAAGTATTTCATCCAAGAATAAATTAACATTATTTCAGCAGTATAGAAGGATAACATTAGACTGTAGACTGATAAACGTATTTCTTCAATGAAAATAATTTTTGTCTGAAAATCATTCATTGGATATGGCCTGATAGTAAAATTAAGTTACATCTAATTAATATATGCAGTTTTCTTTTTTAAAATTATGTTAAGAACATCTAACATGAAATTCAGCCTAAACAAAATTTAAAGTGTGAAATACAGCATTTTTAAAGCACAATATTAAACTGCAGATCTCTAGAAGTTATAAGCCTTGATTAATAACTGCCCATTTCCCCCCTGCGTTGAATGACAATCACAACACTGTTCTTTGGTCAGATGAGCCTATTTTAGAAGGCTCATTTAATTGTAATCATGGAATATTTGTGCTTACTTGACTAGCTTATATCACTTCCCCTAGCATCTTTCATGTTTATTCATACTGTCACAAATTGCAGGATTTCCTGTGGTTAAAACCTGAATAATATTTCATTATGTGTATGAATGTTATTTTTCTATTAACTCTATTCACTAGTCTGTCTGTTGACTTATATATTATTTCTACATTTTGGCTTTTGTGAATAGTGCCTTAATGGACATGGGGGTGATAATATCTTTGAGAATCTATTTTAAATTCCTTTGGATAAATGCCCAAAGTTGGTGTGCTGTATCATATAATAGTTCTATTTTTGAAGAACCTCCCTCCTATAATCTGGGTTGACAGCACCATTCTGCATTACTACCATCAGGGTATAAAGGAGTTCTAATTTCTACACATCTTCACCAGAACTTTTTTTTTTTTTAATTTAGCCATTCTAACAAATGTGAGCTGATATCCTATTGTTGATTAGATGTGCACTTCCCTGGTGATTGTGACCTTGAGCATCATTTTATATCCAGTTTGTCTATTTATATGTAATCTTTGAAAAAATGTTGAAGATATTTGCCCATTTTTTATTGGTTCTTTAAAGTTATACATGACAGTAGGGTCCCTTTTGATACAATTATAGAAACAAGGAATATATCTTATTCTAATTAGGACTCCAGTCTTATGGATGTATACAAACTTGAGATTCACTGACCTATATTCATATATGTACATAAGAAACTTATGTCAGATTCTTTCCACTGTCTTTCCTATGTCTATCCCCTCTCCCTTCCTCATTCCCTTTATCTCATCCTCTGAACTTCTATCCCCCCCACCCCCGCCACTCCACTATTGTGGATTACCTTCTATTCGCTTTTTTGTTTTTTGGGGTTTGGCTAATGACACTTAGCATTATATCCTCTATCCATTTTCTAGCAAAAGTCAGAAAGTTATTCCTTATGACTGACTACTATTCCATTGTGTATATATGGCACATTTTCTTTATCCACTCATCTGTCAATGGGTATCTCATTGGGCTCCGTAGTTTAGCTATTGTGAACTGTCATTTGCCCATTTTTAATAAGCTTACGTGTTGCTTTACTATTGAGTTTCAGGCATACATCATGTGTTTTGGAAATAAACATTATGTCATATTAGACATATTGGTTACAAAGACTTTTCCCATTCCTAGACTGCATTTTCATTTTTATTGTTTCCTTTTCTGAATTAAACTATTTTAATGTGACATTGCCTCATTTACCTATTTTTATTATTATAATCTGTATTGTCATATCCATTTTTTGTGTTATAATCAAGAAGTCATTAACAAAACTAATACCAAGATTCCCCCCTGTGTTTTCTCTTAAGAGATTTACAGTTTCAAATCTAAATATGACTGTTTATTTATGTATGGATATGGTAAGAGTCTGATTTTACTCTTTTGGATGCAGATGTTCATTTTTTTCCAGAATCATTTGTGAAGAGATGGTATTTTTCACAATTTTGTCTTTTGTTTCTCCTTGATAAAGATTAATTGGCCACATACATGGGGCTCTATTTCTAAGATCATGACTATGTTCCTTTGGTCTATGTTTTCTATGTGAAAACCATACTATTTAATTAGCAGTGTTTTGCAATATAGTTTGAAATCAGGAAGTGAAATATATCTAGCTTTGCTCTCCTTTTTAAAGATGTTCTGACTATTTAGGGTCTTTTGTGGTTTTGAATCGATTTTACAATTGTTGCTTTCTATTTATGTAAAAATGTCATTTTATTTTGATAGATATTTTACTGAGTCTGTAGAGAAGATATGTCATATGGACATTTTATTATAATCCACAGATAGCATCATATTTGTGGAAAGTTTTTCTACTAAGAAGGGAACAACACAAAGATGCCTACTTTCACCTTTTCTCTTCAACATAATTACCTCCTCAATGTAACTTTAGCTAAAGCCATTAGGCAAGTAAAAGAAATAAAAGACATCCAAATCTGAATAGAAGTCAATGTTTGTAAATGCCATGACGTTATATATAGAAAACCCAGAATACTCCACAAAATGAACAACATCTGTTTGAACGAAAAATTAAGTAAAATACCAGGATACAAATACAGAAAATTAATTGTATTTCTTCAAAACAATGAAGATTAGGAAAATAATCTTATTTTCAGTATGTTAGCTTTTTATAGCCATGATAAACATTCCTATGTACATATGTGAATACACCATGATGAATCTTCACATCATATATAACCATAAGACTGAGAATCTAAATAAGACATGTTCCATGTTTGCATAAATATGTCAAACCTTACTCTACTATCATATATAGCTTAAAAAGAATAAAATAAAGAACTAGGGATGGTGGTATAGATTAACCAGTATGATTAAAAATATTCCACACAAAAAACAATTTAAAGGAGGAAAGATTTATTTTGGTTCATTGTTTCAGAGGTTATAGGCAAATATCAGTAGACTCCATTGTTTTGGGTCTGAGGTAAAGCAGAACAACATGGCAGAAGGGTGTTCCTCTCCTGGCAGCCTGGGAAACTGAGTACAAAGAAGGAGGGAGAGGCTGGGGAAAAGATATGCCCTTCAAAATCATGCCCTGTTGATTTTGATCATGCCCTCCAACCTCCCAATAATATGTTCAAATTATTAACAACCAACTGATAAGGCCAGAGTTCTCAAGATCCAATTACTTCCCAAACACTACAACTCTGACCATTGCTACACTGGGGAACAAACTTTCAACCCATGAGTCATTTGGTACAACTGCCCCCTGTCCCTGTAGTTTCCACCATCTCCTCATGATTCCATCATTTCCCATAATTGCCATTTCTGAACATTGTTTCATTATTACTAAATCTTCAACACATGAGACTTTGGTTGGCATTCTAAATTCTAACTAAAATAAATGGTACTGAAAAGAGAGAAGTACTTAGTAATAAGCTTAACTAAGTAAGGAAGCAAGACTTTTGCACTGAAAATTGCAAAACACAGATTAAGGAAATTTAGAGACAAACAAGTACAAAAACACTTTGTGATCATGGATTCAAAGACTTATTTGCTTCTAAAGATAAAATTGCATGTTTTAAAATGCAAATATTTACATATTAAGGTTTAACTCTTGTGTGAATATGCTTATTAAACATTTAACAAATATTTTATCTCTTTTTATTTAGTATTGAAGGTACTTGGTGACAAAATTAATCTTAATGTCAAGTAAGAAAAGTATATATTAGTTTTGAATTTAGCACTCCCAACAAATATATAATTTCATAAATACATGAACTATATGATACCTTGACATTAATCATATGGTTTTATCAGAACATAGCATATTGACAAAAGTACAACCCTTAATGATATGGTTAACTAACACATGCGATTCAACCTTTTATTGCATTCTGTCTTCTCCTATTTGACTGCTGCAGTGTAGGCAGCTTATTCAAAGAGCACATATCCACAGAACTGTTTGAACTGGGACTAAAAAGAACTTCTCACTCTTTGCTATAAAAGCTACGGTATATTGGAAGAAGTTGTTTTTCAATGACTGTTTCCAATCTTCATGTTGAATAATCAAATTTAAGGACAGTCTGTTCCAAAGAATTGTCATATTGATTTACACTGGCCTTAAAAATATCAAGAGATGCCTAAAAAACACCTGTAAAATAGGTCAATATTTGTTGAAAAGATAGTATAGATATATTATTACAAAGTACAGTAGTACAGATCTTCTGAAATTTATTGTTTTAGAGAGGACAGAGTGAGATAAGTCCTTGCATGCCAAAAATTCTAAGGTCCAATGAAACCAGAATTTTACATAATTCCTTAAACCTCCTCACAAATAGTCAGCTAGTTAATATAGGGTATTGACACTTGCAAACAAAAGAAGTCTTAGAAAACAGGAACAAATGAACATACCACAGAATTGTTATAGTGGTGGCATTATAAATCAAGTTAGTTTTATAAAGTTGTTTGTGAAAAGAGTTCAAATAAGTAATACAAAATTGATGGCCCAGAAAGCATTTAGGCTAAATCCTACAATATGATTCATGTACCAGGAAGAAGATATTTTTTTTAAGAATTGGATATATCAAATATTCTCCATTAACTATAATCTATTATAGAAAATAAACTATATTCAGGTCAGTATTTTATACAATTTCCATAGAGTTGAACATTCATAAATTTTAAATCATGTATCCAATTTACTAGGCATCCTGTAAAGAGGCCCTCTGATTTTCTCTCCATCCTGTTATTCATGACCATGAGTAATTCCTTCCTGTTGAATGCTGGACAGAGTGACTCACTTTCAATGAACTAAGTATATCAATTCCATCTTTGGTTACAGTAATTTTGTGGCTTGTCTCATGGGTATCCTCTCTCTTACTCTACCTTGGATATCTTTCTTGGGGAAGCCTGCTGCCCTATTTTGATGTGGCTTTTTGGAGGGACCCTTCTAGCAATTGACTGATGCTTTCCAAAAATCATGTTAGTAAGTTGGAAACAGAAATGAGCTCCACTTCAACCAAGGTTGGATAAAACCTAAGTACCTGCTAACATTTACATTGGAAACTCATAAACTTGAACCAAAGCTAAACCATAGGTATATTTCTGACCAAAAGAAATTGTTATATAATAATTTCCATCTGTTTCAAGTGATGAAATTAAGAATAATTTGCGATTCCACAGTAATCAAATTATACACAGCCCTGTTATAGTTGCAAATGATTTGAGAAGTTCAGCAGACTCTTTTTAATTCTTGTTATCCTCTTATCCTTTGTGTACTGATTAAGAAATTTAAAAATAAAAACTCGAAACAAACATGATTGCATTACATCTTTATTCTTGAAAATTTCCCTTCTTATAACTTTCACTTTGGTACATTTCCAAATTAAGAAAAAAAAAGTATAATAATATATGCATTAATATTATGAAACTTCTATATTCATGTATCTGCTTCGGATATTATTTTTTAAAAATATGTCACAAAGGACATTGCAAATGATCTATTGCCATGGGCAAATTCTCAGTTCATTTTCCCAAAGAACGAGTGTTTTGAAAATATTTTAAATATTAATTTACGCATGCTTTTGGGCTGGGATTGTGGCTCAGTAATAGAGTGCTTGCCTTGCAAGCATGAGGCACTGGATTAGATCCTCAGCAACACATAAATAAATAAATAAATATAAATTTACACATGCTTATAAAAAATATATTGGAATGAAATAGTTTGTATGTTTTAGATTTATATTTATCGTGTATTTTTCCATATTGTTTATTTTACTCTTCATGGTAATTTGGGATATATCTAAGATAATATGTATTTTAATGAATTATTTTTAAAAATATTGTGTTAGTTGTAGATGGACACAAAATATTTATTTATTTATTTATTTATTTATTTATTTTGTGGTGATGCGAATCAAACCCAGTACCTCATACATGCCATGGTAAATACTCTACCACTGAGTCACAACCGAAGCTAATGTATTAATTTTAATAGTATATTTGATTATGATAATTTGCCATAATTTATCCGTTCTTATGTTACCAAATTAGGTTGATTTCAATTAATATTACTTTACTTACTTTCTCGTGCACATGCAACAGGATTTATCTAGACAATATTGACAAGTGAAGCCCTACCTGGACTTTCAGAACTTAGTCCTTCCCTGGTTCTACAATCCTATTTCTAACAGGTGAATTTCAGTTTCAATTCAAATTTTATTCACTTTGTTCTTGAAAAATAGTATCTTCAATAATTTAGGTCTCTACTTCCATTCTATAAAAAAATGTAGGAAGAGAGATTGTATCTGTGATTCCAATTGTAATCTAAAAATGTATGGCTACCAAACAAATATTCAAATCTAATATGTCCTGAATTCCTGCTATAATATTTTAATAGTGGGCATCTAAAATATGATATCTTTTTAAAAATTAAATTGACAATAAATTAGGAAATTTAAAAATTATACCATTGAAAAAGGAAAAACAATAAGTTATTTAAAATTCATAATTAATGGAACAAAGAAAACTGAATAACCTAATTTGGATATTTAACTTTTAGACCCTGCTTATTTATGATATGAACTGTATTCAAAAACTAAACGACAACAACAACAACAACAACAACAACAAAAAAAAAAACTGAAAATAAACAAAAGAGCATATAAAGGCCCAAAGGATAATTATCTTTAAAAAGTGTTGTGAATGAGACAAGGAAGTCCTCTTTCATCACCTCTATTTAGAAGAGTTGTTAAAATTTCATCCAAAATAATGAGAAAATAGAAGAATATTGGAGGAATGCAAATAGAAAAAAAGTCAAATAATCTCTATTTGAAAATAATATAATTCTGTATATAGAAGATACCTAAAACTCCTCAGAAGTGAAGACCTTTAGAGTTGATAAATTCAACAAAGTAGAGGGATATAAAAACAATTTACAAAAATAAATACTTTTTCTATCCACCAATAATAAATTCACTGAAAAATAAAACAGGGAAACAATTCCATTAAAAATAGCTTTGAAGAAAATTAAATAAATTCAATACCTGGGAACAAGTGGAACTTGGATGAAATATATCTACAATGAAAACTATAGGACAGTGAAGAAAGAAGTTGAAAAAGCTATTAGAAGATACAAAGACATCTCATGTTCTTGGGCAGGCAGAATGCATATTCTTAAATAAATTTTATTATTATGATCTATGTGTTCAATGTAATCCTTTCAACATACCTATGGAATTATTCACAGAACTTGAAGAAACAGTTCTAAGATCCACATGGAAGAACAAAAGGCCCAGGATAGCTATTCTGAGCAAAAAGAATAAAGCAGGAAGGATCACAATACCTGACCTCAAATTATACTACAGAGCTATCATAACAAAATCAGCATGATGTTGGAATAAAAAACCGACACAAAGACTGGAATAGAAGACACAGAGAATAAACCCTTATGGCTGGAATCATCTGATTCTGGATAAAGGTGCCATAGCACATTTAGGAGAAAAGACAGAATTTTAACAAATGGTTCTGGAAAAACTGAATAATATATTTGAAGAATGAAATTATATTCCTACAAATGCCCTGTATAAAAGTCAACTCAAAGTGATCAAAGACTGGAGAATTAGACAAGAAATTTTGCAAGTTCTATTAAATAAAAAATAGGGTCAACACTCCAACACACAAGTGTAGGAATTGACTTACTTAGTGAGGTCCCTAAAACTCAAAAATAAAGCCAAATAATCAGTAAATGGGATAAATTAAAAAGCTTCTCCACAACAAAAGTTACAGAAGCATGAGAAAAAGAGAGCAAAAAGTAGGAAGAAAAGCTTTGCCAGATACTCCTCTGACAGGGGATTTATATCCAGTTTATATACAGAATTCATAAACAACACCAAAATTAGATAATTAAGTTAATAAATAGCTTAATGAATACATTGAAAATGAACTTGGCCAACAAATATATGAAGATAATGTTCAACATCCTTAGAAATCATGGAAATGCAAATCAAAACTGCACTGACATTTCATCTCACCCCAGTTAGAATGGCAATCATCAATAATATAAATAATAATAAATGCTGACGAGGAGGTGTTGAGAAAGAAATAATTATACATTGTTCTCTTACTATGAAAATAGGTAGGGAGATTACTTTAAAAAGGAAGAATGAAGTCACACAGCTATTCTATTCCTCAATAATTTATCAAAAATAATTAAAATTAGCTATTAATTATAATAGCACATAACTTCCAATGTTCACCACAGTGCAATACAGAATAGCAAACATAAGTTCTATAAAGAACCAGCCTAGGTCCATCAACAGAAGAATGGGTGAAGAAAATGTGATAAACACACACACATACACACACACACACAATGGAGTTCTATTCAGCCATGAAATTATGTTATTTACAGGAAGAGGATGAAACTAGGGATTCATGCACAGTGAACTAATCTAGACTTAGAAAATCAAAGGTCAAATTTCCCTCCTTATATGTAGAAGCTAGAAAGAAAAGAAGAAGGAAAAAGAAATCACATGAAAATAAAATGGAAACCAGTAGAATAGTGACAGGATATCACTGGGGAGGAAGGAGGAGAGAGAAAAGGGAGGAAGTGAGGAATTTGACGTAATTACAATATGTATGAATATATCACAAAGAGTATGAATATATCACAAGCAGTTCCTATGTATAATTATAGGGAACTGATTTTAAAAACAAATAAGTAGAAGAAAGATCAGTGAAGGAATAGCATCTGGGTATGAAGGAGAGGAAGAAAAGGGAAAGTTTTGAAGAATGAAAAAGAGCTAATGTATTCTGTGCATTTATGAATATGTCACAGTGAATCCCACCATTAGGTATAATAGTGATGCACTAAAAGTGTTGCAACTCAAAAGAATAATTTCAGAAGATGTTGCTATTCTCAAAAAGCAAAATAGAAAATAACTGATAACCGGAAGATATTTTAGACAAAAATTTTCAAACTGACATTCTAGTGCAAGAAATCTAGTAATTTTTCCCATTTACCCATTACCCAACAATAATAGATTGCTTTCCTATCACGGTTATTGGGAAAAATTCTGCAAGGAACACAGTAATGCAAATATCTCTTTTGAGTAAATAATATCATTTTGTACAAATATATGTATATACACAAATGTACATTAAGGATATTAAGTAAATTAACTCAGTCCCCCCCCCAAACAAACATTATATGATATCCCTTGTATTTGTAATCCAATATACTCAAAATCAACAATGTTCAGATAAGATAAGAATGGTGTTTCACAGTGTCTGGGTTAGTGAGGGAAATGAGGCGAAGTTGCCCCAAATTTAGAAATTCTCACTTATGGAAGAAGAATAAACAATAGAAATCTAATATATGACACAGTGACCATAGTTGATAATAGTGTATTTTATGCTTGAAATTTATTGAGAGTAAATTTTATGTGTTCTTACCACCTCCACACACAGACAGTAACTATGTGAGAAAAAGGAAATGCTAACTAAATTGATTGTTGTGATCATTTCACAAGGTATATGTATACAAAATCATTAAGTTGTACATTTTTCACATGTACAGTTCTACTTGCCAAAATTTTCCTTAAAATGCTGAAAAATAATTATGTTTGATAAAGAGAATAAATGGGAAAATCAGAGCAATAATATTGAACAGAGATGAACTAAAAAATATGTGTTTCATAAAAGAGGTCACCAGAATATAAATATTAAATTTATTAACAAATAATTTGTAAGAAACCCACCTTTATGAGATTAATGCTATCATTATACTATAAGACAGTGAATTTTTTACGAAGTCTAGTTTCATTGAGTGTTTAAATATTTTATTATTGTTGGTGTTAAAGATAAACGTAGTTTGTACATTGACCTTTGCATTCCTCAAAATAGTAACTTCATGTGTGTCACACTTTAATCTTAATATCCCTATGGTTAGTGGGTGTTTAAAAGATATTTTTAAATGACAAACATATCAGGATGAACATTAACTCTGAGAAAAGTGCAAACTCTAAAAAGGAAATCTTAGTGCCAATCATGAACAAAAAAACCGTATAACATTAGCTTCAAAAATTCTGACAATTGATGGCTGGAGAGTGTAGCTCAGCAGTAGAGCACAACCTCAGCATGTTTGAGGTTTGAAGCCCAATACCCAGAACCAAGAAAAGTAGAAAAAAAATCTGGCAATTGAAGCCAACCATTCCATAAATAAGTAGCCATCTTTAAAACAATAACACATGATATTTGTTCTTCTGTAATTTTGCAAGAATTTACATTTTTGTAGATATGAATAGTTGGGTGAATTTTGAAGAATATTGTTGAAAGTACATTTAGCAATCTTTGACTAATGGTGCACAGTGTTGGCATTAATACCTGTGATGAAGTTCTATAATATAAAATGATCAATGCATTATTTCAAAAATAAACATATTTAAATAAGTTTCACAAGAGTCATAGTTCATAGATCCTGTGTTGTACAATATTCAGCACATCCACAGTATTTTTATTTTCTGCTCTTTTGGAAGAAAGTAAACCAAAGAATAAAATATAAAATATATTTTTTCATGAATACTTTTGGAGTGTAGCCTCATCAACATTTTTACTGTTGCCAAAATTACCTCAGACTACTGTTATCCAGTTTTCAAGAGAGTTAACACAAATAAAACAAAGAGATGGCAATTTCAGTAAGCACATACATACATTCTGATACCTAGTCAAACAATATATATATATATATATATATATATATATATATATATATTTCCACTTTAGGACACAATGTCATCTTCCTGAAATTCATGTATTGACACTCTCATCCTAATCACTTCACAAAGTGACTATATTTAGAGACAGGTCTTTAAAGAGTTATTAAATTTAAATAAGGTCATTAGGATATTCCTTAATGTAATATGACTCCTGTCCATATGAGAAGAAGAAATTAGTTCATAGAGACATCAAAAGTCAAAACCTTGTTTGGACATAAAAAGTAGGTGACCATTCTGCAAACCACAGAGAAAGGGTGTCAGGAGAAAAGAAGCCTATGAACACCTTGATTTTGCACTTGTAGCCTCCAGAACTGTGAGAAAATTAATTTTTATTGCCTAAATACCCAACTTTGGGTATTTAACAAATTAATGCAGAGTTTAAGTGTGCATATTTTAGTATTGAATCAGTAAGTATAACACATATATCTCCATGTGTAGTTACATAATTGTATAAATATATACACACATATAGCTATGTAATTATGCCAATTGCTTATTAGATTGAGGATATATATATATATATATATATATATATATATATATATATTCTCAACTCATTTTATATCTGGATATATAAAAATAAAGAGAAATGTGTAATAGAAGACTTAATTCTGTGTTCAAATAAGGGGAAACACATGTTCACTTCTTAGAACATTTACTTGAAAAAATTTGTAATTGTAAGACATTTTTGTTTCTTTTTGAAATGCATTAAACTCGTTTTGAAAGCTAAATGAGCCTCTTGTCATCTTTACAGTTAACGAGATGTCTTTTTCATGGATCTGAGAGTCACTTCTTTAAAATACAAGGGGATTGAGCTGAGGGTGGGAGGAAGGACAGGAGAAGAAAGGAATGGTGGAATAAAATTGACTAAACTATCCTATGTGAATGTATGATTAAATCACAGGAAATTTCACTTTTATGTATATCTATAAAGCACTAATAAAAAAAATCTATAAGTAAATAAAGACCTGTACAGTAGGGAAAAAGGAACAGAGAGAGGGAACAGGAAAGCCTGGGGATTAAATTAGAGCAAATTATATTCCTTGCTTGTATGATTATATCAAAATTAATCCCAATATTACGTGTGACTATACTATACAAATTAAAAAATGCAATGAATAAGAAAGATAGTGTCACCAGGCCTATTAACTGACAGCATTGTTACCACATTACCAGTGATATTTAAGATGAAGTATTTATTGTACGTTAGTGGTACTACCATGTCCTCTCACTGAGGAGTGACCTTGATTATCTTGTCAACATGTAAGTAATAAGTTGCAACTGCTTGGTTACATAAAAAAGTGATATTTCTTTTTGTTATTGCCATTTATTAATGTACTGTTTGTGATAAGAATCATATTTTGGTTTAATGTTTATTCAGTAAAATTGTTTTCTTTATCTTCACTACTTTCTTAGGCTTTGGGAGGATTCCAAAAAGATTGATTTTAATCATATTTTCCCAGTAAGTTCTAAATTATAATTACACATTTTCAGGAATATACATAATATAGCTATTATTTCATGGCACCATAAGTCATTAATTAAAAAAAATATTTGTATTATTTTCAAGGAATTCTTTTTTTAAGATTGCAAATCTGGGCACTGCTGTTGCCCTTCCTTCAATCCACCTCATACCACTTCTCATCCATGATACTCTGTGGTTTTGCTCAGAATGACCACAACATGCCTAACTGCAGCATAGAGTCCCTGGAAGCAGTACCTTACTAATCTCATCATTAAATTAACAAAGCATGGTACTGTACAAGTGGATGTTTTTCAAAATACTAATCACATTACCTTCTGAGAAAATAACCCAGGTCCAAAGCAGGAATAGGTAAATATCTGATAAACCACAAGTTTCTTCAATAACTTTGCAAATTATCTTGGGTTATCTTGTTAGGGAATAGAGAGTAATATGTACAATGGCAGATCCAAAAAAACTAAAAATATATATTTTGTCTATAATGCTAATTATGGGAAAATCATGTATTATGAGTTAGATTGAACACCACAAAAGAAGAGAAAGGTTGTGATTTTAAAACCTTTACTACTATGTTTTTCCCCCCAACATCTTGAATGCAGTCATCAATTCTAAGTACAAATCTTAACCTGAAGAGGAATTTTTTTCTTTTTTGAAATTTTTTTAAATTTGTTTTAATTAGTTATACATGATAGTAGAATGCACTTATAGACATTGATTATATTATACATAGATGGGATATAATTTCTCATTTTTCTGAGTATATATATTGTAGAATCATATTGGTAATACAGTCACATATATACATAAAGTAATAATGTTTAGATAGTAATCTTTCTTATCCCCACATCCCCTGCCTTCCCCTCCTTTCACTCCCTCTACCTAATATAAGGTAACACTATTCTTTTTTTTTTTGCCTTTATACATGTACTTTTTTTGCATTACAATTCTTAATACACAGCCCTACCCCACTATGAGTCAACCTCCTTGTATCTTATATCAGAGAAAACATTTGGCATTTGTTTTTTTGAGATTGGCTGACTTCACTTAGCATTATCTTTTCCAATGCCACCCATTTACCTGCAAATGCCATGGCTTTGTTCTTTTTTAATGCTGAGTAAAATTCCATTGTGTATATATGCCACATTTTTTTTTATCCATGCAGAATCTCAACAAGGTCTCACCTTGATGGAATACAACATTAAAAAGGAATTTTGAACCAAGGGTTTTTGAATTTTGCTGGGTCTTTCCCTGGAGTTAGTGTATCCAAAATAGAAATGAAGGCTACAAAAAGGAGCAATGCTATCCTTTGAGGCAAATATAACTTGGTAATATTTATTCCTATAGTTCCAAGTGTCATCTATAAGCCTACAACTCCCAAATTAATAACAGTTACTATTTCTTGAATTCTCATTGCAATTTGAAATGAATTTTGAGAACCAAAAACTCAATATCTGTTTATAAAACTAAGTTGAAAACAATTTGAAAACTTTAAAGTGCAAACCAAAAAATAAACAATAAATAGAATGGTTAAATTTTATAATAAACATTAGTGGTATTAAACTGAGTGAACTAGGGGCTGGGGATGTGGCTCAAATGGTAGAGCACTTGTTTGGCATGCACGGGGCACTGTGTTAGATCCTCAGAACCACATAAAAATAAAAATAAAAAAATAAAGATGTTGGGTCCACTGAAAACTAAATAAAAAAATAAATAAATATTTAAAAATTCTCTCTCTCTGTCTCTCTCTCTCTCTCTAACAAAAAGAAAATAAAAAGAAAAAAAACTAAACTGAGTGAACCTAATGTAGAGAATTTTTTTACTTTATTTTTAGAATTCTCGCTATTCACTGAAATAATCATATTAAAAAATGTATCAACAACAACAGAGGAAAATAACAGGAAATTAAGAAATCAAAAAGGGATTATATTTTAAACATTCAAATTAGAAATAAAAGTTAAATTATCTGTCTTCAGTTCCATAAACTTAATTTAGGTTCACAAAACTACTGGAATAATGTTTAATACTAAAAAATCACTCAAGTTGGCTGGAGCCAATGAAATCATGCAAATGAGGAGATTTGCAGTAAAATCTAACAAGTGAAGTCACATCAAAAGAAGTAATGACATTGCAGTCTTTAAAATTTGTTCAAGAGCTTAGAGTTACTAATATTTCCAAATTTAAAAAAATGAACTTAAAGTAGAAGCTTATTTATGACTATGCACTTATTTGTGACTACTAATGCAAAACTGGAAAATTTAAGGGAAATTTATAGTGTAATAACTAAAAGAATATTTTGAAACAGATTTTATAAAAATGCTTAATGTTAATTTTTATAACTATACTAGCAATATTTTTAGCATTCTGTCATTGAATATACCTAAGCATTAAAAGATAATTTACAAGTGTGTGCATGTGTGTGTCTGTGAATGTATAGGAGATACGCTATTCAGATGTATTGTAGGTGTATTATATATTACAGACATTATGTATTACATTATTAAATATTATATGCATATGATATACAAATATATGATAGCTATAACATATTTGCACACCTTAAGATTTTATAATGAAAAGAATATTTATCATAGACCTATTTGATACAGTGAAGAAGTTGATGTCAAGAATATTTTATGAACCCATAAGGCCTCTTGATAAATCTCAAGTCATTTAATGTACAATTTCAAAATCCAGGAATCCACTATTCAAGTTATTTTGTAAGGAAACAATCCCCAATGCTTTTCATAAAGATCTAGTTTTAGAAAATTAAAATATTTGATAATTATGCTTCCCAAGTACACTCACACTGAATAAAATTTCTTGTGTATACAAGCTAGAACAGAAGAATTTCCATTGCTGCTTTAACAGTCATCAACCATGTACGTATGTCCTATCTGATCTATAGCAGTGAAGAGTTACTGAAGAACTCTGAGCTCTGTGGCAAAGGAATAGCAATGTCCATCATATCCTCTGTGTTGAGAATCAGGGAGACAGGGCGTACAGAAATCCAAGCACAGATAGCCACAGCAGATATTCCTACTTGAGGAGGTGGATTTATTGAAAAGAAAGGGTCTCTTAGAGTTCTGCAGAAAGTGCCAACTTCTGGTCTCTTGAACTAATGTCTATACCTTTATCCGGATATTTTATAAAATGCTGAGATCCATATTTTGGATACTAAATGATGTCTTTCCTCAACACTCTTACTTAAGTGTCTTTTTCATATCAGGCACCTAATTGTTTTTACAGTAAAATACTAATAATTATTTATGCACCTGATTTTTTTTTCTATTATTTTCCTTAAGAGAATAAAAAGAAAATTATCTGGAAGATTATTTCACTCTTGTTAATTATTATTTTCATTAAAATATTAGAAATGCATGAAGAGAGAAAACTACAACACAAAATGTCTACCACAGAACTTGAAGTATTTTTAGTTAATGTATTAAATTATTAATAAGATTTTTTTTATCAGGAAAAAAACACATTATAAACACTTTTGATTTAAATGCATAATAAAGATGCAACTCACAAAATGGCAGATTTGGAATCTCCAGAGGCTCATTTCCACATAGAAACAGCAGAACAAAACTTGAAATCAGATAAACTCAACCTATAAACAAAAGTCTACTGTATCTAAGTAAACGTTCAATTAAGAAAAGTCCATTCAAAGTGGTAAGCATTTATCGTGCTTCTACTTGCTCTTATACCATCCCTTCAAAGAGCTGAGAGATCTGGGTCTGCAAGAGGTGAGACCATTGTTTCATATTTGGTCCATGAAATTAGACCAAGATATACCCCATTCTTTTACAAATATACCAAAATTAATTCTACTGTCATGTATAATTAAAAAGAACAAATAAAAATGAAAATAAATTAAAAAACAAAAAAGTTGAAATTATTTTAGATTGAGAGAAAAAGAAAGAAGATTCAAACTACGCCAATCAAAAAGAAATTTGGGACATTACTACTGATGTTACAGAAAGGAAAAGATTTTCATGAGTACCATGAACCACTATATTCCAAAAAATTCTATAATCTATGAAAAAAAATTCTCAAAAAAGTTGACCTATCAAAACTAAATTATGAAGAAATAAAAACCTTATATTATTGGTGAGGTGATTTGTAAGTTATCCAAAACCTCCCCCAAAAATGTATCCCTAGAAGAGATGAATTCTCTGGTATATTCTGCCACACATTTAAAAGGGAAATTATGACAGTGACAAAATATTCCAAAGAAATTGTAACTAGGAGACTGATACCTAATTTATCCCATGGAGCCAGCATTCTCCTGAAATAAAACTCAAAGTCATCACAGGCATTTTTTGGAGAGAGCAGGCTCAATTCCAGAACACCATAACCATAATGTAGTACTATCTCATTAATGCAAGTCACAAATTCTTTGGTGTCTCTATGCTTTGTAAATTGGCTTTACGGTATGTTATAGACTATTGAGTATGCAATTATGACTAAAAGCAATGTATATACCTTAATTAAAACTACTTTAATGCCAGCAATCTTAGTAATGATGTGAGGCTTCAGGGAATCTTAGGATTTTCCTGATGGAAGGACTCAGCTTGATCCTTACTGATCAGATGCATATGTTGCTGCAGGTTACGGTGAAAGTGGTATTTTCTTTAACTAAGAGAGTAGAGACGTTTCCGGCATCTACTGAATCTCCCTATCAGGAAAGATTTCTCTGTAGTATGTGATATTGTTTTATACATTTTACCCATAGTATAACTTTCCTGGAAATTGAAACCCATACTCTCAACTCTGTTTTTGCTTTATCAAGTAAGTTTTTATATATCCTAAATCCCATAATGTTATTTCAACAATAGTCACATCATTATTTACCAGGATTCAACTCCATTTCAATAAGCTTCTCCCTCTGCCTCATACTAAAAAGCAGCTTCTTCTCTATTAAAATTTTATCAGGAGATTGCAACAGTTCAGTCACATATACAGGTTATACTTCAAATCTTTTCCTCTTGTTAATATTACTATAGCATTAACTGCTTTCTCACTAAAGTCTTGAAACCCCTGAAAGTCATCACTGAGGGTTAGAATCAGTTTCTTCCAAACTCTGATAGTGCTGGTATTTTGATCAATTCCCACGAAGAATCAGTATTGTGGTTGTAGGGATTGTGGTTCTAGGGATTGAGCCCAGGGCCTCATGTGTGCTAAGCAAACATTCAAACACTGAGCCATATTCCAAACCTATCAATATTCTTAATGGCATTTAGAATGTTGAATTCTTTCCAGAAAGTTTTCAATCTACCTTGCAGAGATTAATCATAGAGATCACTATTGATGGTAGCTATAGATTTAGAAATTACAGTTTCTCTAAAAATTAGACTTAAAAATAAAAACTCCTCCTTGATTTGTAGGCAACAGAATAGATTTATTGTTAGGAGACATAAAGATAATAGTAATTCCACTGTACTTCTCCATAAGAGCACTTATATGATCAGGTACATTGTCAATGAGACTTTGAATGCAATTTACTTTTTCTGAGTATAGTCCTCAATGTTGGGCCTAAATATTCAATAAATTATGTTGTAAACACACATAATGTCATCCACACCCTATTGTTCTATTTATGGAGCACAGGTAGAGTAGTATGATTCTAAAGGCATCTAGAATTTCTTGAATGGCAAACTAGCATTGATTTTCCCTTAACACCATCGGCTACTTTAGTCTCTGAAAAGGGGAAGAATTGGTCTTCGAAGCTTTGAAGCCAGGATTGACTTCTCTTCTCTATCTGTGCGAATCCTAGATGAAATCATCTTTCAGTACAAGCCAGTTTCATCTACACTAAAAAATGTGCTATTTAGAGCAACCACTACCATCAACAACCTTAGTTAATAACTTTGGCAACTTCATATCACACTTGATGCATTGTCTTGCTCTTTTGTGTTATAAAGACAACTTGTTTCTTCAAACCTTACAAACCAGTCTCTCCTAGTCATGGAGAGCTTTGTCTCTTAGCCTTCAAAGAACTGAAGAGAATTAGGGCCTTACTTTGGATTAGGCTTTGGCTTTTGGCATTGTGGCTGGTTTGATCCCCTATTCTAACCAGAAAAAAAGTTTCTTATTATCAGCAAAAATCCTATTTGCCTATCATATTTGTGTTCGCTGGAGTAGCAGCACTTAGATTCCCTTCAAGAAATTTGTTTTTTGCCTTCACAAATTGACTGATGCAAGAAGCCTGGTTTTCTGTTTATCTTGGCTTTGAATGTTTCTCACTAAGCTTACTAATTTCCACTTTTTAAATTAAAGTGAAAGACACGTGACTCTTTCCTTTACTGGAACACTTATGGGGGTTATAGTGTTATAGATTGTCCTAAGTTCAATATTGTTGTGTCTCTGGGAATTGGGAAGCCCAAAGAAAGGGAGAGGGATGAACAGTCAGAACATACGCAAAACACTTATGCATTAAGTGAGATAGGTTGCTATGTGTCACTCCAAACCAATTATCATAGTAACACTAAATTCACTTGTCACAGATCACTATGAGAGAGATAACAATAATGACAAAATTTGAAATATTATGGGAATTACCACAATGTAACACAGAGACATGAAGTGAGTATATGCTTTTGGTGAAACATTGTTATCACAAACCTCAGTTTATTAAAAAAAAAGTTAATAACTGCAAATCACAACAAAGTAAAGCACAATAACTTATGAACTTATACCTACATGAGAAAAGACAAATAAGTACCTATATTCTTTAAGAATATTAAGACAAAAATTCCTTTACTGTATGCATTTGTACCTATTGATAGATATATAGATGTATGTATATGTGTGTACATACAAATATAGAACACCACAATATAAAATAAAATGCAGACATGAAAGTTTAATGTTTGAACCTTTCTTCAGAACTGGAAAATTAATAAGAGATGCCACAAATGCAGGGAGTTAAAAATGACGAGAAAAATCTGATCCCCCAAAGTGAGTAACATAATTGCTAAACTATAACTACCTTCAAAATGTTAGTTTTGCTTGACTTTTCAATAGGAAGGTTAGAATTTTTGAGTTACCAAGTAAGGCAAGGCACACTGTTGTGCTTCTGGCATCAAACTACATGTACTATACTAATAAAGTCTTTTCATTATATTTTGAATATGTGTGAAACTTTCAGATTGCTAACTCCTACCTCATTAGTGAATTTTTCTTTTAATGTCTTCAAACAGAGCTAGAATTATAGCATCATAGACATACAGATCTCATTATTTCATATTTTTGTTTCTGAATGTGCCATAATTTTATTCACCATATGTGATCTTTTGCACATGATTTCTTAGACTGCATCATAAAATAGTAAAGGTTAACTGTAGTAAACTGAAGAAAGGAAGACTTGGTGGGAATAATAAAAGGGAATTTGGCTCACTGAAGCTTGTCCCATTTAATATACCTTTTCCTCCCAGGACAGTATTGACTCTAATTGATTTTTAAAAGAATGTGTATCTTTACTTCAGTAACTTTGCCAGATGAGTACATGGAATATTTCCTAAGTATACCTGATCTCCAGCCTAAAAAAGCTGTAATTAATGTGATCATTACATTTATTCAACTCATTTATCATTTGTCTTATATGAAGAGTATTTACTTGGGAAAAGAGAAAAAATATAAATGTTTCTTAGGGAAAATTGACATTGTAAGTGGTTAGAAACAAGGACTTAACTGGTTTGTCTTTGTTGATAAGATTAAGCAGAAAGATTTTAAATATCTGTTTTAAATTTTTATGTAAATACAGCTTTATGCTCAGATGCTACTTTGAAAAAAGAAGAAAAAAAAACATGTAATCTGGAATTTCTTTTTAATCGAAGGAACCTATGTTGAGTACTAATTATGGATCATCAAGAAGACCCTGTAATTAGAGAAAAAGGATCTGTGGGGGGTTAAGTAAACAGAATAAAATTATTTTATGTGCATTTTTAATACATCATATCGAATACTGCTATTATGTATAACTAACATCTTCATAAACAAAACAGTAAAATTCAAAGAAAGAAGAAAGAAGTTAGGCTCTACCTAAGATGTTTCTAATACATAAATACTATGTAGTATAAAGATGGCTACTTGAATACCACACAGAAGAGGGTAATTATCCTGTATTAGTTCCTTGGAATATATTTAAAATAGCATAACTTAACATATTCTGTTCCTATGTGTCAGCATGCACAAAGCTGATTTTCCTCTAGGAATGATAATTTTCTTTAAAATATTGGTAAGGTAATTCAATTATAAAAAAAATATATTTTCTCACTTTTTATTGCAAAAGTCATTTGTAAATTACTGGAAGAAAGAATGAAAACTTATAAAATTCAATTAAAAGTCAGCACTGTTTTATTAAAAAAATCCTGTAAAGAATTACAAAATGATTTATAAATACTAACTGATAATACTCAAATTATTTATAAAAATATATCCTTATAACCATAAACCCAGATATCCATGTAAAATAAGCAATGAAAGAAGATAGAATGTATAACTTTGTCATAGAATATAACCAAATAGATTTTTTAAATCACAAATGACTTGCATACTCTGGTAAATTCCTAGGTACATAACCCAAAATTATTTCAAAATGTCCAACTTCAAAATTAAAAAAAAGTCACTTAATATTTATTTTTCTGAAAGAATATATTCTGTAGTCATATTTGCCTTTTTTAGTTTAATAAATATGTAATAAAGATAAGCTATCATTTTATTACTAAATTTCATGACATAAGATAAAAATGTGTCTTTAATGAAGGCTGAATAAAATATATTTGTAATATTTCCCATTCTCTGTTTTCTAGTTGATTTGAGAATTTCAGATTTACTTCAGATGTTACCCTTTATTATCCTATCAGTTGCCACATAAAATGTAAATTGGTAGATTAGAAATCTAATTAGCTTAATCTGAACTTCAGATTCCATGATATTTTCAGTACACATATTGTAATAATCAAATGAGAACATTTAGCATATCTATCATCCTAAACATTTATCATTTATATGTGTTGAGAACATTCAAATCTCTATTTTCTAGCTATTTTGAAACATTAAATGTAATATTATTGCTGAGTGCAGTGGCTCAGGAGGCTGAGACAGGAGCATCTTGAGTTCAAAGCCAGCCTCAGCAATTTAGCAAGACCCTAAGCAACTCAGCCAGACCCTATCTCTAAATGAAATACAAAATAGGAATAGAGATGTGTCTCAGTGGTTGAGTCCCCCTGATTTCAATCTCCAGTACCGCTCCCCCCAAAAGTGATATTATTAACCCTAGATACCTACTAGGCAATAGAATACTAGAATTCATTGGTTGATGAATATAAAATTAAAATTAAGTAGGAGAATTAACTTCTGGAATCCTAAGTTTAAAAAAGACTTCCAATTTTAATTGTCATATCATATGAAATAATGGCCCTTGTCTCAGTAATATATATGTATGTGTGTGTATGTGTGTGCACATGTGCTTCCATTATGTAAATTAAGTGATAAAATAGATAAAAATGTACAGTGTAATTTTTAAAACATTTTGCAATTTAATTATATCTAAAGTTAAATGTAATGTAGACCCATCTATGATCTACGAGTTTCTTTCTTACATACTTCATAGAGCAAAGGCCACAAGTGAACCTATTCACATACTCTTATCTCCAGCACCAATATTTTTAAGTGATTTTCATGTAACTATAAACTTGGCTGTCTTTTTAATAATAAAATTTTGATGGGGTATTTAAATTCAACTAATTCACTCATTCATTTAACAGTCATTGATCTAGTTCTGGTCACTGGCTTGAACAAGTAGTGTTACAAAAACAAATCAAAATTCTTTCATACTTAGAGGCCCTCATAGTGATAGAGGACACAGGGACTTAGAACAGATAAACATGCATGCAAAAGTGCCATGTCAAGAGGAAATCAAAAGAAGCAACTCATCTGCAACAGATATTACAGAGAAATTTAGCAGGAATTTTAAACAGTATGAGCACAGGATGATCCCAGTCAAAATAAGTTTGTGAAAAGCATTGTTATGCTTTAGGAATACACAATATTTCATTGTAGTTAGGCCTGGATATAATGAGAACAACATTAAGAAGGAACCTTAGGAAAGGAATCTCATACTGACTTGTGATGAGCCTTTGCTGAAATACCAGCATACCTACTCAATTACAGGTTTTAAACATCATTTGGTAGGATGGACATCTATAGTAAACCCCAATTGGATTTTTATGTTAATTAAGGATCATTCTATGAATGGTTATCCACAGTACTGCCATATTAAAAATACTCCAATATAATATAATTATATCCTCTATATTCTGAAGATGGATGAACACCACCTCCTTCCAAAGTCACAGAATAAATACTTGCCTTGTTTCCCTGAATTGCCTTTTGGATCATGATCTGTTTTCAAGATGGATATTCTATTCTGAGATCACATGTAATTAAATTATTTGTAATGGTCTTTTATGTGATACCAGTGTATGTGTACATGTATGCATAAAGCAATCATTCATACCATAAATGTATCTATATCTGCATAAACACATTCAAAAATTATGATAACAAAATGCACTGTAAACATCTTCATGGAAGCTGTAATAATGCATAACTATTTTGGCAAATGTAGGATATTGTAACTTAGCACCACTTGACTGTTTTGAATGGTTAACTTTGATGCCAGCAGAAATTCACATTTTTCATCTGATATCCATTATATTACAGGTTCAGGATTGAGAGATTTCGATATTCTTAACTTTTGACTAGAGATAACACCATAGGAAAATCAAGAGCTACAAAAGCAAAATATCCCCATAGAAGACAACAAAGCACTATATATTCAGGGATTTCATTTTGTTTTACATAAATGCATAGTAAAATATTCAAATCCTAGGAAAAATGTACCTACTCTGTGGAAACTGTGGTGGGTTGTCATTGACATCTGTCAAGGTGATGTTGACTGTAGTAGATCCAGAAAGCCCTCCGACTTGTCCAGCCATGTCTTTGGCTTGAATGACCACTGAGTAGTGTTCTCTGGCTTCTCTGTCCATATTATGTAAGGCCGTTCTAATAACTCCTGTAATACATGCATTTTAAACAATAATCAGTGTGTGTTTTACATAAATGAAAGGCTACTCAGATATATTTTTATGTTTTAAGAAATGTTTTCTTTTGTTAGACATAATATTAAAATTTATTTTAACATAATTATAAAGCATAGGATCACTTTGCTCTAATTCAGTCCCCATTATTCTCCCTTTCCCCCTCTTCTCCCTTCCTCTGTTCCCTTTCCTCTACTGATCTAAGAAATGGTTTTTTAAATAGCATATTTTTAAAAGAAACCCACACTTCTGCAATTTAACAATGCACTAAAACTGATTTATGGAGTCATTTATCTGCAACCACGTATCCCTAACCATTTTTTTTTTTTGTGACTAATTAAGATATCCATCAGTCCACATTTCCTGGGGTTGATGGCCCCTTGAGGTCAGTCCTCTGCCCTGATTCCTTCTGCTAGTGGGCTAAGCATTTCACAATTGTTCCTCTCAGAAGTCTCAGTTAAGAGGTATTATTGATTTAAGCAGTGGTTAATTTTCTTCCTTACTGAACAATTTACATGGCTTGCTCATAGGGTCATCAAAGTTTGATGAAGGAAAACATTGCAGGAGTGTTGACATTTGAACAAAGAAGCATTTTAACTTATATTGAGAAAAAATATGTTTCCCCAGAAAACATATTTATCAAGAATAAGATATGTATTTTAGCCAAATAAAGTTACGATATTGAGTCTAGAAATAAAGCAAAAGTCACATTTTTAATTTTATATTGCTAGGGAGACATTTAATGCATTTCTTCATGATGGATACTTGGATTGAATGAAGGCATAAAAATATATATCCATTTTTTATAATGTTTATACATATAAACCCCTTTTGTATCCCCCAGAAATCAATATCCCTTTCAGTTGTCTTAAATTTAAAAAAACAAAACCACATTTTACAGAAGACCAAATTAACTGAGAGCCTATTGTTTAAATTTTTTTTTAAAAATCACCTAGATGATATATATTATAAATATGTATATTTATGTCTATACAAAAAGAAATTCTCTTGAACTCACATTTAGTTAGTTATTGCTACAATTTGTTGGAAGTTGCCAATTGAAACTTTTAACTGTAAAGTTTACCAAACATTTGTACATACAATTTCTTGAAATGACAGAGAAAATGAAGTTGTATATTCAGAAAAAAAAAAGTCCTTAAGATTGGAAAAGATCTATCACTTTATAAAAAATACTCCCCTTTTTACTGGTGCATTATAATTATTCTTCTCTATTCTACTTTCCATTCGGTTTTTAGAAGAGCCTGTCCTTTTAATTAAATTTATTTTTTTCTAGTTGGGCATGGTGGTGCACTCAGCAACTCAGGAAGCTGAGGCAGGAGAATTACAAGTTCACAGCCAGCCTCAGCAACTTAAGAAGGCCCTAAGCATTTTAGGGAGTCCATGTCTCAAAATAAAATATATAACAAAGGACTTAGGATGGGGATGTGGCACAGTGGTTAAGACCCCCTGGGTTCAATTCATGGTACCAAAAACAAAATATTTATTTTTTCTTTCTAGCTTCCACATATGAGAGAAAATATATGGGACTGTAGACCACATCTCTTTTCTTCTTGTTGTTGCTGTTGTTCTTCTTCTTTTTTCTGAATGAATTTTCTGTGTAATAACTTTAAGAGGAGAGCCTCTGGCATGAAAAATGATTCCAGAACTTTCAAACCTTGTGAACATGTAACTGAGAAAGTGTAGGAAAACCCCCTGAAGCTAAATAAAAATGAAAATTATTCTTATCACAATAAATTTTAATAATATGATAATAAATGATTCATCTAATTCATGCATATGAAAAAGCCTCAAGCTTCTTTATTAAAAAGAACAATGTTGTATCACATATGATAATTGCATAAGTAGTCACTGAATTGATGCAGGAATAAATTAGCAAAGGATTTTTGAAAATGTTTTAGAGAAAGGATATATTTTTTTTAGTATTTGAGAAAAAAATAAAGATGACTTTTTGGAGAAGAATAAATTATAAATGGAAATTTACTCAGATGGGAAGGAGTGTGAGGATGTTGTCAAGGATGATCTTCTACTGCATAATCAGTAAAATAAGGTTTTCAAGCTCTATATATCTAAAGATAAAACCCATCACCCATCCTTGCAGAGGAACTTTATAGATATCTCTTTAATGTGTAATTTGAATATTGGTCATTTAAGAGGACCAGAAAAGGAAAACCAGGGAGATGCCCTGTTGTATCCTATGAACCTTCATCATTTCAGTAGGGTGCTTTTATTTTTTATAGGGCAGACACTTACTTGTCAGTGTAAAGGAAAGGAAATAAGCTGACAAATGCTTTGCAGTAGCCAGTATGTCTGGATCATCAAAATCCACATTGACCTGGAGATGGCCTTGTTGCATGAGCTTAGCCAGGACCCCCTAGAGTCCTGTTGGTAACTGGGAGTGCCACAGTCAACTTTCCATAGAAACACAGTCCAGGGCAGGCTATTCTCATCTAACCTGAAGCCCAGGTATATGAAAGCAGATGGCCTGGAGCATAAACAGTGCACAATCATTTTTTTTTAAATAGAATTTTAGTTTGACTCACAGCAAAATTGAAAAGTACGGAGACTCCCATTTTCTCCCTCCCCTTTTCACACACAGCCTTGCACACTATAGACATCTCCCCCCAAGTTGGTACCTTTGTTACAACTGATGAAGTTACTTCAGCACATCATTATCACTTGAAGTTGGATTGCACATTTAGTCTCATTTTTGGTGTTGTGCATTCTATGAATTCTAATAATAATAAAAAATACCTGTGTCCACATTAGATTATCACATAGAATAGTTAAAATACTATGTAAATTGTCTTTCTCAACTTATTCAATCCTTATTTCTACCAATCTCTAGAAAAAAAATATTTTTATAGTCTTGACAGTTTTGCCTTTTCCAGAATGATATATAATTGAAATATGCAGGAGTTACTCATTCGGATGTCTTATTTCATTTAAAAATATCCACTTAAACTTCTCCCTATCATTCTATAGCTTGATAATTCAGATCACTCTTTTTAGTGGTGACTAATATCCCATACATGGATGCACTGCCAGTTATGTACATAATGATTTACTGAAGAATATATTGATTGCTGCTATATTTCAGAATTATAATTAAAATTGTACTAAAATTCCGTGCAGAGATTTTTGTGTGAATATCAGGTTTCAACTCATTTCAGTATATGCCAGGATGTGAATGTCAAATAACATGGTATGAGTAGAGTTAGTTTTGTTAGAAACTCTCAAACTGTCTTCTACTGTGGTTGTATAGTATTCTTTACCACCAATGATGACTATCTTGTTGCTCAATAACCTAGCCAACACTTGTTGTTTTAAGGGTTCTTGATTTCAATTAATTAAATAGGTGCATAGTGGTGTCTGATTAATTAAAGTATTGACTTTCATCTCCCTAATAATATATGATGTTGAATATCTTCATATATTAATTTGCCATCTATATACCTTATTTCATAAAGTGTCTGGTTTGGTCTTTGGACCACTTAAAATATATTTTTCCACTTTTTTATTGCTTTTGAATTTTAAATTTGCTTTAACTTATGTATTGTGATATATATGAAGCAGTCTTCATTATTCATGGTTCTCTGGAGAATCAGAATCCATAATTTGCCAGATAGATAGATAGACAGATAGATAAAAAGCAAATCATGAAGATAAATTTTCTCAGATAATGGTGAAGGTTGAAAAATTCTATAGTTATTATCCTCAAGCTTTTTTTAAATTTTAATTTCATACCAGTGATTGAACTCAGAGGCTCTTAACCATGGAATCACATCCTCAGCCCTTTATTATTTTTTATTTTGAGACAGAATCTCTCTAAGTTACTGAGGCTGGCTGAAGCTGGCTTTGAGCTTGCAATCCTTCTGCCTCAGCCTCTGGATCCACTGGTATTACAGGCATGTCCCACCATACCTGGATACCAGTCCATATTTGAATGTCAAAATCAAGAGTGTTGATGATAGAAAGTCTAGTTCAACTGTAGAAGAACAAAGACCCAGCTTTGTTCTGGCATCTGAAGGGGCATATTCTCCCTTGCTTTATATTTTATTCCTTTCAGGGTCCTAATAAATTAAATGATGCTCACCTATACTGGGAATGGACCTCTGCTTTACTGATTCTTACAATTAAAATATGAATATGTAGCAATATTCTCGCAGAGACACCCAGGAATAATTTTTAACCATATATGTGGGCTGTCCGTGGCCGAGTGAAGTTGGCACATAAAATCAACCATTTCACTTTTTTTTAAGGTTTGCTCTTTGCAAATATTTTCTCCAGTGTCTGACTTAACTTCTTTTTCTCTTGACAATATCTTGAAAAAAAATAGACTTTGAAAAAATTAATGAAGTACAACATGTCCACTATTTCTTTCATAGATAATTCATTGGTTGTTTTATCTAAAATATACCCACCATAGCCAAGTCACTTGGGCTTTTTCCCATATTATTTCCTAGGGATTTCTTTAATTTTACATTTAAGATTACATTTCATTTTGAGTTAATTTTTATGAAGTGTGTAAGGACTAAATTCATATTTTTTTGGCATATAGATGAGTAGTTCATATTATCGTTTTCATTAAAGAATGGATTAGCCATGTTAAGAAAAACTCTGTTTTCTCTCTATCTTAGCTTCATTTCCTTGTGAAAATCTGTTAATTGTATCTTCTGATTTTGTAAGGCTCTCTAGTCTGTTCCGTGGACCTCTTTGTCTATTTTTTCATTATATCACACTATTTTGATTAGCATAGGATTAGAGTAAACTTGAACGTAGGTAGAGTTAGTATCTTGACCTATTCTTCTTCAATACTGTGCTGGATTTTCTGGGTCTTAGTCATTCTAAATATGACTTAGAACCATTTCAGTAATATCTGAAAAAATAACATTTGGGTTTTGATTGATATTATACTGAATCTGTAAATCAAGTTGGGAATAATTTGACAATATTGACATTTTGACAATATTGAGTCTTTCAACCCCTGAATGTGTAACTTTTCCCCATTAGTATTTTTAAAATTTTTTTCATCAATTTTGTAGTATGTGTATATATATATATATATATATATATATATATATATATATATATATATTTTTTTTTTTTTTTTCCACCATAGCAAAATCACATAATACACACACATACACACACACACAACATTTTTTTTAGACTTATAACTGGCTAATACTCAAAGCATATTGTTCTCAAGTTCAATCTCCATTTATTAATTGATGCTGTATAGCAAAGTGATTGACTTTTGTATATTAAGCTTGTATTCCATTAACTTACTGAAATATCTTATTGGTTCCAGGATGCTATGGTTTAAACATTAGGTGTCCCCCAAAAGCTCTTGTTTGATACAATGAAAGAAAATTTTCAGATAAAATATTGGATTATAAGAGATTTAGCCAAATTAGTGCATTAACTCCTGATGGGGATTAACTGAGTGACAACTGTAAGCAGGTTGGGTGTGGCTTGAGGAGGTGGGGTTTGGAGGTGTGCTTTTGCAGTTTATATTTTGTCCCTGGTAAGTGGAGCTTTCTCTGCTCAGCTGTCCAGGCACTCTGAGGCTGCTGCAGCCAGGGTTATAGTTGGCTTGGCTACTGCTCGAGAAGGCAACAAACCTTTGCATAAACTATGTGGTCCTGGTTCTACAGGATGCTGGAGTTAAGGAGTTATGGAGGCTTCCACTCATATTTCAAAGGAAGACCTTGTAGGCCATCAAAGTGCAGCAGGGTCAGAGTCCTGTGGGCACCCACTGAAAGGGCAAAGCATGAAGATGTGAGGACGAAGTTGAAGCTGCAGTGAGACCTCCAAGATTAAGAAATGCCAGTACTATAGAACATCTGCCAAGGAAACCTGCAGAAATTGATCAGAGAAAAACTGATACAGGCCATTTGGACTGCAATGATCAAGGTCACTGGGAAGAGCTACACAAATCCTTTGAGGAGAACATCAGGATACCATGTGCCCCAGATGCTGGACTTGGAGCTACAGGACTTGTTTGCTAGGATTTATTTCAGTTTGCTTTGGTCCTATACTTTCTTTACATGCCTCTATTTCTCCTTTTGGAATGGAAATGTTTACTCTATTCCTTTATGTATTGAAAATATGTAACTTGCTTTTGATTTTTACAGGGGTTCTCATTGATACTTTGCCTTGAGTCTCAGAAGAGACTTTGTTTTTGAACTTTTGGTAATGCTGAAATTGTTAAGACTATGAAGACTTTTAAAAAAGGACTAAATGCATTGTGATAACCTAGAAGTACCCATAGGGAGGTAGAATGTGGCTGGAGGTTGTGGCTTACTTGGGGGATGTGCCATTGAGGTATAAATTTTGTCCTTGATGAGAGGGGTTGTCTCTATCTTCTACTTTCTGGTGCCATGTCCTGAGCTGTTTTCCTCTGCCACACTCTTCCACTATATTCTGCCTCATTTTGTGTTCCCTGGAATGGAACTGGTTGTCTATGGACTGAGACTTCTGAAATCACGTGCTCCTAAATAAACTTTATTTCCTCTAATTACTCTTGTCAGGTCTTTTAGTCACATCAGAAAAAAAAACTGATTAAAACACAGGAACATATGTTTTGTTCACTCATTTAGATTTTAATATAGAAAAGAAAAATGAAAATTATATATTTTTTCCTTTCAAAGGAGTAGGGATAGGGAGAGGATACATCTTTGCTCTTTCTTTCTTTCTTTCTTTTCTGTTTGTTCTTGTTAGCTATACAAGACAGTAGAATTAATTTTGACAATTACATAAATGGAGCATAACTTCTCGTTATTCTAGTTGACCATGATATAGAATCTCACTGGTCATGTAACCATATATATTCATAGGGTAATAATGTCCAATTAATTCTGCTATGCTTCCTACTCCACACCTGACTCCTCCTTTCACTCCCCTATGCCTAATCCAAAGTATTTCTATAGTAATAGTGAACCTTTTCCCCAAAATCTTCACCAACATTTATTGTTACTTGTTTTCTTGATAATTGCAATTCTGACTTTTCCTCTCTTCACTCCTGTTAAGTGAATGATTTTCCTGTTATATATGAATAATCCTTTCTCTACATGGGAAAATATTTCCATAGATATTTAATCATTAAATCAAAAATAACTCACAAATGTTTCATTCTCAATGCTTATAGTAATAGCTGCTTTTATTTTTTACAGAATAAAATATATATTTTGAATAAATGCACATATAAATTCACTTCCCCTCACCCTCATTTTGTTATTTGTTTCCTGCCTTCTTTTATTTAGGAAACTACATTTCATGGTAATGAAAATTTTATAGATAATTTTTTCCAAATATAAAAGGGGTTAAATGTACAGATACCTGTGAAATATTGCCTTATGCACTGGTTTTATTAGTACATGTGCACATTAACACTATCCTGTTGTAACTGTTGGAATGCTCCTTTTATTCTAAATACTGTACTGGTTTAGATGATCAATTATTGAGGTGCCCTAGGTACTATTGTATCTGTGTTAGTTTTTAAACCTGACACTGCTTAAACATTTCTTTGAGATTTCATCAAGGGAAAGATTGACCATATGTGTTCTCTAGAAATTCTAATTTATTAAATTGCAGTGGGGCAGACACACAAAAATTTCACATTGATTTCGATATGTGTCCATGTGGGTTGCCTGAACAAAATACACTGAATGGCTTAAAGAAAAGAAATTTACTTTTCATTGTTAAGGATTCTAAAAAGCTCCGAGGTCAAGGTGCCAGGTGATTTGGCTCCTGTGAGGGCCATCTTCCAGTTTTCCAGATGACTATTTTCTCACAATGTCCTATGCAGCCTTTCCAGTGTATTAGCTTTGGAGTGTAGAAATGACCCTTTCTCTCTTCTTGTAAGGACAGTATTCCCAACATGTAGGCTCCACCCACATAACCTAATCTAACATTGATAACCTCCTTTGGGAGTTATGACTTCAATATATGAATCTGGGAGCATACAAACATTCAGTGTAATTCCAGTGCTTTGGGGTCAGTAACATGCTTTGAAAAGAGGCAATTGGAAAGGCATTATTTTTCCCATGACAGGTTATACATTTTTTTCACACTTTATCTTCATCTAATAAATGAATCTGTGTATGATTATATTACACACATCTATAACACACAATGATAATATAATTTTCCATGACTGTGATTTCTAAACCTATGTACAATATGGAGATAAAATAAACTTACATAGTCCAAGAAAGAAATGATGTTTGCTTAATTGGTTTGCTATTTCTGGCATGTGTCCATGTATCCATTATGTCCAGCAACTGCAATATTACTTTTTATTGATAAAATAAATGTAATATGTGGCCTTCTCAGTTAGTATTTTATTTAGTTGTTTTTGCATTGCTGGAGACTGAATCCATTGTCTTTTCCATGTGAAGCAAATGCTTTATAACTGCCCTAAACATTGACTTCTTCATTTAGTAAATTTTTAAAGAAAAAGAAATATATAGGGGTAAAATTAATTATAAATCATTGTATTGTTCATTTCTTCAAAAAAAAAGGAAATTTATCCTGTTTGTAATGCATCCTAGATGAATGTTTTATGGATATATTTTACTAGAAATATTTACTTCAAATACTTTAATGGAAATTGCTGCCTGTTATTCTCCTGTAATCCTTGGAAGAATCAAAAGAATGTGATTGTTTGTGTTACCATTTTGTTTTGTTTCTCATTATGATCTTAATAAATGGTTAAAGGCTTCTCAATCCCTGAAAATCACCATCTGACTATTTCTTCCCAGTAACCTTGATATGTAGGGTTTGTAACTAGGAACTCAGCTAAATACAACTTCTTAACAATGAAAATCCATCTGTGCTTATAAACACTATTTCTTGAGCCTCACAAATTGGCCTACCATATGTCTATGTGCCTGACTAATGATATTTGTATAGCAGTATACTCTCCAAAATGTTTGATTTTATTTTACCCAATAAATAAGAACACAATATGAAAATATTTTACAAATTTGCTTCATTAATTAATATTACAGAAAATTGCAGAAGAAAAGTTTAATAGGCTAGAACAAACAAATAAACAATACATTCAAATTCTCACAGAATCTTCTGAGGTACACACATTCATTTACCAGAGGAACTGGTAAGTTTCTTTTCATACCTAAACAACATGTTTACTCCTTTGTTCCGCTACTTATTTTTCTGCTTAATTTGCTAATTTGTTCATTTATTCATGTAATGTCTAGTATGTTATACAAAATATGTTAGAATTTCAGTGTTTCTCTGAAAGGAAACATGGGCCAATTAATTATAAACCATATGGAGTTTTATTAAAATGAATTTAAAATTACCTAACTTACAGGATACAAAATCAATATTCGAAAGTCAGTAATGCTACATGCCAATATCAAATTGTGTGAAATATAAATAAAGGAATAAATCCCATTTACAATAATTACAAATATAAAATTTATAGGAATAAAATAGTTGGAAGATCTGTATAATTAGTATTAAATACTGATGGAAATATAGAAGAGGACATACACCCACAAAGAAAGAAATTCCATATTCATGAACTGTAAGAATCAATATTATTTAAGTGTCCACAATACCTAAAGTAATTTACAGATTCAGTACAATAGCTTTCAAAATACCAATGCTATTCTTCACAATTATAAATAAAGCAGTTTGTAATGAACTGAAAGGAAAAAAAATGAATAGACAAAGCAATATTGAGCAACAGGAATAAAATAGGAAGCATTATACAAACTGACTTCAAAACATACCACAAAGCTGTTATAAACAAAACAGCCTGGTACTGGCAAAAATATCAGAACCATAGACAATTGAAACAGAAAAGGGGAGCCAAGGAGAAAAGCCCTGAATCTGCACCCAACTGATTTTCAGCAAAGTGGGTAGGAGCACACATTAGAGAAAGGCCAGGCTATTCAATAAATGGTGTTGGGAATTGGGTGTCTGCAAGCAAAAGGATGAAATAGACCAGTATCCTTCATCAGAAAAAAAAAAATTAACTAAAAAAGAGAGTTGGGGGTCTAGTTCAGTGGTAGAGCATTGCCTAACTTGCACAAATCCCAGGATGTAATCTCCAGAATTGCAGGGGGAAAAAATCTGGAAAGAAGAAGAAATAAAGAAAGAAATCAACTCAAAATGGATTAACAAATTGTTAGACATGAAGCTTCTAGAAGAAAAGATAAAATAAAAACTTTAGGACTTTGAATGGAAGCTTTGACAATGATGTCAAAAGCACAGAAAACAAACACAAAAATAGATGAGTAGGATTGAATTAAACCTACAAGCTTTTGCACAACATAAGAGATAGTCAACAGAGTACAGAAACAACCTACAAACGACAGAAATATTTGCAAACTATACGTCTAACAAAGGGTTAATGTCAGGAATACATAAGGGGGTCTGTGATTGTGGCTCAGTTGTAGAGCACTTGCTTAGCACATGTGAGACACTGGTTTGGATCCTCAGCACCAAATAAAAACAATAAAATGAAGTTATTTTGTTCATCTACTCCAAAAGATATTTTTAAAAACAATACATAGGTTGTGAAAATGTTCAGTAATGAAAAAATAATTACCCATTTCGAAAATAGCTAATAAAGTGAACATTAAGACGCTGGGAGAGGAGTTGGGTAGAATGAATAATGGGATGGGGACAAAGAGCAGAAGACAGTGAATCAACATAATCAATGAATGACACAAGCATGTATGGGAATACCACAGTGAATCACAATAACTTGTACAATTAATATGTGTTAATAATTATTACAAAATGTTTCCTAAGCCTTCAAGTATAAAATTAAGATATAGACAATAAACCTAAGTAGAAATTCCATAAAATAAGGCACATGAATAGCCAACAAGAAAAAGTGTTGGGCTGGGGATGTGGCTCAAGCGGTAGTGCGCTCGCCTGGCATACTTGCGGCCCGGGTTCGATCCTCAGCACCACATACAAACAAAGATGTTGTGCCCACCGATAACTAAAAAATAAATATTAAAAAAATCTCTCTTTACTCTCTGTCTCTCACTCTCTCTCTTTAAAAAAAAAGAAAAAGTGTTCAACATCTGTATTATCAGGGAAATGTAAATCAAAACCACAAGGAGAGGTTAACAGAATGCAGTATGTATGGCTGTTATTGAAAAAAAAACCCTAAAATAACAAGTAGCTTCAAGGATGTGGAGAAAAGGGAATCCCTTATCACTGTTGATGGAAATATGTAATAGTATAGTCATGGAAAAAAGTATAGAATTTTCTCAAAAAATTAGAATTACCATATGTTTTAGCAATACTCAAAGGAAATGATATCAATATGTCAAAGAGAAATCTACATTCCCATATTTATTCAGCAATATTCACAATAGGCAAAAAATGGCAATCAACTATGTGATATATATACACACAGAATACTATTCAGCAGTAAAGGAGAACTAGATTCAGTCATTTGCAGCATGAATGTACTGAAGATGATTATGTTATACAAATGGGCCAGAAACAGAAAGACAAGTACTGCATGATTTCACTCATGTGGAACTTAAGAAAGTTGATCCCATAGAAGTGGAGAGTAAATGGTGAGTACCAGGTGCTGGGAAGAATATAGAGGTATGAGGAATAGAAAAAGAATGATCTGTGGGTATAGAGTTAAAATTTAAATAGGAGTAGGAAGTTCTCATTTTCTAATAATTGGTAGAAAGACTAAACCAAAAAAAAAAAATGTACCATACCTTTCAAAAAGTTCCAAGAAAGAATGCTGTGTGATTTTCCTTTAAAGAAGTGATAAATGCTTGTGGAGACAGATGTGTTTAACCTGGTTATGAAATATACACATGTATCTAAGCATTACATTTTCCTAATTAATAGGTACAACTTTTGTTTTTATGTATATTTAAAAAAAAATCTAACAATAAAAATTAAAAATTAAAGAGATTATGTGGAGTTCCATTTATCATCAAATTAAGACTCCCAACTTAGATCTACAGAATGAGAATACAGGGCAGTAGATGACAGCAATAAGTACTTGTGACAAGCTTCTCCAGGGACTCTTATAAATGGACATGTTCTAGAGAACTGCCTAGAATTGGCAATACATATTATCTGACCTAAACGTGATCATATTTCATTGTAGAATCTTTTTCCTTAAAATAATACAAATACTGAGAGGTTTAAATATTTTCAGAAGTTTTACTATTTTCTAAAGTATTATTTTCTACAATTTTGGCCACAATAAATTTTCTTCCCAGTTGTCCACTTGTGTCCATGTGTACATATGTATGACTCTTAAATATTTACTAGCATACCACTGATGGCTAAGGAAAAATATTAGAAAGAGGCAAGTGAAGGAGTTCTACTCAAACAGAGCCATATAAAAACAAGGTCTCTAAAGTGGGTGCAAGATACAAAAAAGGAGGTGGGCTCAGAATAGTAATGATGGACCCCATGTCTTCATACTATGCAGATTACCATATGCCTTGCTTTTGCTAATAGTGAAGCCAGGGCCAGGCTATGGGCAAAAAAAATGAAATAACCTCAAGTTTTAACATGATTAATTTGAATGTTGTTTTGGAAATAGTTAGAGATACAAGGGTGAAATCAAATGAAATAACTTAAAAGATAATTACAATAAGTTAAGTAAAATGGAATTGAGAAACTGTGGTCAGATCCTGAGTATATCTCAAAGATCAATTTGCTAATGAAATAATTGTGTGGTTTAACACAAAAACAGGAGAGGGAGAGAGATGATCCAAAGTGTTTGGACTGAGATATAGAACACTGAGATAAACTATTCCTGGGGAGGTTGTTGGAGTTCAAGAGTTTTGAGGGTTTTTTTTTTTTGTTGTTGTTGTTGTTTTTTGTTTTGTTTTGTTTTGTTTTTTAGTATTTATTTTTTAGTTTTTTGGTGGACACAACATCTTTATTTGTATGTGGTGCTGAGGATCGAACCCAGCGCCACAGCGCATGCCAGGCAAGCTCACTACCGCTTGAGCCACATCCCCAGCCCCAAGAGTTTTGAGGTCTTTATTTTTGTTTTTTGTTCCTCCATCCACCCTATGGTGCTAGGAAGTTCAAGTTGGAATGCATTCTGTGATATGCATCTTAGAGAGTCAAGCAGAAATCTGCAGTTAGCATGCAGTGCATTATAGAATTTCAGACTAGTAATATACATGTGATCACTATTGAAACAGGAGGAAATGCAGAAAAGACACTGAGAAAAAGTGCACACCGATACGGTGGAAACCAAAATATTTCACAGAATAAAACTTCCTGAGTGCCAAATGCTGTTGCTAAGTCAAATGTGATGTGGTCTGATCGGTGTGTAGAAGGAGGTAAAGTCGGATACCCTGTTATGGAAAATGTGGCAGTTTGACCTAAATTTAACAGTGAACATAAGATGAAGAAGCTGTCATATGAGATATTTTAAAGTGAATTTTTAAGGAGGAGATGTCTGATTAGAATTGGTGTTGGAGGAAGGCCAGGGATTTCTAATGGCACTCAGGTATTTGGTTTAAGGACTCAGGTCAGTGGGGAGTCTCTCTACAGAATGAGAAGTCTAAGATGAAGATCTGTGAAGAGAGTGTTAATTCAGGGGGATACTGACCTTCCTGGGCTTAATGGCTATCTTTGAGAAAGACTGATAAGTAGTTGAACACATACCATAGGGTGTAAAGTTCTGGACTGATGAGACAAGATAATAACAATTATAAAGAGAAAGAGTTGAATTCACTCTTGCCTAACATAATAAAGAAAATGCCACTTATTAAAATGAATGGTCCAAATTGTTCTCTATTGAATCTTCATTCCTTGAGTTATATACTAAAAAATTACCAATCAGGTTGGAAAAGTTACCTTTTAAAACGATGAGAGGTAAAAATGTATGAAAATGTAATGGATATTATACAATAAAATTTGTCTATTTGGACTGAATTTAATATTTTTAAAAAATTTAAAAACTTGGCTATTGGTTGGGAAAATCAGCTGAATTACTCCTTTGTGTATAATTCAAGTTTAATCAGAAAGTACAATACTAGGTTGAATACATTACATTTTCCACAAATAAATTTGAAGGACCTTGCACTCCATAAGCTTTCAGACACTAAAAAAAGTAGAAACCACATGGCAAAAGAAGAAAAAAAATATTTTACACATTTAAAAAAAACTAGTTTGTAAGGGAGAGAAAATAATTTTGAAAGTTATTTCTTATTATTGATTTAAATTATCCATCCATATCATCTTTCTGCCACTCAGTTATTAGTTATCAATATGACAGTTCATTTGCCAAGCTATATCCAAAGAGATAGCAGTCAACTTGAACTGATATTTTATACAAAGCCTTCCCTAAGGTATCTTTGTACCCTTGTTGCTTGCACATTCCCTGAAGTCCCTGAAGTAACTTATCGTTTTAGTGAGACCCACTGTTTACTCCTTCTGTTTCCGTGTATGTGCATGATTTTTGATTATCCAGTTGCATGCTTTTGCATTTTGTGAAATGGACCAAGATCCTAAAGTTTGGGAGTGACTTCTGTCTAGTTGTCAATACTAAGACCTGGCTTTACACAAGCCCTGGCAATTAAATGCTCTTCTATTTTGCTTCCTGGTAGGGGAATGACAGAATCAGAAGGCTTAAGGCAGGCTATCAATTAAGTAGACCAATCACTACCTTATGAAATAAGAGGATGCAGACTGCCCAGACATATTTGGGGATTCACTGCACAGAGTTCTAAAAATTGAAAATTGAGTTACTTCAGCAAACAAGATAAACACTAGACAGAATTATAAAAGGAGTTATAAAATTGAAAGGAAATTAGCATACCATATAATGGCTGAGGAAAAAGGGTTAAATGAGGCATTGATTTAGCTATTTAGAGATTTTTTTCCTACTAAATAAACTCCCGAAATCATACCATTTTTGTTGATTTAACACCTTTCACTGCTCATTTTAACGTTGTTCACTCTATGGATTCCGAAGAACCTATAAATGTCTTTCCACAGACTCAAGTACCGTTTATCAAAGTTACTGTGTGAGCTCACCAGGAAAGAGATTTGGCAAATTCATGGGTGGTATTTCCCTTTCAGAAATAATTCCAAAGAGATTTAACTAGAGAAAGAGCAGGAAATGTTAAATATCAGTGAACCATAAACCTGAAATGTTTTACTCATACGGATACATCAAAACTGTATCAAATGTGGAATTTTACATTTTTCCAGGTAAATTGGAAGTAGCAGCACAATAGCCATAAATCATCTTTCTTCTGCTTTTTACTTCCAAGTTATATCATTTGAGTTTCAAAATGACTCTCAATCCATCACTTTTTTATGTAACATTAATTTCTTTACTCCTAGCCTCAATTTAAGAAATATATATTTTACTTATTTATCTCTTTTTTTTTCTGGATTCTCTGGAAAAATCACTGGATCATTCGCATCTCAAATTCTGAAATTATTTTCAATGTATAGACTGGGTCAAGACACTTTGCTATATACCAAAAATATCCCCAGGGCTATTTTGATAAGGTTATAAAGTATATGAAGAAACTTAAAAATGTAAAAGGGATTGTAGCTTACTGATAAAATGCTTGCCTAGTATGTGTGAGGGTGGTCCTGGGTTTGGGAACTTGGGAAAAATTTTTAAAAGAATATTCAATTAATTCATAAAAATTGAAGACACGATGAAAATCATACATGCTGTATTTTTCACCTACTGAAAAGATGAATGTAGTAATTATCCAATAACTACATTTCATATATTTAGAAGTAGTATTATATGATATTAATCATCTAAATTGTCATTCTTTTCTTTGCTTGGGGTTCGGGCTACAACCCAGGACCTTACACATGCTCAACAAGCATAGCATTCTAGCCCTCAAAATTATATTATTAATAGACAATCTGAAATTATCTTTCATTCCCCTTTAGTATTTTCAAATGTTTCTTTCTTTTATGTTTGTGATTGTACATTTTGGACATGAACTACCCACTTGAGTCATTGGGATGTTCTCTGTCACTATTTGTAGAATAACTTGCATAAATATTAAAAATTGGCCTCATGATATTATTGAAGGCTTCTGAGTCCGCAGTTAAATCTTGCTTTCACTATATACCTGCCTAAATTTTTCTCACCTTTAAACAGAAACATCAATACTACATGTCAACCTGGCTAATGTGGAGTCACATATAATTCACAGTAACACTTAGAAGAGTGTATGTTAAACAGTAAGCTCCAGTAAAGTTATCATATACTTAAAAAACAAGAAAAAAATTCTGTTTCTCAATTTTGTTCAGAAGTGGGTATATTGTTTATAAAGCAAATGTGTCAGAAGCTTCACAATTCTTGATACATTTCCCTGCATCCCCAGACCCACCATTGGAGCTAGTTATTTTGCCATGAGATTGGCAGTACCTCCATTTATAGCTCTAGAAGTGTACAGATTTTTTTTATAACAACTGTAATTAAACATCTATTCCAAAACCTACTTTCCACATTTTGACTACACATAACTTTTCCAATGCAAATGTAAATTTGTTTTTCATTCATTCTTTCTGAGTTTTTTCTTGATAAATCAGCAATAAGAATGGGTGCTTCCTAACCCAAGACTGTCTCTTTCCTCTTATTTTTTTTCCTATTATACCAACTATATTATCAAGTTTTTATTAAATATTATCATGAGTTTTGGTTCTTTATCTTTATCTATGTGTATAAATCTATAATTTAAATACCTTTCATGTATCAAGCATAAATGTAAATGCAATTTTTCCCAGCTGTTTAATCTAATCATCTTTTGATTTGTATTATTTCTCATGAACACTTCAAAAAATACAAACACTTGTAGACCACTTAGGAACCTACTGTTTTCCTGTCTCCTTTAATTTGGACATGGTGGAGAGGGTAAGGAAGATGACCTTATTATTTCTGCCACCCTCCCTGTGCTCTATGGACACACACTTTGTCAGCGAAGCATCACTCCCATGCCTTTTGCGTATACTCCAATGGCTGCTGCTTCTGCATCACAGCTGGCTATAAAGATTACTTTCAGACACTTGAAGACCAAGAAGTGGAGAACACTGTGGTGTTCTAAGCAGGGGCCAATTCATTTAATTCATTCAGACTGCATTAATTGGCCTCCAGTGTGGTTACCTAGTTTCTTCTTGAATACAAAGAAAATAAGAAAATCCCTTTAGATCTCATTCTCTGTGATGCCTCTAGCCACTATAGTAGATTTATTACATGTTGTTTTCAATTTCTACTTTTTATTTCTGCTGGCAAACAGAATTCAATAATGAAGCTAAAATATCAGCCTAATCTCTATATGCCAACAGATATTAAACACAGCCTATTTCTTTCAATTGCATTTTGCACACTAAAAGGACAAAATTCTAGCAAATTAGAAATCACCAAAATAATTCAGTCACTTCATTAATGAAGTCATTAAATCAGTGGATGTTGATTGCATTATCAAGTGTGAAACACCCAGAATACAAATAAGAATAGAAAGCATTTCTAAATGGTTGTGATTAGGTAGCATTATATATTTTTAAGGCTATATAACCAAATTAGTTCAAACCAGATTATTTAAAACCTTTGGTTTTTATTTGTTTAGGCATTGAGTCTTGCTGGAGAAGTGAAGAGATAGAACAATCTCTATATTAATTTTCTCACTACCCAAACTTATACTCCCTTATATAATTATTTGAGAAGACCCTGGGCAGAATTGCACTTGCTTTTGTCACAATTTACTTCTATTTTGGAAACACTGGAAATATTGGCCATAAAATATCTGAACAGTATCATTTGTCCATGATCAAGTTTAAGACAAAAAAAATTTTCCCTGAAGTAAGAATGTAGTGGCATACACACATTAAAATTTTTCCCTTCTGTTTTTCTCTCATCTAATTACACTGTTATTGTTTATTTCTATTTTTATCTCATGCAATTACCTTAAGCTATTTCTCCAGAATTATTTATAATATGTGAAAGAAAATGCTTGCACATAAATACATTTTAATACATAACATGTAAAATGTTGTTATTTAATGGGACAAGATAGTATTTTAATTTCATTCTGCTTCTACACAAAAATTTAAGCAGTATCAAAATTTATGTATCAATTAAAAATATGGATTTTGCAAATAGATTGATGGGATCCAAATTATATTATCTTTGATTAACTCTGTGGTCTTAAGATGTTTGCTTCCCTCTTACAAAATTTTAGTATGTGCAAAACACTCTTAAAATTGCTTAGTAAGGGAGAAATAAAAGTTATAAACAAAAGATAGAATTGTTGCTTTTGTTCTTATTACATTATCGTCTAGATAGTTATAGGAAAACAGTAAAGTAATATTTTCTCAAAAATTTTCTTGGATGAACATTGCTCTCATAATTTTGTACTACTTAAAAGTTTACCAAATTTTGTAAGATAAACAAGTTTTAACCAAAAATTAGCCTTGTGAGGTGACAGGACTGTATGTTTATACATTGAATAGCTAATATATGCTTAGTGATCTACTGACTTTTGATGCCAGATTGCTTTTCCAGAGTCAATAAGTAAATGTAGCACATTCTTTATATTGATCAATAGCTCCACCCAATCAATTGCCTAATACATTGTATTTTATTACTGGCAATCTTTCTGACACATATATCTGTACTGGCATTTGATCATTAGATAATGCTCCTGAAGTCACATAAATCAACATTTATATATGCAAATACATATGGGAACTCTAAAAATTGTTTTCCCATGGTTTAATTCTCATGCCAAAGATGTTGCTATTATTCAATTTTTATCAGAACCTCTCCTGGATACCATAAATGAGTGATTGTTTCTTTATAACCCCCTTTGTGACAAAGTCCTTTAACTTTGGAAGTTACATTGGATGGTTGGGAATATACGTGGTTATTTAACATTAACAGTAATTTAAAAAAAATGAAGTAAGTGATTGCCCTGTATTTGAACCAAAGCAATAACACAATAAATACTTAGAAATTAGGCCATATTTATTCATCTATTAGCTATCAATTAACTTATCTTTCTATCCTTTTATTTATTTGACTTGAATGCCTTTCATTGCAAACTGTCTCTTCATATAATTGTGACAGGATAGGCCAAAGATATATTTAGAAAGCTTTACCTGGTTGTGCAGAATGTAATTCAGCTAAGTAATGGCCTTGAAGCGTAACAATCATTCTTGTGTTTTAGCAGAGGAAACACTAGATATTATCAATAATTTTTAGTCAAAAATGTGCATTTACTATGCATTGTGGCAGCCACAGAACATTTCCTGAAAGTAAAGAAGGATTTTTGGCTTAATAAAGTGCCAACAGATTCTGAAATATTATCCACTAAACCACCATTTGCTCTAACAGACTTGGCTCAATCAATGATTTTCAATTACTAAAATTAAAACGGAACTCCCTCATTTGTGTATAGTCAGATTCACTTAAGGCAATAGACACTACACTGTTAGGATCTGTAAATAAGTCAAGATGGCACCTGGCATTTTGCCAGAGGGAGTGGTTTGTGAAGTAATGCCAGAGAGCCATTAAGTGTGGAGATTCCTTATTGGTTGACTGCTGTATCTAGTTTATGTTAATAAGCTGTGTGGGATGTATATATACCCCTCCTGTCCTACAATAAAGGGCTCCCACTCCTGCGGTATCAATGTACACAAGTTGTTCGTCACCCCCCGGTTATTTTGCTGCTGCCAGACTGTGGCAGATGGTGGCCCATACAGGGAGGCCTGGGACACTCGGGGGTAAGTGACAAAAAAAAGCTGCCCGTCCCTAGATAGGACAGGAGGAAAAATGGCCATTTTGAAAAAATGGAGAATATTGATAAAGTATGTTTGTGTCTTGTTTTGTCTTGAAATGTTGTATTGTCTTTGTGACGAAAATATGGAAGGGGTGTTCAGTAAATTGTTGAAAAAAGGAGGCACCCCAGTGGAACCAAGAATAGTTCAGGCATGTGTTGATGGAAGCCCGGGAACTCTAGTCAGAAAGAAAAAGAAAGTTCAGAAGAAGAAGGATTATCAGGAAAAAAGTTGCAGCAAAAGGCTATTGCTGAATACTTTTCATTACTGGAGGGTGCGTGAATCAGCACGGCAGCTGCCAAGTGCGCAAGCTGGTCATGGCTCAGCAAGGACTTTCCAAGCAGCGGCAGCGGGCTCTTCCCCGCCCCCACCCAGGGAGAGGGATGCCACTGCGAGAGCTCAAATCCAGACCTGCCCCAGAGGCACAGTCTCACAGGCTCTTGCTCCCTATGCCCAGTGGCAGTTTGAGTCCGGAATATTCCCCGGACTCTCCCTGGGGCCATCTGGGGCTGCCCAGGATGCTGCAGGTGGAAGAGGGCCTGCATCCCTGAAGTTTGATCATTTCCAAGACCAGTAACTACAATGGTTCTCTAAACACCTGGAAGCTAATGAGTAATGAGCACTATTAAGGCTTATTTCAAATGTAAAAAACCTTGAGATAATGTACTAAATTGTTCAGAAGGTTGCTGTCTTAGTGCCTGCTGGAATACTACAGGATTTTCTTTAGCCATCCAGAGTTTCTGCCTTCTTCCCAGTGCCAATGAAGACGAAGGTGGAAGAATTTCCAGTGTTGCTGAGAATCAGAGGAGACTTTGGATCAAGCTAGCTGCCTGCAGAACTTACCTGAACTGTGATTTAAGCTAGCTGCCTGCAGAACTTACCTGGACTGTGATTTAAGCTAGCTGCCTGCAGAACTTACCTGGACTGTGATTTACCTGGACTGTGAGTTAATCTATTGAGACACTGCTTTACCTGGACTGAGACAACAAACTGTAATCTACAACAAATTGTAACTCGGTATATCTGCTAATGGTGTCATTGCTGGTATAATTTTTCCAAGGGCTTCTTGCATGGAGCCATCAATCGGCTTGGTATTGTGGCATTTTGTATCCTCCCCTTCTGCTTGTAGCAGATTGTTTATGGTGTTTGTGTAAAAACCACTATGGTCATTATTTAAATTAAACAAAGGGGGAAATGTTAGGATCTGTAAACAAGTCAAGATGGCACCTGGCATTTTGCTAGAGGGAGTAGTTTGTGAAATAATGCCAGCGAGCCATTAAGTGTGACGATTCCTTATTGGTTGACTGCTGTATCTAGTTTATGTTAATTAAGATAAGCTGTGTGGAATGTATATATACCCCTCCTGTCCTACAATAAAGGGCTCCCACTCCTGCTGTATCAATGTACACAAGTTGTTCGTCACCCTCTGGTTATTTTCCTGCAGCCGGACTGCGGCACTACACCAGGCTATACTACAGAAGAAAGGAATATAAACTCTATATTTGTAGTACACCAAATTTTGGAGTTTAATTAACAAGTGTCAATCACTTTCATTAATGTTTTTGAAAAGTTTAAAAAACTATATTTTCCATTATTGGATGATGTTTTTAAGTACAGGTACATTTTGGTCTGGTGAAATCTAGTGAATTAGAATATGCTGTGCATTTTTACTTTGAAAAACATATTTTTAAAGAAAGAGAGAGAGAGAGAGAGAGAATATCTTTTTTTTTTTGGTTTTATTTATTTATTTATTTATTTTTAATTTTTTTTATTGTGGGTTGTTCAAAACATTACAAATTTCTTGACATTTCATATTCCACACTTTGATTCAAGTGGGTTATGAACTCCCACCTTCACCCCATACACAGATTGCAGAATCACATCAGTTACACATCCATTGATTTACAAATTGCCATACTAGTGTCTGTTGTGCTCCACTGCCTTTCCCATCCTCCCCCCTCCCCCCTCCCCACCTCTCCCCTCCCCTCCCCTCCTCTCTCTCTACCTCCTCCACTGTATAACCCTGAGGGTCTCCTTCCATTACCATGCAATTTCCCTTCTCTCTCCCTTTCCCTCCCACCTCTCATCCCTGTTAAATGTTAATCTTCTTCTCCTGTTCTTCGTCCCTACACTGTTCTTAGTTACTCTCCTTATATCAAAGAAGACATTTGGCATTTGTTTTTTAGGGATTGGCTAGCTTCACTTAGCATAATCTGCTCTAATGCCATCCATTTCCCTGCAAATTCTATGATTTTGTCATTTTTTAATGCAGAGTAATACTCCATTGTGTATAAATGCCACATTTTTTTTATCCATTCGTCTATTGAAGGGCATCTAGGTTGGTTCCACAGTCTTGCTATTGTGAACTGTGCTGCTATGAACATCGATGTAGCAGTGTCCCTGTAGCATGCTCTTTTTAGGTCTTTAGGGAATAGACCAAGAAGGGGAATAGCTGGGTCAAATGGTGGCTCCATTCCCAGCTTTCCAAGAAATCTCCATACTGCTTTCCAAATTGGCTGCACCAATTTGCAGTCCCACCAGCAATGTACAAGTGTACCCTTTTCCCCACATCCTCGCCAGCACTTGTTGTTGTTTGACTTCCTAATGGCTGCCAATCTTACTGGAGTGAGATGGTATCTTAGGGTGGTTTTGATTTGCATTTCTCTGACAGCTAGAGATGGTGAGCATTTTTTCATGTACTTGTTGATTGACTGTATGTCCTCCTCTGAGAAGTGTCTGTTCAGGTCCTTGGCCCATTTGTTGATTGGGTTGTTTGTTTTCTTATTGTCTAATTTTTTGAGTTCTTTGTATACTCTGGATATTAGGGCTCTATCTGAAGTGTGAGGAGTAAAGATTTGTTCCCAGGGTGTAGGCTCCCTATTTACCTCTCTTATTGTTTCTTTTGCTGAGAAAAAACTTTTTAGTTTGAGTAAGTCCCATTTGTTGATTCTAGTTATTAACTTTTGTGCTATGGGTGTCCTATTGAGGAATTTGGAGCCCGACCCCACCGACTGTAGATCGTAGCCAACTTTTTCTTCTATCAGACGGCGCGTCTCTGATTTGATATCAAGTTCCTTGATCCATTTTGAATTCACTTTTGTGCATCGTGAGATAAAGGGATTCAGTTTCATTTTGTTGCATATGGATTTCCAGTTTTCCCAGCACCATTTGTTGAAGATGCTATCCTTCCTCCATTGCATGCTTTTAGCCCCTTTATCAAATCTAAGATAGTTGTAGTTTTGTGGATTGGTTTCTGTGTCCTCTATTCTGTACCATTGGTCCACCCGCCTGTTTTGGTACCAGTACCATGCTGTTTTTGTTACTATTGCTCTGTAGTATAGTTTGAAGTCTGGTATCGCTATACCGCCTGATTCACACTTCCTGCTTAGCATTGTTTTTCCTATTCTGGGTCTTTTATTTTTCCATATGAATTTCATGATTGCTTTCTCTATTTCTACAAGAAATGCCGTTGGGATTTTGATTGGCATTGCATTAAACCTATAGAGAACTTTTGGGAATATCGCCATTTTGATGATGTTAGTTCTGCCTATCCATGAACAGGGTATATTTTTCCATCTTCTAAGATCTTCTTATATTTCTCTCTTTAGGGTTCTGTAGTTTTCATTGTATAAGTCTTTCACCTCTTTTGTTAGGTTGATTCCCAAGTATTTTATTTTTTTTGAAGATATTTTGAATGGAGTGGTTGTCCTCATTTCCAATTCAGAGGATTTGTCGCTGATATACAGGAATGCCTTTGATTTATGCGTGTTGATTTTATATCCTGCCACTTTGCTGAATTCATTTATTAGCTCTAATACTTTCTTTGTAGAGCCTTTTGGGTCTGCTAGGTATAGAATCATATCATCTGCAAATAGTGATAATTTAAGTTCTTCTTTTCCTATTTTTATGCCTTTAATTTCTTTCGTCTGTCTAATTGCTCTGGCCAGTGTTTCGAGAACTATGTTGAACAGAAGTGGAGAGAGAGGGCATCCCTGTCTTGTTCCAGATTTTAGAGGGAATGCCTTCAGTTTTTCTCCATTCAGAATGATGCTAGCCTGAGGTTTAGCATAGATTGCTTTTACAATATTGAGGTATGTTCCTGTTATCCCTAGTTTTTCTAGAGTTTTGAACATAAAGGGATGCTGTACTTTGTCGAATGCTTTTTCCGCATCTATCGAGATGATCATATGGTTCTTATTTTTAAGTCTATTGATGTGGTGAATAACATTTATTGATTTCCGTATATTGACCCAGCCTTGCATCCCAGGGATGAATCCTACTTGATCATGGTGTACAATTTTTTTGATATGTTTTTGTATCCGATTCGCCAGAATTTTATTGAGGATTTTTGCATCTAGGTTCATTAGAGATATTGGTCTGTAGTTTTCTTTCTTTGAAGTGTCTTTGTCTGGTTTAGGTATCAGGGTGATGTTGGCCTCATAGAATGAATTTGGAAGTTCTCCCTCCTTTTCTATTTCCTGAAGTAGCTTGAAAAGTATTGGTATTAGTTCTTCTTTAAAGGTTTTGTAAAATTCTGCTGTATACCCATCTGGACCTGGGCTTTTCTTAGTTGGTAGTCTTTTTATGGTTTCTTCTATTTCCTCAATTGATATTGGTCTGTTTAGGTTTTCTATATCCTCCTGACTCAATCTGGGCAGATCATATGACTTAAGAAATTTATCTATGCCTTCACTATCTTCTAATTTGTTGGAGTATAAGGATTCAAAATAGTTTTTGATTATCTTCTGTATTTCTGAAGTGTCTGTTGTGATATTGCCTTTTTCATCCCGTATGCTAGTAATTTGAGTTCTCTCTCTTCTTCTCTCCGCTAGCATCGCTAAGGGTCTGTCGATTTTGTTTATTTTTTCAAAGAACCAACTTTTAGTTTTGTCAATTTTTTCAATTGTTTCTTTTGTTTCGATTTCATTAATTTCAGCTCTGATTTTAATTATTTCTTGCCTTCTACTTCTTTTGCTGTTGTTTTGCTCTTCTTTTTCAAGGATTTTGAGATGAAGTATGAGATCATTTATTTGTTGTTTTTTTCTTTTTTTAAGGAATGAACTCCAAGCAATGAATTTTCCTCTTAGAACTGCTTTCAATGTGTCCCATAGATTCCGATATGTTGTGTCTGTGTTTTCATTTATCTCTAAGAATTTTTTAATTTCCTTCTTGATGTCTTCTATAACCCATTGATCATTCAGTAACCTATTGTTCATTCTCCAAGTGATGTATGCTTTTTCCTTCCTTCTTTTATCGTTGATTTTCAGTTTCATTCCATTATGATCAGATAAGATGCATGGTATTATCTCTACTCCTTTATATTGTCTAAGAGTTGCCCTGTGACATAATATATGATCTATTTTTGAGAAGGATCCATGTGCTGCTGAGAAAAAAGTGTAACTGCTTGATGTTGGGTGGTATATTCTATATATTTCCATTAGGTCTAGGTTATTAATAGTGTTATTGAGTTCTATAGTTTCCTTATTCAACTTTTGTTTGGAAGATCTGTCCAGTGGCGAGAGAGGTGTGTTGAAGTCTCCCATGATTATGGTATGGTGGTCTATTAGACTCTTGAACTTGAGAAGAGTTTGTTTGACGAACATAGCTGCACCATTGTTTGGGGCATAAATATTTATAATTGTTATGTCTTGTTGGTATATGGTTCCCTTAAGCAGTATGTAGTGTCCCTCTTTATCTCTTTTGATTAACTTTGGCTTGAAATCTATTTTATTTGATATGAGTATGGACGCTCCTGCTTGTTTCCGAAGTCCATATGAGTGATATGATTTTTCCCAACCTTTCACCTTCAGCCTATGTAAGTCTTTTCCTATCAAATGCGTCTCCTGTAGGCAGCATATTGTTGGGTCTTGTTTTGTGATCCATTCTACTAGCCTGTGTCTCTTAATTGGTGAGTTTAAGCCATTAACATTTAGGGTTATTTTTGAGATATGGGTTGTTCTTCCAGCCATATTTGTTTATTTCTGTTACTAAACATGGTTTGTTTTCCTCTTTGATTATTCCCCCCCCTTTACTGTCCTACCTCCCACTGTTGGTTTTCATTGTTATTTTCCATTTCCTCTTCCTGTAATGCTTTGGCGAGGATGTTTTGAAGAGATGGTTTTCTAGCTGCGAATTCTTTAAACTTTTGTTTATCGTGGAAGGTTTTAATTTCATCCTCCATCCTGAAGCTTAATTTCGCTGGATACACAATTCTTGGTTGGAACCCATTTTCTTTCAGTGTTTGAAATATGTTGTTCCAGGATCTTCTAGCTTTCAGAGTCTGTGTTGAAAGATCAGCTGTTATCCTGATTGGCTTACCCCTAAATGTAATCTGCTTCCTTTCTCTTGTAGCTTTTAAAATTCTCTCCTTATTCTGTATGTTGGGCATCTTCATTATAATGTGTCTAGGTGTGGATCTCTTATGATTTTGCACATTCGGCGTCCTGTAGGCTTCTAGGATTTGGGATTCTGTCTCATTCTTCAAGTCTGGGAAGTTTTCTTGTATTATTTCATTGAATAGACTGCTCATTCCTTTGGTTTGGAGCTCTGTACCTTCCTGTATCCCAATGACTCTTAAGTCTGGTCTCTTAATGTTATCCCATATTTCTTGGATGTTCTGCTCATGGTTTCTTAACAGTCTTGCTGAGCTGTCTATGTTCTTTTCCAGTTGAAATACTTTGTCTTCATTGTCTGATGTTCTATCTTCTAAGTGTTCTACTCTGCTGGTAGTATTCTCCATTGAGTTTTTAAGTTGGTTTATTGCTTCCTGCATTTCTAGGATTTCTGTTTGTTTGTTTTTTATAACCTCTATCTCCCTGTATAGTTGATCCTTTGCTTCCTGGATTTGTTTGCGTAATTCGTTGTCGAAGTGATCTTTCATTGTCTGATTTTGCTGTTTAATGTCTTCCTTGATACTCCAGATCATCTGAAGCATGTATATCCTGAATTCTTTATCTGACATTCCATCTGCTGCAGCTGTTACCTCTTCTAAAGTTGCATTGACCTGCATTGCTTGTGGTCCTTTCTTTCCTTGTCTTTTCATACTGCTTGCGTATCTTTCCTGCAGGTGCGGGCGGCGGCTTTGCTCTCTCCTTATTCCAATTGGGGTGTCATGGCTACCACGCCGGCAGGTCACTGGGCCTGTTCTGGGAGCTGGCGGCGGCTCTGTTCTGCCCCTACTCCAATTGGGGTGACGAGTGTACCACGCCGGCAGGCCACCGGGCCTGATCCGCCGGTCGGTTGCAGGTTTGCCTACCCTGCAGGCGCGGGCGGCGGCTCTACCCTGCCCCTACTGCAAATGGGGTGACGTGTCTGTCGTACCGGCAGGCCACTGGGCCTGTCCTGCTCGCTGGTTGGTCGCAGATCTGCCCACCTTTCGGGCACGGGTGGAGGCTCTGCTCTGCCCCTACTCCAATTGGGGTGTCGTGACTACCCCGCCTGCAGGACGCTGGGCCTGTTCCTGGCACGGGCGGCGACTCTGCTCTGCCACTACTCCAGTTGGGGTGACGTGTGTACCACACTGGTAGGCCACTGGGCCTGACCCACCAGGCTGTCACAGGTCTGTTTACCTTGCAAGCGCGAACCGCGGCTCTGCCCTGCCCCTCCTACCACGCCCATGTACCACTGGGTCGCGGGTCTGCCCACCTTGCGGTTGCGGGTGGCGGCTCCGCTCCGCCCCCTCTCCAATTGGGGTCACGCGGTCACCACGCTGGCGAGCCACTGGGCCTGCTCCGGGCGCTGGCGGCGGCCCGGCTCCTTCCCTCTGGCTCGACGACAAATTGAGGAGACTCGGGTGACTGTGCCTCACCCCCCCTACCAGGAGACCAACTGCTTATGTCACCCCTGGTATTGATGAAGTTCCCTCCTCTGCCGCTTTCTGCAGACATCAGATCTCTGCCATGTTGGTATCCTATGCGAATGGCAGCATTTCGTTCCCCTAGCCGGGCAACCAAAGCACCGGGTGAGTCCTGACCGGCCCTCAGCAGGACCCGGACCGAGAAGCAGTTTCCGCGGGCTCCTAGCCCCGGGCCAGGGAAGTTCCGGGAGCCGGAACTCGGCTGCTCCGTGCTCGGTGTAAGCTCCTATAAATGTAAGCTCCAAGAAGCAGTCCCCGCGGGCTCAGTTCCGGGAGCCGTAATTCGGCTGCTTAGTGCTTGTTGTATGCTCTGGTAGGCGCAGGGTCCAAGAAGCAGTCCCCGCGGGCTCAGTTCCGGGAGCCGGAACTCGGCCGCCCCGCGCTCGGTATTCACTCCGATAAGATCAGGTTCTAAGAAGCACCCAGGCGCTGAGCCCTAGCAATCTGTCTGCAAGCCGCAGGCGAATTGCAGCCTGAAATTACCTGTTCTATGGCTGAATGTGCTGCGGTCAGTCGAAAACAGCGGTGGTGACATCAGTTTACCAAAATGGTGGCTGCTGGCCTCCTCTGTGGTCTGACCGGTGTGGAGAACCGAGATGGACCGCTTCCTTCCCCCGTCTCGAACCCAGAATTCAGCCCTGAGTACGGTGCTTGCGCGGCTGCGAGAATATCTTTTTTGTAGATGGATACAACACAATGCCTTTATTTTTATGTGGTGCTGAGAATCAAACCTGGGTCCTGCCTGTGCTAGGCGAGCGCTCTACTGCTGAGCCACAATCCCAGGCCTGAAAAATGTTTTTATGAATTTTTTTTAAGAGACAGAGAATTTTTTAATATTTATTTTTTAGTTTTCAGTGGATACAACATCTTTATTTTATTTTTATGTGGTGCTGAGGATCGAACCCAGCGCCTGGCGCATGCCAGGCGAGCATGCTACTGCTTGAGCCACATCCCCAGCCCCTTTATGAATGTTTTTTAACTATTAATAGATGCTAACTTTTCCAACTGAAAATGCATGATATTTTATTCAAATAATTTTGTCCTTAAATTGTTATACTTTATTTTTTTATGTTCTATAAATTTTTAGTTCATATGATTTACTGAATATCTAAAGAAACTTAAGATTTAAATTTTAATTATTTAATTTAGAATATTTGACTCTCGAATTTCATGTAGAATATTTGCACTGATCTTCAACATGTATTATCAATAATAATGAATTCAAAATTATTTTAATTCATAAAGACAAAAATATTTTCATAAAATTGGGGAACCATCACAGTCAGTAAAAAGTTAATAACTCTGTACTTTCTGTATTTCCTCTTCAGTCTGAATTGTCTCAGATTCTGTTCATAGTTACGAGTCAATAACAAGTGTTATTCATACAAAAAGGACAGGGCTAACACAGCCAGAAATGTGATGATGTGTATTCTTATTTATATCACTAATCCTATTGGCATTTTTGCAAGATTGAGCTTTCTTTTATACCAAATTTACATAAGAATGGAGTTATGTTTTATAAGAAAGGTGATTTTTCTCTTTCAGCCAGAAATCACAAAATAAACACTGTTTCCTCTCAAGCAAAACTGAGTGAAAAGATGGAATCCAAACCATCTGTGCCTTTTAGCTAATGAATTTCTGCTCCTCTGGGGAAAATTAAAGTAGAGCTTTGTAAATCTATAAATGGCAGATATATATTTGGGGGGTATTGTTTGGTTGGTTTGTTGGTTTCATTTGATTTTAATATTTTTAAATGCTTTTTAATTAATTGACATACATTTTTATATATTTAATGTGTACAATGCAACCTGTTTTCTACAAAATATGACTACATTGTGAATAACTAAAGAAGCTAACTAACATAAGCATTATATTACCAGGCAGATTATTCCTGTTTTAAACTAGAGATACTAATATCATTTCTGCTGTATCCAGTGCCACATTCTTTATTCAATACCATACCATGTTTTGTTCTTCTCTTGTGACATACTCTTTATTCCCATTTATTCAAAAACCCTACCACTGACAATGATTATCCTTGATCAAATTCTGTCAGACTCTCCTGAACTCTCTCTTTCCGACATGGTGTTTTCATGCTGATCTCTGCATTGTGCAGTTTTACCAAGAATCCTGCAAATCAATTAAATCAATATTCCGTCAATCTCAATATCTGATATCCCTTAATGTCTCAGGTTCTCCATTTCTTATCATTTCTAAGGGGTGGTCTCTTCACCCTGCTATGCGTTAATCAAATGTCCCCCATTAATTCTGATCTTTCATCTTAGTAATTTTCCATTCAGTGGCCTCCTGATCTTCCACCACATCCAACTATTGGCTATAAATCCTCCTTTTCCTTCTTGCATTCATAGTTGAATCATTTTCTCTTTTCAGCTGAAATACCCATTGCAAGGCTTCCTATACCTATCAAGATGGCCCTGAACAAACTCTTGTCTTGCTGTGTGTTATGAATAAGACCATTAACATTCAACCTAATGTTAATTTTGTTATATTTTTATTGCTTATTATCTGTATTCACTTCACCACCTCTTACAGCAAGAATGTAATCCAGGGTGGCCATGTGTGTAGGTTTATTTTGTTTTTTAAAAAAGCCCAGATAGCTTCCATGATAGCTTGCCATACAGGAAGTTGTCAGTAAACAGTTGTTAAATGCAGTAGAACTGAGTAAAGCACATGATGATCATTAACAATGCATTTAACACGATAACCAGAAGCACCATAGGCTCTCTCAATGTTCCTAGACTTTGACACTCAGTTTGTGGTACTTGAACTCTCAGCAGCGCTTTTACCTGGAATCTTGTTGGAAATGCAGTCTTTAGGCCTCTCTGGATACCAAACAATTCAGAACCTCAATTTTCCTAAGTGCCCACTATCTTAACTGCATTCTTACAGAAATGAGTCTGTTGTTGCACAACACATGAGCCATTTGTTCTTTTGTTTCCCTTTTCCATATTTTGTACGGGAAATTGTTCCCCATACTTTCATAGAGATTACATTCATGATGGCAGTTGATATAGATCAAATGCTTCTTTAGTGTGTTTAAGCCTTTACTAAATATTTTGCATTAAATATGTTATTTAAAATAGTTCTTTTTTTGTGTGGGGTAATATTGGCAAAATGGAAATGAAGAAGATCACAGCACTTTCCTCCCTATAAAAAACAACAGCTGGACCACCAATGAATTAAAAAAAAATCTGAGCTATCTCAGGGATCCAGATCAGAAGCAGCAACAATACAGTGAAGGAAAAAAAAAAAAGCAAGAAAAGAAAGAAACAAACAAACAAATAAAAAATAAAGCTCAACACAGAAAATGTTTCCCTGTGAATTCCTATTGCTAAAAAAATAACAGCAGGTTGAATGACCAGTTTACCTAGACATTTGGGAAATGAGAAAAGAGTGTGCTTTAATGTCACCCTACTAAGATCACTGGAGAGGGTGACATAGTAGAGAGGCGTGAAGATTGCCAGGAGTGCAGAAGAAAAAAATTAGTGTAGAAATAAGTAAAACACAGAACAAAAGAGAGAAAACTCAAATAAATAATATCAGAAATAGAAGAGAAGGCACCACACTGCATGTGACAGAAATTAAAGTGTTTATAAGGGACTGTGATGAACAATTATATGCCAATGAACTGAATAACTAAGAAAAAATGGACAAATTCCTAGAAATATACTACATACCAATACTGAATCAAGAAGAAACAGAAAACCAGGACAGACCAATAACATAAAAGGGGACCAAGTAGTAATAAAAATATTCCCCAAAAGCCTGGGACCAGAAATCTTCACGACTGAATTCTACTGAGTTTTCAAAGAAGAATTCACATCATTCCTTCTTAAAGTCTCCCCCAAATAGAGGGAATACTTCAAATACATTCTGAAACCGGCATCACACTAATGCCCAAAACAGACAGAAATACTATGAAAATTAAACATGACAATTCAAAATTCCAGATTCAGAAGTCATCAATAAAATATTAGAAAAACAAATTCAGCAGCACGTTGAAGTGGCCATACAACATGACCAAGTGGAATTTATTATTAGATTTCAAGTATATTCAACATGCAAATCAGCTACTGTAATATGAAACATTGACTAAATTTTTAAAATCACACAATTAAGGTAAAACATGAAAAGAAAGCTTTTGAACAATTTCAACAAATAAAAATTTTCTCAATTAGAATTATAAAAGGGACTTACCTCTACACAATTAAAATCACATGTGAACACTCCAAAGCTAACATCATAATTATTGGAGAAAAACTGAGCTTTTTTTCTAAAATACACTAACCGTAACAACAAAGAATGAGTAAAAAGGTCTCCATTTGAAGACGACTTAGTCATATATGAACATATTGACTCAACAACAGCATCAAAATTATTAAAATTAATAAACCAATTTTTTATAATGACTGAATACAAAATCAACATAACTAAATAAATTTTAGCTGCTAAATAAATAAAACACAAACTACCTAACTTTAAATAAAGAAAACAATGCCACTCACAACAGCCATATAATAACAACAATAATAATAATGAAGAGTAATAAACTTCACCAAAGAGTTGAAAACTTGCATATTAAAATGTAAAATATTGATGTTGATAACTAAAGATGACACAGATAATTGGAAAGATATTCTGTATGAATAAGAAAAAACAGTATTGCTAAAATGTTCATACTACCCAAATTAAAAGCCATGTACAGATTTAATGCAAATCTTTCCAAAATTCCAATAGCATTAGTTACAGAAAAAAATTAAAAAATGTAAAAGTTATAAAGAACTGCAAGAAAACTCAAAAGGCCAAAGGAATCTTCAGGAAGATTAATTTCACAACTACAGAAATTAAAACAGCATAATAGTGGCATCAAAATGAACATAACCCACTTGAATCAAAGTGTGGAATATGATATGTCAAGAAATTTGTAATGTTTTGAACAACCCACAATAAAAAAATAAAAAAAAAAAATGAACATAGGCCCATGGAATGGAATATAGAACTCAGAAATAAGTCTACTCATCTATGTTCAACTAATTTTCAATAATGTTAGCCTCTTAGGGCAGCATTCTCTTCATTGGGAAAATACAAAAATATAAATGTAAAATACATTTTTGGGGATTTGATGAAATTAAGTTTTCAAGCTTTTGTATGATGTTACAAGATTTGACTGTGATTAAGTGTAAGCACTTAATAAATCATAACTATTAAGAATATTCTTATCATTTCAACTTGAATATAGTATGATTTTATATAGTAAAAGATACCGGCCTTTCAGTTTGTAGTCAAAATTAACTATTAATTTCATTACATAAATTTCTACTCAAATTTTTATATATTTTTATAGTATTCATATATAAGTAAAACTAATTAAAATAAGGTATTCTTTAGAATTATTATTAAATGGTAATTTTTATTAGTGGCATATATTAAATTTTTCACTTCTTTTGCTATTTGTGTGACACACCTAGTACAAGAAATTTGCAAGAGGTTAAGAGAACAGAGTTGGAAGACATGACTAGCTCCACATAATAGTTGGGAAAGTTGTTGGAGAAGTATTATTGAGACTAATATTAAAGAAAACTAGACCCTCCCCAGGTAAAGAAAGGAGAGGAGTTCATCAGGAAGTAGAGCTGCTGATGTAATCAGAATTGTGCAGGCTTCATATTTTTTTAAATAAATACCAGACCAAAAAAATGTTGTGAAGGAGTTAAGAGACATGATCTTCAAACAATAAGAGGTCACAAAATATAACTTGAAAAAGTTGATTTGGGTCTATAGTTGTTGGGGAAGAAGTCAAGATCATCAGAGTAAACAGGCAATTCACAGAATGGTGGGGGGAAGCTCTTGCAAACTGTCCATCAGATGGGGTAAATTTCAGAACATATAGAACAGTGAAGCTCCACATCATGTACAACCACAAGAATGGGATCCTAAATTATACTGCAGGCATGTATAATATGTCAAAATGCACTCAACTGCCATGTAAATAAAAAAACAGAACACATAAGGAGCTTAAGATACCGAATAATAAAAACCTATGAAGAACTAGACTTAAAAATGGAAAAGGACCTAAATAGACATTTCTCATTAAAAAAAAACACAGAGACTCAGAGACCGTCAAAATGCAAAACATGTATGAAAATATACGGAATAGCACTAATCATCTGGGAAATAAAAATAAAAACCACAATGAGATATAACCTCACCACACTCCAGAAAGAATGGACATTATCATAAACATCAAAAATAACAAGTACCAGCAAGAAGGTAGAGAAAAGGAACCCTTGCCTACAGTTGATGGGAATGTATCTTAGTGGAAGTATTATAAAAAAATCACAGAACTCCATCAAATATTTGCAAATAAACTACCATTTGATTCTACAAACACATCACTGGGTACAGAGCCAAAGGAAATGAAGCCAGTATACCAAAGAGGCATCTGCACTTCATGTTTACTGCAGCTGTATTCACAATAGACAAGAAATGGAAAGAGCCTGAGTGTTCACAAACTGATGAGTGAATAAATAAACATGATACTTGTATATACTGGAATACTATTCAACCATAAAAAATAAAAATGTCATTTGTGACAACATGGATCAACCTGTGATAATATTAAGTGAAACATACTAGGCACAGAAAGACAAGTACCACATGATCTTTCTCATAAGTTGAATCTAAAAATGTTATATAGGTTGAAAGTGGCATGGTGATCAGAGGCTGGAAATGAGACATGAGAAATATTAGTCAATGAGTACTAAGTTTCAGATAAGAGCAAGATATCCTCATGTGCAAATTGCACAATAGGTGAATACAGATAATGATAATGTACTATATATTTCAACAAGCTAAAATAAAGGATTTGGAATATTTTCCCTATAAGAACTTGGTAAACATTTAAGGAACCAGATATGTTTAACCAAATTTGAATATTGTACTATGTAGAATTTATATCAAAACCTTACTTGGTACCCCATCATTATGTACAATTTATACATTTTAATTTATCAATTAAAAATAAACTTCCAATTTAAAAAACAAAAATGAATTGAGTGAAGAAAAATTGGAAATATTAGATTCTTAGTTCTCTTAGGACTGGATTGGAATAATTGCATTAGATTGCAGAATTCTGAAGAAGTCAGGAAGAAAAAACATTTAAGAGGGGTATTATAAATAGCAAATGGGGGAAATTATGGCTATTAATGTTAAGACCGGAAATAAGTGTTTTCTTTAAATTTGCATAAAATGGTGCATTCATTTACAAGGAGAGTTTCTGCATATTGAACTGGCTTTCATATTAGAGGATGAAAACATTTGGGAGTTTACCTGGTTTATTACTGCATGTGTTTTCTGGGCTACATTTTTCTTGTGCCTCTGAATAAAGCCTCAGGCACATCCTAGAGGTTTGTTCAGACAAACATATAATATATATTAAAAATAATGGCTCGGTTAGTCACTAAAATTTCCAAACCAGTATAGTCATCACATAGCACCAATCCAACACAAAATTACAGACTCAAGGGTGAGTCTGAACTCAAGGTCAAGGAGCCCAAGTGGGACACAAACTAGTTGGTTTCTTCTTGTTGTGCTATTTTATCTCCTATCTTTAGATTAGTAGCTATTTTAGATCCTTCTGGAAGGTTTACTAAAAACTTTAAAACACATAGCAGTGTTATCTGTGATATTGTGTTAGTGCCATGGTTGGTGCACAATTTCTGAACACTTCTCAGGTACCATTTTTGTAAAATCTGATATTTCCCCTAGGATTTTTAAAGGAAGGTACCTTGATGTAGACAATGGCATCTCTCTGGCACCTCATTTGGGATGTCTCCCTAATCCTTCAGATCAAGGATCCCCAACACTTTTCTTACTGGGGGTGATTTTAACCTTCTAGGCTATCTTCTTGATAAAATCCCCAAAGTTGTCTCATTTTGCTGTTGGCAGTGCACTTGTATCTTGCAGGAAGTTGAGCTCTGGTTTCTTCTCTCCGCCACCTGTGTCTGTGCCCTCCTGCCAGCTCTCCTGAAGCTCTAGTGAGCATATGATAAAAATCTGGCAATGATGAACTTGGACCCTGCATCACACGGCTTAAGTTAAAAGGGAACATTTTTACGGCTTTGCCTGAGAAGGGACTGGAAGTGGCTGATGGGCAGTAGTTACCAGTTCACACAAATCAACCTCTGCTGAACACATTTAAAGCCTTGAGCTCTCTTAGGTGTGTAACTGGTCGATATTATTCAGAAAACACTTGAGTTATTCCTTTTGTCAGCAGTGTCCAGACATCTCACACTTCTCATTAGAGGAAGATGAAACAAGAAGCTACAGTTTATTAAAAAAATGTTTTTAGTTGTAGATGGACATAATAACTTTATTTAATTTATTTATTTTATGTGGTGCTGAGGATCAAACTCAGTGCCTCACATGTGCTAGGCAAGTGCTCTACCACTGAACCACAACCCCAGTTCAGAAACTCTGCTTTGATCTTTAGCCTTTCTTTAGAAGCCTCTTCATTGAAAATAGAACGGGGCTCACATAATGCTGTTCCAGGGTATTAAATGATACAGTGTGTGCAGCCTGATTCTTATTTATCTGAAGGAGTTTCAAGAAAAGCGGAAGAAGTTACAAAACTTCTATAATACACTACCTATTGTTTGGTAGTATGTACCTGAAAAATACCCTACCTATAAGATGTGTATATAAAATAATTTTGCATATGTAAATTATGTGAGAGTATATAAAATATATGTGTGTTTAAATGTATATCTATGTGAATATAGATTTCAACATATTTATACAATGCCCATAGACATGTATATATGTGTATTTAAAGGTAAAATGGGTTGTGCATAGTTTGGAAGTATATCTACATGAATCTGTGTACCCTGAGTTCATGAAGATAATAATATAGAGGAATATTATCCAATTAGGCAGAATTTCATTTAGAATAATCTTTCAATATCAACAACTGAATTTCAAAATATATGCATTTGTATGTAATGGATATTGAAGTTAAATTCATATTTAACTCATTTAAAATATAATATTTAAATTATATGCCTATATAATTTAATATATAAATTTAAGTGTCTATAATGTAAATATAAATATACATTTTATAGTATAAAGGTATATGAAATAAATAAAGTATAAATCTTTATAATATAATATAAATATATATTTAGGGACAGCATTTTTCTTTATCTTAAAATAATTTTCACTAACAACTGTGGAATAAAACATTAATTTATCCATTAATAAATGTGCTAATATTTGAATTACACTTTTATATTTGTTAGTTTCTCATTCTCACATATTTAGTAAACTATCTCCATATATCACCCATACAAAAGCAGTGGCACTTAGATACATCACACTAATTAAATGCCACATTAAATATCTCTACTCAAATTTTCCTCCTGCATATTTGATATAAACCTTTCAAAGCACAGGAAGAAGTGACAACAAAGCCCTCTGCTGCACTCTGTGATTGAGAGAATCAGTTATTCTGGTGTCTCTGGAAGCAGAATCAATTCACGTGCTCTGTCATCCTTAGAAAGTCCTCTCTAACATTCTGTCAGCAATAAATTTTACAGGATTTCCCCAGTCAATTGCTCCTTCTATTTGGGATTAAGATAAAAGTAAATTGATTTTTCTCATACATAGTGGGAGCACAAAAGAAGAGATACTTCTACTCTACTCACTTTTTTTTTTCCTGACAGATTTCTCCTGCCTTACTACCATAAGGTACTTAGTTATTGAAATTCTGGCTGTGACATACACTCAGGCATAACCAACATGAATGTAATTTCCCTTAGATTTACCTTCCATGAAAGTAAGGAGGAAATTTGTTTCTGAGTTAGTTATTTCTGAGCATATTTTTTTAAAAAAATGTGTCAGCTTGTAATACTTTACTTGCGATGACTTCCTGGATATCATGCTAGATTTAATTTCACTCTATCTTCCAAAACTAGTGATAGTCATAATTTGTGTTTTCTCTTTCCATACAAATTCAGAATTAAAATGTAAAATCTCATATTAAACTTTCCCTTAAAATATAGTAGATGGAGAAGCTATTTTGAAATTCAAATCAAGACCATCTATAAACAATCAGGCATGACTATGCCTGGCATCGAAACAAATTTTATTGAGCCTAACTTTAATGAAGGTGTTAATACAGAGATACATTCTCTTTTTCCTTTGGAGCAGCATAGATACATAGATGAGTTTGAGATAATTATTTCAAGTGAATTAGAATTTGCTAAAGATATAATGTCAGGTGGCAGTGACTAAAGATGACTACACAAGAGAAAGAAGCAAATGAATGAAAGTATATAGTAATAAAATGTTTTAAAAACCCACCAACTTTCTATTGACAAACATCCATACATAAATATGCAAACAAGCATGCTGATCACAATTTTGATCTTTATGCAGAGGGTAATGATGGGATTTGACTTCTACAAGTTACTATAGTGTGCATAGTTCTAGGTTAGGTTCTAACCATGTGCCCATTTATATGCACACACACAAACACAACAAACACAATAGACAACCATGTGCCCATTTGTATGCACACACACAAACACAGTGGGCACATGGTTGTCTATTGGTGGGTGGTAGCCATTGTTCATCCAATTCCCTCCTGGCAAGTTATGCTAATATTTAAATGCAATCCACAGGGTATAAAGTGAGACTAACATCTGAGACTAATGCATTAATTGTATTAAATGTATTAAATGTATTAGTCTCAGATGTTAAAGGATATGTCACTTTGTAAAAAAGTTAAACAACAAAAGTCAATTAGGGCGAGTCAATTATTTCCATTTTTTTCATTACTTGGTTAATGTATGCTCACTATGTGACCAAAAGACCTGATAAAAACAAATTTAGAGGAGAAAATGTTTATTTGAGGCTCACAGTTGCAGAGGTATACATAGATGGTAAATTCCACAGTTCATGAGGGAAGAGTGTGGTAGAGGAGAGTGGCTCAGGACATGGAACCAGGAAGAAGAGAATGAGAGAGAGAGAGAGCGAGGGTGAGAGAGATTGATTCTTGCTCACCTTCATGAAATGACTAAAGTCCAGGACACGCCCCCAGCTACTCATCTCCCCCAGCCATATCTGACCTGCCTACAGTTGATACCCAATGAATCCATGTCAGTGGATTAACACTGATTAGGTTCAGGCTTTCATCATCTAATCAGTTCACTCCTGAAGGTTCTTGCATTGTCTCACACTTGAGCTTTTTGGGAATACCACGTATGTAAAGCATAACAGTTTATAACAGCTAGTCAAAATCTAATTAATTAACCCTGTAATTAATTGTACCACTAGTTGCACTTTCCTACCTGACATACACAATATCTGTGTGCATATTTATGACTTTCTAACTTGGGAGGGAATATAATTAAACAAGGAGAAATGAAAATTTTATAAATAATCTCATGATAGCCTAATATTTAAATTAAATCAAAGTATATTAGGTAAAGAGGAAAAAATGATGTCAGCTTTTCATTAATATTCACTTTCCAAATAAAACTTCAAAAGTGAATGCTATACTCAAAATGAAGTATGATCAATTATCAATTTATTTAAAAGTATATATGCATGTGCTCTTAGAGAAATCATTATTTTAAAATATTATTTAAATAATGTTTAAAATTCACAGTGTAGTTTACTAATTAACTTTCTATTAATGTATTTAGATATTTGCTCTTACTGATTTGTAGTCCACAATCTGTGCACCAATGTAGTTTTGATTTCTTTTAAATGTTGTGAAGTTGAAAATATGTGGTATAAAAGGTATGTTTTTAATTTTTGTGATACAGTTTTAAGTGCATTTTTTCCAGTTGATATTTCCAAAATATCACTCACAGAATTCAATCTACTTCTCTTAAGGAAAAGTCAGCTCAGAAAGAAACTGAATATTGTTCACTGTGTTTGTCATTCTGAGACTAGGTGGGGAGTGGCCACTTCCCATGCAGTTGTTCACCTTTGCATTCCCAGCATAAACCTTGTAGTATCCCCTTAAGGAATTGTGTGCCAGCTAGCTGAGATTTACAGAAGGTACACCGCCTACCACAAGCAATTCTTATCATTGGTATAAGAGTCTCACCCAGGGAAAAATGACACTGGAGGAAAAAATGCTTTGTATTTACCATTTATTCCATTTGACATTTAGAAAAACCCTTTCATTCCAAATTAATGATAGTTTAAAAATATTTCTAAATTCAAATATAATTTTTCTCTTACATCAAAGTTTTTTTCTTTGACTTTGATATCTATACTTGCACTTATTTATATAGGTATAATCCTCTTTGTATATGTCATACTCTCTAAAATGATATGTTCTTCCCATTATTTAATGATATTATATTAATGTTATATGTAGGCTTATGAAAGTTTTGGCGTTCTGCCTTATGAATTGTTGGTTAAGAAGTTGACTAGTTGAAACATTGGCTTTTGAAAGAAAAAAGATCGAAATCTATATCTGGCTTCTTAATATATATGTCTCTCAGAAAATTTAAAAATACGATTTAGTTTCCCAAAGTAAAAAAGGAATAACAGTATTTCCTTTCTAAGAGTTTAGTAATGTTTGCTTTATTATATACCTTTGTTTTATTTATTTATTTTCATGTATGCTGAGGATAAGATCCAGTGCCTCACACATGCTAGGGAAACGCTCTACCACTGAGCTACAACTCTAGTCCAATGTTCATTTTTATGATATGCAAAGTTTCTTGAAAAATATTTAAAATATCTGAGGCATTCATGGTGGTAGCTGATAGACTTTCAAATTTTCAATTGGTTTTTATAAAAAGGACCACGTATGAGTACATTTTTTTTTTCACGAAACATTTGCTTTATAACTAGGAGCTTTGAAAAATAATTCTAAAGTATTTTAACATACTTTTATACAAAATCAAGTTTGTTTTTCAATCCAAATAAAATTCTTCTTCTAAAATGTATAGTAAAATAACAAGAGCAATGTTAACACAATTAAGAAAGGAAAATATTTGAGGGGGAAATTAGGAGTACCTTAAATTATTGTAAAGTAAAATAATTCTTGATTTTTGTGGCATAATTTTTGATTAATAATTCTTTGAAGTAATTAACACATAGTTAAATTAGTATGTGTAGATGATATTTTACATAAATAGTAAATGGGGAAATATTAAATGTTTGGCAGTTCTAACATTATTAGATATGACCACATCTGTGATTCGAATTCTAAATGTTTTAAATACAACTGAAAAGCAGGCTAGTACATAGCTATTGCTATGTATGGTTCAAACGTTTGTGTCTCTCCACATTTAATGGTGAAACTTGGATCTTCAATGCAATAGTATTGGGGTGATTAGGTAATGATTTGATGATAAAGACTTCTTTATCAGGAAAACCCCTGTGAAAGAGGGTGCATGTAGCATTTGCTCTTCTGTCTTCCACAATACCAAGACACTATAGCAAGGGCCATCTTGAAAGCTAAAAAACAGGTCCTTACATGACCATCACCTTGTACTTGATAGTTTCCAGAACTATGATTAAAAAAAAAAAAGTACTTTTCTTTAAAAATGACTCTTACCCAGTTTCTTACCCATTTTGTTATAGCTACACTAACGAAACTAAAAGAAGTACCACAATAGTTCCTTATCAAATTTGCCAATTCTCAGGGTCTTGGTCCTGTTGATAACATGTTAGAAGTACAAGACTATCTTAGAACAAAAATCGCAACATAAATGTAAAAACTCTTCCTCCTGCCTTTGTCATCATGAATAGATAATCACTGCTTTTTAAATTTGTAAAAGGTTTTACTATACTTTCTTCACAAAAAAATTAATAATGCATTCATTCCCTGGTACCTAAATTTCTATAATTAGTTTAAAAGTGTAACTACATTGTTTTCCTCATATAAGCATTCTTCATTTTCATTGTGAACTATTGGCAGTAGATTATAAAGATTTTCCAAAGTGCAACATATGCAAACCTGGGAAAGAACAGGCAATAGAACTAATAAGAGTTTATCATCTTTCTGTAAGAGTGCTGCCAAGTCTGCAGCTTCCATTTCAGATAAAATTTAGATGTAGAATTTTTGTACCAAAGTAGCCAAAAGTACTACAAACACAAAGGCTGGACAATCAACAGAGCAGTAACTTTTCTTGTCTTCTTCAGTTACTAAAGTTACAAAGGAAACAGAGCTGGAAATGGAAAGAGGAATAGCATTTTTTTTTTCTTTTTGGTACCAGGGAATGAACTCAGGGGTACTTGACCACTGAGCCACATCCCCAGCCCTATTTTGTATTTTATTTAGAGACAGGGTCTCACTGAGTTGCTTAGTGCCTCACAATTGCTGAGGCTGACTTTGAACTCTCTATTCTCCTGTCTCAGACTCGCAAGACGCTGGGATTATAGACCACTATGCCTTGCAAGAATAGGCAAATTTAATTGAAGCAAAAATAGGAGCAGTTCAGGAGGGGACAGATGTAAGCACTGGTCTTACAGTCAAAAGCACAGTAGGATAACAAGGATACCACTCAAGAAACTAAGAATTGAAAGTAAAATTTTTTGTTGTTTTGTTTTGTTTGTTTTTAATTAAGTGGCCTAGTGTATGAGAGTATAAACCCCCTGAAGGATACACAAACAAAAAGACTTCTCTGCTAGGCATTGTTGAGGTATAGACACCTGTAATTTCAGAGGCTCAGAAAATTGAGGAAGGAAGATCAGGAGTTCAAACCTAGCCTCAGCAAAAGTGAGAAGCTAGCAATTCAGTGAGACTGTGTCTAAATAAAATGCAAAATGGGACTAGCGATGTGACTCATTAGTTGAGGGTCCCTTAGTTCAATCACGGCTACTATCTGCCCTCCACCCCCCCAAAAAAAGACTTCTCTTTCATTCCAGTGCTCTTCCCATAGATCCTCAGTGTGTACAGGAAAGACTGGATCTAAACATCAGTGAGAATGTTTTCTCTAGGAAGAAAAAAGCCTTAGGATAAAAGAACAAGGCATTGGTAGCTGGGATCTGCAGGTAAAAGAAGTGGTTAACTACCAAAGGTGGGTGGAATCTTTGAGAGATGGTATTATTCTCTGTGTTGACTGGTGGCAACATGATCACATGTGCTATTATAACACTTAGAAATACAAAAAATGAAATAAAATCATTTGGCATGTTAATGACACCTTAACAACAACATATTTTAAAGATGGTTTTGCAGCTTCATATTAGCTATGAATTACAGGATAACTTTCTAGGAATATGCAAATATTCTGATAAACAACGTTTTTAAAACATTCCTTTTTTATATTATTTATTCTGATTAAAGTATAGAAACCAACTTAATAATGATAGGAAACACTTTTTGAAAAAAAATTAAACAGTAAGTCAAATGATATATAAATAGTGTATTAATTTCTTCTTTCATGAAAAATGATTATATCTGAACTCCAAACTACTTGAAAAATATTTTAAATTTGTTTTATCTTTGAAGCTATTTATAAACCCTCCCAAATAATCAGAATTCTGTATTTATGAAATTCAACTTAGCTCAGTTCAAATGTACTAAATATCTTTCACTATCAAGAACTTTGCTTCTTATTCATAATAGGCCATTAATAGAACATTATGGGTCTTTTTGGGAAAAAATCCATTGATAACATTCTGTGACTTGATCTCTGTTCAATGAACGCATAAAAATACTTTCTTAATTCTTCAAAATTTTTTTTTTAATGAAACAGTACAAATAATATCCATAACCATTACCAGACATAATGTTTTACTTAGAGAGAATTATTAAGTTTTTGAGTTACATTCATCACCCACCTATTTTCTTAGGACTTTTCCTGTAATAATTTAAACTTCTATTTATTACAAGCATTTTGTGCAGAAAAGAAAGAACAGGTCAGAGACACTCAAAAGAGGACAAGGGTCCTGAGGTTCTGGAATTGAAAACAGTTGGTGTTATTCTTGTGATTATGTGATTTTTACAGGTAAATTACAGAGATTTTGGAGGTGTGATTAAGGTTACCAATCATCTGACTTTCAGATATGGACATTATCCAAGTTCATCTAACCTCATTAAAAGCCCTTTAAAAGTGAATTTTCTCTGGCTGGTAGTTGTAAGGCAGCTCAGAAAGCTTAGATGTGTGGGCAAGACATGAGGAAAAAAAATAAATACGGAGGCATTCCTGTTTCTGGATTTCAAAAGGGCAACCCCTGATCAGGTGGCAAGGTTCTGCATCTGGCTCAATGCCAGCAAGCAAAGGAGACTTCTGCCCAACAGCTTCTAGGCACTAGATTTTCCCAACAACCTGAATGAACTTCAAAAAATGGAATTTTTCTCAGAGCCTCTAGATAAGAGCCTAGTCAATCTGACACCTGGAATTCACCTGACAGCATAAACACAGGACTCAGAGGACCATAAACACACATTCATGAAGACAATAGGAGAATGCTGCAAACATATTGACCATTAGAGTTTGAAAGAAATCTCACAGTCACATGCCTCAGTAATTATTAGATACTTTCTAATATATGCATTTAATTTCCTAATACTTTTTAATTTCTACTAATTACCCCCATATCCTTTGGATCCCAATTAGTTTTAGATCATAATAATATTGAACTTTTTAAGGGATGGTTGTATTTTTCAGTGTTAGAGGCTTGTCTAGAAAGAATGAGGCCCTGGGTTTCATCCCCAACACCAAAAAAAAAAAAAAAAAAAAAAAAAGAATCTTTATATTTCTATATTTCTTACTGTACTTTGTAAATAAGAAAACACAGTAGTGATAGTATTTAACACTCCTTGGTAGGGTTGAAAAAAAAAGAAATGCACAATAATGTGAAAGTTACAAAAGATAACTTTCCTTTAAAACAAATAATATTTAAGTATATTCTCTTTTTTATTCACCTTTCCATAAAACTAGTGAGAGCACAGAGTGAAATAGATACATTTAGTAAAGTAAAGCTTAAAATGCAATCTAATGCTTGTGTTTGCTTTTATTTTGAAACTTCAATATAGTAAAATACAATAAAAAGGCCATTGCAAAATACAAAATAACTTGTTCTTTCTCTTCTAAAAAATGTACAGTAAGCTTATCAAATGCAATGTTGCATTTGAGAGAAAGGAATACTCTCAGGAGAGATGAGCCTGTTCTAAGAGCCTGATTTGTAAGCACTCATGCTCAGATGAGGGAATAAGCAATGGGTTTTTCATCTGCTAAGTATGCTGAATTGGGACACTAGTTCTGAAGTTGGTGCCAGACTACAGGATCAAAATCCTAGAGAGGAAATTACAACAAGTAAACTGTTTTATTTACTCACACTTATAAGAACAACGTAATTTCTAACAAGCATGTCTGAACACAAATTCAGATTCAGCTATGCTGAGACTCCTGTGCCCATATGAGGATCTAACAACAATGTAGGGAAATGCATTCACTGTTTCCTCTTACTTTTTTTTTTTGAGAGATAGAGAGAGAGAGAGAATTTTTCTAATATTTATTTTTTAGTTTTCGGCGGACACAACATCTTTATTTGTATGTGGTGCTGAGGATCGAACCCAGCGCTGCGTGCATGCTCGCACTTGAGCCACATCCCCAGCCCTCCTCTTACTTTCTTTCTTTTTTTTTAAAGAGAGAGAGAGAGAGAGAGAGAGAGAGAGAGAGAGAGAGAGAGAGATGAGAGAGAGAGAGAATTTTATTTTTTTTTCTACTTCTCCATGGACACAACATCTTTGTTTGTATGTGGTGCTGAGGATGGAAACTGGGCCTCGCTACCGCTTGAGCCACATCCCCAGCCCTCCTCTTACTTTCTTTACCAATTTTTTAAAGAATTTTTGAAACTCTGACTTTTTATTGCTTTTTGTTTAAATTTATTTTTTAAAGAGAGAGAGAGAGAGAGAGAGAGAGAGAGAGAGAGAGAATTTTTTAATATTTATTTTTTAGTTTTTGGCAGACACAACATCTTTGTTTGTATGTGGTGCTGAGGATGGAACCCAGGCCACACGCATGCCAGGGGAGCGCGCTACTGCTTAAGCCATATCCCCAGCCCTCCTCTTACTTTATTTACCATTTTTTTAAATAATTTTTGAAACTCTGACTTTTTATTGCTTTTTTTTAACCTAATACATAAGTACGTATGTATTAAATCCTATGTAAGTATTCACATCATTTTAAAAATTGGTCATCATTATTTTACACATGAAAATAGAAATCTTTGCTCTGAAGATTTAGTACAGAGACCTTATCTTGTTTAAAATTTATCTTGATATGTTGGCATGCACATTAATGTAGTCTATGCTCGATATAAATGGTAGGACTGATGAAATTCCACAGACATTTTGAAGGAAAAAAAAAAGAAGAAATGGGCCATCTAGTTTCCCAGAGTGTGGTATCTTGCTGTGCATAATAGAGGTAAATATTACCATATGAGAATGCTTGCTGTGTCTCGCTGCTTCAGTTCCCTGTATGTGTAGTTTATCACCTGAAAAGTACATAATTGAACAATTTCTATTATCTCCATATTTTAGTTCTAGTAGCTTGGAGGTACTTTATCTTGTTTGGCAAAGTAATTTGTAAGCTTTTTAATGATCTTTTCTATGTTTTATGCAATTTATAACAATGTGTTTAGCCATATCTCACACATCACTCTGTCCTGTTTTCTCTCTCCATGTATTAGTTATGAGCTTCTGTTTAACCAACCTGGATAGGGTGTGAAATTTATGTAACAATGTGAAATAAATCAATTTATAGCTGAATTTAAAATTGTAGCTCCCTGTAACTGTTTTCATTTTCATAATATTTATAATAGTATGTATATGAATATAATAAGTACATATACTTGAATTGATGGCATAATTTAGAACTAATAAAAGAAAACAAACAAAATGGACTGGGGATTTGGCAAGAAAAAAAGCATTTAGGAGAATGCATGTATCTACTTAAATGTCCTATTTTGTTGTAACAAATGAGAAAAAGGTCATATAAAACTCAGAGAAGTTAGATAATACACAAAAAATACTCATTTAACAGTTGGTCTTTTTTTTAATACTTAAATATTACAGTAATGCACCATACATAAAAGCTAACAAAATTAATGCTTTCTAAAGTGTCTCCCTTTATATTGCTAATGGACATGTGGGCATTTTTTGCTACCTTTCAAATAATGACAATTTGATCAGGGGAAATTGCCTTAGCGAGAAAAATAAATTGTTCTATCCTCATGCAAAATTATAATTTAAAATTTTGTCATTTATTTATATCAAAATATAAAAAGCTATATTGGTGCTAACTGGTGTTTATAAACACTTGTGAGTATAATTATTTCTAATGTTTTCAAGATTTAATTTTACTGACATACAATTGCATATATTTTTAAGGTTCATTGTGATAGTTCAATGCATGTATACAAAACTTAAAGGGACCAAACAGGGTAATTAGCATTTCTGTCTCCTTCTAATTTATGCATGTTTATAGCTTTCAAAATCCACTCTCCTTATTCTTCATAAAATAGATTGCTGCAAACTACAGTCACTCTGCTATGCTGTAGAACACTAACATTATTCCTCCCATCTAAAAACATTTTGGTAACTTTCTTCACCATCCTGCAGTGCTCCTTTTCCACTACCCTCCTAGCTTCTGATAATCATAATTTTGCTCTTCCTACAGCAGAAATCAACATTTTTTTAACCTTTCATATCTGAGTGAGAGCACAGAGTATCTGGCTTATTTTAATGTGACTGACAGGTTTTCTTTTATTTTTTTCTTTATTTTGTTTCTGCTTTTAAGTTTTGTAAGAATGATCAAATCTTTTTTAAGTACATGGGAATTAAGTGAGGTTGGGATTTAATTTTGAGCACCTCTGTACCTACGTGCCTAATTTTTAGGCCGCTAGAGGAATGGTAGTGGTGGTTTTAAGTTATAAATCTCCCAAGCTTTCATTTTCCAAGTGAAATTGGGAGAAAATGTATCCTAATAGATAATCTCTAAATGAAAAAAAAAAAAAGTTAGTCCTAGGTTCCTAGGTTGAATAAGTAAGGATGGAAGCCAGAATGTTTCCTAATGGACTATTTTATTTATACTACATGCTAAAGGCACTGAGAAATCCTGAACTGAGCAAATCTATTTAAATTTGTTTCACCACAATTCCCAAATAATCTGACCAGCAAATATCTTTTACATTTTAATATTTTATTCACATTTCACATGAAATGTTTTGAGGAATAACATCATATAACACAGATTGCAATTGTTTTGCTTAAGGGTGGTATTTTTTACTATTGCATGAGAACTTAGAAGAGAAAAAAAATAGCTAGTACTTTGAGTTATACCTGTAATTTAGGAAATTGAAATTCAAAAGACATTTCAACTGAAAAAAAGAAAAATAAGGAACATGACATGGTTCTATAAAATATAGAAGGTTATTGAAATAACACCATGCAGGAATTTTGAAGAAATATGTTAATCTTTGTGAAATAACTTGGATTCAGCAATAAAATTTATGGTATAATAATTTAATTAGAATATGATTTGAGATTTAAAAAATGTGTTAATCTTGATTTTTAAAGAAATATTTGATACCATCACGCATGATAACTTTTTTGATAATACAGTAGGATTTATTGCAGATAAAATAATATTCTGGGACACTCTAACTTTCCTTAAATGGTCTTCCATGATCAAAACCATGACATATAGAGCAGTGGTTTAATGTGAAAAATATTGTATTGTTACACAAGATGAATTGAGGATTTAAGCTGATCTTAGATTGGTGAGCAAAGCTAAGCAAGATATGACAATGATCCTTAACAGCATTGCAACAAAATTTATATATCACATATTTTACAGAAAAATTGTATTGATGAGTCATCCAAATAGATGAATGGACATGTACCATAAACCATCACTTGTCTTCGATATCCTGGGTTGAAGAAGAGAAAAAACAATGCACAATTATCCCAGTAATGGAAGCTTGGCTCAGATGATCTGAAGATGAAAGTTATGGCTGATGTTATTTGAATATTTTGAACCTGCAGTACAGGTAGAAAAAAATTGGAAAGGTGTTTTGTAAGCAGATAGAATGTAGCTCTGGGTCAATTTTCCAAAAATCAATTTTGCTCAAGCCAATCTCCCCAAAGCAAATTATTTTTTGCAAAATGTTCTGCATCCAAGGAGAGAGAGAATATTTCAAAGTCACAGAAAATGTAATTGGGATAAAGGAAGAGATATAAGTAAATGCTCCAACCTGAAAAAGAAGAAGAAGATTAAGAATTTATGCTGACCTTTCTAGGCATGATGGGAAACTCCTGTAATCCCAAAGGCTCATGGAGCTGAGGAAGAAGGATCAGAAGTTCAAAGCTAGCATCAGTAATTTAGTAAAGCCCTAAGCAACTCAGTGAGATTCTATCTCTAAATAAAATATAAAAAAGGGGTGGGCATGTGGGTCAGTAGTTAAGCGCCCCTGGTTACAACCCCCAGAATTTATGCAGACCTATAGAATTGATGAAAGAACTATTTATGGTCTTACCCAAATTTCTGTTGAAAGGTTGGAGATATCTTTTCTGTTGAAAGATACGTAAAGATCAATAGAACTGTATCAAAGATCAAAGGGAAATCTAATGTGACCTCAAATGAACCATTAAATTTAAATTGTGGTAAAAATGTGAAATTAAGTCTATTTTATTGACATTTTTATAATGTCAATAAAGTCTTACATTGAATTCCAATTATTAACCTATTTTGCTTGAGTGAAGTGTTTTTATTTTGAAATTGAAAATTAAGATGTCAGCTTCAAAAACCATTTTCACTACAAAACTAAGTTGATAACTGACAGAAATAGAGAGGAAGAGGAAGATGTTGGGTCAGAGGGAGGCAGCATTCTGTGTAGCTCCGTGAACCAGATCTCACCTAGTCAGAATACTGCATCTCTGAGAGTGTTAGAAGATCCCTATTCAGCTGCTCTCTGCAGAAATCACCAGTGCTATAACCCCGCACAGAGCTCTGGGCCTCAGCATTCAAGAAAGACACCCAGCATTTCGAGCAGGGCTCCTAGCTCCCAACACCCAAAGTCTGAAGTTCCAGCCAATGCAGGGCTCAAGAGCACCTTAGAAGAATTACCTACCAACATATCTGTAGATCTCCAAGACTTTGCTCCACTTCCAAGCAGCTACTACCTGCCCACTGCACAATGCCATTGCCTGGCTCTCCCCACCCCACCAGACACCCCAGCACTGAAAGCATACTGACTCCATCTTGACTCAACATTCTCACCAATTAGGTGGGAGCAGCTCCTAAATCTGATCTCCAGTGGCCAGATACCAGGTTTCCAACCTCCCCATATCCCCAGTGGCAGTAACCCAACACAGTAGCTGCCCCACACAGGTGCCCAGTGCAACCAGGGAGCCACCCGTGGGAGCCCCAGTGTGAGAGTTTCCTCAATTGGGAACTACAAAAGAGAGTGATATGGGTCTAAATTTGGAGCCTAACAGAGAGATCAGGAACTGGGAAATTTCCAGGCAAGATAGGAAGATAGTACTGGGTGCTCTAGTCATTGCTAACATTGTCCTTCCCCACAAAGGAGAGGTCTTGAAACCCTACAAGTGTATTACAACCCTATACATAATAGCACAGACAAAGCTGTCAAAAAAATAGACATGTGGGTGCAGTCTCCCTGCAGGGACTGGTAGGTTCCACTCCCCACTTCCAGTCACTAGGACCAGCCTTCCAACCCTTACATCCCTTATCCTGAGATAGAGATATCAGCTTATAACACACAACCCCACCTATTGGATAAGAAGATAAACAGGAAAGATAAGGACCTCTAAAACTAGAAACAATCCTGGTTTCTTCCTTCTAGTATTTTTTTTTAATCCTTTTCTTCTACCACCCCCCACCCCCCTCATCCTCCTGCCCACACATCCCCAATATATGTGAAACCAAGACCTTTGCATGAAATAAGATTTTGATGACTGGGTCATCTGAATAATATAGAGATGTTGTTTACATCCTTTTTTTTTCTTCTTTTATTTTTCTTTTCCCCACCAAATGTTACTATTTTAACATCCTGCATTTTTTCTAAATACATATGTATGTTTGTTTTATGTACTCTACTGTCTTCCCACATACCTGCCTACACTAAATTTCTTCCTGTTCATTCTTTTGCTACTAACCCTCTTCGTTAGATTTTTCTCTCACACTTCCTAAGATATATTAACTCTGTATCCTCACATCATTCCTTCTCAGCATATCATCCTACATCCCACTCCCAGTTTATTGTTCACTGTCAGAAACTATAAACCCTTTTACAAAACTACTGATTATACTATAGATAATAATTGAATCCAATATTTCTGTACATTGAGACCGAACTGTAAACATCTTAATAACACGGAATTGTTTATAGGTGATACATTGTTGATATTGGGATCTGCTAACATTGTCCTTTCCCACAAAGGAGAGGTCTTGAAACCATACTACAAACCTATATATAACACTGCAGACCCACAGAGCTAGAAGGGAAGACACATGAGCAACATGAAAAGACAAGGGAAGAAAGTGTCCCAAATAAATCAAGACAACACATCATTAGAATCATTGGCAGCTACAGCAGAGGAAATTATAGAGAAGGATTTCCTGAAGTACATGGTTAAAATGTTCTGTGAACTCAAGGAAGATATAAGAAAACAAATACAGGCAGTGAAAGATCACTTTGACAAGGAGCTATATAAACAAATATAGGAAGCAAAAGATCACCTCAACAGGAAGATAGAAGTTTTTTAAAAAAAACAAAAACAAAAACAAAAACAAAACCCAGAAATGCTTGAAATGAAAGAAACAATAAACCATATTAAAAGCTCAAAAGAAAACATCACCATCAGAGTAGACCACTTGAAAGATAGGACATGAGACAATGAAGACAAAATATATAATCTTGAAAAGAATGTAGACCACACAATGATAATGGTAAGAAACCACGAGCAGAACATTCAAGAAATATGGGATAGCATTAAAAAAAAACAGATTTAAGAGTTATTAGAATAGAAAAAGGCATAGAGGTCCAATCCAAAGGAATAAACAATGTATTCAAAGAAATAATATCAGAAAACTTTTTAAACATAAAGAATGAATTGGAAATCCAAATTCAATAAACAGAAGGTTGTAGAATGTACAAAATCACAACAGATCCACACCAAGGCATATTATAATAAAAATGTCCAACATATAGAATAAGGAGAGAATTTTAAAAGCCATGAGAGAAAGGAGTCAGATTACATATAGGGGAAAACCAATAAGGATTACGAGAGGTTTTTCAACACAGACACTGAAAACTAGAAGATCCTGGAACAACATATATCAAGCTCTTAAAGAAAATGGATGCCAATCAAGAATCTTGTATCCAGCAAAATTAAGCTTTACATATGATAATGAAATAAAAACAGTCCACAACAAACAAAATTAAGAGAATTTATAGCTAGAAAACTGGCACTACAAAACATCCTTGGAAAAATATTTCATGAGGAGGAAATTAACAATAACAATGAAAATCAGCAGAGGGATGTAGTATCCTAAAGGAAAAACTAATCAAAGAAGAAAATCAAGTCAAGTTAATTAACAAAAATGAACAAATATGGCTGGGAATACAAAAATGTCTCAATAATAACACTGAATGTTAATGGTTAAACTCACCAATCAAAAGACATAGGCTAGCAGATTGGATTGGGAAAAAAAAGACCCAACAATATACTGCCTCTAGGAGACTCATCTGATAATAAAAGACATACACAGACTGAAGATGAAAGGTTAGGGAAAATCATACCATTCACATGGACTGCGGAAGCAAGCAGGGGTTTTCATCCTTATAGCAAATAAAGTAGACTTCAAGCCAAAGTTAATCAAAAGGGATAATGATGGATATTACATACTCCTCAAGGGAACCATACACCAGCAAGACATAACAATCATAAACATATATGCCCCAAACAATGGAGCAGCTATGTTCATCAAACAAATTCTTCTCAAGTTGAAGAGTCAAATTGACCACAACACAATAATCTTGGGTGACTTTAACATGCCTCTTTCAAACAAAAGTTGAATAAAGAAACTATAGGTCTAAAATAATACAATTAATAACTGATACAACTGACATATATAGACTATTTCAACATGGACTCAGTGGATACACTTTCTTCTCAGCAACACATGGATCCTTCTCTAAAACAGGCCATATAATATACCACAAAGCAACTCTTAGCGAATATAAAAAATTAGAGATACGACCCTGCTTTCTATCATATTATAATGGAATGAAACTGGAAATCACTGACAAAATAAAAAATAAAATTTATTCTAACACCTGGAGACTACACAATAATATGCTACTGGATGAACAATGGGATGCAGAAGACATCAAGGAGAAGATTAAAAAATTCTTAGAGGTAAATGAGAACATAGACAGAACATATCAAAATCTTTGGGACACTATGAAAGCAATACTAAGAGGGAATTTCATTGCATGGAGTTTATTCCTTAAAAGAAGAAAAAATCAACAAGTAAATGACCTAACATTACACCTCAAAGCCCTAGAAAAAGAAGAATGAATCAGCAGCAAAAGCAGTAGAAGGCAGGAAATAATTAAAATTAGAGCTGAAATCAATGAAATTGAAACAAAATAGACAATTGAAAAAATTGACAAAACAAAAAGGTAGTTCTTTGAAAAACTAAATAAAATTGACAGACCCTTGGCTACACTAATGAAGAAAAGGAGAGTAAAAACCCAAATTACTGGCATATGTGATGAAAAAGGCAATATCACAACAAACACTACAGAAATGCAGAGGATAGTTACAAATTATTTTGAAAACTTATACTCCAATAAAATAGAAGATATTGAAGGCATCGACAAATTTCCTAAGTCATACAATTTGCCTAGATTTAATCAAGAGGATATACACAATTTAAACACACCAATATCAAGTGATTAAATAGAAGTGGCATCAGGAGCCTACCAACCAAGAAAAGCCCAGGAACGAATAGATACACAGCTGAGTTCTACAAAACCTTTAAAGAACAGCTAATACCAGTACTCTAATATCAATATATAGAGGTCATCATCACTAGCAATTAGAGAAATACAAACCAATACTACTGTAAGATTTCATCTCACTCAAGTCACAATGTGGCTGTTATGAAGATAAACAACAATAAGGGTTGGTGAGGATGCAAGGAAAAAGGTACACTCATACTTTGCTGGTGGGACTGCAAATTGGTGCAGCCAGTATGAAAAGCAGTATGGAGATTCCTTGGAAACCTTGGAATGAAACCACCATTTGACCCAGCTATACCTCTCCTTGGTCTTTATCCAAAGGACTTCAAAACAGCATACTACAGGGACACAGCCACATCAATGTTTATAGAAGCACATTCACAATATCTAAACTGTGGAACCAACCTAGATGCCCTTCAGTAGGTGAATGGATAAAAAAAAGAATGTGGCTTATATACACAATGGAATATTACTCAGCAATAAAAGAGAATAAAATCATGGCATTTGCAGGTAAATGAATGGAGTTGGAGAACACAATGCTAAGTGAAGTTAGCCAATCCTAAAAAATACAAATGCCAAATGTTTTCTCTGATATAAGGTGACTGACTTACAGTGGGGTAGGAGGGGGAGCATGGGAGAAATAGATAAACTCTAGATTAAACAGAGGGGTGGAAGAGAAAAAGAATGGGCAGGGGGATAGCAAGGATGGTGGAATATGATGGACATCATTACCCAAAATACATTTATGAAGACATTAATTGGTGTGAACATACTTTGTATACAAATAGAGATATGAAAAATTGTGCTCTATATGTGTAATAAGGATTATAATGCATTCTGCTGTCATGTATTTAAAAAATAAAGTCAATTAAAAAAGTGAATGCAATAAATACTGTGTAAAGTATACACGTGGCATTAACAAAAATTTTATTTATGATATTTTATCTGTGCAAAATTAATCAAAATATACTTTATAATATAAAAAGGCAGTTTAGTAAATTAAAAATTCCATAACTTATTGTTGACATGAGTAACTTTTTACTCAAATATCCTATTTTATATAGTTTTGTATATTTAAACATCTTTATATTAATTATTTTTAAATTTATATCATGGTGCAAATTGATAATAGTCTCCCATTTCTTTCTTTCTTTCTTTCTTTTGGTACTGGGGATTGAACTCAGGGACACTGAAACACTGAGTCACATCCCCAGCCTTATTTTGTATTTTATTTAGAGAAAGTATCTCAATCAATTGTTTAGACCCTCGCTTTTTCTGAGGCTGGTTTTGAACATGCAACACTACTACCTCAGCCTCCGTAGCCACTGGGATTACAAGTGTGCACCACCATGCCCAGCTTCCCATTTCTTATATAAAAGGCTCCTTACTAATGCCTTTTACCATTGTGTTTGCAAATTACTATGACAGAGAAAGGAGTCATATGTATTTCTCTCGCCAGCCATGTTTATAGCCAATAATAAAAAAGAACACTTATAGACATTTTCAGATATTTTCTTTCACCAATAATAATAAAACCAATATAAAACTACAAAACACCCTTTAATTTTCTTTCAAAATCATTGTTGCTATGTAGATTTAGGTGGCATAAGGTATTTTTCACTGTAAATATATAAATCCACATACTTAAAGGAACACATTATCTAAAATGATTGAGTATATACAAATTAAATATATTTTAAAAACACTGTGGCATTTAGGGGGGATTAACCATGCTAAGCAAGTGCTTTACTACTGAGCTACATCCACAGTCCCAAATTTTTATAAAATTTTATTTTGTCTTTTATTAATTATTTTGTGTGAGACAGAACTAGGCAAATCTATGTGAGTATGTGAATATGTAGTATTGGTAAATACCCTTGTGAAAGCACTCGAATTATATTATTATACTATTTCTGCCTGGACTTTTAAAGTGACATAAAGTCCTCATTAACATTCTGCTAGTTTACATGAGTCTCATTATTATTGAAAAAATAAGATGATAACCATCCACTTAATTTAAATGTTCTTCTGTTCTTCTAGGGCATTAGACCTGTGACATCAAAAGACCTTTTATATTAATTTAAAATGTAAATGCTATCCATTTAATTAATAAGAGATAACTGTCTATCAAGAATGGCTGCAAGGAATTATAGTCAGTATTATAAGAACTAATAAAAAAGACTTATCAGCTTTGCACAGTTTTGAATAAAATAAGAAAGTAAAAGGAGCTCAGCATGGCTTAAAAGATGTTTGAGTGATTTTTTTTTTTATATTTTACTGATTGAAAATATTCTTGTAATGAATGATGCTTCTTAATTAATTGCCAAACATAAGAAATGAAGGTGACTTTAAGGTGCATTGTCATTATGTTCCCTGACTGGCTGTCATCTCAGCCAGGAAGCATGCACACCAATGTCAGCAATTGTCTCCTTGTTTCAAACACCAAATTCATATAAACACTTTGTTAATATCAATTGGTTTCAAAGCAGTCCATTTGACTATATTAAACTATAATTTATATTATTCTAATATATAGTAACATTACTCTATTTTTGTGAGTCTATACTGAAATGAGTGACCAAATAATAAATAAAAGTTCTAATCTTGAGTCCTATTTTCTTAGCCAGCTTTCCCTGATGCCTTGAGTTGAACACACATTCTGTGTCTTTATATTCATACCTTACATAAATACATATTCAGAACACAATAATTCCATTAAGCTTGGTTTTTACAATTTATTTATATTAATGATCACTGAGAAAGAAGAAAATATTTATTACTGAAAATTTCAGTAGCTCATTAATGGATCTAACTATCTATGTAATGAAAGGAAAAGAGCAATGAGGTCATAAGTTAACAAGAAGGCACGGAAGTAAACAGAAGTGATTCACCCGAGTACTCATTATTCAGTAACAAGCTTACTTAGTACATACTCCATGCCAGGCCTTGCAAAAGTCTAGCCAAAACATTGGTTAACAACAACATAAATGATAGAATAAAACAGAATCAATTTCTATCTTATGGATCTTAAGGTCCAGTGAGGATCTGAGTAGAGACACAACAGGGGTGCCTTTCTAACAAGATCCCAGGTGTTGCAGGTGCTACTTACACTTATGGGCTAAATACTTTTCATAGTACTCAGAAGTGAACCTGAGCATGTCTGGAATGCAATATTTGAAATTAATTCCATGGAAATAATGGGAGTGAATGAGGGAAGAGAGGAGCATGGTAGAATTCCACATGGATCCAGGGAGTAAGACCCAAGGCAGGGAAGTCTGTACCATGAACTGGAAGGGAAGGACAAAAAGAATATTGGCAAACTCCATGAAGAATACGTCTCATTCAAAATTGATAAACATGTTTTTCTGACAAAATATGGAAATGAGTCAGTGGCTTAATGCAGTTATATAAATGGTACAAATGAAAAGCTTTTCATAATGAAATTCTAAGAAACTGCAAATGTTGTTATTTAGAATATTACATGACAATAATCAGTGTACCTGTATAGATTTTAAGAAACATACAAGCTTATTTTTAGGAAAGATTAAAGAATGGCTTGTGATACTTCATTGAGGCAAAAAATAAGCACAGAAAGAAAAATTAATTCCATAACAGATCAAATTGAATTTTATATTTAAAAATTATAAGTAGGAGCATAAAGAAGTCAGAATTAGACAGGCAGTCAGTATAGAAAGGTAAATTGAGTCAAGTCAGATTTTGAGTCAGGCCAAGTTGGAGACTGTCCCCTGAGGAATTGAAATTTTAATTCCTTCAGAGCCCTTCCTCCACCCTTATCAAGAACCTGTTCCTCACTCCAACTTGTTGCCAATGTAACCTGTCCCAGGAATTGCCCCTCCTTACAGGTAGCTATAAAGTTGTTAATGTGTCCTTGGCTACTCCATCCTGCCCTTCACCTTTAGCCCACAGGTTTCCCCCTTTGGGCCATCCCACCAAGCATGCCTGGGCCTAGTCTTGGCCCTAGTCACTACACAGGAAGGAGAAAAATAGGGGGGGATGTAGGAGAACAAATGATGCCTAGGACATATAAAAAGGGCAGAACACCTCACTTCTTACCTTCCCCCTTGTGGAAGAAGTCTATGTTACCTCTTTTTAAATAAACTCTGCTTTATATGCTTGCCTTGGCATTCTTCTCTAATGTTCAAACTTCAACATGTAGGGAAGCAGGACTTGTCACCAATAACCGGCGGTATCAATAACATGATCCATTTATATTAATAAGATAACTCTAAAAAGTTTTATATGAATATGAGGACATTTATGATTATGGTAGAAATAACAATATTAACTACATGCCTCAAGAGATTCATACATTGTCTTAAATGCTTTCCTAAACCTCTGTTAACAAGAATGTTAGAATTCTGGAGCCCTAATTGAGAAATAAGAGACCAACTGGAATTTACAGCATTTTGGGGGAACACAATGACAAATGACAATTAATGTACTATTAATTAAAATAAAGAAAGGTAGTCAGAATCTAAATGAATTGGAGAGAATCCATCAGCATTCTATGATGATAGAGGTAAAATGAAAGAGCATGTCTAGATTCCTGTGTGGTTAAAACCAATGTGTGAGTGGTAAACAAGGAAAAAAAGGAAAATAGCAAGCTCTCTGCTTGTAAGTTCAGTTTATCTCATGTCATAGCTCACAGTGATTGTGTATATCAAGGCAGAGGAATCTGATAAGCAGTTAGATACACCAGTCTGAAGTTAATTAGAGATTTATAGGCAAGGGATTTGTTTCAAAAATGTTATTCAAGTAATTTGTCACAGTGAAAGGAGGGTAAAGTTCAGGGACCAAGCAGTCAGTTAAAGACAAAAATGATGAGAATTTATGTGCTCTCATGTCACAACCTTCTGTGCTTCTGTTCCATCAAATCTAGATGATTTGAACAGAATTAGTTCTTCCACTTAGAGTAGAAAGTAATTTAAAAAAATTAACATAATAAATTTTAATGTGTAAAAGTCTTGCTGTCCAAATATTTGAAATATATATGCCATTGCTGGTTACTCTATTTAGTTATATAGGAGGTCATTTTTTTATTTGCTGGTGTTTTATTAAGAATTTGAATTATCTTAGACCAACATATTTAGTTATCTGTTTTAAACTGTTTCCTACTGTGTCATGAAAGAGGACAAAGTTTTCCTGATGAGAATAAGTGAATCTTTTAATTCAAGTTTGACATGAGAACTTTTCAAAAAGAGATTTTAAAAAGAACATCAACATATATTGAAGTGACTCAATTTTTGATTTGCCATGATTTTCTAATAAAAAGAGAAATGATGGATAAACTAGATCATGGGAAGAGACAAGCATCTGTAAGAGTGAACACAGAAGACTCACATGTGAAATGTAGAACTTGAATATTGAAAATCAAATGCATATGAGTAAAATTAGATATCCATTAGGTCTGTGCAGAAGTCAGGCCTACAGCATTACATGACAGGGGATTGTTCAATGTACTTGTCATTGTCTTTTATTGTAAGACATTTATCACCAGGGAGGCAGAAAGTAATATTGACCTGTAGGAACAATTACTAGATTTTTTGTAATGAAATATTTGCTACACCATTATTTTCATTCCCCATGAAAAATATAAAATTAATGTTTTTGTTTAAAGATTGAGAAGCATAATATCCTAAATAAGACCTCAGTGATTGGAGCTTTGTCCACAAAGACTATAAAACCAACTTTACATAAGAAGCAAGTTTAGGTGAACTTATTTGGTAAAATAGAGTATTACCTATTGAGAAAGTTCCAATCTGCAGTTAAACTGCATTATCTGTTCCCAACTGATAAGCTGAGTGATCTGGGGTGACTAGTTTTATTTCTTTCTGTACCAATTAATTTGGCAATATGATCCAGATAACAATATCTCATTTATAAGTTTCTGTGGGAACTAAATTAAAGTGTGTGAAAAACACTGATTCATTTTTACTCATATAACTGAAAAGCTTCTCTCATGTTATCCTGATGATGCCTTAGGTGACAAGAAAGTGAGCCATTCCTTTTCCCATTAGCTCACCGCTTTCAACCAAGCACATCACTGCTTTCTATCCCTCTTTCTGGGCTCTTGGGCACTCCCAGAGCCAGCCCCAGTAAGGCTGCCCTGTGCCTCAGAGATCCTTCCTCAGAGATTCCTTTCATCTCTGAGTCCCTGAGTGGGTCAAGTCCGGCATTACCTCCAATCTCCTCACTTTCATCTGCAACCCTGAGGTGGGGTGGTGAAGGAGCTTTGCTGCTTTCTGCCATTACTGTTTCTGAGTTATTCAGGGTCTTTGTTTGGTTAGGATTTTATAGTTCTCTACGACACCTTTGGAGATTTGTTATTTTATGTTAAAATAACTAGTGGGAGAATGTTTTTTTGACAAGGTGTCAATTAACACCACCAACTATCTTTCCATCAACAGGACATGGGTCATTGTTTCATGAACCCCTCCTGAGCAGCATCATGCTAACTAAATCAACAGGTGAAAGGATCATAAATTTTATTGGTGGAAAAATTAATTACAAAGTATTAAAAGGCACTTCAAAGCCTTTTAGTAGTAACTACCAATATTTCTTTTCATAGCTTCCAATGTATTTCCACTTAGAAAGCTGTTCTCTCTTTTAAAATTTTGAACAATATTCCACATTTTCTCCATTTTTATGGAATGATGTTTTTTCATATGTATTTTACTCTTAAATCTTCTGGAATTTCTATTCCAGAATTCTCCTTTGCCAATAAAGAGCAGAACCTAATCTGACATTGCTGCTTTAAAAAAATATCACATAGCTTCCTAAAAGTTTTGCTTTTATTTTATGAAGTAAAAGAAATCGTACCACATTATTTTAATAATTTTTGCCATATTTTATTTTTTTTGTATATACTGGTGCCTTTTTCTTTCACATGGCCACTTTTATATCTTCATACATACTCCTGCAGTTTTAATCTGTGTAACACAGTTTTGCTTTTCTTATTATTTTATCATATGCTTGTGATTGCAGTATGGCCAGGGCAGGGATTAGAGAAAAGAGGCTAGTAATTGATACTGCATAAAAGTACAGGCTTCAAACATTGAACTGTTTTAGAATTCCAGTTCAACCTTGATACTTTTTTGATCTTCAAGAAAATTCTTCTAATTCTTAATTTATTGGAGAATCATACTTGTTAATTTATTTAGCAATAAATTTTATCAATTTGCTGGGCTTTTACACATATTCAATGAAATGAAGGCTTAGTAGTGGAGAGAGTATATTAAGATCAGAGTGGGCAGTTATTATTTATAAATTTGGAAATTTTGAACCTTCATCTTGCATGACCCTCATCTGAGCTTCATCTTTTATGACCCTGAACTTTGCACTTGAAGGTGTCCTGTGATGAACAGTTCCCTGATACACATTCATTCACACATCTCTAAACTTCATCTAGGACAGATCAACTCTCTCACCTCCAAGCAGTATGTGCTCTGCCCTCTCTATACTGTTCTGCACACCACTCTGCATTTCACTAATGCCATCACTGCACCCTGGGTCACTTGAAGGCCTGGTGACCTTGAATTCCTTGAGTGTAGGAACTGGCATATAGCTAGTGTGTGAGGAAAGGCAATTGAGCTGCCCACATTTTGAGAGTTGATTATATTTACCACCATGTCCTTTGCTATCAAGTTCTATGGGCTTCAGCTTATTTATTTATTATCTTTTTCTAAAATTCTTGTCTTTTTTCAAGTAATTTTCTCTTCATGTTGAGAAACTCTTCACATGTTCCCTACAAAATTGTAGAATTATTTCTCTACCAATTTTACATTATCTGTGGGAGAAACTTGATTAGAAAATAGGCAGCATTTTACAAAAAAAATACTAGATTATAATTTTAAAAATTCTATAAAATATGCAAATTTATTTACAAACAAAATTTTCCTCTAAGGAAGTATGTATGTGAAAATTATGCTTAATAATACAATAACTAATAATTAACATATATGAATATTTTCATGCATCTTGAAGTATAATTTTATAACCGTAAGATTAAAAATTAGTTATTTTTACTAAATATGCTGCCCAACATGTTACTTAAAATAGAAAAATATTGAAAAAATAGAAAAATACAATAATTCAATATTCTAATAAAATAAAATATGGTTATGTTTGTTAATAAAACTAATCTGTATAACAAAAGAAAGAAAAAAGAAAGATATAAATATGTAAAATACATTTTCTTTTGAAACAATAATAATGTTTTTAATTACATTTTTATATATTACTACATTGCCATATTTCCTAAGTAAACCTATGCTGCATGTTTAAAAACAATATTACTTTAAAAAATTAAGTAATTATAATTTGGAATTTGAGATATTTTAGGTAACAAGCATGAAATAAAGGAAGGATAGAGTAGAAAGAAATATTGCCTTAAAAATGGAGAATATTTACTGATTTTATACAATTGAAAAATTGAGAGGAACAACTTGTTTGATCACTAAACTCAATATGTCAGCAAAGTCTGATTACTTGCTCTCTTTCCTTTCCTTATTACAGCTGTATTGTAGTTGTGATGCCACTCGGGTTGTAAAATGTTAGAATTTTCAACTTTGTCTGCTTTTGTATTCAGGATCAAAAAGAAAGACTATTTTGAGGGCAAAATAAAGATTCTGATTGGATTTCCTAGTGTGACATGTGTAGATATAAAATAGGTGATTGGCTACAATAAAATTATGTGCTCTATAAAAGGGTCTCAAAGGCTTTATCTGCCTTCACAGAATAAGGAGGAAATCAGCAACATTTCAGAAAGAGGCTGTTATAGTTTAGAAATGAAGTTTCCCCCAAAGATTCAGGGGTTGAGGACTTAGTCACAAATGCAAATGTCCAGAAGTGAAGATTTGGGGATGAGATTGGTTGATGAGGAATCTGACCTCATCAATATATTAGTCCATTGATTGATTCATATTTGATGGCATTATTGGAATGTGGTGAAAGTTGTAAGATGCGCAGCCTAGTTGGAGGAAGCAGTAGTTGCAAGTCTGTGAAGGTTATTTCATGTCCTCAGCACTGTTCACTCTCCCTGTTGTCTCTCTGCTTCCTGGCTGTAGTGACGTGAGCAGCTTTGCCCTGGAAGGTCCTGCGCTTTCACCAAGATGTTTCTGCCTTTGGAACCAGTTTACCATTGACAAGCCCGCTGAACCCATGAGCTAATATAAGTATTTCCTCTTCTAAGTTGTTTTTCTTATGTCTTTTGTGCCAGTGACTAAAAGCTGACCAATACCAGGTATTTATGCACATGTACAAAATATAAATGTTCAGGAGAAAATTAAATACTCTTATGAATTACAATAACCTTGGCCAAACAAACAAGAAAGATAGTCTAACAACTTCAGCATATTAATCTTTATTTTATATTCACAGTACAGTCCCTGTACTGATCAGGTGACTCTATGGACAGCTCTTCTCTAAGCAGAGAAGAGCTTCTGTAATTGCTTCTCTATTATAACTATATAATCCAGGACACCTGGCATCCAAGGTCACCCAGTGAAGGTCATTTTCATGATTGCTTTCAAATACATGTCTGGCCCTTCTCTGCCCTGGTAGGCAGACATTTCAGAAAGACTTGGCTTTAGGATATCTGGTGAGAAGACCAATAGATAGGAAAATATTAGTAGCCAGGGCTATTCTCTCTCTCTCTCTCTCTCTCTCTCTCTCTCTCTCTCTCTCTCTCTCTCTCTCTCTCTCTCAAAACTGGAATCTCTCCTAGATGGATTTACACCTATCCAGGCTTTGCCTTGTTTCTCATTCTAAATCTCTGCCTTGTAGGTCCAATAATGATATCTTCTGCCTTGGTGATTTCAGTCCCATCTCTTTCCCATCCCTCTTCCCTGTTTGGCTTCGATGCTTTTACTTCACCTATGCACAGTTTCTTATATTGACTTCCTGTTTGAAGGAAGATAATCTCTGTCTAGACACTGATAAATCACAGTGGAAGCAGAAGAACTGTCCACAAGATCATCCAGCTTCAGAAGTAACATATATCATTTCTTGTACTCTCAGATTGTAATGCAGCCTGAAATCAATGGAAAAGGATGAGGTAAATTTTATTTGCACCAGAACAATAAAATAGCTTGCTAACCATAGATCATTATAAGCCCTTACCTAAGGGACTTTTAACAAATTTCTAGAAATGTTTTCAACTGATATCATACTTATAATAGGATCAATTACTTGAATTCATACTGATAAGGACTTAACACAAAGGTAGTTCTGCTATACCAAAACATACCTACATACACCTAAAATCATCATGTGATGAAAAATGGCATAATAAACACCACAGGACTACCAGGAGAAATGGCTCCTAGGACATGACACTCAAAAACTTTGTCAGTAATGTAATTAATAAAGTATGCATCCAGAACCTAAGTAAGTCTCCTCACTTTAAATGGTTAAAACATACATAAAGAACACAACAAATATGGTACTTTTCCTTGAAAAAGACTTCAACTTTGCTTGTGAAAAATGAATTTGCAAGGAGTTTCACCTAATGAATTATTGTCAAGTGAGGGAAGGATAGTCCTATGAATTGAAATGGAAAGTGGGGACACTGATAGGGATGTTGTTGGCTCATTATCCATAAAATGAGGTAGTAGGAATAAAGGCTTGAAGTGTATGAGTGTGTGTGTGTGTGCTTGCATGCCTGCATACATGTGCACATACACATACTACATATTGAATATGTCAACTGGGGGTAGTTTTGTGTTCAACTATTGTTTCTCATGGATAGAGGTACAAATTCAGCATTTATTTTTTAAAAAAAGTACATTTTAAAGTAACATTTGAATAATATTTGTAATTATAGTCATTATTATTATTATTATTATTATTATTATTATTAAAACCACATTTAAATAACATGATTCTTCCAGATGTGGTGACATATGTCTGAATCCAAATGACTTGGGAGGCTGAGGCAAGAGTATTGTATGTTTAAGGCCAAACTGACCAATGTAGCAAGAACTACTATAAAATAAAAGTAAAAAGGACTGGGAGTATAGTTCAGGTGTAGAGCGCCCCTAGGTGGTTCAATCTCAGTACCATCAAAAATATGTATATGTACAAACATACACATAAATATATATGTGTATATATACATGTATGTATGTACATATAAAAATGCAGAACAAAGAATGAAAATGAATAAAATTAAGATACAAAACATTATTATCAGAATAGTGATCTTCTGTTTGTTAAAATCTTATTACTCCTCAATCTTCAATCTTTTATTTAGTTAAATATAGACCAGAGTTTCATATCTCAACCAATAAAATGTTTTTGAAATTTTGTGAAAAAGTTGAAATCAACAAATGTTTCGAAAAGTTAAAAAATAAGTTAAAGGTTTAATACCATCTAAGATAAGTAGTGTTTCTTTCTTGAACATTTCTGACTGGGGAAGGACTTTTTGTTTCCATACAGTGATCTACACCACTTTCCATATTCTTTCCTGAAAATTCCTGGTGTCCTACTTTGACATCTTATGTTAATCTCTTTTAAATTAAACTCCTAATTTACCAACAAAATAAAGCACTAGAAATAATTTAAACATTTAATCAGATGGTTGCCTCTAGGAAACGTGATCAGGAAACTTTAAGCTGAGCAATCTGGGTCAAATTTGATTCCACATTTTATCTAATCCATCTCAGAACCGGATCTTGTGTGCTTCTTTTTTTGCACACATCCATACAAATTTGCATGCACAGATGTATGGGGAAATAGAAGCACAAATACACACCCAGCCTCCAGGAATGGAAAGGCTGAGATTCAACCACATCTATAGGTCCAGGTTCTTCAATGGTGGGTGTATGGCACTTGTCATATGTAATGGTGAGGGCAGAGTGAATCTTCTTAAACTATTCCACAAGATGTGTATTTTACGACATTTCTTTTGCTTTGTAAAAAACTGTTTTGAGCAGTGGTGACTGAAAATTTGAGGGACTAGTAAAGGTTTAGTGTACCAGTATTCTATTTAGGAAACCAAATAAAACAATTTAAAGAACATTAATGATAGAAAATAAGAGCAATTACCTCCATAGTTTGAAGATTTTTAAATTATCTACAAAATATAATTTTTACACACTTTAAATCAAAGTTTTGGTGAAGACAAGTAACAAATATTAAATAATGAAAGCACATATTTAATATATTTGAATCTGTGTATATGTTTAGTAGCTTAGTTATATTGTTAGAGTGCCTAGGACAGATTCACAAGTTAATTCAAAACTAAGCTCTGTATGAGTGCCTGTGTTGAACATGATCTTTTTCTTTTATTCCTAATGCCTACTAGATGTTCTGACACATTTTTGAATGTTAATTGCTGAATGTTAATGAATATTTGTTGAATAGACCAGTAATAAGGACAACCATGTATGATGGATTACTTAACATATTAAGATAAGAAGTCTCAGGAAGGCTTTCTAGAAAAGAAGGGATGTTAAGGGAGAAGGAGACCTTGCAATAGGTTAGTAGCGGTACATGACAGCACCTAGGACATTTCCCGAAGCAGAGGGAGGCTAAGGTCATAGTGTGAGATGAATTGAGAGTCCTGTTTTCTATTTCACTTGATTGTGTAGGAGACAACACAACATCTTTTACCTGGAACACAATTGTGTGATCCTAGTGTACATGAAAGCAGCCCTTGGACAGAGAATTGTAGCAGCAGATTTCTATGTGTGTGTATAGAAAACAATGCAGCAATTTGTTAGAAGAATACTTCATAATTATTGTATTTCTGTATTGACCTGCTATCTGAAAACTAATGATTTGTTTATTTAACAAGTGCATATTAGAAGTGTAAATTGTGGCTTATGTATATCTTTGTTACCAAAATAAATAAATAAATAAAAATATCCTGCAGTATTAAATCTAAGGACTTGATACTCTTGAATATGAAATATCAACTTGCAACCAAGAAAGAGAATAACTGAATGATTAGTGATTTGCTTATTCTTCATAAATTGCTAGTCTGTTCCTGGTAAAATTTAAAAGACATTAAAAGCCTAAGCATGCATTAGAGAGTTTCTTTTTGTCTTGTGTACAATGAGTTATAAAGAGTTGTAAAATCACAATTGTTTTTTCCAAAGCTCACTGAAAATTACTTCTGAACATGTCCTTTATATGGGTTTCCATATTGAAATCAATATCCTGTGGGGCACCAATAAGAGATAGGTTAGTGCTGTGAGTTGACACTAATGATAACTCTAAGTTTTCCAATTAGAACTATTACAAGCCTTGTATATAGGAACTTTTGTCTGTTTCTACAAGCAGAAGTTAAATATCTTTGTGTGTGTGAAAATGAACAACTTCTGGCGATATGTCTCTCTTCAATACCCAGCAATTAAAAACTGGAATGCAGTTCAAACTTGAAAGCCAAAAGAAAGTATAACTGAACTGTTTGCATATTGTTACTTATTAAACACTTATTTACTTCACATTATAGCATTTCTGTGTTGCAATTAAATTATATTGTAATATTGATCTGTTGTTTTATATAGCATTTCAAATGTGTATTTGTCAAATTGTGTGTGTATGCATGTGTACCTATGAATAAATTTATAAATAATCACAATTATTCTGGCAGGAAATTAGAATAAGAGATGTGTGCATGTGTGTGTGTTTCTGAGGATATAACCTATGGCTTGCATACTCTAAGCATTGGACAGAAATCTTCATTCCGATTTTAAAGGTGAGAAAACTGAAGACCAGGGTTATGAGTTAGCTTAATTGTGTGATAAGGTAAGTTTACTCTCCATGGACCAGCAGGAATACAACACCATTGTTCAAATCTGGACCTAGTCCCCTTTCATCCATAACTTGTAGATCTCATTCAAAGTGATTGTTTTTTTTCAAATCATATATGAATTTCCAATAAAATAAAAATATTATATCTCATTCAAATAATTGCAGTTTAAACTTGTAAACCTGAGAACAAACTTAAAGCTAGAATTTTTATTGGAATTCAGAAAATGTTTGCTAACTGATATATTTTAATATGTAAACATGTTATCTTGGAAAGAAACATTTAATTACCAAAAAGAATTGCTTTATTTTATACATTGTAAAAATTAGGTGACTAAAGACTATTTGTGAGCCTTGCACTGAACCATGATAGATTTTTTCTTGGGGATAACCACATTCCTTATACCAATAAATATCTTTGGGGACAAGCAACTTTTACTTCCCTATTTTACTTTTATTCTATAAGATGTTTTAATAGTTTATGATGGCCACAATTTTATGGAATTTAATTATTTTTTCATTAATACATTAGCTTAAGTAATAGATTATTTTGTGTTGCTCTTTTTAATATAAATAAATTTTCTATATAACTTGCATTCCAATTTGGAAGTTAAAAATATATGCATGATAAATTTAGAAAGAATTGTGTCAGAATATTTTATTAGGAAAGATGTGCTGTGGCATTTATAGCAATATAATGTAATCAACATAAACTTTTTTTGATAGGAAAAGCTGAATTTGTTTTTATGCAGTCTCCACTAAAAATATTTTTAGTGAAATCATGCTGTGAACACCAATTGTCATCTGTGGAGAGATCATAAGAATTACCCATTGGTTCTCAGTAGGACTATATTTTTCAATCGTAAAACTGGAAACTTTAATAAGATCATATGCATTTTTTCCTATTGTAGTGGAGGATAGATAAGGTTCATTTGAATGACTGTGTATGCCAGTTTGGAATATATTCTTGGTTTGCTTTTTGTTGTTGTTGTTTTTGTTTTAGGTCTCTTGGCAAATGTCTGAGAAGGTAGATACCGTCCACAGTTTAATCTCTGATGTTATTCCACTAATTAAGCAGTGCTTAACACAAAATAAGATTCTTGCACATAGGAGGTGAGAAACAAGTATTGTTTAAAGAAATGAGTTGATTAAAAAGATTTTTAAAAATAATGACTCTCTTGCACATGAGTTACACAGAAAAATAAACCTCTCCAAAAATATATAATGTAATGCTTGTTTTTTTTTTTGTTGTTGTTGTTGTTTGTTTTTTTATTAACAGAACTGGAAAATTTTCATGGAAGTAGGATGCTGTGGTTCTGGTCAACTAGTAGGAATTAATTCCTATTTTGTGTTCTAAAAATGTAATCCATTTTGTATATATATATATATTCCAATATTTAGCAGTTGATACAGGTGGTTTTCTGACTTTTCAAGTGCAAAAGGAAATTAGATCACCTAGCTTATTTGGAAGAAGACTAATTACCTACAAATCAATCTCAATTAAATATTTTACATAATCATGTTAATAGAACCATATAAAACTGATGCATTATTTAAAGTGTATTTTAAATTCAAGATTGTCTATTAAATATGTATTCATTTTGACTGGAGGCATATTGTTATTATAAGAGGTTTATATTTGAATTCTTAATGTGTGGGTTATAGAATTTCATTTTACTATTCTTGGTGTTAGTACAATTGCAAAATATGCATTACTTTATGCAAGGTTGTTTCAGAAACTGTGATGGTATCTTTTCACATTAAAATAGAAAATCATCAGAATAATATTTAACTCAATGTCATGATTGAGTATTTATGAAAAAATCACAAAATTTTTGAACACAGGGACATATTATAAAGAGAAAAATTCTGTGCTTGTAGAAAAAAAAATAAAAATGTTTTTTTAAACCACAAAATGAAAAATTGAAAAATTTCCATCCTAATGACCCTGTTGGTACTATATTAAGAGGCTTTTTCAAGATTCTGTAACCAAAGTGATATGGAAAGACTGTGTTCAGAAAGAGAGAAAGTAGTGCCAAATACATGTGTGTTCAGGGTGTCTGCTCAGGCATGTGTCTCTGTATGCCTCAGATGAACGGGGATACCACCTAGGAAGGCAATTTCTAGTATAGCCTGCTCTGGGTCTGTTACTCAGGAATTCTTATAGAATTCCACACACAATTCTCCTTCTATGTCTGGCAATTGAGAACATATTTAAAATACTGTAAATGTTGCAATTTCTCAACATCAGATAAACTCTGTTTTTGTCTATTTGTGTGTGTGTGTGGGGGTGTGTTTGTCAGCAAACTCAGGACCGATTTTATCATTTCTGCAAAAATCTGCATTCACTTAGACACCAGAAATCATGGCCAATACTTCATGACATTCTTGATTATCTTGGTGAAATGGTTGATATGGTCCCATGACTTTCCTATGAACACTATTTTTTAACTTTTTTTTTAAGTTGTAGATTAACATAGTATCTTTTATTTATTTATTTTTATATGGTGCTCAATATTGAACCCAGTGCCTCACGTATGTGAGGCAAGATCTCAACCACTGAGCTATATCTCTAGTATCCTATGAACACTATTATCACCTTGAACCTCATTTCTGTTTTGTCTATACTCCATATATTACAACAGATACATAGAGTAATATGACTAATAGTAGCATAGAATATTAAATAATAATGATAAATAAATAGTGAAAATAGTCCTTGAAATCTAAGAGACAAAAGAGTGGTTTTAAATATTATATTTGAATCATCATCATACCAAAGTCTAATTTGCCTCAAGACATAAATAAAATATTTACTAAAATTTAGACAATGATCTTTAAATGCTTTTTTCTTTTAACTATAATATTAAAAATTTCAATAAAGGTATAGTTCTGATTTAAGTAGGTTGAATGTTGTATAATATAAATTACTATCATAAAATTTGAAAGACATAATTTATACTCATCAAAAATACAATAGTTTAGATATCTATGCGTGACAATAAAACTTAAATTAAAAAAAATATGTCTGTATAAGAGATACAGTCCACTGGAGGAAGGGTGGAAGAGAGAAATAGAGAGTAGCTTCTAAATGTGTGTTTTTCAAAGTTTATGTATACTGAAGAGATTGTAGTTGGTGATTAAACCCTTGGGCTGCAGGAAGTATCACCATATCTGGTTTTGTTTCAAGGTTTCTAGCAACTTTAAGCTGTCAGCCCAAGACATAATAGTAATTCCCTTCATAAATATTCCTTAAGACTCTTGTGGTGGTCTGTTTTTCCTCTCTCAGGGTCCCAAGCATAACTACAGCCTCCTTCTTTCCTAGTAGGGAACCAGCTGAAGCTTAATCACATTCCTCTATGCCCACATACTATATGTTATACTTCAATGTGATCCTTGTTTTATTTCTACCACATGAATGCATAAACAGTCAGGTGTTTATTTACCAGGATGTCAGCAGCTATTCAATGTACATGGGAACAAGCGTGCTCACTGAATCAGGCATGTCCTTCCTCTCCTGTCATATTCTACACTGGGCTCTATATGCTTATACTTTTGGTCTTAATGTAATGCTCCTCATTAAGATGCAATGTATCTGTAAAAAGCTAAATAAAAGTTCAAACTGTATTTCCAGAAATGAGTGAAGTCAGGATCCAGATAGTGGGCAGACTTCAATTACAGTACCCACTGTAATAAACAGGCACAAATGGCCAGGACTTCATTAATAATTAAAGCTTTTTCATTTTTATTCTGATTTCCAATTTAGGATCAATCAGAAAAGTCTAAAATCTCATAGGCTGCACCACTTTGGTTCATCCCACCAGGAGCTTTCCAAAGCCAATATCTTCTAAGCCGACTACAACTGAAGACTTTAGTTTTCACTATGAAGCTCTTCCAGTCTTTTCCTTATTTTTGTGTATGACAAAATGCAAACATTTAAATAGCCTTTGCTTGTTATCAGCTAGTTAGTCTTTGTTTATTTCCAAGGTTTATAAAATCAGGAAGTACTAAAGATCAGTTGATTTATTCTCTTATAAAATAATTTTGATCCTGTATTTCTAAAGATTTTTGTAACTAAGGATTGAACCCAGGGTACTTTACTGGTGAACTATATTGCCAGTCTTTTTATTTTATTTTTTTGAGACTGGGTCTCACTAATTTGCTGAGGTTGGCCTCAAAATTAAGATTGTCCTGCCTCAGTTTCCTGAATCACTGGGATTTCAGACTTGTGCCACCAAGTCCTGCTATATGAATTGTCATTATTATTTTTCATGGTGGAGACCAGGAATAGAACCCAGGACCACTTAACAACTAGCCACATTCCAGCCCTTCTTTTATTTATTTATTTTTAAATTTGTTCTAATTAGTTATACATGACAGTGGAATGCATTTTGACACATCATTCATAAATGGAGTATAACTTCTTATTCTTCTGGTTGTACATCATGTAGAATCACACCGGTTGTGCAATCATATACGTACATTGGGTAATAATGTCTAAGTCATTCTACTTACTTTTTATTTTGAGAAAGGGTCTTGCTAAATTGTTTAGGCCCTCACAAAGTTGTTGAGGTTGGCAGCTTTGAACTCACATTCCTCCTGCCTCAGGATTCAAAATTACTGGGCTTTCCCAGCTCGGGCCACCATGCCTGGCTGCTATATGTATGTCTAACTGAGAATGTTACCACTAGACTAAGAATATTCAAATTTTCAAAATTAAAGACTTGCAGAATTCTTCATTGTACCAAGCATATTTTCTACTCATTATTATCTATATATGATACAATTATTCTTCTGGACATATCATAATTATCATTATTTTCTGAAGTTTATAAGAAATACATTGAGAACATGCATATATATATATATATATATATATATATATATATATATATATATATATATCTATTTCTGAAATTTTGTAAATTTTCCAAGTTCTTTTATGTCTGAAAACCCATATTTTCTCACATATTTGATCATTTTGAAGTTGGAATCAATCTCATTTTTAAATAGTTTGCCATTGTGTTCTCATGTCCATCTGCTCAAAAAATAAAATGAAATGTAGAAAAATATTTCTCCTTAAAAATTATCTTTTCCATTCTCTTGGCTTTGAATTTTATTATTACCCAAAAAATTCTACATATGGTTTATTTAATTAGTTAATGAATTGGTCATCTTTATCTGTTAATCTATCTTATATTTATTTATTTTCTTTATTTTTGTTCTACAGAATAGGATATATCCTTGTGATACATCCTTGGTTTAGTTAGTTAAACTGTCAGCTTCATCTTAATTGCCTTTTTTCCTCATTCAATTTAGCAATTCTTATTTGTTTTTATTTTAGCATCTTAACTTAAGGTAAATATAGAAAAATTTTTTATTCCATAAATTTATTTAAATTTTATTCTATATTTATTTAATAAATATATCAAAGCATCACCTTGCAAGCAAAAAATCAATTTTTAATTGAAATTACTCTATTTTCTCTGATTCTTGTGATATTCAGCAATAAATCATTATTCTATTTGTTCATTAGTCTATTTGCTCCTGTTCAGTTCTAGTTTTTGTGTTGTTATTGACATCAAATATGAAAGAAACAAGAAAGAAAGAAAGAAAGAAAGAAAGAAAGAAAGAAAGAAAGAAAGAAAGAAAGAAAGAGAAGAGAGAATACAGAAGGGCTTCAACAGCAGGCTGATGGAGAGATACATTACAAATTGTTTTAGAAGCTGAGTAATTATTCCCATTTCAGCAGGGTGCCACATCTTGTGTGTGGCTGGGATGGTTTGATGTGCTTTCCAGGCAGGTCAAGGACTCTTGTGCCTCTAAAGGGAGTAAGGACTGCATCCTTCTTGCATTTGCCTGTTGGTAGGAGCTATTTATTTTACTTTTTGTCACTATCTGATGTGTATTTATTGGGTTACTGAAATGCATTCCTGCTTTATTTTTTGTTTCTCAGTACCACTATTGTGAGTCGTCCTGGAAAAAAATCAGCAAAAGTCTTTATAGTAGAATAAAAATATTTTCTTTGTTGACAGCAAAGAAGTTAGAAATACTCCACTTTGTTTGGAAACCTTTAATTTAGTAAGTTGCCCCAGTGATTTTTGCCAGTACTCCTCTGTGGTCCTGTATTTATAAGGTCTTTCTTTGGACAGAGAAATGTTCGCCTTTAATATGTAGGGCTGTTGGTCTGAACTGTCCCCTGCCTCTTTCACCCCCTGTCAGTGTTTTTAGTGCTCCAGGAATTCTCAGAATGTTTTGGCCACTGTTGGTGTCCAATGTTATTATTCTCATTTCTTTTTTTAAAAATATTTGTGGTTTCTTTTTTTTTAATATCCTCTTTGATATGTCAAGGGGAGTTATATCAGAAAGATATATTTAAGTGGTCTTTTGGATTTTAACAATAAACACTTTCTTTTTTTAATTCACACCGCACTCTACCACTGGACTGGTGTGGCTTTGGTGCCAGCTGTCCTCCCTTAGTGATGAGGGCTACTGAGCTCCACTGGCCAACATTTCCTCAAAGTTGTTGTAGTAGTTCATTGACAGCCACACTTGGAGTTGAGAATATTATATGGAAAAGTTTTGAGATAATGGCCTTTACATATAAACTTATAAAAACATTTTATGTTTGTGATTCTGATTCACTGCTTTACCTCCCTGTGATTTTTTTTTTTTTTCTCATTCACTGTCTTGAGAAGCATGAAGACTAATTTTAACCTGAGGTCAAAATATTTACTGTATGATCTATATCTTTTAAAATACTGTGAATGTGAGAATATCACATGGATGCTACTCTGGTTCAGCACATCCAGGTGAGTGTTTGAAAAGCATCTAATTTAGTAAATCAAACTATAGACAGTAGAGTCCTACAGGATCTCTGGATTGGCATTATAAATACATATGGTTGGACAATGGCCAGGTAATTAAACTTGATGTAATAGATTTCATAAAATGTTGTTGGAGTCACTAACTTCTGCATGTCTTGTTAATTTAAGTCTCTGTAGGTGCTTTAATCACACAGAGTCAGAGTGTAAATTCAGTTATAAATTAGTTCCAAGACAAAGGCTCATATATCTCACTGCTAAAGGACAATAGGGGAAAATTCCCATTCAATGTTCTTGTGTTAGTGATATTGATCATACTAGATAATTCAAATTAGAGAAATAAAGTGTGTGCTTGGTGAAAAACAATAAATATAACTCCAGTTCTATTTCCCATCAGAAAACTAAACTTTAACAGTTCCTTGTGTATTTTTCAAGAACCTCTATCTGTTCACTCAAAGGTCTATAATATAATTATGTATAGACTATAAATAAACAATACACATCTTTTAAAAGCTTATCAATTTGTTATGAATATTTCCATGACAACTATGCGAATATAAGCTTTATATTTTAAGTAATTTAATTCAAGAATAATATTGAGAGAATTTAACAAAGAAATAAATACTCAAGATTTAAGTGTATATGATAACTGTGAAGAGTAAGTGAACAACTTAAGTATGCAAAGGATTACTCTCCTTGATCAAAAGACCTGAAATTATAGAGAGGTACAACTCAAGAATTAAAAATATAGTGATAAAGGGAACTTGAATATAAATTTTAAGATTATGTACTGTATCCCACAGGGAGAAAAATTATACAGAAAGATCACTTCAGAGAATCATTCTAGAAAATTACTGAATTTCAAACACAAATCAATAGATATTTCATAAATATTTCACACACACACACACACACACACACACACCCTTGTATAATATGTAAGAAACATACTATTCCACACTGCCTATTCATGCGTGTTTAGATTTTTCTAGTTGGTTGTGTTAATTTTCTGTTGCTACATTACAAATTACCACAAACCATTGCATACAAAACAGTCATCACAGTTGCTTATGTGTGTGTTTATAAATAGCTATTTATATGCAATAATATTATAAACTTTTAAGTGCCACCTTTTTGAAGAAACACAACTTCTACAATATTACATGATGTTACATTGTGTCACAGCAGTGCAATTTTTAAAGCACCCATTTAGCTTGTGCACTCAAGAAAGATCTAAATAGAGGTTACAGAGTTCTCTCCTTTTCAAGTATAAGAGGAAGAAAATGCTTTCCATTTTCCAAAGTGCAAAATGACATTTCAACAAGAGAAACTTGGTGGATCTCAAGAACACCTGCAATTAAGGCAGATATCATTCAGCACAGACAACCAATGGGTAACTACTGAAAACCAGGGAGAAAAAAAGACACCTGGAAGATGGCAGCAGGATGTGAGATGTCTCTGACAGTCCTGCACTGAGTCTTCTCTCTTGTCATATGGCCTCTTCTCTCTTGTCACACACCACTCTTCCTGATCCCTAGTCATGTATCCCATTCCTGATTGTTGTACCTTCTCTTTACACTGATCAGGTTACCTTCCTTATGTCCCTAACCACTACACCCTCCAGCCACCTGAATGCAAGGTTTCCACTTTACATCTGATCAGGGTGCCTTGCTCTACACCTGGCTGCTGTGCCTCCCTCTGCAGCTCTGTTGTGAATTTGCTTTATACCTGGAGGCCGTGATTACCATTTCCTGTGTACAGATCTCTGTGCCTTCACCCCATGCCTAAATGCTGGGCCTCCTCCTGTGTCTGATGCTGAGCTTTCTCTCCATATCTGATCACTGACACCTGGAAAATGGAGGGAACCGTCCAATATGGTATCTTAAAAAAGAAATTAGATATTCAAAAAAGAATTGCAAATCAATTCTTTAAAGGTAAGTTTAGAGTTTCTTTATGAGCTGGATTTTATCATGAAATTTAAGAAGGATGTGACCGAATATGTGATTTCATTTCCTGTATAATATCTTTTCCAAGTAAATTTCATAATGTTTAATAAATTTAAAAATTTCATAATGATCGGAATGTATATGCCATTATTACATTATACAGTGGCAATAACAAAACTGATTAATATTTTTTGGTGATAATTTGGTAATGGAAAGGGTCGATTATGAGGAGTTTGATTAGTTCTCATGGGAAGGAGGGAAAGAACAAGAAGGACAGAGGAAAAGAAGGATGGAGGAAAGGGATAGATAACAAAAATATTTTTCATATGGATAAAATTATATGTAAACCCAATAAGTTTTGATGAATAATAAAAGTGGATTTTATTAAGAAAATAGTGTCTATAGATTTATAATATTAAGCTATAGTATCACATTGAGTAATGCCACTTTGTCTCTGTAGAAAGTATATGTAGAATGCCTTATATTGATATTTTGTTCATTTACTATTTATTTTCTTTGGGGTCTTTTGTTAAGTACACAAGACTGAGTTAAAAACATATTTATGGGACTTATAGTCTGGTAAGATATCAGTAAAATCCAAAGTGATATTATCATTCAACCTGGTAATTGCTAAAGCAGTAAAACCCAGATGTGTTAGGATCCCTTGCTCAATGTCTTTCCAGGTGCCTTCCCTTCCCCTGTTGTCCTCCCACCCCTAAGCCACTTGCTCAACTCTTCCCATTTCCGCTCTGCTCTTATTACTTATTATTACATTATCATTCTATACATAAGTGGGGTTCACTGTGCTGTATTTGTACATGGACTTAGCATAATTTTGTATATTTCATTCCATTGTGCATCCCCACTGAGCAATTTATGGGATATGGAGGTATGAATATGACATAATGAATCCCACCCTTGTATGTAAAATCATAATGTACCAATAAAAAAGGATCACTTTCTGTAAGAAGTTTAAGATACACTTATTTAAAAAATTTCTTTCTATTAAGAGAAGTGTTAAGCTCCAAAGTGAAGTTATAGATCAAGAAGTTCCACTGACTACTATGGAAATTTCACTTATTAATTTATTATAATTACTTGCACAGAACTTTCTCTTAAAATTGCCAAAACTATCTTATTACTTTGTGTATGTGCATGTGTTGTTTGCTTGTGTGTTTCAATTGCCCACAACAAGGGTTATACACATGTAATTCTTATTTTGACTATTTCATATTTTTAAAATTGTCATTAGTATACAGAAGAATTTATCTGTTTATCATAAATTTGTCAGTTTTACTGGGGAATACCATGTCTGGATAAAAAAAAAAATAAGTGAAAATCTAAAATAAATCAACTGTAGCATAAATTCAATCTAGTGAGTCACATCACTGTTTAACTAAAGTGAAAATCTTGCTTGGTAGATTTGATGCCTACATTTACAACAATAAATTTAATCACCTATAGTAAAATAAAAAGACACTTTCCCTAATGGAGCAAGCTTAAAATTTTTAACCAGACATCTAATAGAAATGACTTTCCAAAATTTAAGGGATTATATTTCTGGAAAATCATTTATCCATGTCTAACTATAAGTGGAGAGGGACACCATGGATTTCTTTCATATCTACAAAACTTCTTGCATCAACTGAGGTAATAATCAGAGGAAAATGGAAGCAAGAGAGCTCTGGAGAGCCCTCAAAATCCTTGAAGCTTCTGCTCTCACCTTCTTAAGATGCTGCCCTAAACATGCCTGAGAAGCATCACAGCCTCTCCTCCTACAGATGGTGATAAGGAGGATAAGACACAGCAGCCACTCACCTGAGACATCAGACAAAACAGCTGGCTGCACCCAGCACTGCATGTGAGTGAGGCATCTGTTAGAGCCACCAGATAATTACAACTCAATCATGTGTGACCCAGCAGAACAGCAGCTCATCCCACAGAATCATAAGCAAAGAAAGTGAATATTGTTTGGGGCCAGCAAGTCAAGGCTCACTTTGTTTCAAAACAAAAGCTGATACTGAAGAAAAGTTGTTAGAAGGAAAGTTCTGAAAATCTGGAATTTTTTGCTCCGTTTTGATTCCTCAGTTATCCAATGTGTCCCCCATGTGCACATTCATGTACCATATAGAACTGTAGTGCCAGCCTCACGTTACTGAAATGATCTCATTCGGAAGATTCTGCCTCAGAGCAATGACTTTTAAATAGTTACTAGAATCCTGGCACATGTCTCCTGTGAAGCTCCCAAGGTGATTGGGCAAAACTAAATCAGTTCCCCAATCAGCAGTGCAAGAAGTCAGCACAGTTGGAGTCTCTTTCTGTTGCCCTGCAACACAGAACCAGCTGCAAGGGGAGGAATCCTGGGGCTTTAGAGACCCTAGGGGGAAAATGAGGACATGAAAAACATCACAGGTGTTCCAGTACATCTCCAAGGACAAGGGACTGTGGCATTCTAAGGGTCATAGAGCAAAACTCCATGCTTTCTTCACTTTCAACACTTCAAGAGTTCCATTGAAACTAAAGTTTATAAATTTCCTACTCATATTTCACATAAGGTAAAATATATTTCATTCTCTTTACCCTAAAATAAATAATTCTTTCTATTCTGCTATAATCTGTTAAATATTTTAAATGATGATTAAGGAAATATGTTTTATCGATGTTCAGAATATGTAGATTTATACATTTACATGAATAAATGTTAGTTTGAAAAAGATGTGAAGTTTATTTTAGGTTGAATTGTAGTGTGATCTATTATGATTTTCTTTAAAACAATATTTGGATATAAAGCATATTATACAAAAATTTACAGTGGATGAATTACAACCAAATTTTAGTTCATACTCAAGACTCCTGATTTGCAGTTACAACAATACTATATTGCAGAGATTGGAGTATATTTCTATAAAAATAAAGAAAAAAAATAATTCCGATTGTTTTCTAGAAAAATGGATTTATTGATACAATTGAAACAAACATCCTTATCAGAGTATTTTATGGATAATAATATATGTCTTGGCAATATTATTGAATATCTCAATTGCCTATGATACCTTTTCTGTGTGAAAATGGTAATTTCATTTTAAAATACTGTTTTATTCATCCCGATTTCACTTCTAAAATGGCATACTTTCTGTTGATTTCTGACTCAAAAAGCAGGTAAAATTGAATCTCATGGTTGATTTTCTCTTTCTGCTATGATAAATAACAGCTTTAACTTATATTCAAGTCTCAATTATGAAAACTTGATATTTAATAAAATTACAGAAAATGACTTGGATTTTATTCAAAACTTGATAAATTCATTAAAGAAAAATTGAAGATATATTCCAAAGAATAATTCAAAGGTGTAAAGATCATTGTGTCACTCTTACCGCTTAGATATGGCTTGAGTTTATCCCCCAAGGTTCATATGCTGAAGTTTGGTCCACAATTCAATGATTTTGAGAGGTGGTAGAACCTTTAAGGAATGGAACTTGGAGGAGATACCTAGGTTACTGGGGGAACCACATCCAGATGGAGTTTAGGTGGTTCTTATGGGGCCTTTGATAATTCCCTCAATAGTGGGTTATTATAATAAGAGTCTGATTCTTGAACCTCAATGGCTTTCCTTCTCACCTTATCACTCCTCATGTTCTCCATCCCTTTGATATCATTCCTCACAAGGCTCTTATCAGAGACCAGACAGATGGGGCACCTGAAGTTGGACTTTCAAACTGCAAAAATGTGAGCTCTACTATTTAAATGCCCAGTCTCAGGCATTTTGTTAGAGCAAAAGAGATAGACTAAGACAAATACCAACTCAGGTATGATAATGTCCTCCATATTACAGAAAAGAAGGAAGGGAAAAATGCTAAAATTGCTTTGATAAAACAAAAGTCTCTTATTGGCCTATTCATGTTACTTTTGCTCTCAGTGATATTATAATGGCATGGGTTTCACATATGTTGACTCTGTTTAAATTGATAATGATTTATATGTTACACACACACATACATGCACACGCACACACAGCAACAACAGCACAAAAACAATCACTAGCTTAACTTACACATGCATTTCCAAATGAGAGCTATAAAACACTCAGAATTTACTTTAAAACTGAGAGCTATCATGACTCTAAAGTAACCAAACCATTACTCTTCTTTCTGTAGGAAACAATTAACTATTTTATCTAATGGTTTCTTCAGTTTTTCATGCTATTCTGCATTTGAATATGGCAATTGATATTTGCACTCCAAAATTGCTTACCTAGCCAAATAAAATATCTTTGGGTCATCAAAAATATGGCATAACCATTCTAACATTTTGGATTTTTGTTTTTTTTGGAAAATACCATAATTGTAACAAATATATTCTCTAATTTGTGTTTCTACTTTAATTTTTATTTTCATTTCTTTATCTTATATGATTCCCAGGAAAATGATTCTCAATTCAAAGCAATTTTGCCCCCTCAAGGGCATTTAGCAATGACAGGAGTCATCTCAGCTTCTTGGTAGGAAGAGAAATGCTCTTGGCACCTATTGGAGAGAGGCCAGGGGTACTGCTAAACATCTTGCAATGCCCAAGGCAGTTCCCCACAACAAAGAACTATCTAGTTCAAAATTCCAACAGTGGCAAGTTCAAAAACCTTTCTTTCAGGGAATATGATTCCCTAGATAATAGTTAAAATTATACTATTTAAATGAAGGAGATAAATTATACTATTTAAATGAAGGAGATAAATTCCTGACATGAAAAAATGCTTCAAGAGGCACTTTTGCAACTTTCTTTGTTAAACTTCCAGAATGCCACACACTTCGGTGATAATTACCCACTCATGAGAAACATATCTATATTTAGTTCTGGAAATATGGCACACTTCAAATGCTTTGAGTGACTCTGACAATTATGTAGGACTACTGATATGCAATAAACAAATAAAATATCTTACACCCAAGAAACTTGTGGCATTACCTCCTCTGTAGTCTCACAGCATATTTTGCAAACTCACATCAACAGAACAATTCATCATTTACATGATCTTTTATATTTCCCCTTAACACACACATACATACACTACATATACACACTCCTAACTGGGCTATTACTCACAGGAAAAACAAACTAGTTTTCACTATTGCAATCTTTATACAAAAAATCCACTTATTTTTCCCTTTTTCTAACCGACAGACATCCTATGAATTATGACTAATTCATTGAATTTGTCTTCTCTAATCCACAAGTTAGTTTTATGAGCAAATCTATGGGTCCTTCATTTTTGTGCTTATCAAGCACCAAATTGAAATTGTCTATTTATATCTGTTATTTCCTTAAAGACATTGGATTTTTTAATTTCTTATTGTATCAGTACTATTATCATAGTTCTCAGAATATGTAATGGGTTCCTTCTCTTTTTCTCTAGAAGAATTGGGTAGAAATATGAAGAATTTCTTAAGAACTGGATGATTTAAAACTCAATGAGTATAGCGTAAAAATGATAATATTATTATGAACCCAATGTAGAAAAAAATTGGTATCATCTACCTACCTTATTTTAAGATGTTTTTTTTTTTTGGTAAGAAAATAGCATATCTTTAAGTTAAGATTTAATATTATTCTCTAAGGGAAGGAGAGAAGGAGAAGAGGCATGAGGGTAAGAAACATGGTGGAATAAGATGGACATCATTACACTAGGTACATGTATGACCACACATATAGTGTGACACTACATCAGGTACAGCCAGAGAAATGAAAAGCTGTGCTGCAATTGTGTACAATGAATCAAAATGCATTCTGCTGTCATATATACCTAATTAGAATACATAAATAGATAAAGTTTAAAAAATACACCATAAAAATATTTAATATTATCAGTAATTTTTGTTTTTGTGAATTTAGATTTTAATTTAAGAAAATATTTATCTTTCAGTTGTAGTTGGATGCAATATTTTTATTTTATTTTTATGTGGTGCTGAGGATTGAACCCAGGGCCTCACATGTGCTAGACAAGCTCTACCGCTGAGCCACAATCCTAGCCCCTAGATTTTACTCTCTATTATCATTTTAAATAAATGTAAGTATGTAATCATCAATAAAGAGAACACATTTATTTAATTTTCTTCTTCTAAACTGGTGTGGTTTTATTATCCTTTTCTCAATTTTTAAGTTTTTTTTTTTTTTTTTTTTTAATTTGTTCTACTTAGATACACATGACAGTAGAATGCATTTTAACACATCATACATTCTTCTGGTGGTACACCAGCCATGCAATCAAATATGTCCAATTTATTCTGAAGTCCTTCCTACCTCCAGTTACCCTCCTTTCCCTTCACTCCCCTCTCCCTAATCCAAAGTTCCTTTGTTTTCCCTAGTCCCATCCCCAAACTGCTCTAGTTGTGAATTGTTATCCACATATCAGAAACAAACAAACAAACAAAAAAACCATAACATTGAGCCTTTGGTTCTTTGGTATTGGCTTACAAGCTTAGCAAAATATTCTTCGGCTCCATCCATTTACTGGCAAATGCTATAATTTTATTCTTCTTTAAGGATGAGTAATATTTTATTGTGTATATCTATTGTATGTTTTTATTGTTTCATCTGTTGTAAAGCATCTAGGTTGGGTTCCATAGTTTTGGTATTGTGAATTGAGCCACTGTAAACATTAATGAGGCTGCATATGCACACTGTAGTATGCTGATTTAAGTCCTTTTGGTGTAAATCAAGGAATGGGATAACTGGATCAAATTGTGGTTCCATTCCAAGTTTATTGAGGAATCTCCATACTGCTTACCTTAATGGCTGCACCAAATGCATTCCCACCAGCAATGTATGAACTTTCTCACATCCTCACCAGTATTTATTGTTGCTTGTATCCTTGATAATTGTGATTCAGACTGGAATTAGAGGAAATCTATTTAGAGTAGTTTTGATTTGCATTTCTCTAATTGCTAGAGATGTTGAATATTTCTTTTCATATATTTGACATCAATTGTATTTTTTCTTCTGTGAAGCGTCCAGTTCCTTAGCCCATTTATTGATTGAGTTATTTTTTGTTTTGCTTTTGGTTTGTTTTTTTGTTTGTTTTTGATGTTAAGTTTTTTGAGTTATTTGTCTATCCTGGAGATTAGTGCTCTATCTGAGGAGCATGTGGTAAAATTTTCTTCCATTCTGTAGGCTCTATCTTCATGTTATTGATTGTTTCCTTTGTTGTGAAGAAACTTTTTAGTTTGATTCCACCCCATTAAATGATTCTTGATTTTACTTCTTGTGCTTTAAGTGTCTTGTTAAGGAAATTATTTCTTAACTGATATGGTAAATATTGGGGCCTAATTTTTCTTCTACTAGGCACAGTGTCTCTGCTCTAGTACTTAAGTCTTTGATCAATTTTGAGTTGAGTTTTGTGCAGGGTGGGTGATAGGAGTTTAGTTTCATTTTGTTACATATGGATTTCCAGTTTTCTCAGCACCATTTGTTGAACAGGCTATCTTTTCTCCATTGTATATTTTTGGTGTCTTTGTTTAGTATGAAATAACTGTATTTATGTAGATTCATCTCCGTGTATCCTATTGTGTACCCTTTGGCCCTTGTGTCTGTTTTGGTGCCAATACCATGCCGTTTTGTTACTATGGATCTGTAGTATAATTTATTTTCTGGTATTATGATAACTCCTGCTCCTCTTATATTGCTAAGGATTGTTTGGCTATTCTGGGTCTCTGATTTTTTTCAAAGAATTTCATGATTACTTTTTCTAATTCTATGAAGATTGTCATTTGGATTTTAATAAGTATTGCATTAAATCTGTACAATTCTTTTGGTAGTATGGCCATTTGGACAATGTTAATTCTGCTTATCCAGGAGTGTGGAAGATTGTTCCATTTTCTAAAGTCTTTTTATATCTCTTTATTTAGTATTGTGGAGTTTCCATTGTAGAAGTTTTTTTATGATTTCTGTTAGGTAGATTCCCAATTATTTTATTTTATTTTATTGAGGCTATTGTGGATGAGGTAATTTTAACACATTTATTTTTTAGCAGGTTATACCAGAAGCCATATTTTAGAAGTATCTGCATACAACAATATGTATGTGTGTGCATTCTTTCCCTTAGATATTTTATGTGCATCTGTACGATTGTTCTGCAACATAGTCATGTTCCCTAAAAAAATCATAGACTATTTAACATGGATTTTTGAAAACATTTTTTCTCACTCACACAATACAGATCTTTCCATTTAAACACATTTTTTTAACACATTCACCTTAACTCTACATAGAATTCAGCATTTGCTTGAACACATTCTTTCAAAAGCTTTATATCTATCCATGTATCTATCCATCTGCCTCCATTTCATAATTATAAACAACATTGCAATGTCATAATTTCCCATGCATCTTTGCATAATCATGTGAATGTATAAACACACATATTTTTTCAATAATATTTTTAGCAAAAAATGTTTTAAAAATTTACATAGATATTGCCAAATTACTCTAAAAATATGGCAATTTATTTTTCCTCTAATGTCTCTGCAAAGTAACAACTATTGCATACTGGCATTTTTTTGTTATTTCAATTACTATTGAAATATAAGATTTTTGTATAATTAACTTTTTTTAATATCCTGCTGATGTGATTCTTGCATTTTTATTTAATCATAGGGTAATTTATTGCTAATTTATTTTTGTAAAAAATATGTGATAAAAAGTACTTTAATGTTTATAAAGGATTTTATAAATATTTCATTTATTTTTAAATTAAGTTTAGCATGATTGATGTCTGTATTTTCAAATGATTATTCATTTGTATTAATGTCTTAATTCTTTTTGGATGGGGGTATCATTGAATGTTTTCAGTTTTATGATAGATTTATTTACCATTTTCTTTGTCTTTAGTATGGGGATAATGTGCTATTTTACAATTTCCAACATTATGACCACACCTGGTTCTCCATCTGAACACCACTCTGTATCTCAGGTAATGCTACCTCTTTTACTCCTGAAAGTGGCCCTTGAGAATTCCATTTACATTATTGCCCACACCATCTGCATTTTCATGTCCCTTCAGATTTTGTTCCTTACACCCACCTCAAACCTGTCCATTTTCTTTATACACAGGTTTCTGCTGTATACATATTTAATGCTGTCAGATTTTTCTTTTTTTTTTTTTCAAAATCAAGTCCATATTGAACTTTAAAGTGATTTTATTGTAAATGAATTACCTATTCTCTCACTCTCTGGCTACTTGGTTTGAATTTTCATATTTTTGATATAAAGTAATTCCCAAAAATGCACCTCTTAAACAAAAGGAACATCATAATAATATAAATCGGTTCTAATGAGTTAAAAGACCCTTCTGGCTCAGTAAATTGGTTACATTCTGGCACAGACACTGTTTTTCATTGCTGTTATTGCAAATTTTGGAATTTTAAATAATCATTCCACAAATACCTTGAATCTGGTTTAATTTAGTTCACCATATAAAATATAGTAAATCAAAAACTAAGATTACATCTATGTTAAAAGTTGTACACCTTACTAATGTTGTAGTTTGGGGAAAATTCCTTAATTCTATGTTGCACTTTCATCCTTTGTAAAAAGAAGATATAGTAGTGCTGACATCACAATGGTGATGATTACATGAGCATGAATTTATTGCAAATGGCATGTAATGACTGACACAGAGCAATTTTCAACAAGTGTTCCTGGTAGTATCTGTGGTAAGTATACTGATAGTTGCTATGGTGACTTGTAGTCACAGACTGGCAAAATTACTGGTAGCTTTGTGGTGATCAATTCTGGGTATTTGGCAGAACTACATTCAAAATGCCTAATCACCTTATATTCGTTGATCATAGCTAATATGTGTACAATTAATTTTTTAGTAGATGGCAAGCAAGATATAGCCATCTGAGATCAGCTGGAAATCACATATCAGGCAGAAGGGAAAATTGTTGCCAGAGGAAAATCATTTGACCTCATAAATTCACAGTGGGTTAGCAGAAAGGAACAGGAACAAGGATCTCATATCATTAACAAATCAAGTCATGTAAGGGAAAATTAGGACACTATTTCTTATCTGAAGATGAAAACTTCCTCACTATTCTTTAGGATTCGGTATTAAATTTAATTATTTCATTAGGGTGTCTACCTCAGAACTTAGATTCAACTTAGCTGTATGTATTGAAAGTCCAGCCAAAAAACAAAAAGACATGTTTTTCTTCTAAGAAACGTCTTAGGATTGGCAGAAGACCAAAGATTCAGTCCTATGACAGTATTAATTTTCAGGAATTTATTTATTTATTTGGACTTGTTTTACCAGTGTATTATACTGTTCTTACAAGCTTCCTACTGAATTTCATTTAGGTACTATGCTTCCATACTACATAACCACACTACAGGCAGGAAGAAACGGGAATGGTAACTGGTAAAATACATGTGCTAGCTGTACCATTTGTCAGGAAAGCAATATCTTTCCTGGGAACTACAGCTGGCCAACACTGACCCACCTACATCAAGCAGACTCTTGTCTGACAGAATTATGACACTGTCCTCTAGCTGTTCCCCTGCCTCGTGTCTTGGCCCTGAAATCTCTTACCAAGGAAACTGGTAAGCATTTGTTTCCTACAAAAATAATGTACTGAATATTTCAGGCTTTTTAAGACATATTTCTTGAAGGCCTCCTTCCTCCAAGCTCTTCAGATCTGCCCCTGCATACCCCAACTACCACAGGCAACACTGGAATAAACAAGTGAAGCTACACCTCAGTAAAACCTTACAAAATCAGACAGCAGTCCAGGTATCCCTCTCTTGCCATTGCTGATCCCAATTCTATAATATTAATCACTTTCAGTATCCAAAATCAGTTAATATAAGAGTTTTCAATCTGAAGCATGTGACATGAAGTAAAATTCTTCCTCCACTGACTGGCACATAACCTTCTAGACTTCATATTACAAAGTTCATTATAATATGTTATGATAATGTTTATGTGTTTGATTTTCCTCAATAATAAGCTTGTTCACACACTCGAATATACTAATGAAAAATAATTTCCAATATTCAGTCTAGGACTTGCCATAAAATTTCTCAAGTAATTTAATTTTGCCTGGAACCACAGTAGGGGACATTTAAAACTTATTTTGTATTATCCTTTTTCTCTACAGCTTTTAGATATTAAATTCCTCATCTTCAACCATACTTGTCCAAGTATATTAGCTGTTCCCCATTCTCACCTTCCTCTCCAAGTACTAAATGAAGATGTTAAAATGTTGTGAATTTTTTTTCCTCCAAATCCACAGCCTTTGCTGCAATAATTCCTGTAGGCTTCATGATTGTTAGTTAGACAATATTGTATACTTTTGCATTCTTAACAGTGCCATTTTGCATTTAATGTTTTGATTATATAACTTTAAAGCTATTTCAGGGCTCATTGCAGATAACTTTAGTCTTCTTCTAAATCCATATTCTGATTCATTTCAACTGTTGTCATTTCCAACTCTTCTATGATTTTCTGTCAGGGAGAGGATGACTGAACTTTCAAGGATCCCCTTCCAGGATTTATTTTTTCCCTCACAGATGTATCACATTTTGAATGAACAAAGGATTTAAGTTTTCATTTTTTCCTTTGTAGACTATACATGAGATTCAATTATCTACCAAATTCCAATATTTCAAACAATATATATAATGTGAATGTGTTTTTTTCTTAAATGACAATTTCAAAAATTTCAAAAGTCTATGGAGTTTTCTCTTTATCCTTAGTCTTTAGAAACTTTGCCAAGGTTTATCTAAAGTTGATCCTTATTCTGTATATCCTTCCTTGAACTCAGAAATTCTATTTGACTTCTAAATCAGAGTATTTTGCACCCCAAAATGAAATTTTATTTTCCTCTTCTGCATTATGCATCTGTTCTTTGTTTTCTGGGAACCTGTGCTGCTAACATGATAGGTTGAATAAACACACTCTCTAAGTCTTCCTTCTTCTTCCCACAATTGCAAATTGAAAATTGTGGGCTTTCCATAGTAGAAAATATGGATTTTTTTAAAAAAATATCTTGCTTTTTGATGCTTCTTTAGCTACTTCTTTTAGTGTGATATATTAAAAAAAAAACAAGAAGATATTTTGGTCTAATTGGTGACCATTCATGTTTTCAGTGCTTATATACTTTTTTGTTGTTGTTGTTTTATTATTTATTTATTTAAAATATAGCTACAGTGATGCTTTGAATCAGTACAATTCACAAGAGCTACATTACAGAACCAGACCAGATATTTATCAACAGAAGGATAGATTTAAAAATGTGGTATGTGTACACAATGGAGTTTTAGTCAGCTGTAAAGAAGAATGCAATCATGGTATTTGTATGTGAATGGGTGGAACTGAAGAATTTCCTGCTAAATGAAACAAACTAGACTGAGAAAATCAAGAATCAAATGTTTTCTCTCGAGTTTGGAAGCTGGAACAAAATAAAGGGAAATCTGTGTGTGTGTGTGTGTGTGTGTGTGTGTGTGTGTGTGTCTGTGTGCACGCTCACGTGAATGCACATGTGTCAGGTCAGTGAGGGTCCCTGAAGAGTAGAGGAAGGGTTTGTGGAGAATCAGAAAAAGAGAAGAACCACAGAATAGAACTGACCAAATTATCCTATGTACATATATGAACATACCACAGTAAATTTCACCTTTACATATATCTTTAATGCAATAATTTAAAAAAAACACTATAAATAAGTAGAAGAATGAAGAGTTGAATAAAGGAACAAGGGAATAAGTGGTAGAGGAAGACAGGGAAAGTTAAAATACTGGGGACTATATTGAAATAAAATATTTTTCATGCTTGTATGATTATGTCAAACTAAACAAAATATTATGTTTAACACTGAGATAATAATTTAAAAAATACAAGAATGCATGATTTGTGGTAAAAAAAATATCTGTATTGTTAAGTACTTAAAATGTATTGTATTGTACTTAAATGTCTGTAGTGTTCTTATTACTTACTCTTCTTTTGAAACAGTCTTTCTTTAATGAATGTTCTGTTAGCTCTCTCTTGTGCATCCACCTAGGGTTACTTTGCTCTTTGAGGTCTTGCCCACCTCCTGGAATTAACCTACCAGTGGTATTCTTAAGTCATTGTACCATAGAGCTCTATGGGTAGGGCACAGGAAATTCTGTTCTTGGGTTTCCACACAAACTCTCACTCACTAGGTGAGTAGTGTTCAGTCTTTTACTTCTCTCTCAAATCTCCTTGGAAACTTTCCACCAGGATTGCTGAGTCTGATCCCTGTTTTCTATCTACTGTGGTCCAGAGGGAACCATGTTGGCAATTGCTTTCTCCCCTGAGGCTCTGGCTGACATGAAGACCTAAGTCTCTCTCTTCTCTTGACTTCCCCCAACAGCTACAGGACATATTTGGCACTCTCGAAAGAACAAAATTGGGCTGAGATTGAAAGGTAGGGAAGGGAAGAAAGTCTTAGTTTCATTACATAATTTCATGTAAATATTCAAATTCATAGAGTGATTTAGAGACTTTAAAATCCTTAATTTAAAATAATGTTCATATATGTGAATTGAAATTAAATGTCTAAAATTTTTATTAAAAATGCATTCTAAATCTAAGCTTAGAGTCTTACAAAGATAGTGTGAAATTATTATTCTAGTTAAGTTTTTGTTATTGATGCTGCCACTTTTATTGTCAGTGCTATGGATTAACCCAGGGACTCATGTAGGTCAGGCAGGACTCACAAGCCCTGTGATAGCTGATTTATTTTAATTACCCTTAGAAAACTCATCTATTAGGTAAAAATAAAATGGCTAAATCACAAAAATCTGTGAGTGATGGGAATGCTCCAGATAATCAGAGACTCTAAACCTGAATCATGATACACCATCTGCAATACTGTCTTTGCTTTCCGGAAAAACTGGAATTCATAACTCCTTGGCTATTTCCTAGATATCTGAATTTGAGGAAGTGACTTAAGTAATCTATCCCAGTTTGCATATTTTAAAAATTCAAAATTTTTCATAGGATTGTTGTATATTTTGCAATATATGCTAAGTAAATGCTTAGGAATCTCTTAAACTTTTACTTATTAATGTAGTGACTACCTCTACTACTAATGCTATTATAATTTATTCATGAGCTTAAGTTTAAAAGACATGAAGCCATGAATTTGAAACACAACATGGTCTTTATTCTAATCAAAATGTTGTACTGAATTTGTTGGTATATGCTTAATATTAGAAAAAAAAAATGCATAACCAAAATACCATAGAAGTTAAGCAAGAATTGTACCTGTTAACCAATTTATGACTTTTTCCTTGAGATCAAACCATAGCTTATATTTACATCCTCATAAATTAATTCATTAATATATGATTGACTCAGTATTCTTTAATATTTTATGCAACAGAAAAAATATTCAAACATTTTGAAACTTTTCCACAGTTCTACATTCACAGATACACACAAACACACATGCACAAACACAGAGAGATTAAATACTGGACTTTTGTAGATGATTTTTGGATTAACTCTTCAAGTATAGAAATAGTCTTCCTTACCCATATCTGACATTTCAGGCACAGTCACAGTGTAAGGTCCATCTGTGAACTTTGGAGCATTGTCGTTGATATCTTGCACTTTGATGATGAACTCAGATTCAGGTTCCAGAGGCTTGTTTGTCCGTCTGTCAATAGCCTGGGCATGAAGCACATAGTGTGTCTTCTGCTCTCTGTCTAGGCTTTTGGTTGAGTGGATATCCCCCGTGGTATCATCAATGATAAATATAGTCCCAGCACCTTCTCCAGTAAGGATGTACTTGACAGACCCATCACCTTTGTCAGAATTGGAGTGCAGCTGCAAAATACACATGGGCAAATTAGCAGGCAATTGCATTCCCACCTTTGGTCTCCTTCTTTGAAAATTTCCCATGTACAATTTGATACATATTGTAAGATTTTTTTTTCTCTACAGTGTCTTGCATATGGCTGTTTTTCATTTTCTTGCATATTTTGTCTAGTTGGTATTCATATGATTATCATGATTTCTCTAAGCAATTCATTTACTGGTTTGAGTAAAAGAATAACCCATGTTGTTTTTTCACTAACTGAACATTTTACTAATATAAAGGTGAGAAAAGACACTTTCAGTACATTTCTGTCACCTAGTATACTTGTAAGAATAAAGCAGATTTTGTTTTGTTTTGTTTTTGGAATGAATTGATATTTGAATCAATTATTAAAATTCTCACAATAAAGGCCCATAATTTGCCATAGAGCTTTAATTTTATAAGTTGAAACAAATTTGAAATATTTTCTAGTATAAATATTTATATTTAGAATGTAAAAATATGAGCAGTAATTTTTTTTTCTTTAAGAACTGCAAACATTTAACTCAAAAGGTTGCTAGTAGTCTTAAACGGAACCAGTAACTATATCCTAAATTTAGTTAACTTAAAAACATGGATAAATATCACTTACTGAATTAAAATGATAAAAAATACCTTACTTGGTATTTTTAAAGTAGAAATTTTAGTAAAGAGATCTTCTCTAGTAAGGATAATCAATATATTAAGATAATATTAGTCTTTTTTGTTATTTAAAACTATGAACGCTTTTGAGTTGCATATCACTCATGCTTAAAACTCTATTTTAACTTATACCATCAAAATTCAGTTAAATACCTCTGGGAGTGCCAGTACTATATTTCTACCCAGGAATAGTGGAAGCATTTTCTGAAATTTCAAATACATATTTGAAGAATTGTTTTTCCCAAGAGAGCTGAGCAGTTATCTTCAGATGAAATTCTCTGGTCACATAACCTCAAGTCCTCACCTTTTGTTCATTTCTAACATTGGAAATTCTGAAACACTGAAACACATAGCCTTACTCGCAAAGCACTTCAATTTTCTTGCCATAGTGAAGTGAAAATTTTCAAGGTTATTTTAAAGGGTCTGAACTCTTAAAAGTCAGTTGAAATAGAGAATATTTAGAAAAACAAAATAAAATTCAAGAAAAGAATTATTTGTTTTGTAAAAGAAAAAGCAGCCAAAAGAAAATTCATTACAAATCATCAATCATTTTATTTTATTCAATATTGGGGATTGAAACCATAAATGCCTATGAGCCTTCATATTCTATTTTTGATACAGGAATCTTGCTAAGATGTTGATACTGGCTAGGAACTTGTAGTCCTCCAGACTCAGTCTCCAGACTTTCTGGGTTTTCAGGCTTGCATCCTCCACAAGTTACACAGTAATAATATTTTCATAATTAGTAAGCCAGCTAGCATAATTTTTATTAGTTATGACTAATTTGAACATAGACTGTAATATGATCAGTGAAGTATAATTTAGAAATATTCATATTATTGAATCACTTTAGAAAAATTACAACAAAATATTACAGAGATATGTATTGAGTACTATGTCAGTTTTTAATACTACTTAGTTTTAGAGTTTAAGTAATGTGATTGTTTTATTAGTGAATTTTTTCAACTTTTAACTAACATGATTGAAATTTGAAATTATCAGCTTTCAAGTAACACTAATGGAAAACCATTACATTAGCATGTAGTCAATTGATTAAAATTTTATATAATTTTGATAATAACCATATGTGAAGCAGCAAATTGATCTACTCTCAGGATTCCCACTCCTTCACCATATCCTCTCTCAAATGTTCAGTTCTGTTTGAGCATATGCTTTGCCACAGAGGTGGAAGCCAAGGGAAAGATTGGTTATATCATCTTATTTGTTTAATAAGAGGTTTTCAAAGACTTTGGAGGAGCCCATGTTTGTATTAAGTTTTATAAGACAAAAAATGATGAAAGAATAAATGAATGAAATGAACATTTTTTATTAGTAGAAGTAATGGTAGAAAACTTGAGAGGTGGAGAGAAAACTGGGGATACCAATAATCAAATCTATAGATAACTACAATAGGTAGGGCCCACACACAAGTTATGAAGCACATGAGAAAGCCTGCACAGGTAACAAAATCAAAACAACTAATTTTGATCTCCACAACAACAGATGAAAGCTAAGACTAAGGATCAATTAGACTGCACTCAAAATGATCAGAGATCCTTATGAAGATGCATAAATAATTAGAAACCATCAGGAATAAACAAACATTATAAAATGCCATCGGCAAATGAAAAAAAAAACACATGATAATCAAACATTTAGTGAAAGTTTAAACAGAGGATTTGACATAGTAGAGGAAATAAGAGTTGATTACAAGGTAAGGGTCAGAATAATTAATTTTTTTAAAAAAAAAAGCAAACATAAGTTCTCTTTTTTACACCAACTAAATGTCTATAAATCACTAGTATGTTCTATTTCAGATTTTAAGAAAGATATTATTTACACTGCAGAGAAAGGATCATTTTTGAGAGAAGGAGTAAAGGATGTAAACCATTATTCATGGTCTGTTTACTCTATATTTAAGTTATGTTTTTATAGGTATTCAATACTATAAAAATAAGGAAAATGGATGAAGAGAAAGAGGAATAAAAGGAGGGAGGGAAGGTGGAGAAGTGGAATTCATGCAGAGAGTAATGATAATGTGATGTTCAGGTCAAGATAGAGAAAAGTAATGAACAGTATCATATATATACAGTCGTCTTTTTCTGGAAAGTGAATGGATATTGAATCATAGACTTAGATTTACTATTGTAAGCTCATAAATTGCTGTTTTTCAAATAAATATGTTTTTATTTTTATTTTTTCTGATTGGGATCATTTCAAACTAAACGTGTATGTGTGCAAGATTTTTGGGGTATGATATGTCTGTGTCATTGAACAAGGGGTTTATTCTATAAGTTTTGATTTACGATCATATTAAAAAGTAGAAACAGTAAGAAATGAAAATCAAACTAATAATACTGATAAAACAAGATGCCAAGAAATCATTTATCAGAATGTCCAGTAACAAAAATAATTGCTCAAAAATGTATATTTCACAAAATTATAACAGAGAAGTTTTTTTTTTTTAATACAAGTCATGAAGAAGAAATTGCAAACATCAAAAAAACAGTTTTGTATGTATATCTAAGATTCTTTGTCCCTCGCACTCTCTCTCCACAACACATGCTAAAGTTGCTACAGATTAACAGGTGGGAGGCAAAACTATTTGGACTGTTTAGCTATTCTACATAGACTTCAACTAGATTGCTGTATAAAAAGGTCTAATATAATGAGAAAACCAATGGAAGAAAGAGTCTACTGAGTCGGTTTTGTCACATTTTGCTTGTCTAAAGTATCGAAAACACGTAAAGTGAAAAGTCAGGCAATGTATTTATGAGGAGGCAATTATGTCCTTCTAATTGTTGATATGCTGCAGGTGTAGTAAAATGAATGAAAACTAAGATGAAATTTCCATTCTTCTTTTATTAAAGAAGAATGAGATGGAGAATAGTCAATTGAATAAAACATAGAGCTTTTAGTTGTCATGGAGACTAATATTTAGTTTCTCTTATATTTTCAAAGTAAGACAGTTTTATATTTGAAATTCTTTTCAAAACTCTAGCCCCTTGTATGAAGTTTCTTTTGCAAAATAATTAAAAATGCTGAAACAAATAGAAATTGAGCTACATAAAATTGAAGTGGGGACAAATTATCACTATTTATAATGGGGGAGAGGAGATCTTTAGAATTCAATAATTAACAAAAAAGACAATAAGTGAATAATACAAACAATACTATGTCAATAAAGTTAACAACCCCAGTAACAACTTGTATAAAATAGAGATTATTAAGTTAAGTGAAATAAACCAGGTACAGAAAGACAAGGATCACCGAAAACCAATCTTGTACAAGTTGAAAGTAGAACAGTGGTCATCAGTGGTAGAGGAGAAGAGAGGGATGGGGAAGTGGAAAGAAAAGTCAGAAAAAGTAACTTTGTTACTGTAAAACTATGTGCATGTCCAAATGACATGTGGGTCTTTCCCCCAGTTTATGAAAGAAACTCTGAAAAAGACTTGGAAAAACGGAAAAAAAATCCTAAAATATAAATTGGATTTATATTTATAAATCCTAAAATATGATTTGGATTTATACTGTTTCCTGAAAAACTTGTGTGTTCAGCAATGCATGATTGTTCAACAGTGAAGTGTTTATGAGATCTATAACCTCATCAGTAGATTAATCCATTTAATAGATCGACCATTTGAATGAACCACTAAGTGGCAAGGCAGGCAGTTGGGGTGAGACTGGAGTAAGTAAGTCCCTGGAAGAGAGCTCTTGGAGTACATCTTGTACTAGGCTTTTCTCTCTCTCACCCTCTCAGCTGCCATGTGCTGGGCAACTTTCCTATGACCTTCCTTCTGCCATGATTATTTCCTACTTTCTCTGACATACCATAAATTGAAACCTTGAGCCCCAAATAAACATTTCCTGTTCTAAGTTGGTCTTGTCAGATGTTTTGGTCACAGCGATGGAAAGCTGACTAAAACAATAAGTAAAAAATTTGACCAAATAGTTCATTTGAAGTGAAATATAAGTACATGAATTATGTTCACCATTCATAGTCATTAGGGAAATTCAAATCAAAACCACCAGAAAACACCATTGCCTGCCTTTTCATAATTATATTATGTCAAGTAGGAGCAAGGATGTGAAAAACACTGTGATTCACATACAAAGCTGGTGAGAATGTAGATGTTGAATCCTTTTTTTTTTTTTTTTATAAAATGGTTTTCCTTTTTCTTAGAAAGATGGACAATAACTACTACATGATCCAGGAGTAACATCCTTAGGTGTTTTTCTGAGAGAATGGAAAGTGTGAGTCTATGCAAAGACTTGCACACAAATGTTTATAGCAGATTATCTACTGCACAATAAATCATGAAAAAGCCACAGTCTTGTCCATCAGTACATAAATGGTGAAAACACATGAATCTATTCATGCTGTGGAACAATGGTCAGCCAAAAACAGAGGGATAAACAACAACTATTAGTACATAGTTATCCATGCTACAACATTGATTAATCCTAAAATAACCATTCTCCTGATAGAAGGCTGGCAAATTAGAGTGTGTAGGCCATGATTCTATTTATACAAAGCATTAGAAACACGTGGGAAGAAGCAAATCAATGGTTTCCTGGGGATAGGACTGAGGAAGCAGATGGGAAGGATTATCAAAGACCATGGAGAAACTTCAAAGGCAAAGGATATCGTAGTTTTCTTGATTGTATATTCATATGGCAAATCTTATTTCACAACACACTTACATAAGCACAGGTAATTACATAGTGATTACACTTTGAGACAAAGTCAAACAACTGGTGGCTGTGAAGCCAGGGACCCCTTAAATTCAAGAAACTGTATGACCAATACCTTCACAATTCATCCATTAGGTCAAGCATTTAAGAAGTCATCATTTGTTCATTCTTTTGTTTACTTAACTATGTACTAAATCATTCAATTATTTGTTACATTATTTGTCTATTCATTCATTCATCCATTCATTCATTCATTCATTCACTCAAAGTTACTATTGTTTGTCTACTTTTTTCTCATCTATGTCCTGAGCATTGAGCTAACACGTAGGGAAAAAAACATCTAGTTCACATATGATAATTCTATTTACAGATATACATAATACTACATGACTATTTTTGAGTTAACTGCTAAATTCTACATTTGTTATATGCATTACTATGTATTGCTACTAATAATTGAATCTACGTGAAACATTGCATGGATAACTTGCACTTTGGCTATATGCAAACCTTAAAGCAAGAATCATAAAACTCCAAACAAGATATGGCCTTCTACTTCTACAAGTTTGCAAAATCAAAAGTGATTTTGAATGGAATCCCAAAAGTCCCATGTTTTTTGGTATCTCATTTCTGGCCAAGGGTGTTTGAGAAAATATAGTCTATCTCTTCAGCTCTTCTTTCCTTTTATACTTATGTTATGCAAAGACACTTCCTTCTTTGACTAAAACTGAGACTGTTTTCTACTGGACAAGAAGCATATTTAAAATTGTGATTTACTGTTATGTCTGTGCACATACAGAATATTTCTCACTTTTGGATAGAAATAAAATTAAAATCTAAAATCTATATTTTGCAAAACAATAATATGCATATGGATAATTTAGCATTTATATTAATCTCACAATGTAGGTACTACACAATAAAATAGGGAGAAAGAGAAAGTTTAAAAATATGATCTGGGTAAGATAACATATTAAAAACTGAGATATACTCATATTAAGGATTCCACAATATCAAAATCTGTAATATGTAAAATAATGTTATTTAAAAATAATTATTTAAAATAATGTAATTATTTTTATTTTTAATATTAATAAAAACCATATGATCATCTTGATAGATGCAGAAAAAGCATTCAACAAAGTACAGCATCCCTTTATGTTCAAAACTCTAGAAAAACTAGGGATAACAGGAACATACCTCAATACTGTAAAAACAATCTATGCTAAGCCTCAGGCTAGCATCATTCTGAATGGAGAAAAATTGAAGGCATTCCCTCTAAAATCTGAAACAAGACAGGGATGCCCTCTCTCACCACTTCTGTTCAACATAGTTCTCGAAACGCTGGCCAGAGCAATTAGACAGACGAAAGAAATTAAAGGCATAAAAATAGGAAAAGAAGAACTTAAATTATCACTATTTGCAGATGATATGATTCTATACCTAGCAGACCCAAAAGGGTCTACAAAGAAATTATTAGAGCTAATAAATGAATTCAGCAAAGTGGCAGGATATAAAATCAACATGCATAAATCAAAGGTATTCCTGTATATCAGCGACAAATCCTCTGAAATGGAAATGAAGACAACCACTCCATTCACAATATCTTCAAAAAAAAAAAAAAAAAAAAAAAAAAAACTTGGGAATCAACCTAACAAAAGAGGTGAAAGACTTATACAATGAAAACTACAGAACCCTAAAGAGAGAAATAGAAGAAGATCTTAGAAGATGGAAAAATATACCCTGTTCATGGATAGGCAGAACTAATATCATCAAAATGGCGATATTACCAAAAGTTCTCTATAGGTTTAATGCAATGCCAATCAAAATCCTAATGGCATTTCTTGTAGAAATAGAGAAAGCAATCATGAAATTCATATGGAAAAATAAAAGACCCAGAATAGCAAAAACAATGCTAAGCAGGAAGTATGAATCAGGCGGTATAGCGATACCAGACTTCAAACTATACTACAGAGCAATAGTAACAAAAACAGCATGGTACTGGTACCAAAACAGGCGGGTGGACCAATGGTACAGAATAGAGGACACAGAAACCAATCCACAAAACTACAACTATCTTATATTTGATAAAGGGGCTAAAAGCATGCAATGGAGGAAGGATAGCATCTTCAACAAATGGTGCTGGGAAAACTGGAAATCCATATGCAACAAAATGAAACTGAATCCCTTTCTCTCGCCATGCACAAAAGTTAATTCAAAATGGATCAAGGAGCTTGATATCAAATCAGAGACACACCATCTGATAGAAGAAAAAGTTGGCTACGATCTACATTCGGTGGGGCCGGGCTCCAAATTCCTCAATAGGACACCCATAGCACAAAAGTTAATAACTAGAATCAACAAATGGGACTTACTCAAACTAAAAAGTTTTTTCTCAGCTAAAGAAACAATAAGAGAGGTAAATAGAGAGCCTACATCCTGGGAACAAATCTTTACTCCTCACACTTCAGATAGAGCCCTAATATCCAGAGTATACAAAGAACTCAAAAAATTAGACAATAAGAGAACAAACAACCCAATCAACAAATGGGCCAAGGACCTGAACAGACACTTCTCAGAGGAGGACATACAGTCAATCAACAAGTACATGAAAAAATGCTCACCATCTCTAGCTGTCAGAGAAATGCAAATCAAAACCACCCTAAGATACCATCTCACTCCAGTAAGATTGGCAGCCATTATGAAGTCAAACAACAACAAGTGCTGGCGAGGATGTGGGGAAAAGGGTACACTTGTACATTGCTGGTGGGACTGCAAATTGGTGCAGCCAATTTGGAAAGCAGTATGGAGATTTCTTGGAAAGCTGGGAATGGAGCCACCATTTGACCCAGCTATTCCCCTTCTTGGTCTATTCCCTAAAAACCTAAAAAGAGCATGCTACAGGGACACTGCTACATCGATGTTCATAGCAGCTCAATTCACAATAGCAAGACTGTGGAACCAACCCAGATGCCCTTCAATAGACAAATGGATTAAAAAAATGTGGCATTTGTACACAATGGAGTATTACTCTACATTAAAAAATGACAAAATCATAGAATTTGCAGGGAAATGGATGGCACCAGAGCAGATTATGCTAAGTGAAGCTAGCCAATCCCTAAAAAACAAATGCCAAATGTCTTCTTTGATATAAGGAGAGTAACTAAGAACAGAGTAGGGACGAAGAGCATGAGAAGAAGATTAACATTAAACAGAGATGAGAGGTGGGAGGGAAAGGGAGAGAAAAGGGAAATTGCATGGAAATGGAAGGAGACCCTCAGGGTTATACAAAAGAACATACAAGAGGAAATGAGGGGAAAGGGAAAAATAATACAAGGGGGAGAAATGAAGGACAGTAGAGGGGGTAGAGAGAGAAGAGGGGAGGGGAGGGGAGGGGAAGGGGGATAGTAGAGGATAGGAAAGGTAGCAGAACACGACAGTCACTAGTATGGCAATATGTAAATCAATGGATATGTAATTGATGTGATTCTGCAATCTGTATATGGGCTAAAAATGGGAGTTCATAACCCACTTGAAGCAAAGTGTGAAAGATGATATATCAAGAACTATGTAATGTCTTGAAAAACCAACAATAAAAAATAAAAAAATAATAATAAAAAAATAAAATAATGTAATTATAAAATAATGCAACTAAATGAAGTTGAATAATGCTATAGTCTATTTCATTTAATTTTCACAGCAACACTGCAAATTTGTTTTTGCCTTTTTTTAATGAGAAAGTACATTACCAGAGAGGTTAAGAAGTATGCTTCAGATTTTGGTTTGAGCTGAGTATGTAGCTCATTGGTAGAGTGCTTGCATAGCATGTACAAGGCCCTGGGTTCAATTATAAGCACCACACAAACCAACAAACAATCATTGTCATTGGTAGATTATTTTTAAAAAATTATGATAAACTATAATAAAATCTTTATCAATTCTTTCATTGAAGTCCGGAAGTGAGCAATTTATAGTTAGCAAGGAAAATCTGGAATCTTTAATAGACGGTTTTATATTTTGGGTCCAAGACATTCATTTATTCTTTTTCCAGGTTCTAGCCAAGGTGAAAAGCAAAACAATGTAGACAGCAGACACTACACTTCCCTTCTTGAGGGCTTGCCCTAAAGCTACACAGTTTACTTCTACTAATAGTCAACTGGCTAAAATTTAACCATTGTTACACATAGCTATGAAGAATGCTATGTCAAGGCTTAGTTAGCTAGCTCAAGTGTAAGGGGATGGTGTTTATATTAGTAAAATATACTAAGCAGATAGTAGAGTTTATGCTTCTGGTCATATTTCTAGTAATGCACATCTATTGGAATTAAATGTTCTGTTATTACAAAATTCAAGTTAATTTTGCCTCAAAATAATACATAACTAAGAAGTGTAGTCCATTTCTGTATGCACCACATGTCAATGCTGAGACTCTTCCATATAAAAATGGAAATTTTTGACTCATGTATAATACTAAGCTAGGCATTCTTAGCAAAGGTATTGGAAAGATTCATTAATACATTTTCTTGTGCAACTTTTTTTTAATTAATGGGACATTATATAATTGGGTAATATCTGTTTATCCTACACAAAGATATTACTTCATAGAGGAATTTGGAGACTGGGCAACTGATGTTTCAGTTAGAACAGACTTAAGTTTCTGTGTCTTCATCATTGCGTTGATCAGAATATTTAAAATTCTCTAAAACTCTTCTATTTCCAACAACAGAGAAACCTTGTCCAGAACACTGGACATAGTAATCAAAGATAATGAGCTGAGACTGTTGGTGTATAATTACCAAAGTAGGAAGGTGAATGAGCTGAGGAGGGGAATAGACTGCATTTTTTTTTTGTAACAACAACAAAAATAAATAAATAAATAAAATAACACTAACCTGCCTTCTACTAGCCAAAGTAAGTCACTATATTTTTAAGTGTTGATTAAGATTATGTCTTCAGGTACCACCTCCATGTTCACAAATAAAGGAAGCATGGATTATCTGCCTGAACATAGTTACAGATAGAAACTCACTTGCTGCATTAGGTCCTGAAAGTCTAATACAATTACCTATATATTTCCTTATAAATGTAAGTATAGCAGTATTTTTTTTTCTTTTGTTACTGGGGATTGAACTCAGGGGCACTCAACCATTGAGACACATCCCCAGCCATTTTTTGTGTTTTACTTAGAAACAGTGTCTCAGTGAGTTGCTTAGAGCCTTGCTTTTGCTGAGGCTGGCTTTGAATTTGTAATCATCCTGTCTCAGCCTCCCAAGCCACTGGGATTACAGGTGCCTATCAAGTATGGGAATACTTTTAGTGCAATTTTCCTAATCCTTAAAGTTGGAGTTTAATATTTTTTAAAGATTGTTACTTTTATATTTTGATTTTATCAATATCATACAATCTGCTCTTACTCTTTCTTCAACATGATTTTTGAGCATACTTAAATTTATGTGTTTAGTTCAAGAATAAAGGCATATTAAAAATTATTTTGGAAATCCTATACCTTGCTTCTAGATAAGTGTTTACTTGGTTGTCTAATCTACTAAACAGCAGAATATCACTGCCTGGTACATACTGACTCTCCCTGCCAATTTCTTTCTTAATACTTTCTCAGAGAGTGAAATGATTTTCTATCAAAAACTTTAAATTCACTAGAGAAAAATATAATATTTTTCATTTTAATTCTTGTGATTTATTTTTTCTTTGGCTTTTTATAGGATCATAATCTTTAGATTTTTAAGAATCTCTCCTAAATTAAAACATGTTTTAGAATTATTATGAAGTCACTTTCTATACTGGCTTTGAACAAAGGTTTGGTCTTGGGAACTGCTATACCTTACTTAAAGGAACTTTTGCTTCTTGGTAAAATATGATATTGCAGGTGATCAAACTGAAACCATAGTGTATTCTCACTTCATTATATGAAATATGAAGGGAACATTAAAGATTTAAATTGCATGTAGTAGCAAGAAAAAAAAAATAGAAATATATTATTCCAATGAATCTAAGAAGCCTTGATATATTTCTGCAACTAATTTAAATAGGATATTCTTCAGTTGATTTCCCAACATTCATTTTGTTGAAAATAATTGGCCCATAGTTCAAAAACAAAATAAGGGGTTTTTATTTGCCTACAAAATAAATACTAATAATTCTATGAAGTAGAAAAAAAAATTTGTGTGTGTGTGTGTGTACATATATATATATATATATATATATATATATATATATATATATATATATAATGTGCATAATCATTAGAGATGAATTTAATCATAAAAAATTGTCATCTTGGGGCCGGGGATATAGCAGCCCTGTGGTAGGGACTTGCCTAGCATACTAGGTATGCACAAGATCCTGGATTCAATCAATCCCCACCACTGGAAAAACAAACAAACAAATAAACAAACAACAACAACAACACAAACAGGATCTTGATTTTTTTCAATTCCTATGTAAAATAATGTCACAAAGAAAAACATTTGATATCCACATATTATTTCAAAAATAAGTATGATAAGCTATTGTACAAAAAATATTGGAAAACTGAAATCTGGCCCTATTTAAGTACCTAAAAGATTGAGAAAAAATGTTTAAATTAGTTGGGGTTTCTTGTTAAATGAATATGCTTTATTGACACCTTTTTAAATCACTTTACCGAGTGAAAAATATTTAAGTGATTTGGTATCTTCACATCTTTTTCTTCCTCAAAATTAGCCTTTATAGCATACTAGTTAAACACTCAAAATAGAAACTCCAGAGAGAATTGTAGGTAAAAATGGAAAATGCAATGAGTGTAAACAAGGAAAGAATGGTGATAGTCTGTTTTTAAGATCAAAGTGTTCACTTTTGGTACTTTACATTTTAAGCATTTGGACAGTGTTATGTTTTTTCACAAATGAAATTTATGGATGCTGACTGAATTTCTTTGCTTTGTCTAACACATCCTTTGTTAACATAAATATATAATATTTCTAATATTTAGTACATCTGCTTGAAGTTTAAAATTAGAAAACTTTTTGCTTTAAAGGAAATATATATCCTGACTTAAAAATCTGTTGGCATGGGACATATTATTGCAATAAAAAAATGAAAAAAATAAAAACAGAATAGACATTTTATTTGAGGAAAATTAAGACAAAATGAACTTTCATATGGTGTGTTGTATGTTAGTATTTTCTGACGTAGAAATAAGCAAAAAAAAAAAAACAAATTAAAAATTTTTTGATGAGGTCGCTCTTCTTAAGGATATATTGCTCTATAGTAGGACACATTACAGAAAGATGATAGAGAGAGCCCAACTCTGTGGACAGGTGTTTGCATTTACATGAGATCACTCATATTTACCTTGTGCAGTAGAAAAAGTTAATTATCCTTTTTGTGACTGTTTCCTCCACTGTAAAATGAGGATGATAGCAATACTTCATTTATGTGTGCAGGCTTGCTTTCTTCCTAATGACCCAATATGTTTTTTCTAATTTTAATGAAACTTCTGATGGAAAAGGCATCTTATATATTCCTGTATCTTCAAACTTTGTAGTCAGTGTATCAGGGAAGCTTAGAAAGAATAAATGTTTGCTTTCTTTGGCCTATGTACCAATAAAATATATCAATATTTGTTTAATTTTACTAAATGCTTCTGTACCTTTGAGAGTGGTTTAGTATTTTGTGTGTCTGAGACTTTTGAATATAACATCTGGTTCACAGATGTCAGATGTATTTGAATAAGTGTTTTTTGCTGCTCTAAAATGCACTAACTTTCTTTCTGCCTAATTAACAGGAACAAATATTGAAGAAACTTTTTCTGACACACATGTCTCAATTAGAAATCTGCTGTACTCTTGTATGTAACAAGAAGACAAGATGTAGCAGAGGAAAGAACACAGAATTGAAAGTGTGATCCTTCTCTGTTCACATCCCAATCTCAGCACATATTAATAAGGTGCATTTAGATAAGAAGTATCTTAACCTCTCTGAAATGGGTTCTGCAGAAAACTAAGAATGTGGCAAGAATGGATCAGACAGAATAAAAGGATGAAAGCCATAATTTAATATTCATTAAACTCATACAATTCCATGTTACTGTATTAGATGCTCTCTACTTTCAAATAATAAGAATGAAAGGCAAAATTCATGACTAATTTTAAAAATAACCCGGTCTCATATTAATCTGTGTATACTTATGCTTGCTCATACAAAGTTAATGCCAGTTTCAATAGGAATTCCTAAGTAATAAAGCAAAAGCTTACTTCTGTGAAGGAAAGCTTAGTCACCATATCTGATATACATAATTCTGCATTATGTAGAAGTAGTTTTTGTTTATTTAACGGAATACAGCAGACTCTATACTATTTTAAATAAATACCTCTATTTTAATTTTTATGAGGTGCTGATGATGAACTCAGTGCCCCATGCATGCAAGGCAAACACACTACCGCTGAGCCACAACCCCAGCCCTCTATACTATTTCTTTACTAGACCATTATTGGATTATTGCCTTCATACAGGCAGAAGTCTCATCCCACAATCACCTCCTGGTACCAAAATGTTATAACTCTTTTTCACAAAGAGGATTAAATTTAACTTTTTTAAATGGGATTTTTAAACCCTTGCACTTTCCTTCTACCCTTTTCTACTTAGTGTTAGGAATAGTTTCTGTCATTTGCCAGTGCTGCTATGAGGTATGCCATGATTACCAGGTGTATCAATATAATGTCAATGACATTGAGAACTAGCAGTTAAATCCTCCTTAAATAATTCAAGGCAAGGAAACTTTTACAGACGAATTTCACACTGGAATGATCAATTTGTGACAAATATGGATACTGCACATTTTATTTTTTTTTAAATAATTTATATGCTAACACTGAGATTCTCTTATTTGTGTGTCTACATTTTTGTGATCACTCCTGTGACTTTTATATGAAAAATTTCCATGGATAGGTATTATTTTGTTCATGCTATGTTTGAGTAAGCATATTTTATTCCCAAGTTTTGAACTCAAAATAGTATATTTATTTCTTGATTTAATAATTATTTTAATACATGTAATTTTATAATATGTGCATAACATAAATCAAGTTTTTGACCAATATTATGTTATTAAAATGCCTAGATTATATAATATAAAGATTAAAAATATTTAAAGAAAAGAAAGTGTGCAAAAATACTTCAAAAATCAAACAGTATGTGAATATGTCCAAAACTTCTAGAACAGATAACAACCTAGAATGATGAGGAAAAGTTATAGATTCTCACATTCTATATGACGAGAATTCATCTAAAAATGATCTCACCAGGGAACTCACATATGCCTAAGCATATGTACAAAAATGCACAGTATAATTTTAAAGATTTTTGAGGTAGACCATAATCAATAGACATTTTGAATTCACTGAGATTTAGTATTTGATCTTAAACACTAATAAATATATAATGGAAAGTGAAAATATTTTATATCACAGGAATTCCTATATCTCACTTATCAAATTTGGAGTTACAAATAAATTAAGGTGGCATTCAAAAGGTGTTAAATAAGGGTTAAAGGAAAGAATTCCTGACTTCAGTGTTTTGGGGGAAATGGGTTAAATAATAACAACACATTGTGACATAAGTACTCTGGCCTAAAATGTCTGATAGAGAAATATTTGGAAATTCATAAATGTTATCTTCTTGGGTTATAGAATGCATACACAACCAAAATAGAGTTTATTAAAAAAAATTATTCATGTGTTTTGAATTGACTTTTTTCTTCCTTTTTTGCGTCTTTGGTTTTGATCCCAGTGCCTCACATAGTAAACAAGCACTGAGCTGTATTCTCAGCCCATTTTATTTTGATTTTGACAGAGAGTATTGATAACCTGCCCCAAACAAGTGATCTTTCGGCTTCAGTCTCCTAGGTAGCTGGCATTATAAATATGTGACTACACATCTGCCTTCTTCACATATTTTGAGAATCAAGGCAGTAAAATACAATTTGGTATTTGTCTCCTTTATTTGTAGACATAAGTTCTACACCCATATGCATGTGTATGTGTGTATATGTATGTAGCATGTCACAGAAGTAGTATTTATAAAAGCATTCTTCCTGATACTTTGTGCTATTTTATCTCTAGAATGTATCCTTTGTACACTTGCAGTGATCAGATTTCTTACTTTTATTTTTTTTTGCTTTCTGTAATTTAGTTAGAAACTACTAAATCAAAATACATGTAGTATTTTCATAAAACCATGCTCATATGAAAATTGACCTTTCTTTTGCATTATTAAACATAATACATACACAGAAAAGTATAAATAATGAGTGATAGATGAAATAATCTCTTAGATTAGATGATAGCACTTTCTAAATGATAGTTATTACTAAAATATGGCAATACAACAATTATTTTGATATAATGTGTTTAATATATATATATATATATATATATATATATATATATATATATATATATATATATATATTAAAATAAATGATTCATTAAAGAGATAAAAGGTATATGATAACAATTAGAAAAAAAAATAAGTCTAATATTGATCTTTGAAGAAGCAGTGGGAATGCTCCTTGGAAAGATAAAGCAGCCAGTGTGTCTGAAATTTGCCATTCACAGAGCCAGTTGTGGTGAATTAAATGGTACCTGCGTGTACCTTTCTTTGTGGAATTAGTAAATTTATTATTATGGTAAAGACTAATCTGAAATGTTAAAATGAAGAATTCCAAGTCATGAGAATAAGAGCCACCTGCTGGGCTGGAGTTGTGGCTCAGTAGTAGGGCGCTTGACTAACATGTGTGAGATCCTGGGTTAGATCCTCATCACCACATAAAAGATAAATAATTAAAATTAAAGTTTTGTGTCTTCCTAAAACTAAAACCAAACCAAACAAAAAAAAATGTTAAAAAAGAGCCACCTGCGCTTGATCCAAATTTACTTTTGACTAACTAGTTGCACTCAACACAGTTCTTTTTCTATATATATGATACTCTCACCTTCTTTGAGAACTACACTCTTCTATTCATTTAACCAAGGTCTTCTTGATAAAATATTAATAGGAGAAACAAAATTAGAGTGCCCATTTTAAAGAAGTTAGAATACTTTGTGGTTCACAAAAATTTGTACTGCCTTACCGGTGATTCATGTTCATTTAGACCTTTTTCCAAAGTCATATAGCTATCAGTCATTTCCCAGGTGGTAGATTCAACTCTAGAACCTGTACTCTTAAAACCATTCCCATGCTACTCAGGTCAAAATAGAATTCTTTTCATATAGAAAATGTGATATTAAATGATGAATAAACCAATGTTGGTTTGCAAAGTTGGGTTCTTTGCAGTAGTTGTATAATAATAAATCATTGAGAAGAAAGAAATGTTGGTATACATGCATATAAAATATTATCTAATTATTGAGAATGCTATTTTAGTGTATTTATTAATATGAAGATTGCCACTGAAGTTATCAAATGCAAAATCAGTAGAGAAATAATTTTGGGACAACCACAATTTTTCAACATAAATACATATTTAGGCACAGAGAAACTTTTACAATGGCATGAAAAAATGTTAATGGAAATTTTTTTTAAATGATAGAGAAAATTTAAAGAGGCTTATCTGCATTTTCAATGTTATATATATATATATATATATACATATATATATATATATATATATATATATATATATATATATACATACATATACACACACACACACACACACATACACACACACATACACACACACACATACACACATATAAAACTTTAGAAATAACAACTTAAACAACTTAATACATTTTATATAGATCATAATGTGCCAAAACTAACCTGGATCTCCCATTTACACTCAGCAATAATGAATCTTCAATTTCAATTTTTTTTATTTCAAAAGTGGTATGAAATTCAATGAAACATTTGACAGGCACTTGATACTGCTCTCTTTTAAGTATTAGAAAGTACAACAAAGAAAAAATGAAAACAGATATAACTCACAGAAGGCAAAAGCAATTTTTTAATGCAATAGCAACAAAATTACAACAAAAATAATTTTAAAAAAGCTGTAAGTCCCAGTATTCTCTCATGAGATGCTACCAAAGAATGTAATATACTACACATATTCAATGTAAGAAATCATAATGAAATGTCCGCAATGAATAATAAACACAATGCAAAAGCCTTCAATTATTTGTAAATTAAGATGCTTTACTATGCAGACACTTACACAAAAATGTCAATGTGTCACAATATTCAACATGTCCTAAGTTCCTTTAACCTCCAGATTGATATTTAATATGTTAACTTATTATATATTTGATTTTAGAGAAAAGGAATAATTGCTTGACCTACATTTTAAACCAACATTATTGGAATGAAAGTATTGTTTCCTAGTTTGTTAATGAGGTTTGAGGTTACTATCCCAGTAAGAATAAATTAGCACCAAAGGTATTGACTTACATATTTTAATAAGCTTATTTATTCTACAAAATAAAACAGAATAGAATTCCATTAGCTCTAAAATATCATTCTTCAATGTTCTTAATACCATACGTTTGAACCCTGAAACTTCCCTTCCCTGACTCCACTCCATGCAGACACATAACATGTTCCTTAACTGATATGTTAGTTAAAAGTGCAGCTGGAGTTGCGCGAGAATCTCAGTGGGTTTCCAGCAAAGAGCTGTACTTCCTGCTCACTTCATTTAGTCCAGCATCTGTGCAGCTGTGTGGATGGGGACTCATTAAACCCTGTCTATGCTGCTCCCTGGAGCCTCAGGAACCTCTGCTGGATCTTATGAAGTCCACAGGTCAAAATAAAGGCACAAGAAAACACAAGGTGTCCTCTTGAAGGAGCAAGATTTTTATCCACTTTTATTTCATTTTGAAATGAATACATTCTGGAAGTAGGACTGGTAAAAGCAAACTCTGATGAGGTACCTTTATTAAGGGGGAAATTTGTGGACAGCTAGCTACCTCTGGCACACAATCATTTTACAAATCTGAAATTTGGCTGACCTGCTGGGGAGAAGAGCCCTTTTATTTCTACATGTACCAAATAAGGACAGTACATGACAATGCTTTTAAAAGTCATTTGTTTAATAAATGAATGTTTTGACACAAGATGTGTTATAGTTGTAGTTGTCAGGAATCATACATGTGTTTGACTATTATTACTTAGTATACTTTAATTAATTACCAACCAAGATCATTGGAAAATATCAGAATGCTGCTTATAGCAACTTGCTGCTGTGCACTCTCAATAACTTTACATGACTCAATGGTGGAATTTTAATTATTTTATGAAGGTCATTATTTCATGCAAGAACTTAATAGTCACACCTAGAACAGATTTTTCTTTTAAATAAAAATGTGCTCTATAATCATATGTGGAGTTATTTGCCACTAAAAGTTAACTGCCAGAAAGAAAAAAAAAATTACATAAAAACACTTGTTTTAAAGGACGTAATCAACCATAATTTTATTACAGGTGAAAAACATACAATATATTCCATTGAGAAATATTGGTATCATTCATTTTGCATATCTGAAATTATTTTTAACATTTAATATTTTTAAAAAATATCTTAATTCTGTGATAGTGTACATTAGCCCTAATTTTTATTTCTTCAGTATTCTGCATTTTAACATTAAATTTTCTGTTCTGCTTGTTCTTGCAATTTAAATGTTTTTTTTTCTATATGATTGAATGATGCTACCATTGCATGGTGGAAATATCTTCAAGAACAAAATAAAGCTTAGATAACTAAGATGAAGCAAAAGGTTTTGAGCCTTGCATGGATCTGAGACCAAGCAACAAAACAGGAAAGATAAAGGTCTGTCACATGCCTTAAATAAACAAATAAACATGAAAATAAATAAAACGATTTAGTGAGAGGAGAGAGAGAAAAACAAGCAGAAAACCAAGTAAAAGTCTAAGGAAGAGTAAAAAAAAAAGAAAAACATAAAGAAAAGAAATAGATTTGAAGACACCTCCAGCAAAAGGTCCAATAAATAATATTAATTTGTAGTCAAACAAGTGTATAACAGATAAATGTTTCATGAACATGTCAAATAAATAATATTTATTTTGTTGGATAAAGAATCTATGAATATATATCAGTTTTTAGAGGCAGCCTCACTCACTTCTTTCTCCTTATTCTTGAATTCCTGTGATTTATTTTCTAAAATTAATTAATGTCAATGGAAAAACCCATGGGACTCTGCTTAACGTGTGGAACAAGCAGTGGAAAAATTGGACCTCTTCGTTATTTTCATATCCTCAAATATTCTATGTTATTCTCAGGGTGCTGAGAACTGGTAACCAAGCAACTGCAGTTGAGTCCTGTATTTGGAGAATTTTGAGACATATAGATTGTCTTCAAGATGGCAATAATGAAGACAACCTGAGACAAAAAAGGAAAATATTTTATTGCATATTATTTGTTGAAATTTATGTCAGTTCATCATATCATTAGACTCTCAGTGAAAATGTCTTCATTTCAAGCTTTTAATGAAGAAGGAATTTTAATAAATGCATGTTATTAATGAAATTTGTGGGTTCTTAAAACATTTTAATTCTAGAGCTAGTTCCACATTTACACTTAACTATGAAATTAAATAAAAATATGCTCTATAATCATATGTGGAGTTATTGGCCAATAAAAGTTAACTGCCAGAAAGAAAAAATAAATAAAAGTACATAAAAATCAGTTATTTTTCACTGAGAATCTAATGATATAATGAAGACATAATTTTAACAAATAATTTGCAATAAAAATTTGGTATTAATTTTTCATAATTGATATATATTCAGTCATGCTCTTAACATGTCAGCTTATGGGATCCGTCTCCTGTCACATTGCCCTTATTAAAGTAGCCTTCCTTTCAGACATATGTTGGTGCACCATCACAGACCAAGTTGAAATCCAGAACTCAAGAACAGAGATGTCAGGTAGACACCATTTTCTATAATCAGAATATCCAAGGCCATTTTTCGGAATAAATGGGGGATCGTTCCATATGCTCACCAACATACAACTGGAACTAACATTAGTGACTTAAAATTCGAACTCTTCTGAATTGCATTACATAATATATTTGTATCTCAGTACTCATCACAGTTTATTCCTTCTTTTTTTGCGTATTATTTTTTTTTTTCAGCTTTCTGCCTGCTTAGGTAGTTGCACAGACTATCTGTAGGGATGTAAATAACTTTTTGTATTCATGGTCAAAAGCTTACATTTTAGCTAAGGGCTCATCTCTACCTGCAGTGCATGAGCCATCTCTCTCCTCTCTGTCCTCTGAGTTACTCCAATCATGAACTGGAATAGTTCAGACTGCTTCAAATACAAAATGAATATTCTTGCCCCACTAATTGTCACAGGGTGACTGCACTTATAAGACATTTATCTCACTGAAGATAAATGTTGCAAGTTTTACAACTTTGAAAAAGTTGGTTATCCTGACTGAGTTTCAGTTATTTTATTTTTAGAGTGAAAATAATAAGACTACTTCCCTCAAAGCGCTGCAGTGTAGTTGATATGAGCTAATGCATATGAAATACTTCATGTCTCAACATATAACTGATACTTAACAAAGTTGTGATGTAATAATTGAAGTGCTTATTAATGAAAGTGAAATTTTATATGTATTACTTAGTAGTCTATTAAGTATGAAGCAAAAACCCCAACGGGAGAGAATTAAAATAAAAAATCATGGCAACTTTTAATAAACAAAGCATAACAAAAATTATGTACAGTATCATTCTGATGACAGAGAAATTATGAAAGCTACAAAAAATCCTAAACTGGTAAATAATCAAGAGGGGGAAACAACATGAATATATGTGGAAATTACAGAAAATGGCAAATGCTTAATGACTTTTTTCATAATTTTACTTCCTGAAATTACTCTTTTAGAATTAGTGTGTTTTCCATAATGGCACTAGTTTCACAATTCTGTCTAAAGAACTTTAGTTAGTTCTATTTAAAGTTCAAATTAACGATGTTAGCAAAAAACAGAAAATAGTTACTATGGTTTAATTTTAAGTAACTTCACATACTTGCAATTAATATAACTGGTGTTATATATAGTTGTGTATATTATATAATGAGCATATATAATATATGCAACTCTTAGATATTACATATGTCTGTGTATGTGTATGTACATACATGGCCACAGTATGTCCACACATAACATAAATTTCCACACCACCCAGGCTCATTTCACTTATTTTGATTTTCACTATATGTCACAGTCTTCCATGGCTTGAACATATGCTCAAATCACACCTGCTATTCATTTAGACTTCCTTTCTCTTTTTTCTAAACCTCTGTACTTTTTTCAAAAATTTAATCATACACTATTTTTTTCTTTTGGTACTGAGGATTGAATCCAGGGGTGATTTATGACTCTACATTTTCAGTCTTTTAATTTTTTTTTCTTTTTAAATTTTGAGACAGAGTCTCACTAAATTGCTGAGGCTGGCTTTTAACATGCAATCTTCATGTCTGAGCCTCTGGAGGTGTTGGAATTATTGGAGTCACCTATGACTTCTTAAAATTTTATAGTCAATGTAAAATACCATCAATGAAAATCAAGTCTTTCTCAATTCTGATTTTTTCATTTGCTACATTTTGTGTAAACTTTGAGACCTTCCTTCAATTATTTTAGTTCATCTACTATATGCCAGCCCTTGGCTATGTGCTGAATAACCTATCAACAATGAACTGAAGCTATGTTGGACCTAGTGGTGAATTGAGCTGTCAATGTAAAGATAATTAACTCATTTCAGTTTCCTATGTTCATAAAGGAACAATAGATGTTTCTATAATAGGAAATAAAGATAAAGTAACACTGAAAAATATAACAGGAGGAGAAGATCATGTTGTTTAGTCTGTGTAAAGGATTTAGAATTTAATCTGAATGCACTGGAAGTCACCTAAGTATTTTAATCCCTACAGTGATGTGATCAGGTACCTGTTTATAAAACATTAATCTGGAAGGGGGAAGAAGCAGGTGAAAGGTGCACAAGGGGAGTTGGAATCCCAATACAGAAGCTGTTGAAGTATTTCAGGTAAAAGAAGATGAAGAAAAAGAGTGGGGAGAGCCAGAAGAAATCAAAACCAGACAAACAGGAGATACATTTTAGATGAGTTCCTGATGAAACTCACTAATATCCAATTTTAGGGCAAGGGGGCTGTGAAGAAGAGGGGAAGACTACTCTCAAGTGTATTACTTGAACATCTGAGTGAATGGTGGTTTAACTACTGAAAAGAGGATGCTGCAGGAAAACCAGATTTGAGCCAATGACAAAAGAGAGACTTAGAGTCCACTTTAGTATAGGTACTTTTGAGATGGCAGCAATGCCCTTCAAGTGTGAGTACTAAATTTATATTTCCTATAAGAACCTGAAATTCAGAAAGCAGGTTTGGATTAGAATTATAATTTATAAATCCTCACTGGATAGAGCATGTCTAAAAAGCTAGCTTGCTCACTCAAAAATTAAAAATGGCCTTGTATGTTGCAGTATGTTAATGTGTGCAAAATCCTGAGCACAGAACATGGAAGGTGTTTTCACTAAATCCTGATGTGTGATATGTGAGCTCCAGGGAGACTAGTAACATTCGCATTTTTGCACTTCTAAATATCTACACATACATGGAGTAATTTGTTCAGTGTTTATTATTAGATTTAGAAAAAAATTGTTTATTAAATCTTGAAATGTTATGTTTTTTTATTCAAAATAATAAATCTATTAGATACACAATGTTTATATTGTGAGAGGACATGCTAAATTTCTAGAATTATCTTCTAACAGTTTTCCCACCACTTATAACTGGATAAGCTAGTCACTCATGCTCACTAAGTGGAAAGGTAATTTTCAGTAGTATCAGCCCTGTAGTTGCATATGACAGAATTTCTGTTTCACAGGAACAAAAACACAGTTCCAATCCCAACTGGCTTTTGGTTACAGATTTTGAAAGTAATTATCTGACACAGCAGAAGCCAAGCAGTATTCTATTTTTCTCTCCATTTCAGACTCCGAATGTGAATCAAATTCTCACAAGAAATGTGACAGAAGTAGGGGCAAAGTAAATAGATTTATTTATTCATTTACACTAGCTGAAGCAAGTCAATACTCTGAGGAATTCAGCAAGACGTTTCCCACTCCTCCACAGCTGTTGCTTGGCCTTCATTTATTTTGTGGTGTTCTAAAACATACTTTCTTTTTTTCTGGACGAATGTTAAAGAACATTTTATATATTTCCTTTTTAGCATATATGATCAATAATTGTTAATATGTGTTTTTTTGTTTCATTTTAGACAATTGTTGTGATGACTAATTTTATATGTCAATTTGACTAGTCTAATGGATTGAAAAGATAGCTGATCATTTTTAAATGTGTTTCCAGAAGAGATTAGCATTAAATCCTTGGACAGGGAAAGGCAGATCACCCTCCCCAGTGTGGCAGTCATCAACCTGACCATGGAGAGACCAGACAGAATATGAATGTAGGGGTTGGTGCTGGAATTTGCTCAGTCCTAAAGCTGCGATAGCCCTCTACTCCTGCCCCATACATCAGAACTCCTGGCTTTTGAGACTTCAAGATTTAAACCATTGGCTCCACTGATTTGAAGACTTTTAGAATAGCTTTGATTTCCACCACTGACTTTCTTGGTCCTCAAGTTCACAGAAAGTAGATGTTGGAATTGTGCACCCTTCATAATCACAAGTCAATTTCCATACCAAATATCTATTGATATATTGATCTATCTACCTATTTATTATCTATATTCTTTTGGTTTTGGTTTTTGTGGAGAACCCTATTTCGACTGGAAATGAAAAAGTTTTCTGTACAAAATTTATAGAAATACTGTCATTGCATCAATGAAATATGGCCCACAAGTAAATGATAAAGTATGACTGTTTTTCTTAAATATCTGCATAAGATTTGACAATGGGCATCTGAATAGAGACTTAGAAGTAACACAAGGTAAAACTATACAACAATGTGAAGGAATGTCATTTAAATTCCTACATGAAAGTGAACCAGGTATGACAGAAACATTACTTCTACTTTAATTAGAGGACTTCGCCTAGAAAGCTATGCAGAAGCATTTGTGAATATGTTAGATACCACCCATTATTCTTTTAATCTAATTCTCTGTTGTTTTAGTAGACATTAGAGCTTGATGTTCCAAAGAGAGAAGCCATTTGATCAACCTGGGGTCTGGTTCTGGGCAATTGATGACTGATTATTGATAATGACTACACTTCTAGAACTAATACAACTATTGCTCCTCTTACTGTGGGAAAAAAATCTGATTCTATTCTACCAACACTTTGCTATTTTTTATAAAGGTAAGGCATATAACTTGGACAAACTAGTCCTTGTTCAGATTGTGGCTCAGAGTTTTTAATTTTTAGTAAAATTATTCCCTCAATTCCTTATGTGAATCTAAGCGTGAACCAGTCACTGGTTATTAACATTTTACTAACTTAAAATTAGCAGTGAATTTGGCAAATAACTTTTAACAACTGATTGTACATTATTAAGGTTTTTATTTTTTAAGTAATTTCTCTATTATTTCTGGAATCACATGTGGGACAACTATTTGTTACCCCTTAGTAATCTTAAGATTATGATCATACTCTAATGTGATCATTATATTCACCAGCAAATGTGCACTCTTATGGGAAATCCCGTGTAATCTAGGCCCATCAGGAAGAACACAGAAACATGGTTTATTACTCAGAGAGATTCTAGAATAAAACCTCATAATGCCTATAACACTGTTTGTGGGTTTGGTTAGCATTAAGGAAGGAAAATGGAAAGTTTAATGAGTGACATGTAACATTAACAGGATAGAAAAACTGATGATATTGTCTACAAATTAGGCTTTGGAAAGATAGTGAAACTAATGAAAAAGCAAGGTCTTGGTACTGTAGTCCTTAGAATTGGGACTGGGTCTGAGAATGAACTGTGGCATTAAGGAAGGAGCAGGGATAACCTGACACAACATTTTAGGAATTTTGGAAAGAGATTAAGCTCCATACTGACACATTCTGAGGAGAAGAGAAACCTTCACACAGATGGAAATCAATTGCTTAAAAAGGAAGTCCTATGTTTGACAATAAAATTCACTATTACTTAAATGAGTTCCAAGATGCTGAGACTGGAGAAGTGTCTCAAGTTCCAATATTTAGCCATTTAAAAATTAACTGATCATTTTGGGTAACAAAATACAATCTTGATCAAAGCTAAAGCAAAATGATTAAGATTAAATAGCAATTCAATGAATTTTGTTTCATTTGAAAGTCATCTTATAAACATAGGTGAATTTTGAAATATTATAAAAACACAATCCGGTTTGAAAACATAAGTCTTTTGTATGTCCTGACCCAAAAGAAGAAGATCCATTCCTGCTGGCCTCCCAATAAAATCAGTACCACCTTAGAACAAACAAAAGTCCCTTTGGCAACATCAGGAAATCATAACAACTCTTGCAAGGGGCATCCTTTGGGAGTCCCTAGGAGAATGAGCTCTCGGTATAGGTATTCTTCCGCTTTATAGATTTAAAGTCTCCTTTCTTCCCAGTAAGTGCTATTGAGGCAGCACACAGAGCTGGCTGAAGAGAGCTATCACCGGCTGACCTGATCACAAACACTCATTGACTTTATGATTTTTAGCATCTATATTCCTTTGAAGGACACCAGGGAAGCTGGAAGTCACCAGTAAGGCAATTCTACCCCATGGCTCTCCTATCATGGGCCAACTAAAATATGGCACAAGAAAAAAACAGTTTCCCCCTTTAGGCAGAAATATCCTGGATGAATAGGGTCCCTGATAGCTGCAGATAAATAAAGTCATCAAAATAGCACCCTAAAGGCACTGCCAATTGAGCCACACTATAAAGTGTATACTGACACAATCCACAAAAATCAGCCAATATACACATGGCAAACCTAAACTAGGTGACTGGCTGTTAAAATACAACATGTAAATTGGACTATAAAGCTTTTATAATAATGAGACAAATGCTTAAGAACTAATAAAAATAATCTATTTTACCAATAACAATTAAATTACAGCTTATTTTTAAAAAGACAATCTGTGAATATCAAGATGAATATGAATCAATTTTTCAAACTATTTGACAAGGAATTCACAGTAACTTTTATTAAAAATGTATTATTAATGAATTTCAAATTATTTTAAAATAAGTGTTTAAAGTCTCTTCAAAGTAATATAAATTGCAAAAGATCAAATTGAAATTATAGAATAGAAAAACAAAATAATAGGAAAAATATTATAGGTTAGGTTTAGTAATAGAGCAGAAAGGATAAAATCAGTTAATGTAAGGACAAAATAATATAATTCATTCAATCAAAAATACAGAGAGAATAATATCCAAACAAAAATTACCCCCCAAAATAATATACAATGTTAATGTTATAGAAGTAATGGAGAAAGAACTGAGGCTAGGAGATGTTAAGTTTAATGTTGGTGGTAAACTTTCCATATCTGATGAAGAAAATCCACAGATCCAAGAAGGTGAGCAAACCCAAAACAGGAAGCACCCAAAATATTGATTTCAGGATTTATCATTTTTAAATTTGGTAAGATAAAGAAAAGCTATCATAAAAACAGCCAAAGCAAAATGATACACCACCTAAAGAAACTGACCTAAACATTATAAAAACTATATCTGACAGACAAAGGCCAACAATATACTGAATGGAGAATATATGAAAGCATTTCCTCTAAAATCAGGAACAGGATGAAGATGTCCACTCTCACCATTACTATTCAATATAGTTCTTGAATGTCTAGCAAGAGCAATCAAGCATGATAAGGAAATTAAAGGAATACAAATTTAGGAAAATAAGTCAAACTCTGTTTTTTGATGACATAATCCCATATTTAGGAGACCCAATCACTCCACTAAAGGCTTTCAAAGGTGATAAACAAATTCAGTAAAATAGCAGGATACAATATCAATATATATAAATCAATTGCTTTTCTATACTCCAATCATAAATATGTTGAGAAAGAAATTTTTTAAAAAATGATTCCATTCACAATAGCCTTAAAAAAGAAAAATAGAAAACTTGAGGATAAATATCACTAAGATGTGAAGAACCTACAGTGAAAAATATGAAACACTAAAGAAAGACATTGAAGAAGACCTATAGAAGATGAAAAGAATATGTTCTGGGTAGGCAAAATTAATGTTCATATTACCAAATGTGTTATCCAGATTTAAAGCAATCATCATCAAAATACAATGACATTCTTCATAGAACAGGAAAAAAGTCCTGAGTTTATTTGGAAGAATAAAAGAGAACCAGAATATTCAAGGCAGTCATGAGCAAAAAGAGTTAAGCTAGAGTTATCATAATACAGGATCCCAAATTATACCTCAGAGCTATAGTAACGAAAACAGCATGGTATTGACATGAAAATTGAAATCAAGATCAAAGGAATACAATAAAAGAAAGATATAAATCTACATTGATAGAGTTATCTGATTTACAACAAATGTGCAAACAACATACATTGGAGAAAAAATAGCCTGTTTAACAAATGGTGCTGGGGAAACTGGATATCCTTATGTAAAAGAATGAAACTAGACCCGTATCTCTCACCCTGAACAAGAGTCAACGTGAAGTTGATAAAAGATTTAAAAATCAAACCAGAATCATTGGAACTGCTGTAAGAAAACACAGGCTGAATACTTAAACATATTGGCACAGGGATTGACTTTCTTAACATAATTCCTAAAACAAAAGATATAAAAACAAGTATCAATAAGTGTGATGGCATCTAATTATTAAACTTCTTTTTTTTATTATTTTTAATTTTTTATTGTGGGTTGTTCAAAACATTACAAATTTCTTGACATATCATATTCCACACTTTGATTCAAGTGGGTTATGAACTCCCACCTTCACCCCATACACAGATTGCAGAATCACATCAGTTACACATCCATTGATTTACATATTGCCATACTAATGTCTGTTGTGCTCCGCTGCCTTTCCCATCCTCCACACCCCCCTCCACACCTCTCCCCTCCCCTCCCCTCCTCTCTCTCTCTACCCCCTCCACTGTATAACCCTGAGGGTCTCCTTCCATTACCATGCAATTTCCCTTCTCTCTCGCTGGGGATGTGGCTCAAGTGGTAGCGTGCTTGCCTAGCATGCATGCGGCCCAGGTTCGATCCTCAGCACCACATACAAACAAAGATGTTATTAAACTTCTTCACAGAAAAAGAAACATGAGCTTGAGGGGAAAGCCTACAAAATCGGAAAATATCTTTGTCACCTGCTCCTCTAGCATGGGATTAATATTCAAAATATATAAGGAACTCAGAAAACACAAAACAACAACCTAATTAATAGATGAACAAAACTAAACAGATTCTTCTCAAAAGAAGAAATACAATTGACAAAGAACTCTATGAAAAAAATGATCAACATCTCTAGCAATCAGGGAAATGCAAATAAAAACTGTTTTAGATTTTATCTCACTCCAATCAGATGGTAATCATTAATAATACATATAATAATAGATCCTGAAGAGGTTGCAGGAGAAAAGGTATACTCATATACAGTTAGTAGGACTGCACATTAGTACAAACACTCTGAAAGGCAGTATGGAGATTCCTCAAAAAACTAGGAATGAAATATCTTGTGAAAGAGCTATGTCACTCTTCAATATTTATCCCAAAGAAATAAATATAACATACTAGAGTGCTGCAGACATATCAGTGTTCTTGGAAGTGCAACTCACAGTAGCCAAGTTATGGAACCAGCCCAGGGGTCCATCAACAGATGAATGTATAAAGAACATGTGACATATACAAATAGTGGAGATTTACTCAGTCATAAAGAAAAAAAAATTATGGCATTTGGTTAAAAATGGATAAATTGCAAAGCATCATGCTAAGTGAAATAAGTCAGGATCAGAAAGTAAAGGGTCAACATTTTTTTTTTTATTCAGAAGATAGATAAACATAAGAGGAAAGGACAGGGGTGAGGGAACCTCATGAAGTAGAAAGAAGGTCACTAGAGCATAGGAACAGCCCTGGTATGGAAGAAGAAAGAATGGGAAAGGAGAGGAATGGGAAAGGAGAGAATGGGCTTGACTAAGTTGTGTTGTGTGCATGTATGGATGTACCATGGTGAGTTTCACCTTTGTGTGTGTGCATAGAGTACTAATTTAAGAAAGAAATAGATAGATAGATAGATAGATAGATAAATGTAAGAAAGACCAATAGAGTAAAGGGAAGGAAACAGGGAGAGGAAGGAGGAGAGGTAAAGTGAAATGAAGCTGAACTAATTATATTCCGTGCTAGTATTATTATGTTAAAATAAACCCCATAATTAGGATCAGCTCTAGTGCACTAAGAAAATAATTTAAAAAAAAATTGAGTGGAATTTATTTTGGGCATGTAAGTCTGTTTCAATTTTTTGATAAAAAAAGTAATCTATCATAACAATAATTTAAGGAAAAAAATTATGTATGGTCACATTAATGAGTGAAGAAAAATAATCTATTTGACAAACCCCAAAATATATTCAGCATATATTCAACACATACTCATTGGCTTATATAGTGGAAGAATTAGCTCAACCTGATAAAGAGAATCTGTAAAAAACCCACAACTAATATCAACCCAATAGCAAAAACCTGAACATTTTCACCCTAAGATAAGAAACAGGGTAAATGTCCACTCTAATCACTCCTTTTCAACATAGCACTGTCTTTTATGGACAGTGCAGAAATATTCAAGTTGAGCATATTTTCTTAAATATGTTTTGTAAAATCCACTGTTATTTAAAAATATATTTGACCAGATAATTTGGTAAAACCATACAATTAAAAGCTAACTCTCTGGAGATAGATCCAACAGGGTGGGCTAGATAGAGGGAAGCTGCATTCCGTTGACGCTTCTGGATTCGGGATTCAAATAGTGGGAATACTGTTTCTCTGCAAGTGGTTAGAGGACCCCCAGAACTACTCCACACAGGAATCTCGGCAGCCACATATGAGCAGGTGTCCAAGCCTCAACGTCAATGCAGGACTCTTTGCTGTAGCTCCCACAGCAGAAAACCTGGCAGCAGCCCATGAAAGGAATTCTGGATACCACTCCTGTGTCTATCCCCAGCTACCAGTGGTGTTCCTCCAGTTGCCTTCACCTTGGGGCACTGCAACCACTGCCACAGTCCTCTGTAAATGTTAGCCTGCACCTGGGGACACTGTGCTAGGTCTAGTGATGGTCACCAGCCACAATATTTCACGCCACAGAGTTGCATCTCTCAACTACCTCTAGAGCACCCACACACACACTCGACAGCCTATAGCTAAAAGCAGCCACCTCCACCTTTGGACACCTTCTTCCCCATCATTAGTTCATGCAACTCCCCCAGCTTGGAATACTGGCTGGGGATTAGAAACAACATTAAGTTACCAAAAGTCCCCAAATCCCCTCTCTCCCCAACAGAGGCTAACCTGACACATTGCCTGTGGCTAGGCAACCAGTCTCTGGTCAGTGTGTAGATCACAAAAACAGGTCGCAAAACAGAGGTCTGAACTGCTCAATATAAAACAGCTCTCCCACAAGAGGTGCACAGCTCCCACAGCACAGTGCACAAGATCTCTGGAGACAAAGGTTCCTGATTGGGAAGTAGAAAGGGTGGGGGTGAGTGAGATACAGTTTAGAGACTAAATTAGAAATCAATAATTGCAAGATCCACAGGTGATATAAGGAGATAAGACCAGATGCCCACATCAAACTAGTGAGCCCCAAAAGAGATACTTGGAGTGAAATCTCCTATCAGGGACCAGCAAGTACTATACTCCATCTCCAGCAACCAGGTCCCCAAGACCAACCCTCCCATCCTAATAACCTTTACCATCCTGGGGTTGGTGGTACCAGCACACAGAAAACCACCCCACCTATTAGGTGAGAAGGGAAGATGGAAAGATACTGATCTCCAACAGCAAAAATTCTTATTTTTAAAACCTTCAAGATTTTGCTTTCATTTTTTTCTCCTCTCTCTCTCTCTCTCTCTCTCTCTCTCTCTCTCTCTCTCTCTCTCCTCCTGCCCTCACAATTCCAACGTTTGTGTAACAAAGTACTTTTCATGAATTAGGCTACTGAGGACTGGGATGTTTGAATAGTAAAATACAGTGGTGTTGAATATAACTTTATCTTCTATTTTTACATTTTTTATGTTTCTTAATATTTACCTTTGGTTGTTTTTTGTACTCTATTATCTTCCCATTTACTTGTATCTCTGAAATCACTTTCTCTCTTCTGCTAATAACCAACTTCTTTAGATTCCTCATTCACACTAAGATCTATTAACTCTATATCCTCAACTCCTACACCATCAACATCTCATCCAACACCTCACCATTGGTTCTTTGTCCAACATCAGAAACTGTAGACCCTTTTGCAAACCTACTGTTTATATTGTAGATAAGAATTGAACACCATTTCTGTATATTGAGACAAAACCGAAAATGGCTTAATAGTAGGTGTAGGGTTTAAGGTTGTATATTGTTTGTATTGGGATCTGTTCACCTTGTTCTCCCCCTTGAAGGAGTGGTATTGGAAACTTAAAGGGATGCTATAAGACTACACTGTAATGCCTCGGATCCACAGTGCTAGAAGGGAAGACACAGGAACAACATGAAAGAACAAGGGAAAAAAGTGCCCCCAACAAACAAAGATACTACGTTATTAGAATCCATGGCCAGCACAACAGAAGAAATTTCAGAGAAGGAGTTCATTATGTACATAATTAAAATGTTCTGTGAATTAGAGGATGATGAAAGAGAGCAAATACAGGCAGCAAAAGATCATTTCAATAAAGAGCTACATGAGCAAATTCAGGAAGCAAAAGATTGCTTCAATAAGCAGATAGAGCTTCTGAGAAAAAAGAAAGAAAAGGAAGGAAGGAAAGAAGGAAGGAAGGAAGGAAGGAAGGAAGGAAGGAAGGAAGGAAGGAAGGAAGGAAGGAAGAATCAGAAATCCTTAAAATGAAAGAAACAATAAACCAAATTAAAAATTCAATAGAAAACATCACCAACAGATTAGATCACTGGGAAGACAGGACCTCAGACAATGAACAAAATACATAATCTTGAAAAGAATTTGACCACACAGTAAAATGGTAAGAAACCATGGGCAGAATATTCAAGAAATATGGGATAGCACAAAAGACTGAAGTTAAGAATAATTCAGATAGAGGAAGGCATAGAGTTCCAAACCAAAGGAATGAACAATCTATTCAATAAAATAATATCAAAAAAATTTCCAAACATGAAGAATGAATTAGAAAAACCACATACAAAAGCCTTACAGAATGCCAAATGTACAAAATCACACCAGTCCCACTCCAAGACACTCTATAAGGGAAATGCCTTGCATACAGAATAAGAGGACTATTAAAAGCCACAAGAGAAACAAATCAGATTATATATAGGGGGAAACCTATTAAGATATCTTCAGATTTTTCAACCCAGACCCCCAAAACCAGAAGATCCTAGGACAACATATATTAATCTCTGAAAGAAAATGGATGGCAACTAAGAATCTTACATCCAGCAAAATTAAACTTTAGATTTGACAACAAAATAAACACCATCATAAACAAAAGTTAAAATAATTTACAACTAGAAAGCCTGCACTATGGAACGTCCTTAATAAAACATTCCATGGGGAGCAAATAAAAAACAAAAATGGAAATCATCAAAGGGAGTAATTACACTAAAGGAAATAATAATCAAAGGACAAACCAAGTCAAATTAAATGCCAAAAATAAACAAATATGACTTGGAATATAAATCGTATCTCAATAATAACCCTGATGTTAATAGTCTAAAATCACCACTAGAAGGTTGTATTTTTTAAAAAAAGACCCAACGATATTTGCCTTTGAAAGACTTGTCTCATAGAAAAATTCTGAAGGTGAAAGGTTGGGAAAAGTCATACCACTCACATGAACTGTAGAAGCAAGCAGGTATTTACATCCTCATATCAAATAAAGTAGACTTCGAACCAAATTTAATGAGAAGAGATAAAGAAGGACATTTCATACTGCTTAAGGGAACTATACATCAACAAGACATAACAATTTTAAATATATATGTCTCAAACAGTGGACCATCTATATTCATTAAATAAACTCTTCTCAATTTCAAGAGTCAAATAGACCACAACATAATAAATCTGGATGACTTTAACATACCTATTTCACCACTGGATAGATCTTCCAAACAAAAGCTAAACATAGAAACTATAGAACTCAATAATACAATCAATAACATAGACTTAAATTACATATATAGAATATTTCATCCTTCATTGAGAAAATATACTTTCTTCTCAGAAACACACAGATCTTTCTCTAAAATGGACCATATATTATTCCACAAAGCAACTCATAGTAAATACAAAAAAAAAATAGAGATACTGCCCTGCATTCTATAATATTATAATGGAATGAAATGAGAAATCCATGATAAAATGAAAAATAGAAGCTTCTCCCAAACTTGGAGACTAAGTAACATGCTATTGAATGAACAATGGATTACAAAAGACATCAAAAAGGAGATTAAAAAATTCTTAGAGGTAAATGAGAACACTGATACAACATATTGAAATTTCTGGGACACTGTAAAGGCAGTCCAAAGAGGAAAGTTTGTTGCATGGAGTTCATTCCTCAAAAGAAGAAGAAGTCAACAAATAAGTGACCAAAGGTTACACCTCAAAGTCCTAGAAACAGAAGAATAAATCAATACCAAAAGCAATATAAGACTGAGAAATAATTAAAATCAGAGCTAAATCAATAAAATTGGAACCAACAATAAAAAATTGATAAAATAAAAAGTTAATTATTTAAAAAAATAAGTAAAAATGATAAACACTTACCCATGGCAATGAGGAGAAGCATTGAGAAAACTCAAATTACTAACATATGTAATAAAAAAGGAAATATCACAACAGACACTACAGAATACAGAAGATAATTAGAAATTATTTAGGAAAATTATATTCACAGTAAAATAAAGGACATCAATAAATTTCTAGCATCATATGGTTTTCCCCAATTGAATCAGGATGATATATACAAATTAAACAGATAAATTTCAAAAAATGAAATATAACATGTCATCAGAAGCCTACCAACCAAAAAAAGCCCAGGACCAGATGGATACACAGCTGAGTTATACAAGACCATCAAAGGAGAACTAATACCAATATTCCTCAAATTAATTCATGAAATATAAAAAGAGAGAACACTTCCAAACTCATTTATGAGGCTAATATCATCCTGATTCCAAAACCAGGAAAAGACACATCAAAGAAAAAAAGTTCAGACCAATATCTCTAATGAATATAGATAGAAAACTTCTCAATAAAATTCTGGCAAATCAAATACAAAAACATAGCAAAGAGATAGTTCATGGTAGTTCACCATGATCAAGTGGGGTTCATCCCAGGGATGCAAAGTTGGTTCAACTTATGAAAATCAATAAATTTAATTCATCACATCAATACACTTAAAGACAAGAATCATATGATAATCTGCATAGATGCAGAAAAAGCATTTGGCAAAATAAAGCACCCTTCATGTTCAAAATAGTAGCAAAAGTAGGGATAACAGGAACATATCTCAACATTTTAAAAGCTATCTATGCTAAGCCCCAGTCCCACATCATTCAAAATGGAGAAATAGTCAAAGAATTTCCTCTAAAAACTGGAACAAGACAGGAATACCCTCTTTCACCACTACTATTTAACTAGTTCTTGAAAATCTAGCCAGAGTAATTAGAAATATGAAAGAAATTAAAGGGATACACATAGGAAAAGAACTCAAATTGTCACTATTTCCTGACAGTATGATTCAATACCTAGAGGATCCAAAAAATTCCACCAGAAAACTTCTAGAACTAATAAATGAGTTCAGCAAAGGAGCAAGATATAAAATAAGCACCAATAAATCAAAGTATTTCTGTACATCACTGATAAGCCTTCTGAAAGACAAACTAAGAAAACTTCTCCATTTACAATAGCCTCAAAAAAGTAAAAATAAAATATTTGGGAATCAAGTTAATGAAAGAAGTGAAAGGCCTCTACAGGGATAACTACAAAATGCTGAATAAATAATTTAAAGAAGACCTTAAAAGATGGATCTCCCTTTTTCTTTTGATAGGCAGATTTAATATTGTCAAAATGACCATACTACCAAAAGTACTATAGAGATTTAATGTAATTACAATCAAAATCCCAATAACATTCCTCATAAAAATAGAAAAACAGTCATGAAATTCATCTGGAAAATAAAAAGAGACCTAGAATAGCTAAAGCAGTCCTTAGTAAGAAGAGCAAAGCAGGTGGCATCACTACACCAGACCTTAAACTATACTACAGAACAATAGTAACAACAACAGCATGGTATTGGTATCAAAAAGACATGTAGACCAATGGTACAGAATAGAGGACATAAAGACAAACCCACATAAATATAGTTATCTCATATTAGACAAAGGAGCCAAAAACAAATATGGGAGAAAGGATAACAGCTCCAACAAATGGTGCTGGGAAAACTGGAAATCCATATGCAAAAAAATGAAATTAAGACCCTATCTCTCACCATGCACAAACTCAACTCAAAGTGGACCAAGGACCTAGGAATTAGACCAGAGACCCTGAGCCTAATAGAAAAAAAAAAGTTTGACCAAATCTTCATCATGTGTGATTAGGCCCCAATTCCTTTAATAAGACTCCTATAACATAAGAAACAAAATAAAGAATCAATAAGTGGGATGGATCAAAATTAAAAAGCTTCTTCTCAGAAAAATATATATTCAGAGAGGTGAATAGAGAGCCTACAGAGTGGAAGCAAATTTTTACCACATGCACATCAGATAGAGGACTAATTTCTAGGATATATAAAGAAATAAAAAATCTTAAAAACAAAAACCAAATAACCCAATCAATAAATATATAAAAACATTTCAAGATCTCTAGTAATTAGGAAATGCAAATCAAAATTACTATAAGATTTTATTCCAGTCAGAATGGCAGATATTAAGAATATAGACAACAATAAGTTTTAGCGAGGCTGTTGGGAGAAAGGCACACTCAAACATTGCTGGTGGGACTGTAAATTGGTGCAATGAATCTGAAAAAAGTATGGCTATTCTTTGGAAAAAATAGAATGGAACCACCATTTGACCCCACTATTCCATTTCTTGGTTTATACCCAAAAAACTTAAAAAACAGCATACTATATTAACACAGCCACATCAATGTTTATAGCAGCACAATTCACAATAGCTAAATTGTGGAACCAAACTAGATGACCTTTAGTAGATGAATGGATAAAGAAAGTGTGGTATACATACACAATGGAATATTACTCAGCATTAAAATAGAATAAAATAATGACATTTGCAGGTAAATGGATGGAACTGTAGAAATATTATGATAAGTGAAGTAAGCCAATCCCTCAATCCAAAAGGTGAAAGTTTTTTTCTGATATGAGGATGCTGATTCATAAAGCAGATGGCAGGAGGCATGGGAGGAATGGAGGAAATTTTGATATAGCAAAGGGGAGGGAGGAGAAGAGAGGGAGTAGGGGCATAGGAAAGACAGTGGAATGAAATGGACATCATTACCTCAATTACCTGTATGAAGACATGAATGGTGTGACTCTTCTTTGTACAACCAGAGACATGAAAAATTGTGCTAAATATATGTACTGTGAATTGAATTGCATTCTGATGTCATATATAACAAATTAGAATAATTTTTTAAAGAGAGAGTGAAAGAGAGAGAATTTTTTTTAATATTTATTTTTTAGGTTTTTTTTTTTGGCAGACACAACATCTTTGTTTGTATGTGGTGCTAAGGATTGAACCTGGGCCGCACGCATGCCAGGCGAGCACGCTACGCTTGAGCCACATCCCCAGCCAGAATATTTTTTTTTTTAAATGAAAGAAAAAGTTTAGGTAAGTGCTTTGGAGTGATATTAGCCAAATTGAATTTTTGTATTGTGTGCATGTATGGATATGTAAGAATGAATCCCATCAAGATGTAAAAATATAATGGGCTAATTAAACAAAAGTGAAAAAGAAAAAGAAAAAAAAATACTCTTTGGAGATTTTAATCATGAATACAATCAAAGCAGAACATTCAATGGCTAGTCAGACACTGTGGTCACAACTGTACTTATTCATGGAAAAATATGTAACATTTTAGAAGAAATATATTTAGATGTCTGGGTTACATAATCAAAGGGAACAGTGATGAAGGTCACCCAAGCACATAATCCAGCTGAATGCCTTCTAAAGCCAAGTCCAGGAATCATTGTATCATCATGTACGTGCTGTATATAATTTGTGAAATAACTGCAGCCTGTTGATAGTGTCAGCATATTACATATAGATTTTGTATATTTGTCCTCCAAAATACTTTGGGTCAGATGTGTTTGGAACTTTAAGCATTTTTTAAATCTGTTTATATTTGTCATTTGGAGTATTCACATATACATACATAATAAAAAGTCTTAGGGAGAGAATCCAAGTTTAATTTTGAAATTCATTTTGTTTCATATATACCTTAAATGCATAGCATGAAAATGATTTTACAAAATACTCTCAGTGTTCCTGCTTTTTGACTGTGACCTGTTACTCGATGTCTGGTGTGGATTTTTCCAAAGAGTTTACTGATTTTGTGGCATTACAAACTTTATATATTAGGGGTACTCAACTTGTTTTTAAAAATCAAACATTATTGCCTTATGTACATATATAACTATATGACCAGTGAGATTCTACACCATGTATAACCAGAAGAATGAGAAATTATAATCTATTATATATGATATATTAAAGTGAATTCATATATAACTAATTAAAACAAATTTAAAAATATGAGAAAAGTAAAAAAAAATAGAAATGTGAATGAATGATAACATAAGAAGAGAAGAAGATGTATAATTAGTGTAAACAATTAGATACTCATACACCATAGCAAGAAATCAAGGTATAAAGTAGTAATTTTAAAATTAAAGAAAAAAGTATTGTAAATTGGTTTTTATGTCTAAGACAGGACTTTGTGTGCAACTGTAAGGAAGAAGAAGAATGTCAGTTGTATTATAATTGTGCTGTTTAGTTTTCCCATTAAGTGTATACATCACATCAATAAACACGTTAGTGTATGACAATCCAAATAACTGATGTACACATAATATATACATTTGCATATATGTCTATATAAGCATAATAAATTAAAAAGGTTACCTGAAGACATATAGAGAGAGGAAAAACAGTATTCTATCTCATTTATAGGTATCTTTTTAAAACAGGAAGAATACTTTCATAGAAATTTCACCAAAAGCCTGCTGCTTTATATAAGATGATAAAAAAAGGTGTGTGTGTGTGTGTGTGTGTGTGTGTGTGTGTGTGTGTGTGAATAAGATGGTCATTATTTCTTGGGTGTCAATTATTAAGACAGAATAGTGATTACTAACACTTTCAAAGGTTCATGGCACTTTACACAATGTATTATTGTATCTAATGCTATTAATTTAGTAAAATTATTCTAAATATGAGTGATTTTCAAAGATAAACACTAACTTCATTGCATGTTTGTAGCTTAAATAAATATTGATTTCAGTCTCCTATTTTCAGTTTTCCAGACTTCAATGATCGTATAGTGTCTTGACACTGGAATTATTTTTTATTTGTTCTTTTTAGTTATATAGGACAGTAGAATTATTTTGCCATAACTATAAAAGCAGGGAATATACCTTGTTCAATTTCAGTCCCCAACACCTTTCCTTCTCCTTCCTTTCTCCCACACCTTGCTCACTTCCCTCTATTGATCTTTCTGCAATTTACTCATGGTTATTTTTAAATTAATTTCTTATGGATGAGCATGTTGATAAGATTCACTGTGGCTATGGAATTTTTTAAAAATATGCACCAGATTCAAATAAACAATGAAATTTAAGAACCATAGATAGATACATACCTTATTGATATGTGACCCAAAGTAACATATACCAGATTTAAGACTTATTTTTACACATTAACCCAAATTTAGTATATGTTATCATCTTGTTTCTTGTTTTCAACATTTGTTACAGACTCTAGAAAACTGCACTTGAAAAGCAAGGATAAAAAAGAATGTATGTGTAAATTAACAGCTTTTCAGAAAGAGTCTTTGGTCTCTGACAGCTGAATTAAATACTGGGCTCTTCCGTCAAGTAATATGTTGATATTTACTTGATATAGTTTGTGCTAATAATTGATGTTTAATTAGGTATTTCTATCCTTTCCATATAAACATAATAAAAATAGTAATAAAACTAAAAATTACTCATGGTTAATTTAATTCAGTGGAACAAAAATAACAGGGTTCAAATAATATTCAGTAACATAGGCAACAGTGAAGATTAGGAGCAGCAACACCAAAGGAAAAAATAAAAAAGAAGGCAAAAAATCATAAATCATGGAAGAAGGAAATGTAATTCCAAGCAAAATGTATATGACTATCTTATATCATTTTCTTTCAGCTTAGTGTTCTTTTATTTTAATTAAAGATAGTTTATACTGCCTTGAATAGTATAAATGTGCTTGATACTTCTAATAATTTTGATATAGCAGTAGAGAGAACTCATGCATGCAAAGTAGTTAATTAACTGAAAGGGCAATTACCAAGCAGACAAGATGTTCCAGAACAAGTTCATGAATCATTACCTTAAGTTTCATATATACAACCTAATAACTAAAACCTCTTTTTTTCAAAATAGATTGGTGGGCAAATAAGTTTACAAAAGACCAATCCTCTGAATTTTTCTGAGTTTCTATTTGTCTTAAAGTAATATGAATTATATTTGATATATGAATTATATTTGATATATCTTTCACTTTGACTTCATTACACATAAAGTAATGAAGTCAAAGTGAAAGATATTAAACATTCCTACTCGGGATAGAAACGCTAAACAATTCTTAGTTTTACCTGTGTGTCTATATGAATCTATACCTTTTATATGCACCCATTTACTTTTGAATACTTGATACCCTACTTTGGGAATTCAGGCAGACAGAGTTCTGTCTTAGTTATATAACATTTAGAATCCAGATTTTGCATCTTCTCCACCTGAGGCTGGAAGACCACTACTCCACAGCTAAGGAAGCACAGATTCTTGTCTGGAATTTTGATAGATGATCAAGAAATATGAATTTCAAAAGGAAGATAGGTATTTTTCAGTGTTGTGATAACAAGTATAGCTAAGCCGTAGCCGTGTGGCAGTAGTAGTGTAAATCCAAGGAAAAGGGTATCAGTGGCAATACTCAGACCCAACTATATCTGGAGTGTTAAATGGGCTGTACTACAGCTGAAATCTCTTGGTTCTTCCTTCAGTTTAACTCCAACTCATTCATTTACAAGAACAGAATCTTTATACTCCACCTGTGTATATGTCAAAATACACTCCACTGTCATGTATATCTAAAAAGAACAAATTTAAAAAAAAAAAGATTAGACACACAAATGAGAAATAGAAAAGAAACAAATATTATTAATATGGCAAAAAATCTAACTCCCAAGGTGAATAATGATGGTAAAAAATAAATATGGATATTGAAAATAGTCCCAAGAAAAGCCACAAAAATGACAGGAACAACAAGAGTAAAATGACCTCACCTGTAATGATATACACAGACTGAAGTGAAAAGATGATGAATAATTGTCCAAGTAAATGAAACGTGAAAGTAAGCAGGAGTAGTTGTACTTATATTCAGAGTAATTGATAGTAGGTGAAAATTAGAGGAGAAAACATCAATATATATTGATCAGGAAGAAATTCACAAAGAAGATAAAACAATCACAAATATTAGCACACTGAAAGTTGTTAGTAATTCTGAAGCCATAATATATATCTCAATAATTGAAAAAGCAGATCAAGAAGAAGTGACTGCTAAAATTTTGCAGATTTTAAAATAATAATATGACAATACTCTTCAAACTATTCCATAATTCAAATGGAAGTTACCCTTTCATCTACACTTATTTTATGAAACCATTATTTGCTTCCCAAACTCATAAGGACACAAAAACAAATACAAAGAGGAAGGGAAAAAAGGAATAAACTTATAGACCAATATCACTGATAAACACAGATGCAAAAACCTCAACAAAATACTTGAAAATAAAATTCAACATCACCATGATCATGTTGGTTTCATTTCAGGGATTCAAGTATATCTTAATCAACACAAATCTATAAATTTAATACTGTACACAAATAGAATTATGGATAAAAATCACATGATCATCTCAAAAACTTCAGAAAAAATCCTTTGATAAAATACAAGTTTTCATAATAAAAGTACTGAGTAAATTCGATTTACAGGAATCATATCTCACATGACAAATCCATAGCCAACATCATACCAAGTGCAGGAAAACAGAACACATTTCCTCTCTGATCAGGAATAAAACAAGCTTACCACACTCTTATTCATATTAGTACTAAGAATTTTAAACCAGGCAATTAGGGAAAAGAAAAAATTAGAAGTTATGCAAATAGTAAATGAAGAAGTCAAATTATTCCTTTTTGTTGATGATATGATTCTATACACTGAGAACCTTAAACACTGCACCAAAAGACTCTTGATCTGATAACTAAACTCAGCAAAGTAGCAGGATAAAAATGAAGTCTCTGAGTAGGAAGTGAGCAAAGAAATCCAAGACACAATAGTCTCAAACAATTAAAATAGCTAGGAATTTACTTAACCAAGGAGGTGAAATAAATCTACAATAAAACTACAAAACTCTGAAAAAAGAAACATAGGACAATAGAGGGTGGTAAGACCCCCATGTTCTTAGATTGGAAGAATTATTATTAATTAATAACTAAAAGAAATGTATAAATTAAATGCAATCTCCATGAGCATACCAATTACTTATTCCAAATAAGTATAAAATATATTTTTTATAAAAGCACAAAATATCCCAAATAGAAAAAGAAATCATGATCAGGAAGGGAAATGTTGGAGGCATACAGTACTTGGTCTGAAAACATACTACAGAGTCATAGTAACAAAACAGCATATTATTGGCATTGTAGACCAATGAAACAAAACAGCGAACTCAGAAATAAGCCAACATCTACAACAGGTCCTCTACAAAGATTCTAAAACATACATTGGATAAAAGACAGCCTACTCACAAAATGGTTCTGGCAAAACTGAATATCCATATAGAGAAGATTGAAACAGAATCCAATCATGCACCTTGTACAAAAATCAACCGAAAATGGAGAAAGGCCTTAAAGTAAGACCTGAATCTTAGCAACTATTAGAAGAAAACATAGTAAGTACACTTCAGGATATTTGTATGGTAAGTGATTTCATGAGTATGGCTTCCAAAATTCAGGAAATGAGGAAAAATTGACAGAAGATTACATTAAATTAAAATTTATGCAACAGCAAAAGAACAACCTACAGTGACTTCCTTCCTCCATATACCTGTATACAGTTTCTATCCCCTCCCAGTAATTAAACAATTAACCCATCCAATTGATTACTCCAGTGATAAGGTTACAGCTTTCATGTTCCAATCACTCTCCAAAAGGTCTACCTCTGAACAATGCTGCCCCTGGGACAAAGTTTTCAACTTAAGAGCTTTGGGGAAACATACCAAAATACAACAGAAAACTCACATATTACCCAGATGTCCCATTCTTGAGTATACAACCAAAAAAAAAAAAAGCATAGAAAAGAGATACCTGCATATAAATGTTTATGGTGGCTTTGTTGACAATAGGTTAGATATGAAATCAGCCCATGTGCCTATCAAGAGATAATTGAATAAAGAAAATATTTTGTATGTATGCAGTAGAATATTATTCATCAACAAAGAAAAATAAAATCATATTACTTGGAGGAAAGTTATTCCAAGTGAAAGACATCATGTTAAGAGAAATAAGACACACAAAAAAACAAGTTTTACAAGTTCTCCCATATATGAAAATTTAAAAAAAAATTAAAATGACTTGCAAGTGAAGAGACTTTAAGGGACAGGAAAGGATATCAGATAAAGAAGGGAAAGAAATAGGGAAAGAGATGGCAGAAGGCAGGGTAGATGTGACCAAGGCATGATATTTTCAGTTTGTAAATGTTGCAGTAAAAATCCATTAATTTGCACAATTAATAAGTGATAATAATTATTTTGAAAATGGTTCTAGTAGTTATTATATTAATAATTTTCCTCACTAAAACCAAACAATAAATGTTATTTGAATCAAAAAGATTAAGGCATAACTCTTTTGGTCTTTATAAATTTGTTCCATGTTACAATTATATTTTATGATCATTAGTATTTAATCTCATTCCATATGCCCCTGCATTTATATGACTTTCACAGACTGCTATGTCTGCATATATTTTGTAAATGTGGCAAAATTTCTCCCTTATTGGTCTAAATATTTTCTGTCTAATATGGATGTTATCAGTAACAAGTAACTACTTAATTTTTTATTGGTTCATTGTACTTATATTGGGCTTTGTTATGCCACATCTGTGTGTGCATACAACATAATTTGATCAATGTCATTCCCCACTGCCTTCCTTATGCCTCTTAACTCTCTCTCCATGATCTGCTTACTCTTCTCTACTGATCTCTTTTCTATTGCTATTATCATTACTATTATTCTTACTTTTAAAATAAATATATTTATTATATATAAGCAGGATTCATTATAGTATATTCACACAATATGAACATATATATGAACACCACATAAAGTTTAAACTAATAAAATATAAACATCCAGTTCCTTTGTTACATGTGCCCCATTTCAAATATTCACTAGCCACATGTAGCTAATAACTACCATAATGGACAATGCAGACATAGAGCATGACCCCAGCCTCAGAATGTTCCCTTGAGCAGCACTAATCTAAATCCTTTATGATAAGTCAATGATTTTCCCAATGATTACTTCATAAATCAAGACTTAAGTTCTTTGGCACATTTTGACTGTTACTAGTTTCAGTTATGCCCTGAACAGTAGTCATTAAAGCAAATAAAAAAAGAAACAATCAAAGAAAAAAGTGTAAGGAAAAAAAGAAAGAAAACCTCAAAGAAGGATGTGAGATTTTCAACAATATGAATTTTTCTCATTTTATAAATTTTTTTAAAATACTTATTTTTTAGATGTAGTTGGACAGTTGGACACAATACGTTAAATATATATATATATATATATATATATATATATATATATATATATATATATATATATATTTTATGTTGCTGAGGATCAAACCCAGGGCCTCGCACATGCAAATCGAGCATTCTACCATTGAGCCACAACCCCAGTTCTCATTTTATATTTTTAGGTTTTATTTGTGTGTGTGTGCACACACACATGTGTGCACTTACATTTTTGCTTAAGTTAATCAGTGTAGTTTTTTTTTAACCAATAAATTAGCACCTAAAAATGAGATGTCTTAAAAGATAGACCTAATATCTGTAATTGACAAATATTTTGTCACTTTAAACTCTTCCATACTTAGCTTAAAGGAAGAAGATCCTTTATATAGCAGAATACAGCAACTGACTGAACTCTTGGCTGCAAATCTTTGGACTTGGTCCTCACATGCTTTGTGATTTTGTCACTTTAGGGGATTAGTTAGAATCCTAATCATATCATTTGTATCTCTGATTCTACACATGCTGGAAGCATGTTCTACTTTTCAGGTTAGCAAGCTAATAAATTACTTCCTATTATTAACCTAATTTAACATGGTTTCCTTCAAGAGCCAGCAGGAGATTACTAGCCAACACAAACATTGCATAAATCATGAAAGCACAGGAGAAGAATTCAGAAGCACGCTGAGGAATATCAGATTTTTTTACATGCCCTGGATCATTAATTGTGAGGGAATGATGTTGCAAGCACTGGAGAGTAATAGGTCTATATCAGAAATAACCAAAGGCTGCAGGGGTTTGTTTTAGTTCAGAAACTTCCTCTATCCCTAGTAAACACTTTGGAGCTCAGCTCTGGAGCACCACTAAAACTATACAGAAGAAAATAACCACTCAGGTATAAATTTGTCTGAAACAATGTAATTCTTCTACTTATTCTTTCTGTCCACTTGTTCCTTGAGACTCTCTCCTTGGCAATTGTGATTTTTACTTCCACCCTGTTGTTTCTGCTTCCTCTGTAGAATTTCATTTTACAATCATTTTTTCTTTCTTTCTTGCCCTTAAAATCACGTGCTCCCCAAAATTCTAACTAAAAAAGAAATGGATGCATGTTTCCCTATATCTTAATTTGTACCTTCCATCATCCATTCAACCCCTTTTCTCATTGCTGCTCTTCAGCCCTCATCTCTCCTCTAGTGTGTGCATGTGTCTTAGTCTGCCTACCTGAATCCTGGACACAGCCTGTTCAACCCCAGCAGCCTCACTCCCAGACGTGAGACTCCTCGTTTACTAGTTAGCCCTTCAGTACCATCAGAAGCCTGCAGACCATTGTTAAGTGGTCTTTCCTTCTCATTCTTCACTTTCAATAGCAACAAAATTTATTCAAATCTATATTTATTTATTTTTCCTCATTCCTCCTTTCAATTTCTTTTGAAACTATCGCATTCTAGTCTAGATTTTTGAACAGGTAAAGCATCCTCTCTACAGCCAATATTGTCTTTTGTTTTCTGTCATTTTCTACCTAGAAGTCCTTCAGTGCATCCCTGTACATTTTTGGATAATACCAGGATAGCATGCTGTGGCTCATCTATTATCTCCTGCATCTTTCCCATTCTTACTTGTCAACAGGTACAGCGTGATCCAATTATTCTTTTTTGTACTTGAAATCTACTCAGTCACCTTTTCATATGTAGATCTTAAAATTCCACACTCTCTCTCTTCACCAGCCAAACTTGTCTGTCTTGTTTTATAGTAATAGCAACATATCTCTTTCAGCTTTTCTTCTGAAGTGCCTTCCATATATTGGTCAAAGTCAAGTGCACCCATTCTTTCTTGTACCACTGTCCTCTATGCCTGACATTGTTAGCACCCTTAGCATATAATACAATCATTTGTTCTCAAAACTGTCTTCCCTTCTTGCCTAATTTCATCAATCATTGGAGTTATTTGATTAATGATATCTACAACCAAGCACAGTATATGGCATGCAGATTTTTCTTAGTAAAACTATCATTCATGTTAAGACAGTGACATTTGAAGTAAATAATATAAACAAACATATTCATCCACCTATATTGACATGCATAATAAACTTCTGTCCTCTATATTGAACTTACCAAGGTCAAAGCCTCAAATAGTAGAAAAAATTATTATGAAAAAATAAGAAAACTATGCTCTTTGTTACTGTGGTATGTTAACTCCTTTATATAAATTAACCTACATTTAATTTTCCTAACATTCTTATTTCCTACAGTGTAGTTTCTCATAGAAGATTAAGAATGATTTCTTAATATTAAATCTATTGATAAACACAAATATGCCACATACTTTTCTTATTAACATTAACAATGCCTTGACATCTATCTGAATATTATGTTCACAGTTATTTACTGGAGAGGCCTGTGGCATTGAGTCTACTGAGCCTAGCTTCTCTCTCTCCTCTACTGCTAATTTTGGAAACCGCAGGTGTCAGGTCTTCTTCAGATTTTTCCAGGCATAAGGTATCTCTCAACTCAGGTTGTTCAAATGCTTATGCTCCCTCAGCCTGGATACACCCTGATTGCAAGCCCACTGCTATTCTTAACCTGCTAATTGGCTCTTCCATTTTAAATATCAGCCTGTCTGTCCCTTCTTCAAAATATTCTTCCTTCAGCCATTGTAGATGTTAACGTCTAGGATTTATATTGTACAGCAAGTACAATTTCCTGTATGATTCTCATCACAGTTTGTAGTTGAATATTTATTTGTGTGAATATTAGTTTAATGTTAATATCCCCCACTTTGTTTATTATAATGCTCAACATAATGACCAGAAAGCAGGATGTGTTCAATAAATTTTGAAGAAATAAAAACATCCCGATTAGACATAAATCTTTATGAAATAAACTCAACAGTAATCAATCTGTAGCTCCAAACAAAGTAAACCAAAGACAATGAAATTAGTATACATTTATTTTTATATTTAATGTTATTTTCTAATGGAGGAAAAGATTTCAAGGCATCTATTGCTCTATTTCTAGGGATATAATAAATAGTAAACCACACATAGAAACATTAGAAATCCTAGAGGAAAGGAATTGATTATATTTCATTCTGGAACTCCTATGATGAATGTCTGATTTTTTAATGAAAGAAAACAAACAAAACAGAACAAAACTGAATGTATCTAAAGGACCTATATGCTTCCTTTTGAAATTAAAAAATGTTATTTTATTAGGTCCAATATAAATAAGTCTTCAAATATTCATTGAATACATATCAATCAAATAACAGAACAGATTTTTTTTCTGAATACAATAGGGCTATGTTAAAAATTTTTCTTTCTTAATCTAAAAAAAAATGATAAAATATATGAGTGAATACTAATAAAGAAATAACATTTTTGGAATAAATATATCTATTTTATAATTAAGAAACACCTTAAAATGTTTCTAGACATTTAGAAATATTCATCTTTACATTCTCAAAAAGATATTGAAACATAGTCAAAGAACACTTTTGTTTATTTCCAGAAGGGATATTAAAAAAAATATTAGCTACTCCAAATCTTGTTTTTATACAAAGAAAAACCTGAAATAAGATAATGACTAAAAAAACAGTAGGCAACATTTATAAAGACACTTCGATTAACAATTAGAAATGGTCTACAAATATTAAAATTGACAATATAGTAAAACTGAGCTGGAATCACTGAAAGATAATTCACTGGGGGCAAAGAAAGTAAGGGAAGATAATGGGACAGGGAAGCCATTTCAAACTAGCAGCCAGCCCCAGTCCCTTCTGAAGAAGGTGAACTGGTCATGAGCCCTGGCAAGGAGAATCTACAGTCTCATAACCTGATGATTGGAAAACAAGGATTTCAATTTCCTCCAGGTGTACAATTGGAAAGGAGATATTTCAAGAAAGCCAGAATACTTGACAATGAAATAAAAGTTTAATATACCTATCACCCTAAATAAGTAACAAGGAAGCTGTATACAATTAAATGTTTGTGCAAGTTAAAAAAAAATCTGTAGGAAATTAAAACCCCAAAGTGCAATCCAGGTGAAAGATATATTAGATTTATTTTTAGTTGTTGTTATATTAAATATATGGAATCAGTTGTTAGGAATTAATTGCTAGCAGTTTTTCAAAATTATTAAGCATTTTGTTGTCTGCAGATAAAAAGATATATGGCTCTGTGTTTTATTTCTAAAACTATAGTTTGAAAGGACCGCAACAAAATCCTCAATTCACTCAACTCACTCACACACCATTAAAGAACAGCATTATGCAAACTCTTAGAAAGTATGACAGGATCAAGTCTCCTTGGAATAGAGTATGTAAACAAAAGAAGTAAGCAAATTTGCAAAAATAAACTCAAACTAAAAGCAATTAGATAAATTAAACAATGCAATATGTGGTTAAGAATAATTAAAAATAGATGGTTTAGGAGAATTTTTAAAAAAAATGGAAGTAAAAACAAGAAAGGATGAGCCATTATATAAAAAAAAAATTTTAAAAAGTAGAATGCTAATAGCTAATAGTATCTTCAATTTTATATGCATATTTAAATGAAGAGGCTGAGGTCACAAGGACTAATTTTAGATGGACAATTCATTAGTAAGCCATAAATAAACAGAATAAAATAATGCCAAAAAAGAATTTTCAGAATCAATAAATGGGTCAGTAGCAAATTAAAAAAAAAATAATAGGCAGGGTGTTTATATAATTAAGCTTAAAATTCCAATTCAGAAAAAAAATACTGATTTCAGACCTTTGTGATTAAACTGTGTCCCTGAAAACCCCAAATACACTGAAGTCCTAATCCCTAGGACATCAAAATGTGTCATTCTTGGAAAAAGTCTCTTTACAGAGGTAATTATGTTAATATATTTCTAAGATGGATTCCAATCCAAACAACTTTTAAATAAAGGAGAAATTAGCACACAGAGATGCACAAAGATAAATTACACTCAATGTATAAAGTATTTCTTGTATTTGCAATATTTAATAACTGCCCATGTGGAGAACAACACATGAACTGGATGATGACTGTAGTCATTAAGAAAATCAAATTAGAAAGTAAAAATGGGATTGAAATAATGAGAAACAAAAACATTGGTAAATGTGGATAATTTTAAGTAAGATATAAGGTTTAAATGATTTCAATAATAATGTAAAATATATAAATAACTTAATGAAGAAAAACATGCCAGACAAATATAATATGAAAAAAGAAAAATAAATTCTGTTTATCCTAAGGCTTTGTATTAAGATAACTGTAAATGTGTCAACTTTAAATTGCATTAAGATGTTAGCAAAGTAGTTTAATGTTATAAATAAGCATATACTTTTCTACATGAATCTTAATAGCAATTATAAGAAGAATGATTACTTGGGATTTAAAAGTAACAATAAATTAAGCATGTTAAAAAATAGAAAACAAAATAAAATTTGACATTTCTTCTACTTTGGAGATATGTTTTTACATACAAAATAAAAAACATATGCAAAAAATGAGAGTCACAAACTATGTCAAAAACATAAAACATACAACTTCCAGTACAGCAGAGGTAAATCCCTAGAGAAGCAATTACAAGGGAACAAAGAGGATAAATAAAAAAAAGTAGATAAAAATCTGTAGAAGAGAAATACAAAATAAATTACAATAATTAATGAAAATGCAAATAAAAATAAATATAAAAGATTGAAAATATTGCACTGAAAATAGAAATTGTCAGAGTGAATAAACTAATGAAAAGTTAAATTTTTATTCTATGTGATAATGAAAGACAGAGGATAAATGGCATTTCCATAACAGTGTAGACAAAATACTCAAGAATATTTGACCAAGAAAAACTTGATATAAAAATGTAAAGAAAGGCACTGTTGTAGATAGACGATTTAATTATAAACGTAAAACTTAGATGAAACATATAATTTTGAACTCTACTCCAGAACTTAACTTGAAGGTATAAAATCAAAAAATTGATATATATGAAATTGCAATAAAATATTTTATCACCTATCACACAAATGAAAGCACACATGTGCAATATTTGAATTAAGAGTGCAATGATCCTACCTTGTCATTTTTGATTATTAATATGACTTGGCGTTATGTCAGAAAAAAAGTACAATATTCCATTAAAATAACATAACCACCATTTTGCCCAGTTATCCCACTCATCAGTTTCTACCCAAAGGATTTAAAATCAACACACTACCGTGGTGCAGCCACATCAATATTTATAGGAGCTCAATTCACAACACCTAAAATATAGAACCATCCTAGGTGTCCTTCAACAGATGAATGGATAAAGAAAATATCGTATATATATATATATATATATATATATATATATATATATATATATATATATATATATACACACACAATTGAGTATAACTCAGCCTTAAAGAATGAAATTCTGTACAACCAGAAGAATAAGGGGTTATACTCTATTTATGTATGACTTGTCAAGGAGCATTTTACTATCATGTATAACTAATTAGATTGACAAAAAAAGATAAATAGGAAGATACATACTAATGAGCACATTTGGGGTATGGGATTTTAAATCAGAACTCCATTGTTTTGATAATTATTATTAAGGAGCCAAAATCCAACTCTAACAGACTTCATAGTAGAAAAACCTGTTTTTTTCTGCAAATAAAATAAATAAATACATTGAAAACAAATAAAACAAGGCAAAATCAAACAAAATCATCCTCTGAGAGTGTCATTGTTTGTGCTATCCTGGTGGTGTTGGTGCAATTTGAGAAATCAGGAAGGATGATAGAAAGCTTTCCTTTAATAGAACAGATTTGTTTAATAAATTTTGCTTAGATAAGAAAGAGGCTCTTGCTACCATGACTTTGATAATCAACACTCAATAGAATTTGTAAATTTATAATTCTGAAATGCATTTTTTTATTACTAAAGTAATATAGTTAATGAATTCCTATTTTAAACTAAATAATATAAGTAAATCAAACATTTCTGTGGCTCAATCAATATCACTCCAGCACCCATGTTTACTGATATTATCTAGAATGGCTTTCCAGATTTTAATTATGCACTTGATAAAACATTTTGCACAAATAAAACTTGCCTGTTTACATGTATGCACATGCACATACATGTGCATTTAATGTACACTTATACAAAGTTTTTCAACCCTGCCACTATTTCAATTTGGGGTCAGAAATTTCTTTGTGGGGGAGTTGTCCTATGTGTTACAGAATCTTTAGCTGTATTCCTGGGCTCTACTAACCAAAGAACAGCTGCATCACCCCTTGAAGAGTCACAACTAAATCTCATAAATGCCTCTGGGTGTGGTGGTGCATGCCTGTAAGCCCATTGGCTCAGGAGGCTGAGGTAGGAGGATCAACTTCAAAGTGATATTGCTCAGTGTTAAGCACCCCTAGGTTCAATACTCAGTGCCTTTTACAAAAAGAAGAAATGCCTCCAGAATTTTCATGGACCATTGGTCTTTTTGCCTATTAGGGCCTTTTTTAGTTAAAAAATCAATGTATAATTGTGTTGGTAGAAAGATCAAGATAATACAAACTAAATATACTCATTTTCATCTTTTTATTCTACTTTGAAAGTGAATTAAAACATTTTCATAGGTCTTTTAAGTATTATGGACTCTTGTACCAGTGCTAATGGTAGCTAATAGACAAGGAGACTACAGCAAAAAAAAAATGTCTTCAACTATAGCAAAATGCCCTTTGAGGGAAAAAAAAAATATGTTTCATCACCATTGATATACAAATACAACACACACACACACACACACACACACACACGAGAATGTGTTTTTATAGTAATATGAGGTTTACAATGTGAATACATATTTATAAGCTGTTTTTAATATGTATTGTCTTGCACTAATGACATTGGGAGATACATTTATGAATTTAAATGTTTTCTACATTATTCAAATAAAATGCTACTTATTCTCTAAAAATATAATTAACAATAAAATCTTATTTAATTCATTTAAAAAAAAGAAGAAGTTTTGCAGGGCAAAATGTCACATGCTTGAAATCCCAGTGACTTAGGAGGCTGAGAAAAGAAGATCATAAATTTGATATCAGACTCAGCAAGTTTGTGAAAGCCTCAGCATCTTTCAAAACCCTCAGGAAGTTAGTGAGGCCCTGTCTCAAAATAAAATATAACTGGTGATGTAGCTTAGTAACAAGGCATTCTGAGGTTGAATCTACTATATCAAAAAATTAAAAAAAACAACAATGAAAAAAGAATAACGCAACTCCTATACCACTGCAAATTAAATGAATGCTATATCTATCAAATAAATTTCCTGTTTTTGAATCCAGTTTCTTTTAGGTCTAGATCCAAATAGATAAATTTCTATATGATGACTAAAAAATGTTTGTATCTGCACAGAAGAACTGTGACTCATAGTTAAGTCCACATGACATTATGTCATCACATTGTCATATATAAGACTCAAAAGTCATATTCTGATACATGGATTTTTCCATCCCAATGAAGTTATGATAAAAGTGAAAAAAATTTATCTTTTGGACAATATTGGGTGACAATTGCCACCATTTGTGCTGTGCATTACTTTTTAATTCAGAGTTCATGATGTCATTAAAGCTATTTTTTTCTGAAAAGACTGAAATTTTCTACCAATTTTTTTCATGATTTATTCTCTCTACAACCTGAAAGTCATTCATTTAATTTGAATATACAGTATTAAAAGACATTTACTGGTTATCCTCTAAGTAAAAAAATGAATAACTACAGAAAAATTGCAATAATCATTATGACGAGAGGGGAATTTCCTGATGCATATACTGGAAAGTGATTTTTATGAAAGAATCAGCTATCTTAGATTTTATTCCTTGACACTGCCAAGACAAATTCTGTTCACATCATTGCTTTTTTCTCCTGGAGTAATTCTGCAAAGCCATTTCTTAGTTCCTTTATACTGTTAGACTTCCTTCCTTATTCACTATACTTTTGCTGTTTTTGTTTAACAAAGCAAGTTGGCAGTAATTATCTTCAATCTACACTCATCCACTCCTATATGTATAGTCACAAGTGGAAAGGAGAATGAGAGACATTTAGAAGTCAAGTTCTCAACAGACATAAGTAATATTTTCATCATATTATGATTTATAACCAAGGGAAAATACTAAATTGTAGGAAAATATTCCCTAAATATAAAAAAGTGATTGTAGAGAATATAATCCATTTTTTTAATTCAGGAAAAAAAAAATGAAAACCCCTATTACTATCAAAACTATCTTTAATTTCAGTATACCAAATAGCTAAGAAAAAATTTTATGTAGGTTAGATGATTTTATCTTAAACCATGCTGCTATATAGAAACACACTTTTTGGTCTTTCTCTTGTTTATAATGCTTACTTCTACTCTATTTATTTGCCAGATTGTGTGATGAGGACAATGTCCATGCACAAACACTCTGTAATAAACATATCTTCCTTTCTTAAATATATATGGTGAGTTACATAAATTGTCTACATTACTGAAATGAATATAATATGTATTTATGGAGTATAATATCTATGTAATCATAAGCAGATACTGATTAAATAATATGAAGCATATTATAGGCAGATTTGTTTTAATAGATTATCAATTTAATGTATCTTTTTAAACTGTATCAATTGCATGCATTTAAACATTCCTAAATATTACCAATGAGATCAACACATTCTGTAATTATAAACTACACATCGTGTATATATTTTGCTGGTAAACATGATCTCTACATATAATATAGCCCTAAATTCATATTTTAATCACCAAATAGTGTATCTTAAATTGTAGCTTAATATCTTTACCATAAGATTTCTACTTTTAATAGTTATTTTTATTTGATAAGTTATCTTTCTAATATGAGTGATAAACTAAAGACATTAAAGACCAAAGAATGTTTTATTCTGAACGTCTCTTATTCTGAAGTCCAGCTCACTCAAACTTCAGAAATTACTTATCAAACAAAATGCAGGTTAAACCAAAAAGTGATAAGAATTTGTTGTCTATTAAAATATTAAATTCCTACTAAAGAAAATAGCATAATCAATTCAAAAAATAAACAAATATGAAAAATTATTGATACCTTACTTTAAATAACTAATATATTTCTATGAATATACCAATATATCTCTACAATGTTAAAGACAGCAAGAAAATAATATCAAATTAAGGAATAAAATTTTAAAAAACTCTCCTAAATAAATTTGCATTTCTCTTATAGTGACTGCATTTGATAAATATAAGAGAAATGCAAATTAAAAGTGCACAGATATTATTTTTCACCTATCATATGTGCAAAACTCCAAGTTTTACAACTATCTCTGAAAGCATACCTGAAGAAAATCACTCATTTTAATACACCACTGATAAAAGTATAAAATACTTCAACACCTCTAAAAGGGATCTAGTGATTTTTCCAAGATTATAATTATTTATATGTGAATAGAATCCTACTTTTTAAATCTCTCTTATAGTTCTACCTATATGTATGCTAAATAATGTGCATAGAGGGTTATTTGTTCTATTTTTGCATGTAATAGCAACAAAATAAGAACAACAAAGTCGACTAGTAAGCACTTTCTAATTAAACTACACAGGAAGGTACACCAATAAAAATAGTGAAGACCTCTGAAAACTCTTGTCAATAAAACCACTGACCATGCTTCAGTAAGGCTGGGCCTTAATACCCTGGCATGTAGATGGCTCCTCTTCTTCATCCCGCCCCTCCTCTCCCCAAACACACACCTACTGTTGGTGGAGCATCTGCTGGCCGGGTCACCTCCTGTGGACTTACTTGAGTCCGTGTCAGTCTACCACTGTGTCCCAATAGCCATTGGTCCACAAGCTTCTTCACCTGGTGCCTGATGTGGACCTGGCCATTGTGGACGACTGGCTGAATAACGAATGAATGGGCAGTGCAAGCATGAGTTCCGAGCAACAGAAGCAGCCCTGAGCCCTACCCCCTCAGCTGCAGCATCAGATGAAGCAGCCTTGCCAGCCTCCACCCCAGGAACCACGTGTTCCCCAAACCAAGGAGCCCTGTCACACCAAAGTGCCTGAGCCCTGCCAACCCAAGGTGCCAGAGCCCAGCCAACCCAAGATGCCTGAGCCTTGCCAGCCCAAGGTGCCAGAGCCCTGCCAGCCCAAGGTGCCTGAGCCTTGCCAACCCAAGGTGCCTGAGCCCTGCCAACCCAAGGTGCCTGAGCCTTGCCAATCCAAGGTGCCAGAGCCCTGCCAATCCAAGGTGCCTGAGCCCTGCCAACCCAAGGTGCCAGAGTCCTGCCCCTCAACAGTCACTCCAACACCAGCTCAGCAGAAGACAAAGCAGAAGTAACATTGTCACAGCCACACCCTTGAAGAGGCAACCACTGGATGTCCCTTTTCCATTTTGCTCAGGAGTCCCATTTTTCTGTTGACCTTATGATTAACATGAGTCATCATCCTTCCCTCTTTGAACCCCCCAAAAAGATATCCCTCACATTCAACTATGGAAGGTTCCTGAGCCTCTGAAGGTGACTGCAAGTCTCACTGGATGAGTAGGTCTTCCAGGGTCTCAGGGTTAATCTGAAGAGGGATGTTGGGAGGGGGTCAAGTGAATCTTCCCTGTTCTGCCCTCATTAAATCACTTTTAACTCAAAAAAACAAAAAAACAAAAAAAAAAAAAAAAAAAAAAAAACAACAACAACAAAAAAACCCACTGACCAGAAAGATTTTTGTTCCAATAATTTCAAATAATTATCATAATCATTAACATGGTTACAAAGCCTGTAACTCATGGTATGCTTTTCTGTGAATTACTACATTTGACATATTGGTAAAGGTCAGTGCATAAAAATAAAAATCTCAGTACTTGCACCCAAAGGCATTCACACCCAGTACACTATGTGGCAAACATTTTACCCAGGAGCTCAAGAACATTTCTATAAATGGCCAAGGCTAAAAATCTTCAAATTTGTGGGTCCCACAGTGTTTCATCTTTACTGAAGTCTGCTATTGTGAAATGAAAGCAGCCCTCATAATACATAAATGAATGGTTGTGGCTGTATACTAGCGCTGATTATTTAAATTTCATATAAGTTGGGCCATCCTTAATGTGGCCCTTCATGCACATACATCTGTCCATTGATACTACAAAAAAGTTAAATGGATAACAATTTCATAGGTCCTGCACTGAGTGCAATAGATCACGAGTCTCTACCACATACAGATCTGTGAGGTGCACTCATTCATATATTCATCATCCCCCAATCTCAGAACATTTGTTTAGAATCCATCTTCTGATTAATTTTTTATCTTCTACCAAAACTAAGCATGCCAAAAGAAAATAAAATTTATCTGCTCTTTTCTCTCCCATTTCCAGAAAATTTTATTTGTTATTTAGTGAAATTAAAATGAAAAGAAATAAGCATAATAAATTGATAATAAAATGTCTTTCTCTTATTTCTCATCAAAAGAAAAAAATTCTGTCGGTTCCCAATTATTTTCTTCTTTTCAAGAACTGAAATGATTATAGAAATGTATTTTGCATTTCAAAACAAAAATGATTTTCTAATAATTCAATATATTTTGTATTAATATTAGTGCCTTTGCTTTCATGTCTTTTATACAACACTTTGTAGAGGAAACTAGCATACAGTGAGTGACATGAGTCATTTGTCTCATTTTATTATGCATATGAGGAAATGATAGACTTGTTTCAGATATTTTCTTATGTTTCTGACACCATGGCTCCTGTGTTGTATGGAAAATGCAGCTGCAATACAGTCTTGTTGGACCAGGGGTAGAAGACATGGTTTGTGATCCTGAGCTGTCTACACATAAGGAAAGTACCATGGTTTGAATGGAATAGTTTTGTTTTTTTTTCCCCTCAGTAATAGTGCTAAAATGAGAAGAAACAGTCAATCAGGGTAACAGAAGCCACTGAGACACTGTGGTCAGGGTGATTCCACTGCTGTGCTTGCTTTCTCCCATAGGTAACAGAATAAATCTGTGTGCTGCTTCCAGAGATCAGTAATTAATCAGAATTAAGCTTTTCAACCTCCTACTCTATTCTAGAACCTAAATGACATATACCTAAGTTCTCCCATGCTACTGAGTAGACAGTTTTCTGAAGATAAGGATAAGCCACTGAATTTTCTTATCTATACTTTTTAAAGAAAGATAACTTATTCTGATATTACTGGTTATTCTGTCCCATAATATTTTGGGATTTTCTCAAACCCCATATTACTAGTGCATATTTACTCTGTATTTAAATCTATCAACAATTTTTGGGAATTAGAAAAATATCCATGTGTTCGAAAGGCTGATTAAGAATATATTTCTGTAACAATCACCAGAAACATATTAGATATTATGTTCATAGTAACTTTTTAGCCTCATGTGCACTAGCAAGAGATAAAAAGTTACCAATAAACATAAATGCTTCAATAAGCGACATTGCATATTCTAATGTACTTTTGCAATATTATAAAATAATTTAATTGTGTTTTTGACTAAGCCTTCCTACTTAAGAAAAGAAAAAAGTCACTAATGTTCTGGTAAAGGATGCACATTTCAATATTCTGGAAAAGATTTAAAAGAGATGCAGTATCATTGAAAGTGTTCATTTTTTACAAATACCTCAAGCTCTTCAATACAAAGTATATCTTTCTATTAAAAAAAATCACTTCATGTTTCAAATCGTATCCAACTCGATTCTCATCTCACCACACAATTTCTCAGGAGAGGAAAAAAAAAAAACAAACTATAGGAAACAATTTTTTTTTTTTTAAATCTTACTTTTCCAACATATTGTGGATCTGGTCCCATATGTTCTTCTAAAACAAAGAACTGATTCCACACCCATCCCCTTTTGGGACGATGGTGGACTTCTGTTTCACCTTCAATGTGTTTGGTTTGGTTTCTGGTCACCTTGATGGAGCTGTGGTGAGCAGTTCCATAACACCTCTGCACAAAACAGAGACACACTAGGACTGGACAGATGCAAGATGTGCTCATAATTTTCATTGTAAGATAACTTGCCAGTTCACGGTTTTCCTTTTCTTCTTTGTCAGCTACAAATGCTTAATGAGCATTCAAGAGAGAAGCAAAAGCATCTTTTGGAAGGACAGTCCAAAGTAAATTGTTCAGCGAGTCCATGATTTAACTGCCCATCAGGGAAAGATCAGACCACATTTACATCCTGAAGCACTTGGAGAATCAAAGCTGTAGTGGTCTGAGGATTCCAAGTCTTCACAGTAGGAGAACACAGGTAAGCATTTTCTACCTAGTGAAAGGAGGGGAAATTATATACATTACAAAACATGTAATTTTAACTATTTATCTGAATGAAAAAAAAGTATGCTATTTTTTCAGAATGATGGTGATAGGCAGAGAAAATATGCAAGTCCTTTCAGAAATGTATATATACACAAACCTAAGCTCCTGTTTGCATTTTTACACACTTTTCTACCTATAATGTTAATTCTCAATGGCATATATATGTATGTGTATATGTGTGTGTGTATTGCTTGTATGTATGTATAAAGTACGTATGTCTGCATGTACGTGTGTATACGTATAAAGTTTTTGTTTTTGTTAGATGTATACAGACCTGCACATCCTACATATTAACTACATACTATACATGATAAATGACTTCAAATTTTTTTCCCAAATTCTCTCAATTCCATCACAGCAAACAAATAGTTATTAAAGTACTTAAGAAGTAAATGAAGAAGAAGGAGGGTAGGGGGAGAGGAGGAAGAAGATAATGAGAAAAGAGAAGGTATTCTGCTAAAAATTATTCCAGGCTTGGGGCACAGATTGTCAGAATGGAATATTAGTGTGAACTGCAATTGGCTGAGGTATAGCTTGCCTGGACTCTGATAGGTCATGCTTACAATATATTAGGGTATGGACTTGGCATGCAGGGCAGATAGACTTCCAAGCTTGGGGATGACATCACCCTAGATTTGATGTCTAATATACGTATTGTTCCCATGTATGTAAAGAAAGGATTAAAGGGATAATAGGGGACAAAACATCAAAAGTAAAAATTTGTTGCTTTTTCAGATAAAAAAAATATTAAAATTCTTGTACTTGGATTTTGGTACAATTGGGCAATAAAGTAAAGCTTGAAAAACATTTGTTGGAGACAAATAAGAATTTTTGTGAGATGCAAAGTTGATTCTGAAATTATTAGCTTACTAAAAACAAAAAAATTGAATAAAATTTGCTGAAATAGTTATGTATCTGTGTTCAAATATGTGTTTAGAAAAATATCGATTCAACAATATGGCTCTTTAATCTAGTGAAGATATTTAATTCATTGTTATCTTATTGCATAATATTGTCTGTAAATCAGTACAAACTGTAATGCTGATGTGAAAAAATTACAAAGTAATTCACATGAAAATACAATTGATTTTAAAATCTATATAATAAATCATAGCATGATTCTTATATAGAATTTTAAAAAGGTGTTTATGCAGTGTTGGAAATGAATAAATATATCTATCACTTGAGACCACACAGCAGGGTATTCTTCTCTGTCAGCATTTTTTTCCATAAATTAGGGTTAATAACAATGCTACTTCACCATAGTACAAGAATTGTATAGGATTAGAATTAGAATTTTATTTCAACCAACTGATAAATAAAACATTCAATTTTTAAATATTTTAGGAAAGCAAAGGGACTGTTCATGCTGATTTAATTTAAAACGATCCAAAAATTTTCTCCTAACTTAAAAGAGCAGTCTAGATCCAACATGTTACAAGAACTGAAAAGAGAGTTTAAAAACACAGAATTTGGGGCTGGGGTTGTGGTTCAGTGGTAGAGTACTTGCCTAGCATGCATGAGGCACTGGATTTGAGCCCCAGCACCACAGTAACAAAAAAAAAAAACTAAATAAACAAAATAAATATAGTGTCTGTCTACAATTAAAAATATTTTAAAAATACAGAATTTGTTTGTTTTTAAATATAATTTGCTTACAATGTGAACTTTCATGAATCATCAAATTTATCCAAATCTCAATGTTCTCATATATTTACTTTTAGCCAGAATTATTGTTTTCAATTTTTTATCTATTTAAAATATTTGTATGATTTTAGATGGATTTCTTTAGTTTCCAAAATATTCTTAATTTTCAAGTTATGAATTTCAAAAAATAAGAGATTTTTTTAGTCATTCTTCTTAGAAGCTAAGGTGATAAATATATAGAAGGTGTTGTTATCTTAATACTTTCACACCATTTGGTGAGATTTTCAAATGAAATTAACATGTTCACCCTTTATACTTAGTTATTTAACAAAGCATAATTCATGAGAAGAAGGTGAAGAAAGTGGCTTTTGTAATGTATTGCAAATCAGTAGAATAAGTATTTTCTCCACAGTGTTGGTCTTGTGTGTCATTCCAAAAATGTAAAAATGTATTTTAATTTATATATGTAATATATGTTTATAAACATATATTACAGAAACACTGACTTTTTAGAACTGAAGTTAGTAACAGTAGAGTCAAACTGTAATATCCATTATGAGGAAACTCTCACAATTTCATTGGCACTTTACTCTCTAAGTTTCATGTTTCTCATCTGTGGATAAAGAAGTTTATTGAATGATTTTTAGCATACTAATCAACATAATTCTTTTAATTTAGGATTTAATAATAGCATATAATTTCCAAATGAGTTTTCTTATTTATGCAGAGTTATATAGGTCACCCAAGCTTAAATCATTAGCCATTAATAGCTCTCAGTACAGGTCTTCCTTCAAAAAAACTGAGGAAACACTATTCTCAATACAAATATTTCTCACATTTATCCCAAACGTTATTGCTTGTTTCTGGGACTTTTAACTCTGGTTTTTCATTGATTGTTTCCAAATTTACAAACCTGAGACTCCAAAAAAGTCTAGAAAATATTTTTCTATTTTTTTAAAAACTGTTTGCTTTGATCTTCTGTTCTAAAATTTATCTTTGTAAAACATAGTATATCAACTGTATTTCATGAGTAAATCACTCTATTCTTCGTAAGTGCGAGGTGACATGAGATATCATCTCACATTTTAAAAAACAGAAAATTGTCATCAACTTATAAAGTTAAGTATTATATGTAATCACTAGACATCTTGACTTGTATAGAGCCTAGTTTACATAGAAATCTCAAACAAGATCAGCTATGCTAGAAAGTCCTTACTTTGGGAATTACCTTCCCCACGAGATGCTTGAGGGTGTCTTGTATGGAGAAGGACCTGTCAATGGGCGCATGATGCTCAACCCAGAGAAAAGCTTCTAAACTCTGCAAATGAACCCATCAGATGATAAAATAATGGCTGCTTTGAAATGATGGCTCATTTTGAAAATAGTGGACCTTTAACTTTTCCATGTTAAATCATATAAAATACCACGTTACTCTAAATTATACAGTATATGTAAAATTTATGTTTGAATTTCAAAGTATTTATATAAGGTAAAATTACAGGTACTAAATATAAGTTTATCATCTTTTTCCTCAAGTTTAATGGAAAACAGTATGCTCACATTCAAAATGTTAGTCTACCTATTTGTCATCTAAGTGTGTAAAGCTACCCTTTGAATTGAGAGTTGCAGGCAAAACTCCCATTGCTAACAAGGCACATACTTAGATGTGCATCTAATACTACAGTATAGATTTCCATCATTTAGGGATCCAATGATTAATTGTAATTGTATCATTCTCTCTTTTTAACTCTAGTTCTGTTCTAATTTTCAATGATACTGACTTCCAATTTTTACTTTAATTTCTTTCTTTAACTCTCTATTCTAACTATATTCTCGATAAACAAATGGGGTTGACTTTTCCATCTTAAGAGAAATCTGTGTGCTTAAAAATTAAAATTTTTCCTCTACCTGACAATTGACTTAATAGCTTTTGAATACAGCCAGTATAAAATACTCATAAACCACATGGAATTGTGAAGAAACTTAACTAATTTGTTTCAAGTGTTATTTCCATGTTCCAAGTCTATATTTGAAATTTCAATTTTACCATTTCAGGATATTCTCATAATTTAAAGTTATGATTATATTGGATTTAGTAAGTTGCATTTGTTTTAAGTAGACATATAAATATATGTATAATATGTAAGTATATTTAAAATCATCTAAGGGGTTTTACCCTCTGAAACATGATAAAATCCTAAATAATTGTACAAATAAATCAGAAATATTAACTTTTACATGTTTTTTTCACTGGAAGTGATGGTTTAAGTTCCAAGGAGACTGGGTGAAATCACTTTTTTTCACATGGACAGGCTTTAATGCCTAACATGGCTCATTCTGCTGTGTTTAGCTGTAAAGGTTATGGCTTCCTGGCTACTGTGAGCTGAGAGGCTTTCCTCTGTGAAGCCTGTCTACCAGGATGTTTCTGCCTTAAATAGACAGCTATAGACTGAATCCTCTGAATCCAGTGACCAAAATACACATTTTTTTCCTCATCTAAGTTGATATTTTCATGCAGTTTAGTTATAGTAACAAAATTCGGACTAACACGAGCCTTAATCTTCAAACTTCACTTTATTAAACCTATCCCTCCCACAAATCTACAATAAACATTGCTTTTAAGCAAAGATTTCTCTGTTTGGTATGACAGTTCTCTTAAGGTCTCTTGTGTTGAGAGAGAGAGAGAGAGAGAGAGAGAGAGAGAGAGAGAGAGAGAGACTGTTACATATCATGTTTTCAATGATGCAGTTTTGGAACATAGAGCTAGAACTTCCCTTATAGACCAAGAGTAGATTTGTTTCCAGACTAGATTATAAAGAAATTTTTTTTCTTCCTGGACAGAGGTGGGGAAGTTGTGCTACCAGACACTTAAAATGCTATGATTGCAAGACTCAAGGTTTCTCAGTCATAACCTGTATGTTCTATGCATATGACATTGCCTGGCTACTTCATGTGACCCCACTGTGCTGTGAGAAGCAAGAAGAATTTAAGCAATCTGTTGTATTACAGGTCTTTTATGTCACATTTGGTAACATCTGTTAAATAGTGTCCGCCATTTTTAGTTTGTGTGAATGATAAAATTCCAAATGTTTCATTTCTGAATATTTAATTCAATGTAACTGCTTGGTCCTCTAACTTGTCATAGAATCATTCTTTCTAATGCTGACCAGAATTTTAATTATTTATATAGGTTCTTTCAATCACATTTTTCATTCATTTCATCTTTTTTTCTCAGTTTACTCACCCTGTTTCTGATGTAATTTCCATTGCCTGCATTATGTGGGAATTTAACTTTCATGTTGTATCCCAAAGTAAACATGTGTTGAGTGAGGAAATAAATGGGATATAGACAATTTAATTCATGGTTTTTATTTAAAGAATTGTGTTAAAATAGCAATCTTGAATTTATAAAATATAATTGTGAACACACATTTACAGAAGAATTTTTTTAAAGTGTGCCTGAATTTGGTTTAGTTTTATAATCTGCCTTTCCCTTAAAAACCTGTCACAATTAAAGGTACATAACTGCTGCATAATAAAGACCCATTCCATCTTTAAAATTCTGCTTTCAGTAAGTTCTTTCTTATGTAGAGGATATTAAAGAAACATTGAAATATCAATCAAAGAGCACATCAGAAGTTTAATTTGCAAGAGCATATACTATGTGTTATTATGAGTAGTATATTACTCATTATATAGTATGCCTTCCTCATAACTGCAGAGGGTCCATTTCATGATCTCCAGTGGATGCCTGAAACCATAGATTGTACCAAATCACAAATTTAATGCCTTTTCCATCTTAACTAAACACTTAGTACACACTGTGATAAAAACCAACTAGCACAAATTAATTTTTTCTTCTTTACAATTTCACTGATAGAATATTTGTATAGCCTTTAGCAGCTTCAGTTTATGATTTTTCTTTCCTTATTATGTATTTTCAGCTTTTCACTTAGAGGAAGCATCTGTGGTTTCTCTTTGGTGTCGAATTGTTAGCATTACTACTCTTCACTTGGGAGTCCAATGTTAAGTAAAATGTTATTTGAATATTATCACTGCAGTACAGTATGATGCCAAGAGACCTTAGAGCCAATAATGGAGACATCTCTCAAAGTAATGGATGGGATAATACACTAACAACTACATCTTGAATGTATCTGACAGAAAGATGCTTTACATCCCAAGCAGGAGAGAGAGGTGCATGATTTCTTCATGGTATTCTGAACAGCATGCTTTTTACAATTTGTAAACTCTTCCCAGATTTTTCCAAATTATGGGAAGCAAAACTGCATATAGGGAGGGACTAAAGTATATGGTACAAAGTACATGTCTGAACATTCCTAATATATTGAATAATAATAAAAATATATGTGGAAATAAGAGGTCATTCATATTGTCATAATATTTCTGTCTCAAGTTATACTTTTCTATTGTTAGACACATGCACACATATTTGTATAGTGTTGAGTATTGATTTAATGTCTCATATACTCCTGCTATTAAACACGTGACTCAAAATAACAATGTCCTGAAGAAATGTGAAAATGTAGGATGATATTTAACACTATTGATCGATGTATCCACATTAATAATATAGAATTACTACTAATTTTCATAATAACCAGTGGGAAAAAACTAGAAAAAATATGGCACCAAATGGAATGTTCCTGTATGCTCCGTTTTTTCATGTATATTATTTGGAAAGTTTATGTATACTACATATATGTAATTTGCATTTGTCAGAGTAATTTTTACAAATTTTTCATGTCTTCAAAAGTATTTTCAACATTGGTATTTTTTATTTTTCTGTAGTTTAGCATTTTAATTAGATATTTACAAAATGTTTTAAACAGAGTAAAAGCTCTCATAGTGTCTTGATACCAAAATATTAACTTAAAAAATCTAGTGATTCATTTTTGTTCATATTTTCATCCTTTACCTTCTACCATTATGATCATACCCTTACCAATTTATCAACAGATATTTAGCACTGTAAATCTGTTACATCTACTTGACAACATTTTAACCCTGATACTATGCCATTTTAGGCATAGTAACACAGTCAAGAGTTCTGCTTAACAATTCCCAAGTTTGAATGGTTCTCAAATTTCTATTATCCTGTTGCATCCCATAAAACACATTATGCAAACTATGTTTCCAGTTAGAATTCTTTTGTCAATTTTCAGAAACTACACTTGAACTTGTAAATAAGACAAACAGAACATTTTGCAACAACCTTCTCATTCACAAAACCCTCTAATCTATATGCAGAATAATTGTATTTTGAATGTATGCCAGATGCTCACTTACCATTGCAAGTATTTTTCTGCTTCCTCTGAATTGCACCTCAAAATTCTAGCTTCGGAAAATTTTACTTAAACTTCAAGCACAGAACCTTTCCCTTTTTGTCTAATCCTTTTTTGTCTAATTCCAATCCCCACCTCTTTCCATGGGTGGGCATTTCCTCTTCTCTTTATTCATAACACAATATAAAAACCATTTTATTTTGTCTTTAAATTTGCATTCGATTTTTGTTTCAAACCAGGCTGTGCAAAGCAGTTTCATTAATAAACAGTCTTAACAGAGGACTCCCACTGTGTGGAGGATAGAAAGTTCATCACTATGTTAACCTCCAAGGAAAGGAATCTGAACCATTTTACCACTGCATCTTAGGCTACAGCTAAATGATGTAAAATTTCAAGGATACTTACAATAAAATTTAAAATTGTAACCTAATCAATAAATAGGGTAAGGAAATGAACAGACACTTCTCAGAAGAATACATATAATCAATCAACAAATATATGAAAAATATGTTCAACTTCTTTGGTAATTAAAGAAATTCAAATCAAAATTACTCCAAGATTTCATCTCACTTGGGTCAGAATAGCAATTATCAAGAAAATAAGTAATTATAAGTGTTGATGAGGATGTAGAGAATAAAAGGTACACTCACACATTGCTGGTGGCACTGCAAATTGGTGTAACCAATCTGGAAAGTAGTCTGGAAATTCCTTAGAAAACTTGGAATGGAACCACCATTTGACCCAGCTATTCCTCTCCTTGATTTATACCCAAAGGATGTAAAATCTGCATACTATAGTGACACAGCCACATCAAGGCTCACAGCAGCTCAATTCATAGTAGTTTGACTGTGGAACCAAGCTAGATGTTCTTCAACAGATTTATGGATAAAGAAACTGTGGTACATATACACAATGTAATAGGACTCAGCACTAAAAGAGAATAAAATTATGGCATTTGCAGATAAAAGGATGGAGTTGAAGAATATTATGATAAGTTGAGTAAGCCAGTTCCCCAAAACCAAAGGCCAAATGTTCTGATAAATGGATGCTGATCCACGATGGTGGAGGGATGAGAAGGTGGGGGCACTGTGTAGGGAGAATGGAGGAAAATTGATTGGGCAAAATGAAGGGAGGGAAAGGGAATGCATGGGGACAGAAACAATGGTGGAATGAGATGAACATCATTACTCTAGGTACATGTATGTCTGCACAGGTGGTACTAGCCTATATCGTGTATAACCAAAGAAATGAAAAGTTGTGCTCCATTGTGTACAATAAATCAAAATGTATTCTGCTATAATGTATAAGTAATAGAACAAGTAAAAAGAGATTAAAATTAAATTGCGGTTTGATCCAATGGTTTATAGCAAATTCTAATAATGCCAATATGTAATAAACTGTTGAAAATCCAAGACTTCTCAAATTTGCTGCATCTCTGTTATGTAACCAAGAAAAATTCCTCATCAAACTGTATGACATACTAAGGACTTTGCTGTAGGCTTACAGGATAACAAATGGAAAAATGTAAAACAAAATCTATAATTATACACTGATAAGACAAACTTCTTATCTTACAAATAGCAAAAATTACATATTGCTGTTGAAATTTGTTTTCTACATTATGATGTGAAAGTGCATTTTCATAATATATTTTATTTGATTTTTACCATATGGCAACTGAAAAGTGATAAATACTAAAAAATGAGTAAGTAATGGGCAACGAAGTTGAAATGGGAAAACACATTCACTGTATTTGAAAAAGATCAGAACCTTTCAGAAGATTAAACCATTTAATATGGATTTTACCAGTTTCACTTAAGAATTTTAATTTTCAATATTAGGAAAACATTAAATAAATCATTTTTTTCCATCATTCTTCAAAGACCTATTGAGTTTCCATTATGGGCTCTAATGCTGAGGATCATTGATTAATAGCACAATTAGTGTTTTTGGTATTATGTTACAGTTGGGTAAAAATGCAAAGAAATAAAAATGCAAATATTTATGCTTGCAACATGTGTTATGGAAGAAAAATTAAAGAAAATGAGTTTTAAAGCAGATTGAATTTAAGGAGTTTCAAAATCAGTGGTCAGAGGGAAGACCTATCTTGATAGTCTAATATTTGAGATATAAATTACAGGGAAGATAAACATGAAGATACAGGGGGAAATCATTCCGGATGCACAAAACAGTAGATTCAAAGGCTAAATTCAAGCTAAGCCTGCCCTGAGCAAGGAAATGAAGCTCAGCTGTTCTGAGATCATTAATCTGTGGGTAGTAGGGGTGAGAGAATCAGAGGCAGACAAGACAGAACACCCAGGGACTTTGAGGATGTTGGATTTTATGTCACTGTTTTATTGTGATTTAAAAAAGAAGAAGAATTGAAATCTGGACCCTTAACACAGTTTTAAGTATCTAATGTATTTCTGTTCAGTACAAGTACTATGTTGTGCTACTGACTTCTAGAACATTTTGATCTTGCATGATTGAAACCTTTTTTGCTAAGGGTAGTCCTTCACAGCAACTACTCATTTCTTTCACCCTCAATAGCAGTTCTACATCTTTCCTGGAGATTACCTGCAATAGGCACCTCATGTGTGTAGAATCATGCAATACTCCTCTTCCTGTCTCTAGTTTTATTCACTCACCCAAATAAACTGAAGTTTAATTCATATTACAGCATGTGGCAGAATTATCTTTTCACTAATGGCTGAATAATATTCCTTTGTATGTATATATCACGATTTCTTTATCCATGCTTTCCTTAGTGGACATTTAGGTTCTTTCCACTTCTTGGCTATTGTTTTGGTAATTTCATTTTCAGGTCTTCCATGTTTTCCTGTACAGCAGTACAGCTTATTTTCAGGTGATGATATTTGTATACTGCAATGTTACTGAATTTGTTTATGAGTTCTAATCTTTTTGCTTTAAATGTTGAGTTTTTTTTTATTTTTTTAGTTATAGATGAACATGATATCTTTGTTTATTTATTTTTATGTGGTACCAAAGATGGAACCCAGAGCTTCAAATGTATGAGGCAAGAACTCTGCCACTGAACCAAACCCCAGCCCCAAATTCTAATTTTATTTAATCTTTTGGTTTTTCTTAGTGTAATGTCTGACTACACAGATGATTTTACTTTTTACATTCAATTTTTTTTAAAGAGAGAGAGAGAGAGAGAGAGAGAGAGAGAGAGAGAGAGAAAATTTTAATATTTATTTTTTAGTTCTTGGTGGACACATCTTTGTTTCTATGTGGTGCAGAGGATCGAACCTGGGCTGCACCCATGCCGCTTGAGCCACACCCCCAACCCTTTACATTCAAATTTGAATAGCTTTTGTTTCTTGTTATTTTATAATTGCTTTGAGGAGTACTTCCAGTTGTAAGTATATTAATAGGAGACAAGTGTAATTATTTTTATTTTTGTGGACCATAAAGAAAAAAAAAATCAGAATTTCACTGAGCATGTGAAGTGCAGGCTTTTCACATAAAATTTTTATTATTTTGAGGTTCATTCAATTTCTAATTTGTTGAATTTTTTCAAAAATTTTTTTGGGTATCTTTGAGACAATCTTGAATTTTTTGTTGTTGCTCTTCTGTCATTTAGAATATCACATTGATTGTTTGAATGATCCTTGCATACCAGGGATAAACTTGACTATGAAGTGCGAGCATTTGAAACACTGTTGAATTTTGTTTGGTAAGATTTGTTGATGATTCTTACATACATTTTCATCAAGTATAGTCACTTGTATGTAGTTTTCTTTTTTTGAAGAGACCTTGCCTGGCTTTGAATTTAAGGTAAGGCTGGCCTATTCAGTGACTTTAGAAGTGTTATAACCCTTCTGCAATTCTTGGAAGAGTTTGAGACTAGTTGGTATTAGCTTCTCTTTAACTGTTTGATAGAATTCAGCATTGAAGTCTTCAGGACATGGGTTTTTCTCTGTCTGGGGGCTATAGATTACTGTTTCAATCATTTTTTTCAGTGCTCGTAAGTTCAGAATTTCTTTCTTCAATATTCAGTTTTGATGGTTTGTGTAATTCTATTAATTTATTCAAGAACATCTAATTTGTTCATGTATAATTGTTGATAGTTTCCTATCCTTTTTTGTTTGTTTGTTTCTGTGTTATGACCCCAGATATGATATTGCCTACTTCATTTCTTTTTCTATATTCAAATCTCCTCAATTTTTTAACAAAAGATGTGTCAGTTCGATATGTTTTAAAAAATACTTAGTTTGTTAATTTTGATCCATTGTCTTTTCATTCTTCATTTAATTTTATTTCTGCTGAAACTTTGTAATATGCTTTTCTGCTACAACTAACTTTCTTCTTAGTTTGTTCTTGTAGTGTCATGTGTATGTAAATAATTTTTTTTTTAAATTTCAGATAGTTATTTTTAATGAAACCTTATATTCCTGCCGCAGTCTGGCTGGGCACAAATCACGAGCCACTGAAGCAGGAACAAACTTTATTTTTAAACTGCAGGAAAACACTTCACACAGCTCCCGGGGAATCCTCCCGAACGCGCCATGAGGCTTGTCCAGGAACCCCCAGCCGGAAATATCTCTCCCAGAAATCCCTCCTCCTGCACTTCCCCAACCAATGGGAACTCTCAGGGAATCCCCGGAAATCCCCAGGAGAACTCCAAAATAGTACGAGAACTCAAAAGTTGTGGCAGAGGCGGATAGTAATGCCTCGCCTGTCAATCAATACTGTTGGCAAATTGCCAGGGGCCATACAGACTCAGCCGTGGCTCTCAGCATATTCCTATAAAATCCCTTCAGTACCATTTTTGCTGGTCCACAGAAATTCTAGTTGCATGTTTTCTCTATTGTTTGGTCAAGATATTTTCTACTTTCCCTTGATTTTTTCTTTTACTTGTGGTTGTTCAAGGCTATGTTATTTAATTTTCATATATTTGTGAATTTTTGAGTTTTCTTTTTGGTTTGCTTTTCCTGATTCATTCCATTATGTTTAAAAAAAGATACTAGCTACTAATTTGAACTGCTCTGTGATGTCATTTTCTGCAAATATCTGTTAGAACCATTTGACCCACAGTAATTAATGTTCAAGTGTTCTATTGATTTTATGTCATCACCTGGTCACTTGGATTTTATGGTACTTAAAATGAAAGGATTGTGAATGGATAAATGTGTAATTTTGAGAAAAAAAGAAAAAAAAAACAGAAAAAAAAGCCAATGGGTAAGAATGAAGAAATCTGGCATCAAATTTTGAAAGTGGATGGTACTTAGGAGGCATTTGAAAGAAGATGCAGTATAGATAGCCAACCAAACTATTCATATTCAGTAGGTAGGTCAGGGAATAAAGGTATTAATATGAGAATCAATAATATACAAAGGATTTTAAAGCCATCTGACAATAAGGACATGCTCATAAAGATTGAGATAAGAAAAAAGAATAAGAGCATCAGATTCAGTTGTGGATGTTTGACATCCAGAGTTACAAGCAGAAGATTTGGGAGACTGTAAATAAATTGACAAGATTGACAAGGTGGAGGGGCATGGGAATAGAACAGTTGAAATATAGAAGTAAAGGGATAGGGTCGATAGTGTTTTTAGATGAAAAGAAGAAAATACCAATTAATACAATTATTAATTGTAATAATTTAAACATTCATACAATACCCAGGTATGATGAACCTATCTTTGGCATTTTTGTGCAACTAAGTATAGGTATGAGCATATTAAATGTGTGGGTTGGTGTAGCCTGGTGTCATGGTGCACACCTATAATCTGAGTAACTCTCATGGCTGAGGCTAAGGATTGCAAATTCACGACCAGCCTAAGCACTTTAGGAATGAATATCCTGTATAAAAATAAAAACTAAAAATGATAAAAATAATTGGGGATGTATTTCAGTGCTTGAGTGACACTGGAACAAATCCCAAGTACCAAAAAAAGAAAAAGGAGGAAGAAGAAGGAAAAGGTATTAAGGTATTTATGAATCGTGAGTGGGCACTAAGTTAAACTATGTATAGACCCACAATATGCACAGCATCCCAAATATTGGCTTACATGCTTAAATGCCGTCTTTTATAGAAACAAACTTTTCTTTTTTGTTTACTTTCAAGTTGAAGATGTTGGGACTCAGAGCATCAAAGAGCTTGCTTGTGAGATGAGATTAGAAACCAGTTCTGTTTAAAGTTCAACATCCTTTTCTAATCTATTCAGACATGGGTTTGAATTTTGATGCTTCTGTCCTCTTGATGTTGGTCCTTGAGATAGGAATGTTTTACTATCATATTTTCGGTTCCCATAGTAGCAGTATAAGTTATAGTTAGAATTATATAAACTAAAAGAAGATGATGTGACTAAGAAGTCATCTTTGATTCATAGTAAACCTTTAAAATGTGTTAATAAACAATATTATCTAGATATAGTACACAATATAGACATAGTATTTCAGTATTTGACTCACATTTATTTTCTTATATATTACTTGAAATAAAAAGAGTAGACATACATTCCCTTTATTGTATGTAATATGCAATCATAAAATCAAAAAATTAAATGTATTTATGATGAAAATCAAATGTAAATATATATGTATATATAAGTTTTACCAATTATCTTCTTATGCACATTCAAATGCCTTATAATACTTTCAATACAATAAGAAGTCTTTTTTTTTCTGTTTAAATGGTTCTGATACTTCTGTCCTTGGAAACAGACTAGACTCCACACACAATTGCCACAGAGATGAAGTTTTATTAAATGTCAGTGGAAATTTCTTTTCATATATGAGTTTGTATTAATTAGCCAAAATATATGGAGATATTTGAAGTCCTCCCTCACCAATTTTTAGCATTTTTGTTGATGAGTTATAATTATATCTAAAAATAGGTTTGATTGTAATATATCCCTACATGCACATTACATATTTGGTCTAGTTCAGACTGTTTACCTCCCCTTTCCTTAAATTCCTCCTTTTCCCTAATCTCTACTCTACTGCTCTCCCTTCTGTTTTCATTAGAACCCCTTTATTCACTCCTTTTTTCCTCTCTTCTTGCACATGAGAGAAAACATATAACCCTTGAGTTTCTGAGTCCAATTTATTTAGATTTAGCATGATGTTCTCCAGTTCCATCCACCTGCCTGCAAATGATATAATTTGCTTATTCTTTATGCCTGAGTGAAATTCCATTGTATATTTTTCTGTCAGTTGTTCATACATATAAAGAGGATTATTACAAATATTTATAATGTGCTACTAAATTCTGAAATATAAATAGAGTGACATCCATTAAATTTCTATTTTTAAGGGAGCTTAGAAACTAAAGGGTTTTACTTTTACTAACTAAAAACTCATTGAGATTTTATTTGCAATTTGGTGTGAATATTTCCAATTATTGCATTATCCTGCTTTTGCTACTTTATAGCTCTTAGCAATTAGGGAATAGAGTAGGCAATATGTTGCATAATCATTCAAAAAACTGGATACAAGAAAGGGTCTCCTGGTTGTAATAAAGCCCCTGTGGATAGTTCAATTAACTCTTCTTGGCTACTAAGGTACAACTTTTTTTTTAATCTTGATAAAAAAAGAAAAGAAATTGCACAAAATATCAACAAAACTTAGTAGGGTCCTCCGGAGTATTATTAGGTAATGTTTACATGGAGAATCTGCCACATTGTTAATATAATTGCTGCACTGTGGTCCTATAAAATTAAAGGCCTTTCATCTTGTATATCCTTATTGGGAACATTAAGTAGGCATTTATATTCACTTTTCCAAAGAATTAGAAGTATTCTCCCTAGGTCTAATATTTTTTATCTTGAAAGTATTTATTATTATTATTATTATTATTATTATTATTATTATTATTATTATGGTTCCATTGTTTGCTCTTTTATAAGACTTTTATCTGTTCATGCAATAAATCCATAAATAAAACAATAAAATTGTATAGGAAAAGAAAAGCAAAGTATTCTTTTTTGCATTGACTCTAAGTTCTACCCTCAGTTGTAAAAATTAAAATGTATGTATGATTTTAGAGATAATAATAATTAATATATATAACTTGTATAAAAAGAAATACTAAATCTGTAACATGTTTACATTGAATTCTATGGATATTGTGTAATATTTTGTCACAATGGTGAATTTATTTTGTCTTTAGTACCATTATCTTGCAATTATTTACCATCACATATCACACAGATTAAAGAGTCTAGAAAAAATATGAATCCTCATATCTTACTGAAGAACATGTGCACACTATACCATTGAAACAATCAAATCAAAAGAAAAAAAGTATTTTTTTCTTCCAAATATTCATTTAAAATCGACAAGCATGAACCCAGGAAAAATCCAAGCTTTTGGGTTATCAGGTGATAAGATAGAAGTATTTTGAATTACATGCTAAACAAAGGCACTCCATTTATAAAATCCATTAGCATGGTTTTATGCAGAAAGGTAACTAAGCTCAGTTAAGATGTGATTAAATAAGAAGAAAATTATTGCTCATGCTATTTAACCTTCTTTATGTTTCTATTGCAATTCACAATAGTAGAAAATTCTTCACAATGTACTTTGCTCTTCCCTCAGAACTATCTGCATTGTCCAGATTGTAGGTTAAGCAGGTTGAAAGAACTTCAGAGTCAGACTGATCTGAGCATGAGTCTTGATTCTGCACTTTTCGTTAGTAAAGTGAGTTATCTAAGCAAGCTAAACTTTGCTAGACTTTGAGTTGTCAAACATGAAAACAGCATAATACCAAATGCTCAATGTGAATAATAAAATTAAATATCTCCAAAAAGTGAGCCTGTGTCAGTCTTGAAATTATAATAAGCAATGGTATTAGCATCACTACAGTTGGTAAAACAATACCCAACCTTATTGTTTGCCTTTGGAAGGAGGTATCAAGCACCGAGGAAGCATTTGCCTGGACCCTATGGATTCACATGAGCACAGACACAGATATGCAAAGATAAGGGTCATGAGGTCTATAAGTTCTTCAGTTTCACATCTTTTCCAAGAGTATATTAAAACTCATACTATTCTCTATTTTCCATTAGCTACCATAGAATTCAAACTTTGTGTATTTATTATACATAGGAGGGTACTGAGATACCACAATGCTGTTGTTTTGGTGGTGAATTAGAGACATTCTAAATATCTCCTTATCTTCCCATTAAAAAAACCTACTTAGTTGCCCTGTTCATTTTGTGGAAATTCATACCCTACCTACCCACTGCCCAATAACTGAATTTAACAAGTGATAGATTGTGAAATTGGGAAATTTGAATGATTTTATTTCTATAAGCTATGAAATATTTGTATTAGTCCATATGTAATTTTATGACAAAATACCACTGACTGGGAAGATTTAATAACATATACTTATGCCAGTGCAGTAGTACATACCTGTAATCTCAATATAGAGAAGCTGAGATACAAGGGTCACAAATTTGAGGACAGCCTCAACAATTGGTGCAAGACCCTCAGTAAATTGGTGAGGCACCATCTCAAATTTAAATAATAATAAAATAATAATAGGCAGTGCAGGGAGAGCTCAGTGTTGAAAGTGCCAGAAGATTCAATCCACAGTACCAAATGAATAAATAAATAAATCTATAGTAATATATTTTATAACAGTTGTGAAGAGAAAGGATCCATGAGAAGATTCTGACAAGTTTGGTTTCTGAGGAGGGTGTTCTTCCTGGATTGCAGTCCTCTTTTCACTATTTCCCACCCAGCCTTTCCTTCATGTGTGTTCCTGAGGAAGGAGAGGGCACGCTCTACAGTGTTACTTTTTAAAAGAACACTACTTTTATCAGAGCATGGCCCTACTATTTAACCTTAATTACTTGCTTAACCTTGATTAATTTCTTGGAGGGTCAATTTTCAAACATAACCATAATAAAGAGTAAGGTGTCAACACATAAATGTGGGGAATATATTCAGTCCATAACAGGATCTATCCATAGACTCTAAATTATCAAGGCTGCCAAAAGCTACAGAAATGAATCAGCATAAATTATTACTGTGCTACCTGGGAAGTAATGGAGTCCAGAACATATAGAAAGGGATCTGAAAAGCAAGCATATCATTTGTAGTTAGTCTCAGCAAAATTGAAATGTTTGAGGGTACATTCTCAGCTGAGGATTTAGGAGGAAACATGTCTGGTGGGTTAGTCACTCCAACTGCAGGATTAATGACAGTAGTCTATGTCTGGAGCAGAGAATCTTAAATTACCAAAAAGAGCAAATCTGGATAACTACAATGCAGCCCTTATAAATACATGAGGGTTTATGAGGGAGAATTCTTTTAACCAATTGGAATTAGAAGATTGTTAAAGCCAATTCATAAAAACCGAAAACATGAGCATGGTATAAACAAGACAAACAGAGCAGGCGAAGTGCTCAATATTGCCACCAGCCAAATTGAGCTGTGGCCATGAAAATAGGGCACAAAGAAGACAAATAATGACGTTTAATATACTGAGTATACCATCAACCTCAGTAAATTCAATTTCTCATCCAATAAATTATAAAAAATCCAAAAATCTACTGACTGAATTAGAAGAGCTCTGAGTGGAGGAGCAAAATCTTACAAATGGCTTACTGTTATGAAAAATAGGCATTATTTTAGAGAAAAACTTCTCTACAACTACTAAAATTATAAAGTATTGATTTGTTGACTAATACATTCTACTTCTAGCAATTTTGTTTGATGGATTGTTAAAATAAATCAAAAAGACTAGAGAGTGATCAGTATATCCCTTTCAATTCTATATGAAGAACATTTATTATAATATTTAAGCACATACACAGGGAAGGACATAGTGAAAATAGATGCAAGACTCAAGGCTATATTCAATGGATATGTGTGAGTACAGCAAAATGTTACGCATCATGCATATACTGGCTTTCCAAAAAAAAAAAAAAAATTGTTACCCATCAGCATTTAGCTATTAATGTGTTAATGTTTTAATGTATTAATTTCTATCCACAGATGACTAGTGGAAAGGATGATGTCAGGAGCCACATAAAGGAATATTAGGTTGTTTCTTATGCAATGAGTAAATAATGATCTCTGAGGTTTATTGATAAAAGATGCATTTCAGAATACTTTGTATAATGGACTACTAATTTTTTAAGTGGGATGAAATAAACATTTATATTTACTTTTTTAAACAAACATTTGAAGGAAAAAAATGCATGAGAAATGTATAGTATCTCTCATTTGGGAGTGAGTGGAAACCATGTAGAATAAATAGGATAAGAAGTAGTCTTTTCCTGTATACAATTTATTTTTGAATTTTCATTCCATTTTAGTACACATTACTCTATTACTTGTTATGAATTAATACATTTTTGAATAAAAGATTGCTTGGCACCCCTTTACCCTTCTGCTCCCCATCCATGTGTGTAAATAATTCTCAACAAACAACAGGAAGTGGAGCATCTGGTGCTTGAGGTGGTGTGCAGTTCCCAGCTGTGCTTGATCTTCAGAATGCAATGTTTTCCAGTAGTAATGGTGTAATAATTGCTATCCTTTTTAGCTACAACAATTAAAATTGCATGTTGATTTAATGCCACTAAAACAAATAAGAGCTTATCAACTCTTATGTAGATTAGAAGCTGCAATATTTGAGAAACGAGACTTGTAACAAAGGGAAAAACCTGCTCTTTTTCAAGTTGATCACTCATTTCAGATATTTTCAATTCAGCTTTTAGGTAAAGGAAAGGATTTAATAGATAAGGGCAGAAAAGGCAGTTATTATTTTCTTTATTGAGAGGAATCACACTTACTTACATAAAGCCAGGGAAATGCTCAAAGCAAAGGACTCTCAGTGATTGTCTGAGCTTCCACTTTGTTTCAGAAAGTGTGCCAAAAGAAATTGTGGTGTTTCTCAGAAGGGAAAGCAATGAAAAGTAACTTGAGTCAGTGTGTGTGCTTTAAAAATGTGTGATTGGTTTCCTATACATAAGCAGCAGCAGTTTCAGCTTGGAAATCCAAATTCCTAGGCCCCATTTTTTCAGACTTACTAAAAAGATGGAGTGCATCTCTGGAGGGAGTGCCAAGTGGAGATGTGCTACTAAGGGTCTACAGGTGACTGTGATACTCACTAACATTAAGGAAATATTGCCTTTAAATTCTTTATAACTGAGATGACAGTATATCAGACTTAGTTTGAAAATCATGAGCAATCTGCCATCAAGAAAACATATCAAGAATGAGCACATATACAAATTAAAAAAAAAAAATTAGGGCATCAGGAATTGAACTCAGGGGTGCTTACCACTGAGCAACATCCCCAAACAAATATATATAATTTACACATAGGGTCTCACTAAGTTGCTGAGGCTGACTCTGAAATCACAATCTTCCTACTTCAGCTTCCTGAAATGAGGATTGATTTATCTTCCCAATACTAGATTCTCTGAATTTTATTGGGCTCAAAGTTGGGGTGATTGATAGAAATGGTATTAAATAATAATTGATATGTGCTGAATTGTGTCTCCCTAAAATTCATGTTTTTAAATACTAGTCTCCAATATCTTGAACATGATGAATTTTAAGATAAAATCTTTAAAGAGGGTATTAAGTTTAAATGAGGCTGTTTGGGTGGGAGGGCTGTAATCCAGTGTGACTGATGTTCTTGTAAGAAGAATTTTGCTTTTCCTTGTGAAGAGGCATCTAGAGGGCAGCCATCTAAAAGAGAAGCTGATCTCTCTACCTCATTAATCCTGGACTCACTGTCTCCAGACCCATGGGAATATCTGTTGATGCCCCTCAGTCTGTGTGGTACACTATTACTTAAAGGTCATTCCAAATAACTACTACAAGCCAAAACACAATCTTTTCCAACTGAAAGTAGTAAATAATTTCTTTCAGATTAGAAAGTTGAGGCAATTATTTATATAATTTATCACAACAACTTGAAAATATAAGTATATTTTAAAGCTTAATCGGTGTGTTGTAAGTTTTTTGTTTATTTGTTTTTTGTAGGTGAGGTCAACCTCAATGTAACCTTTGGCTAGGAAATTAACTTCTCTGAATCTTAGCTTCAGTGTAAAATAATGATACACAGCTGATGTAACTTAAATGTTAAAATCAACAAAACAAACAAACAAACAAACAAAAACAGTAATTGTTTTAAATTATATGAATGAAATTTGGGAAATAGAAGTATTAATCTAAACCATTCATTTATAATTTATATATGCTTGCAAGAGTTTTAATGGCAAATAAGATTCAGCTTACCAGACAAGTAGCAATCAGGGAAAATATACTTTAGATAATGTTTTACTTCATGATTAAAAAAAAATCAGGGCATAAATTGAGTGTCTTACCAGCATATTTAACTACCACTAATAGTGTCTTAGCTAATAGGGCAATTTTCAAAAACATTTGCAATGTCTCTTAAGCAACCTTGAGGAGTTCATACCTAGTGTTACGCTTTATATTTTAGTTAGATCAGACAAATAAAAACTCAGTCTGAGAAATATTATTTTCTCAGACAAGACAAATGAGCCCAATTTCATGTTTGAAATTTTTTTTTTATTTTAACAAATTTCTTAGTAGGAACACATAAAAACTAAAAATCCATCTAATATTAAGTGATATAGGATAAGTTATTTATGATAGTATAATACTATCCTGCATTTTCCTTGTGGGTTAGAGTTCAAATTGATACTAGGTTAACACTTCTATATATAATTCTCCATAATTTCAAATTCCCAGTGCATAACAATGTGAAATCAAATGTACAAGATATACTTGCATAGGTAAGGCTGTGGTTTATCATAAACTCTTAATGACATTTTTTTTAAAATTAAGTAAAAATAAATAAATAAAGGGGTGGTTAAATAGAGTCAATGTCACTAAAAATCAGTATAATTAATAAACTTTTAAAATGTTCTTCATTTTTTTTTCTCTCAGGGGTCTTTCATTAGAAATACCAAAGTATCCGAAATAAGCACACATGTACAAATTATAAAGTCTCTGCTTATGTAAAAAAGTAGAAATAAAATTTAGAGAATATCTTAAAATCATTGTTTCTATTTGTAATTATATTAAATCAGTCTATAGGTGTTACTAAACTTCCAAGAAGTCTAAACAAAAACACTGAATTGACTTGACTCTAAGAAACAAAAAAATAAAAATAAAAAGAAGAAGAAGAAAGAAAGAAAAAAAAAAAACTACTAGGACAAGAAATGCAAACTTTAAGTAAAACAACAATTTTATCTCATGTCAATAAGTATAGACAAATATAAAGTTGTCTAAGCAAATGTGAATTTTAGACACTTCCCTTGAACCAAACTCTACTTTCAGACTTTAGATAAAAGCAAAAGTTCATTACAATATAATAGAAGAGAAACTCTTAGTTAAGTAGATATTAAATTTTCCTATTAATGCAACTTCAAAAATCTACATATTATGTCTATGTAAGCACAGCTAGCAATACAACTAGAATTATGGGTTAAAATGCAGGCACCTGTCTATGTTTGAATTTAACATAAATAATGAAAAAGATAAGTGTTTTATTGAACTATTAAGTACATATAAGAAGCTGTACCTATTTAAGGTAAACCACTTAATGAATTTGCAAAAAATTATATAGCTATAAAATCATCACCACAATAAGTGCTATAAGCATAACCATCACCTCTCAAAGTTTCCTTATATCCAATCAATTGATTCATTTGTATATGTGTTTGGGCATGTGTGTTAGATATTCTTCAAAGTAAATGTATCCAATTAAGTAACTTGCATTTCACTTCCAACTGGAACTTTATAATAAGCTATTTAATCATCATCCAGTCTTAACAGTGATTCCAAATTTTATCAATTAAAACTTCCCTCAGCTGGAATCAAGCATCTCCAGGATCTGAGCCAACCAGGATTGGCTTTATTTTCTAACAGTCCCCAGAGACCCTTTTGCTCTGCTCTGCCCTATACATTCAATATTGTCAACAATCAGCTTTGATCACAAAATTATCACATATTTGTTTATGATCCATCCTTCTTTTACCCTCTAAACTGAAAATTTCTTCATATTTTATCACAAATCTTATCACCTAAAATAGCTTTCCTTTATGATTTATAATTCACCTCTTTATATTTTTAACATTTACATAGTTTTAAATAAATTTCCAAATATGTTCAGGAAAACACTATATCCTAGTCTGTATCATTTGCTTTAAAAAATATATATAACAATTTTATGTTAGCATGACTTGTCTCTCCAACCTCGTGGCACATTTGAAGTCATAGTGCACATTTTATTTCTCAATAGTCTGTTTTTGAGTTAGGAGTATAAAATGTTTTCAAAATCTTAGACAAATACATTTTCAATGTCAGTGCTATATAAGCTTAAGTTCTTGCAAAAAAAAAAAAAAAAAAAAAAAAAAAAAAAAAAAAAAAAAACCCCAAACCATTGTATTTTAGGAAGAAATTAGTTTACTCATTAAATCACTCTTCATTAAGGTGATTATTATTTAACATGATCCTTTAGGACAGAGTTAGAAATTTGAAAAACCTAGCCTAAATATGCATGAGAATATTCTTCAAAATATTTCTTTTTTTAAATTGGTACATTGTACTTTTACATCAAAGTGGATTTTACTGTGGCATATTTATACAAGCTCTAACATAGTTTAGTCAATTTGTTTGCCCTGTTCTTTTCCATCCCTCCTCTACCCTCCTTCAAGCCCCTTGCTGTTTTTTTTTTTTTTCTATCTTCCTGAGATTTCACCTGTCTTTTTTTTTTTTTTTTTTTTTTGATTTCTTATTTCTCTTTAGAATTCACATGTTAGAGAGAGTGTTCAGGCCTTGACTTCATAGTTCATACTTTCTGGGTCTGACTTACTTCTCTCAGCATCTTATTCTCCAGTTCCTTTTATTTACCAGCAAGCACCATAATTTCATTCTTCTTTCTGATTAAGCAAAACTCCACCAAGTGTATATACCACATTTTTCTTCTTTATCTAATCGTCTGTTGAAGACACCTAGACTGGTTCCATACCTTGGATATTGTGGATTGTGCTGCTATAAACATGATGATGCTTATGTCACTACACTATAGTAAAATACTATTTTAATTTTAATTCTTTTGGATAAAAACAAAAGACTGGGATAGATGGGTTCCCCATACTGATTTTTAAAGTGGTTGTGCTAATTTACACTCCCATCAAGAATGCATGGGTGTACATTTTCCAAATATCTTCTTGAGAATTGGTTATTTTTTTTTTGTCATCTTCATGGTTTATATTTTCACTAAAGTGAGATGAAATGTCAGTGTAGTTTTGATTTTCATTTCCTTAATCGGTAAGGACACTGAACATTTTTTCATAAGTTTGTGGGCCATTTTCATTTCTCCTTTATAGAAAAATATCTGTTTACTTCATTTGCTCCATTTTTTGATTAGGGTTTTTTTTTTTTTTTTTACATAGAGCTAAGTTTTTTTGAGTTCTTGACATGTTCTGGATATTGATTACCTGTTCGAAAAGTAGGACACAAATATTTTCTTCCATTCTATAGGGTGTTTCTTCAAGATCTTAATTATTTTTTTGTTATTTAACAACTTTTTGATTTATAGTTCTCTCAATGATTTTTTTTATTTTCTAGAGCTTTCAGAGTCTTATTGAGGAATACACTGCTCTAATATTTTGGAGGCTTGAACCTATATTTTCTTCTAGCAATCACAGTGTTTTTGTTCTAATTTCTAGGTCTTTCATGCACTTTTATTTGAACTTTTTGTAGGGAGAGAGTTAGGGATCTAATTTCATTCTTATAACTATGGATATCCTGTTTTCCCAGCACCATTAGTTTAAAAAGACAGTCTTGTCTCCAGTTATATATACACACACACATAGACATCTTTGTCACATAGCAGATGTCTGTAAATATGTGTGTTCATCTGTTTCTTCTCTTTATTCCACTGGTTTTTCTGTGTTGATGCTGATATCATGCTGGTTTTGTCTCTATAGCTCTGCAGTGTAATTTGAGATCAGGAAATGTGATGCCTCCAGCATCATTCTTCTTGCTCAATATAGCTTTGGTAATTTGAGGCCTTTCATTGTTCCATATGAATTTTAGGATTGCTCTTTCTGGTTATGTGAAGTATGTTATTAATATTTTGATGAGAACTATACTGAATCTGTTTAATTCTTGTAATACTAAGAGCATTTTGATAATATTAATTTTGCCTATCTAAGAACATGGAATGTGTTCCATCTTCCAAGACCACCTTCAATTTATTTTTTTTTCCGTGTTACACAGTTTTCATTGTTGAGGTCTTTCACTTTCTTCATTAGAATTATTTCCATGTAGGTATGCATGTATGTAAGTATATAGAAGGTTATTGTGAATATGGTAGTTTTCCTGATTTCTTTCTCAGCAGATTCATTATTGGAGTATAGTAAATTATTGATTTATGAAGTATGATCTGTTATTTTTTATTTTGCCAAATTTATTTATCAGCTCTAGAAGTCGTCTGGTGGGATGACTTCTAAATATAGATGACTCTAAATATAAGAGTGTTTCATCAGCAAACATAAATAATTTGATTTCTTATTTTCCTATTTGTATCCCTTTAATTTCCTTTCCTTACTTGATTTCTCTGACTAGAGTTTCAAGTACAATTTTGAATAGGAGTGGTGAGAGTGTGGACATCCCTGTTGTATTCCTGATTTTATAAGAAATAATTTCAGTTTTTCTCATTCATATGATATTGGTTTTAGGTTTGTCATATATATCTCTTATGATGTTGAGATAAGTTATTTCTATCTTTCCTTTTCTCTCCGGGATTCTTTGTTTGTTTTTAAATAAGGGATTGAATCCATAGGCATTTAACTACATTGACAACCCTTTTTATATTTTGTTTAGAGACAGGGTCTCACTGAGTTGCTTAGGCCCCTCTTTAAGTTGCTAAGTCCTCTTGTCTCACCCTCCTGAGCTGCAGGGATTACAGATGTGTGACACTGCACCTAGCTCTCCAGAGATTTTAGTATGAAACTATGTTGGATTTTGTTGAAGGTCTTTTCTGCATCTAGAAGATGCTTTGATACTTTTTCTTCTTCATTATTTTTATGTGATGAATTGCACTTAATGACTTATGCATTATTTCCACAATTATTTACTTCTAAATTTATAATCTTATTTCTAAATACTTCTGATCTTGGCTAGTAAATCTTGATGTAAAGCAAAACTTTGTATCTTTTGATGTTACCTTTGATATCAGGATTAAGACTATACCTTATATTCCACAAATTTATGGGTAAAGAGAAATAAAATAATTTTAAAAGTCATTATTTCATAATTTAAAAATAAAGTGCACCATCATAGAGAATCTTAATAATTATCTCCAGAAAAAAAAATCTGAGAATCTTAGTGCCCCTTGCAATTCTTTACAAACTTTCAATTAATGATAATTAATTGAAATGGTAATTCACATTGGCAAAGATAATTTTGGCATAATTTAATTATTGGATTTTATTTTTTCACTTGGTATCAATTCACATGCTGTAGAAAATGAAAATGCTCACATTATGTAAATTTTTGGGGAGAGAACTGGGGTGGAAATTAGAAGTAACAGCCCTGAACAATGTGTGTAGAAGCAATGTGGTGACTGAGGTAGAAAGACCAGCTGTGGATGAGTGGGGAGTCAAGGTCAGTATGGGGGGCAGATCATGAAAGAGACCTAGTAAGAACTGAATATATATAATCTCAACACACCTATTTTTTCCCATAAAAACTGTTTCTGATCATTCAGTGCCATAAAACTTGAGGTCTAAGTCAAATTGAGGAGGGTTGTTTTGCTAGTACACACATGATACGAAATGACCAAATTAATATACTATACTGTGTGAGATAGAAGAATAATGGTAAAATGGTAGAACAATAATGTAAAATAATAAATTTTGTAGAGGGATACTTACAAAGGAGAAGTATTCTGGCTAAATGATTCCTGGTATTTAACTGTGTCTTGGGTGATTGTATTTTAGTAATACAAGCAAAATTATATTAGCAGAACAAAGCCTCAGAGTAAGGCAAAACTAGACAGGAATATGAGCACCAGCACTTAGCAGAGGTGACTTTAAGTAAGAGAGTTAAATATCTGTTTGCTCCATGTAAAATTTGCCACATGATTATAGGGCAGAGTGCAAAATAAATATGTGGCATGTCCCCAACCATACGTATTTTTAAGTGTCCCTGGAAGTTTGTTTAATTCTGGTATGGTGTGTCCAATTCATGAGTAGAAGACTGTCATTGAAATAATAATTTATGACTTTCATGGTTCCCAAGAGGACAAGTGTTCACCACGGAGGACCACATGCGAGGATACCCAGTTTGGTAGAGATTAAACAGGATACCATACGGGAAATATTTTACTTTTATTTTGGGAAAGAATGAGAGAGGCAGTGTAAGCAGCATAAACAACTTTAGTTGTGGATAATTTGAATTATTTTAGTGGATTCCATGGTTAAAGTGGTGGCCCCTAATTATCTGAAGGTTGATCCTGGGGTAAGGAGCACTTGGGGAGCAGTGTTCCCATGTGTATCTGCTAGTGGAGTAGGAAAGTGATGTCTTTGGGGTTGGTAAATTTGCATGTGAAAGGCAGAGAGTCTTTTGTTTCACTAGGAATCTGATAATCCTAGAAGGACAGCCCCTTTCTTGTCACTAAAGTTATAGTTACAAGCACACCAAATACAGAAGCTAGGCAATACAGTAAATATGATGGGGGAGTCAATATCTCGTTCATTCCTGCCTGAATTCACTGCAGTTGGGTGAATTCCAAGTGATTGCAACCTCTTCTACACTGAGAAAAGCGTGATGCCTGGATGTGTGTAATCTAGGATTTAACTGACTTCTTAACCAGATTCCTCATGGCACTGTCATACATGAGTATCTCCACTGTGTGGTTCTCCTCCACAAGACACCACCATGTGGTCCAGACTTGGGATATTTTCCTGCCTGAGCTCAGGCCCTCACTGGGACAGAGTGCAATAACACAGTTTCTCCCTTCTCCCTCCGTTAAGCAATTTGATGTAAAATCTATAGGGTCCATAGCACTAGAGGAAGGGAAGTAGCAACTACCAACTCAGTAAGCAACAATGTTGAGAGGCAGTGAGAAGGGGGACTCCAAACCCCAGGGTATGCTCCATTACTTTCCTAGCTTCACACATAAAATGTGATTTGGAAGATAACACTTTCAAGAGTTTTCACAGAGTGCTAATTCCTGATTGCCAGTCCCTTTTGAGCATAAGGCCCTATGTGATGTCCCTAGTCACACAGCCATGAAGCCATGGAAAAACTGTGATGCCACACCTAACATCTTCTAATCTTGAATTATTAGGGCACTTATGTGGCAAGAAGCTGTGCTCTAATGTAACCTATGCAGCAACTTGACTTGGATGCTCAGCATGTATCTCATATTTAAACCATGTTTTCCTGCCACTCAAGTGTGTAACTTTGAGGGAACCATTTCAGAAAATATGACACATGCACAAACTTAGACATCAAAGGACTGCACAAGTAATGACCAATAAGGAAATGTTGGCTGACAGAAAGTATTCCCTTCTTTGGACCTCTGGATGAACGAGTCTGCAGTGTTTTCTTCAAAATCTATCAGATTTCTAGCTGAAGCATACATGGTTGCCCCTAATGTATAATACATCTTTTGACTGACTTAGGGTAATTCTTCCCACAACTCCCAGATGTTTCTTAAGATCATTTCTAATAATAAATTATCTCTACATGCAAATACTTGAATAAAACTACACTTTTGGGAGGAAATCAACAGGACTCTAAATGTAAGAGATATTTGGAAGGATCAATTAATTAATACATGTAAAATACCAATCAAAGGCTTGGAAAACTACAGCTAACTAATGAATTTAGTTATTGATTCTTTCTCTTTCAGTTTGGAAGGACATTTGTTCTATAGTTTACAGTCAGAGGAACAGAGAGTATTGATTTTAACAAGGGAAAAAGAAAAAAAAAAGCCAAATCTTTGTTTCAATATTAAATGCAGTTAAATGCTGGTAAATTCCATCATGAAAATTTAAATACTCATTTTTGTGTTTTGGATTTTCAAAGTGACAAGTAGAGGTGTGAAGGTGTTTCAGGTACACAGGCAGAGGCAACTATTCCTGTTTGCTCCCACTGAGAATCTTCTATTTCACATGGGCCTTTGGGCCTGTCTCCTTGCAAAACCATCTATGCCCTCCATGTCTCTCAATGTTTATCAACATCCCTGTGCTGCTTCTTTAAGCTTTTCAGTGGTACGGGGAATTTTGTTATCTCTGCCTGCTTTGAAAGGTTGCAGCAAACTAGAGCCTGCTGCAATTTTACTCTAATACTTCTCAGTCTTTGTGCAGCATCACATTGTTATTTTCCTGTCATATGGTTTGCTGACATTTCATGGGCAGAACTTGTTTCACCAATCTGAAACTAGGGAACATATTATGGTATGTCTGGCTTTGATTCATCAAGTCTGTGCACCTTTTACCTCTATTTCCTACAGCATATTCAAGTCTAACAAGGATCAGGAAGATTTTTCAGAGATACTACTATTTTCTAACTTTATATTTCTACTTTTGTTCCTCTCTCCTAAATTGGTGATATACTTGTCAAATATGGGATATGCAGGAAAAAAATGCAGAAAATCAAAAATCTTCTCATTATTTAAGACATAAACTTGTGGATTAGAGGTCTGCAGTATTGCTTTGTAGAACAGAAACCACGTCTCTTAAAATGCATAAATCATTTTCTTGCTACAAAACTAACTATGCCTTGAGGCGTTTCTATAATAAAACTCTAAGAGCAATCAGCTTGGAATGGAGAATGTGCATGAAGAACACATAATCAGTATAATCAAATTATTATCCTGTCAAAAAGGAAATGTGTCCTTACAGAACCCAGCATATAGGAAAAGCTGATAGGCTCTCAGTAACTCTTCAACTCAGCCTCAACACAGAAGAAAGGCAGTCTTGTACTCAGAGACATGAGAAGGGGAAGAATGAAGGAATGGATTCTACAAAATGAGGGCACATTAACAAAGTTCTGTGAGGTAAAGAAGGAAAGGAGAACATTTTGGATGCAAAGACAGGATGCATAAAGCACAGATGGGGGGGAACTACTCCTATCAAGTAAACAGGGCTACAATTAATTTGCAGGTAGAGGTGCAGAAAAGAACTCACTGTTTTTGGTGAAAGATTTCTCAGTCACATATCCACATCTTAATTTTCCCGGGACAGTCCCATTTTACCGTTGTCATTCTCTTAAAAGTAGCTGCTTTGGGACAATAAATTCTATATTCATTCTACTCAAAGGCAGTCCAAGGCATGTACTTAAGGCATAAATTGCTTAGTACCCCCCCATTTTCCTCAAATAAAATATTCTCACATTTTATAATTTCAAAAGAGTAGTAAAGTCAATATAATAAAAAAGAAAAAAATTAATAATTTATTTTTAAATAAATTTTAATAATTTATTTTTTTAGTTGTTGATAGACCTTTATTTTATTTATTTACATGTGGTGCTGAGAATCAAACCTAGTGCCTCACACATGTCAGGCAAGTGCACTACTACTGAGCAACAGTTTGAGCCCCTCCACCCCACCCCGGCCCTTTTTTTAAGATAATATGTGAACTGGACATGGTGGCACATGCTTGCAATCCCAGTGGCTTTAGAGGCTGAGGTAGGAAGATCACAAGTTCAACGTCAGCATCAGGAATTTAGTGAAGTTCTAAGTAACTTAGCAAGATATTTGCTCAAAATTAAAACAATAAATTAAAAAATGGGCTGGTACTTGACTCAGTGGTTAAATGTTCCTGGGTTCTATCCCTGATACTGGGGGAAGAACAAACAAACAAAAAAAGATAATATATGGTACTATTTAGGAGAAACTAAATAATCTTACCCTTGTAATCTGCCCTTACCAGGAATATATAGAACACAAGTTTACATATCATTGAATGGATTTCAATACGCAGGTATAAAAAACTGAAAGTAAACAACATACAATAAAGTGGTAAGAAAATAGTTAATATCTACTTAGTATTTATTTATTTATTCATCTATTGTTATCATTTTAGAATCTGGGTGCATCCACCCAGATTAAGTGATATTTGCTGTGTATTATAAACTAGGGATACAAGCCATTCAATGTTAACTTATTTGCTGATGTTAATGAATGGTATATTATTTGATTTATATGATTCAATTAGAAAGGGCTTATGTTAGTCTATAAAACACTCAATGTGACACACATACATGGCATAACTAACATATTTATTGATTATAAATAATAAATATAAATATATATATTTAGAGCTGTACAATATTTTAATTGTTTTCACTATATATATTACATTTCAAGTGCAATGTGATATTACTATGTTTTATTACATGCTAATAAAATATGTTGTGCATGGTTATCTGCAAATTTTTCTTTAACCCTCTTCCAATTTTTACCACCATCTTCTATCTCTGTGAGGATCTAGTTTTTAAGCTTTATTTTGGAATATCTGAGTGATTTCCTAAATGGAGAGGACTAGAGAAGATGATACTATTATTTTTAAAAGCACATAATTATCATCCAGAGATAAAAATGGTGTCATTATCCAGGTCTCCAGATACATACACAAATACACCCAGAAACATATACTTTTAATAAATGTTACTAGGTTTTCTTCAAGGGATATACCATATCTGTATAATATATTGATTTTAAAATTAATTCATGTGTGAGGTCAGACTGACATCCCTCATCTCATGAAAACCATGCATGTCACATTACCAGCGACTACTGCATTCTCAGAGTTCTCTTAATGAAAAAGATGGAATCACAGTAAATTTAGGTTAACTCCCAACATAAATATGGGCCCATTTTCACAAAATGAATCCTGATTCCATGATCATTGCACCACATTACCCAATTCTGGACCACAGAGAATTCAGAAAAAAAAAAATAATAATAATAATGTGAAAAGAACACATCATTCTCCATTCAGCTAAGAAATGAGACCCCAGCTCACATCTATAATGCAGGTATGGAGAAAATGAGAGGGAGAAGAGAAAAAGAAACAAGCAATGCAACAGTGGAGCAAGAATAAAAGTAGTCTATATTTGATTTTTGAGTTTGAAATTTTCTACTGGACCTGAAAGAAGTTTTAAAATTAAAAATGGCCAGGGTTGGGGTTGTAGCTTAGTGGTAGAGTGCGTGCCTCACACATATGAGGCCTTGGATTCGATCCTCAGCACCACATAAAAATAAATAAATAAATAAAAATAAAGATACTATGTCCATCTACAATTAAAATTTTTAAAAAAATCAAAAAAGGCCAGGAAGTTATGAAATGAGACAAAAATATAATTAAACACAAATGAGCAATAAGGCACTGAGAAGATATGAATTTAGTACACAGAGGACATAAAACGAAATTGTTTCTAAGTACTTTTTGGTTTTTCAAAATAAGTAGGAAGTTAATATATTCGTTAATTACACCCATGCATTAAAACTCTGCAATATTATCCTCAGTTTAAGGCATAAGCATATGAATCAACATGTCAGTTTTTAAAAAAATAATCTAAATTGTTCAAATAACAAGCAAAATCTTAGGCCTTTTCAAGGTAATAGTCAATTAGAATTGTGAACCTGATTGGACTAAGATTTGTCAAAGATTAAGAGGCTTCTGGGTGTGTCAATGAGGGTGTGTCTAGGAATGATTGGCATGTGGAATAGTGAAATGCTGTGGAGACCCTCCTTGAGGGTACGCAGTGCCATCCAATAGTTTAGAAGCTTGGATGGAATAAAATCTGGAAGAACAAGGAAGCAGCAGCAAATGCAAGCTTGATTCTTCTCAAATGGGCTCTTGATTGTTGCTGTGATCACCTGAGAATATCAGGCTCTCTCCTTCACTCTTCCAAAGGGCACCCTGCTAATGATTCTCCAGGGAGTTTCAAGAAGTCTCAGACTGGAGTACAATTGTTGCTCCCTCTTGTTCTGAAGCTTCAGAATCTTGGATTATACAGCTATTGGTTCTTCCAGCTCTCCATTCTGTAGACCACCATCATGGACTATCCAGTTTCTGGTCATGTAAGCCAATTTAATAAATCCCCTTTTTATAATCACATCTCCTGTTGGTTCTGTTCCTCTAGAGAACCCGACTTTATACATCAAATTTTATGAAGACATTACCAGATTTAGTAAACAATATCCATTATGACTTCAGGTTAATTAAAATATACATATTCTGGCACACACTAAAAAACCTACTTATGAGTGTATCCATCACTTCTTCTAATTTTACTTGTTGAAATGATCACCTAACAAAAACTGAGAGTCAGTTTTTGTTATCAGCCCAAAATAGGAGTTGGTTTTAATTTTTTCTACTATGGAAATAATAATCTTCCTTTATAACAGATATGTGCATTGGTTTTTATTTATTTATATATTTAGTTATTTATTTACTCATTTCCTTTTTTTTTTTTTTTTTTTTTGTACCAGGAATTGAACCCAGGGTGATTCAACCACTGAGGCTGGCTTTGAACTTGCAATTCTCCTGCCTCAGCCTCCAGAGTCACAGGGATTACAGGCAAATGCCACTGCAACTGGCTATCTGCACTAAATGTAATGATAATAATACTATTCAGAATTGTCACAAATTTGTCAATATTAATCCATGACTTGTTTTCTTTAGGTGAGGCCATGAGGGTTAAATGAAATAATTAATTTCATAAAATACGAAGAACTTTTATATATAAATACAAAGAATTAGTAGTTTTACTCAATATGTTATTAGTGCCATATTTACATTATCCAGACTAATATAGCAGCTTCATTTTAATTCATGTTTCTAGATAATTCTGTTATATCATCTCTCCAATTTTTAATGAAGCAAATCTCCAATAAATATACCAATTGGCAGGATTCCTGTAAGATTAACTAATTCAATATTTTAATTTTAAGATTTATTATAATTACTAATGTTATTTCTTTATTCCATTTTTTTCACATAGGAACATCATTTTCTAGGTTTTAAGCACTACACAAACTGTCTTCCACTAAACTCCAGTATTCTGAATGAAGGTTCATAGGTTTTCACTTTTAGCAACTAAATTTGTAAATTACTACTAGTAACAAAAAAAAGTATCATAACAGCATGAGTATCTTAGTTGATAATGTAGGTGAACTCTACACAGAATCTTAATAGATAAAAAGGACCACCTGATTCAGATTTCTTTCTGATAAGCAATATGTTTTATATCCAAACTTCGACTTGATTTCATAACTGTGTGAGGAATGTCAACATCATTTTATTCCCTTAGAAATCATGTAGTTCTTATCCAAAAAGTCAGAGGGTAATTTACCATTCGAATAGACATTATTAGTTATGTATGGGACATTATATTTTGTTGCTCTAAATTTGGACTATTTCTTGTAAACCAAAATATACATTGGTGATAATAGAGAGCTTTATCTAACTTGAAGATCATATTTTTTTTTTGAACCATGATATATTTTATAAGGGCCCTTAACATTTCTTTCAATCATACAAATTTTAATCACAATATATTTTGATCACTGTATAATATCATAGTTAAGACATGGAGTATCCAAACCTGTGTTGTAAGACTGAAATAGAACAGGTTTTCTTTCTTTTTAATATATATATAAAATATATATTATATATATATATATATATATATATATATATATATATATATATATATATATAATATATATTTGCTTTCCAACCTGATATTACATGCCTTTTCATTGACACACACACACACACACACACACACACACACATATATATATATATATATATATATATATATATATAAAGAAAATATATATTTATTTAAAAAATAATTTAAAAAAAGAAAATAACTGTGAGACTAGGATATCTGTTTTATCCCCCCTGAAATAGAAATTTTTGTGTGCCTGGCACATTATCATTATGACCATCACCATCATCACCAATACCACCATCATCATCATCTTCACACCATTCTCCTCATCCTCCTCTGCAGCACTAGTAGTCTAGTTTTTTTTTTTTTTTTTTTTTGGCATCAGGAATTAAACCCAGGGATACATAACCAGTGAGCCACATCCCCAGCTTCCCCCTGCCCTTTTCTTTTTGAAACAGGGTCTCACTAAGTTGCTTAGGGGTTCACTAAATTGCTGAGGCTGGCTTTGAATTGACAATCCTCCTGCCTCAGCCTCTGGAGCCACTGGGATTACAGGTGTGTGCCACCACATACTGGCCGACTAGCAGGTATTTTTGACTAAGAATAAGTTCTCATGAAGCAGTAGTAATGGCCAAAGAGAATGAATTTTTCAGAAAGCATATGAATTAATTAAAATAATTTTATTTCAATGCAATATTCTAACATATGGGGAGGCAGCCATCACCTTGCTAGGGGGTCCTTCTTCCAGCACAGGAGGGTGTAAGCCACAGAGAAAATAAGTCAGAAATAATAATCGAAGAACAAAAGACACTGAGTCAGAAAGATAGTTTTGAAGTAGAGCACCTGATAGATCCAGCTCACAGAGAATCTGGGCTGAACAATTAAAAAATGGCTCCCGTGGTTTATTTAAGGGGGTACATCAAGGGTAGGGAAAGGTTTCAGGGGTGGAGTCTTGCTTCCTGATGTCTTGCAGTCAGCAGGTTGATGGGCATCTTGGCAGGTCACACCCATCTCTAAGAGGCTATGCGACTATAGCAGGTCATCTCACCTACCAGTGCTATGTGGGACCAGGCAGAGCTTGAATAGGGCTCACAATGTGTCTGGGCAGTCTTTGTGAGAGGAAATTTCCCCTGGAAGTTCCCAGACACGAGATTCTCCTATTCAATAGTCTGTGATGCTACTGTAGTCAACACATAGCCCACAGATGGCTCTCAACACCAGTGAACCTGTGAAAGTGAATTACTAACAACTTACTATGCGTATGATGATCATGGACCCTTGAATATAAAACTATCTTGATTCCATAAAAATAATGAAACTACTTTATATTTTATTACATCTTACAAGTATACTTAACATTTTAACATGTATTTTAATTGATTTTTGAACAATGTTACTAGGATTATTGATATTAGAAGCTCAACCTTGTAGGAAATATTGCCCCTTTATAGTAATAATAGTTTAATGATACCTTATTTAATATCACCTATATTTTATTGAACTCAAATATATCAGGCACAATCTTAGTAGGCATATTGTCCATGTTAAGTTATTTGAACCTCACAAAATTTTGTGAAACCAGATAGTTCTTTTTATACCTATTTTACAGATGAGGGAACTCAGAAAGATACAATTAGTAACTTGCTTAAAGTCACACACTTTGTAGAAAAAGAACCTTAGTTTTCCATAGACAATGATATAATGTAAAAACCAAATACCTGATGTTAAATGTACACAAGGATGCAGTAAATAATTTAAGCTTTGTGTAACTTCAGTTTAAGTAAAACAATAATTCTCTTTAGAACATTTAGGTTGTATTTTCACTCTAATCACTTAATAATATCCTCATAATGTGTTTGTTTTTTTTTTTTTTTTTTTTTTTTGGTGGGGCTGAGATATATAGGCAATGGCATTCTTAACTGAATAAGTTAATATTTTACTTTTAGAAAGAAAAATGATTTAATGGATTCAAATACTGGTTTTGAAATATATTGGTTTTTTTCTTTCGTATTCAATTAAAGATTTTAATTCCACTGATAATAGTGGAATCATGATAATATCTACATTTGAGGTTACTATAAATCTTAGATGAAGAGTGTGAAATACAGATGCCTAGTAATAATTGTTCAATAGAATTAAGATATTTTCCTTTCAGCCTTAGTTAGATTTCAGTTATAATAGCTTGGTTTACAGTAAAACTTGGTAATAAACTTATTGCGATAAGATTTGTATAAATGATAAGTAAAATTGCAAAGTGCTGTGACCTGTAAAACAGTATGATTATTTGTATCATATTAAGCCTGGTTAAGGTCAGTAGCTCAATTTTTTAATATGCACAGTATGTTTCTGGTGTTCTACTTTCAGAGACTGTTCACTGGGAATCACAAGTAAATTGGAATCTCTTCTTGTTAACTCATATGTTACCTGGAAACATTTGCTTGTCTTTGAACATCACCATTAATCCCTGACACTGTTGTTTTGTCTAAGCCGACAATCTTTCCTCTCACCAAACTCTCTCATCTGATGCTCTTCTTTTTTTTTTTTTTTTCTAGTTATCATCTTGTGGCCTTGTCTATATTTAAGACTATGACAAAAATGTCCACTAAGTATTTTCAAATTATCTCAAATTAAATGAGGTTCAAAAATATTCTGAGAGTATACTAATAGATTCACTATTTAAACACAGAACAATGGACTTACAATAAAATTTAAGCATGTATTATGTGTACTTTACCAATTTACTTTTAATTAAAATAATGCCTAATACTTCTAATGTGGACAATCTGACAAAGTGTCACTTAAATCCCAGGTCTATCATCTTTGGTTTTATGAGCTTGGAGGCAGTTACCTAACTGGTCTTAAGCTTTGAGTTTTCCTCAGAGTCAAATCAATAACAAGGGTTTATTCAAAAGAGTGTTGCTGAAGATAGTAGAGTAAAATTAGGCAGAGATCCTTGACTTCTTCACAGAACAGAAAGGAGACAGTTAAAGAACAGCTGACCAGAGAGTTGGGTGACAGAATAAATGCTCTAAGATCCAATATTGGACAGCCTCAGACCTGGAAAGACTTCAAGTTGTATTGGAGCAGAAAATAAGGGCAGATCTTGCTATCTATTCTTGTAGAAAAGAATAATATGCACTAAGTTAAAAAGAGGAAAAAGATTGATTGGGAGATTTGAGGCAGCAGTAGATAATGTAAGAGAGAAGAGGGAGTATAAGAAAAAGTGTAAGCTTACCCCAAGGGTAAGGGGAAGCAGAGAGAGAAAGAGGGAGAAGAAAAGCTCACTCTCTTAAGAGATAGAAAGAAAAGCAGATGGAATTTCAGTATGACAGTGGCAGCAGGTTCATTGAAGTACATTAAGCAGTTTAACCCAAAACCTGGATGGAAAGCCATGCTGGCCATGACAATCATTTAGTGGAGTCCATAGCAGGCCAGCTGCCTATGAAGTAATTCAATATGCATGGCATATCTCTACCTCCAGTTAGCATCAAATTAAACCAGAAGGAATGCCTCTATAGTAGGACACCTCAATAATCTGTCTAGAAAGAAACTTGTAGAGGGATCACTACTAGCTGAAAGGTGCTGAAACTCCACCCTCTCATTGCAAACAAGGGGGTTGGAGCAGACACACTGTTTTCATAGGGGCAGGATGCTGTCTCAGTACCAATCAGTGAAGGAAATTGTGCCCAAAGTTCATAACCTTGGGCAGTAAAAGATAGAATCCAGGTGAACTGGCCAACTCCCTACCTGGTAATAGGGACAGTGTCCTGGAAATGTGTTGGTCAGGGGTATGCATCTGTACCACAGCGCACCCACAGAAAATCCACAACCACAGGTCCCACTTGCAGACAACCACTAGATTCTATAACACTTCGAAACAGACCTTGTGGAGGGTAACAGTGTACAGTGACTCATGACAATCAGAGTTATAGCCCAGAGCCCTACATCCTGAGATCCTGAACACAATAGAAATGGCCAACAGACAAAATACCCCTCACCCTCTAAGAAGCTAACCTCGGGACCCTGGGAGACTACAGGAAAGGAGAACTAGCTGTAGGGAGATCCATAGGAACTAGAGGAGTGAGTTCTGCATCCCAGCACCTCTGGAGAGATCCAAAACCAAGGAATGAGGGTCATCTTCTAAAGGTCCCAAATCTTGATGAAATTCAAACCAAGACCCAATAATTCAGTTCACTTTGGCATGGTTTACTACAAATCACTCTTAAATCAAATATATCCATGTCTTTATCTATAGAGATCTATATATTAATATATAGATCTCTATAGATAAAGACATTGATACATTTCATTTTAGAGTGATATATATATATATATATATATATATATATATATATATCTTTATATATATATATTTTAGAGTGATATATATATATATATATAGATAGATATCATATATATAATATATATCTATATATCTATAGATATAGATATAGATATAGCACTCTTCATCTTGATTTGATATTTGTTACTTTAGTAGCCAATATATGCCTTCAACCAATTTGATTTCATTTCTTCTAAAGTTTTACAGCATTAATTTGAATCATTCTGTCTTTGCTTTTCATCTCAAGCTTACACTTTTTCTTATACTCCCTCTTCTCTCTGACATTACCTACTGCTGCCTCAAATCTCCCAATCAATCTTTTTCTTCTTTTTAACTTAGTGCATATTATTCTTCTCTACAAGAATAGATACAAGATTAACATTTATAAAAAAAAAAAACTTACTTTCCTATGCTCCAATAATGAATCTGCTAAAAAGAAATTAAAAAAAAAAAAAAAACTCTCATTCATAATAATCTCAAAAAAATACCAGGGCATTAATCTAACAAAGAAGATAAAGACCTTCACAATGAAAACTAAGCAATACTGAAAAAAATTGATGAAGACATTAAAAAATGAAAAGATCCTCCATGTTCCTGGATAGGCAGAATTAATATTGTCAAAATGGTCATACTACCAAAAGTGTTAAACAGATTCAGTACCATTTCCATCAAAATACCAATGACATTCTTCACAGAACTAGAGAAAATGTTTGAAAATTCATTTGGAAAAATAAGAGACACATAATAACCAAAGCAATCCTGAGCAAAAAGAGTGATACTAAAACCATCACAATATGCTACTTTAAATTACACTAAAGAGCTATAGTAATAAAAGCAGCATAGTATTGGCACTAAAACAGACAAGACCAATGCAATATAATACAAGACCCATAGAAAAACCCACATAGATATAATCATTTGATAGTTGACAAAGGTGCCAAAAACATGACGAAGAGCATGTCTGCAATCCTAGTGGCTTGGAAGGCTGAGAGAGGAGAATCAAATGTTCAAAGCCAGCCTTAGCAATTTGGGGAGGCCTGAAGTGAGACTGTCTCAAAAAAAATGGACTGGGGACATGGCTCAGTGGTTAAATGCTCTTGGGTTAAATCCCTGGTCATAAAAAAAAAGAAAGAAAGAAAGAAAAGAGAAAGAAAAAAGAAAGGAAAAAAAAGATAGTGATAGCGTTTTAAACAAATAGTGGTGAGAAAAACAGGTATTTAAATGTAGAAGAATGAAACTTGTTCCCTGTCTGTCACCCTGCACAAAAGTCAACTCAAAGTGAACCAAAGACCAAGGAATTAAACCAGAAACTCTGTAACTGCTAGAAGAAAATGTAGGCTCAATACTCCAACATATTGGCACAGGCATCAACCTTCCTAACAAGACTCCTCAAGTGAAAGAAATAAAACCAAGAATCAGTAAATGTGACAGAATAAAATTTAAAAGTTTCTGAGCAGCAAAAGAAACAAGAGTATGAAAAGAGAGTCTACAGAAGAGAGAAGATCTTTGCCATTTGCTTCTCAGGCAATGAATACACAGAATATATGAAGAACTCAAAAACTTGACAACAACAACAACAACAAAAATTAACCCCATTAATAAATGGATGAAAAATAAACAATGATTCTCAAAAAAGAAATAAAGATGCCCAATAAATGTAGGAATAATATTCAACATCTCTAGCTCTCAAAAATACAAATCAAATATATATTGAGATTTTATCTTACTCCATCTGGAATGGCAATTATCAAGAATACTAATAATAAATTTTTTTCAGATGTTGGGGAAAAATGCACTCATACATTTATTTTGGTTGGGACTGCAAATAAATATAGTCATTCTTAAAAGCAGTATGGAGATGCCTCAAAAGACTAGGAATGGAACCATTATATGACCCAGCAATTTCTATCTTCAGTTTATATGCAAGAGATCTAAAATCAGCACACTACAGGGGCACATCCACATCAGTATTTATAGCAACACTATTCACAATACCTAAGCAATGAAACCAACCTAGGTCCCTTTGAACATATGAATGGATAAAGAAAATGTAGCATATATACACAATGGCGTAATATTCTGCCATAAAGAACAGTTATGGCATTTGATGGTAAATGAATGAAATGGGAGACTCCCATGCTAAGTGAAATAAGTCAGATCCACAAAGTCAAGGGTCTAATATTTACTCTGACACATAGAAGTTAGATCAAAATACAGGGAAAAAATAAAAGAAAAAATGGGGGAATTCCATAAAAATAAGAGAGAGATAAAAGTGGAGTAGAGGGAGCGGATTGAGGAGGAGGAAGGAGAGACACAAAAGGGAAAATAGTGGAATGACTTTTGCCAAAATTTACTAAGTACGTATCACAGTAAATCTCACTTTTATGTATATCCACAAGTCATGAATTAAGAAAAGAACTATAAAGAGAATGTGAACTATACATAAACTAAATAGAAGAATGAACAATAGAGTAGATAAGGAAAGGGAACAGGAGAAGGGAAGAGGAGGGAAATGGGAACTACTGGGACTGAACTGGAGCAAATTATGTTACATGCTTGTGTAATTATTGCCTAATATTATGTGTAAGTTAAATGAATACATTTTTAAAAGTATGGAATTGAGAATGAGAGCACAGGAAGAAAAAGTCTGCACTAAATTAAAAAAGAAAAAAAAAATTATGCATTGTATGGTTATTGTAAGTATTAAATGAGGCTAGATGAAAAAGAGCCTGTCAAATGTATCAAGGAATAGGCAATACTTAACTAACATTGCTTGCTCTTTTAAATAAGATAAAACTTTCATCTAATATTTATAAATCATATTCATCTATATTATCATGCATATGAAAATGCTTTTGTTAAATAGCATAAACCCATTTTTATAGGCAAAATAACTTGAACCCATATTTTCTATAAACTGATTATTTTTAAATAGGTAGCTATGTGACTTTGACTGTGTTTCCTGAAAAAGCAACACTTACTGAATATCTATATCAAGACAACTTATTGAGAGTAAGTTTCTTCCCTATCTTTGAATACAAATGCCCATGACTATTCCTTTTCCATGGATTTTCAATGTTGTCTTTGCAAGAGTTTCTTGTAACTCAAGAGTTTAGTATAAGGACAAAATAGTTAAGGTTAACTTAAAAGTAATTTCACATGTTTTATTCCTTATATTGAATTATGATATTGGAAAAGTTTGCAAAACTTTCTGAGAAAATATCATTAGATGCTAATGGCTAAAGAGAAAAAAAAAGAATTATGAGGAATTAATGCAAGAAGCAGACATTTAGTAAGAACCATTTTGAATACTTATGATCTGCAGTACATTCAATTGGAACCCAAGTTTAATTTGTTGAAGACATTATGAAGTTAGTAACATAATTTCTCTAACCAAACCTTTAGGAATGTTGTAATTTTAGACTCTATTTATATTAAATGCTCTTCTAAAAATGTGCCATCAATATTTTCAATTTCATTAAAAAACAGAAAGTATCCATGATTAATGCAATTCTGGCCATGCAAGGTTTCAGGTATCTCTGAAACAGAAAGCATAAAACATTTTTGTTTCAGCTGAATTAATTTTCATGAAACTATACAGTGGCTTTGCTGACCAAACAGGTTCTAACAATTTGTGCCTAGAAATTATTTTTGGTAAGTCTTCTTGTAGTGGATCACTATATAGTTGAGTAAATGCTTTACTGTAAGAAAAGTGAACTAAATTCTATTCTCAGTTAAGCATATAATTTATTAAAACACTGAGTATGCAGTTTATAAGCACATCCTATATTTCATGTTTGAGTTAAGAAATCAAATATTAATGAACTCTCAGGACACTCAGAAGAGTATTCCTACAGCACATACAACTGTGCTTACATAAGATAGCCATCCATTTGTAGTCATCCAGTAGCTCACATTTCAAAGCAATATACATTTTCTGTTATAAAATGTAAGTTAAGATTTGACACTTGGCACACAGAGGGAAAGGCAATGCTAAAATTCGTATTGTTGAAAAGAAGCTTGATTAATTATTAAAAGGACGATATTTGAGCATAGCCATTTTCTCTCACTCTCATATATAACTAAATATGCTAACATGATTATTGAAAGTTTTTCTTAGTGTCATTAAACTACATGTTTGCAAGATATAGTCTCTCAAAATATGTAAAAAGTAATGTGATTGTATTGACATAGTTAAGGTTGTAGGGTATTTAATGTAATGTGCTATGTATGGTATATTTTAAATTATTTTATATATTGTTTAATTATATAAATAAATATATTTATCATTTATTGTGAATGTATATATTATTTTATTGTTGGTATGTGTATGTATAATTTAAGGCACAGGAAAGGTAACAGAAAAACATGAATAATAGTCCACCTGAAAAGAATAAATTACCCATCTGTCTATCCATTGCTGAGGAGGTAATGTGTGTTCTCCAAATGAAGAAGAATTGAAATTTAAACAGTCACATATCTATTCCATTTTCTTCAGAGACACAAAATAAAAACAGATGGCTTGAAAATATATATTGTGATCCTTAATGAGAAATTCGATAACATGCCAATTCTGTGCAAACTAATCTATAAGTAAATGTAAATCTAATGTAATAGTAAGTACATAGTTTATAAAACTTGTAAATAATTTTATATTCAGCAGGAAGAAAAATCCTTTGAAAATAATCATGTTTTGACAGGAAAAAGCAGAATTGACAAACTTCTTCCCCAACAAAATAACATGTTAAAAATATAATAATTAAATTGATTTGGTTATGGTACTGAGATTAGTAGCCTAAGTAATGGGATAGATATGTGAATCCAGAAAGTTATTGTATGTAGAAAAATATTTTGTGATATTTGAATTTCAAATCAGCAGGGAGAGAAAGGACCGTTTGATAAATTATATTGCAATAATATAATCATCTGGGATAACAGAATGAACCTAGCATCCTTTGCATTCTTGAATGACTTTACACTGTTCACAGCACTGAAATATCAGCTTTGGTGTTTCTAATTTGGTTTACACCCATTGGGCTCATATGACTTCTAAGTAATTAAAAAAGAGAACTGTTTGTCATGACAGCATTGTAAAAATAGGAAACGCTGTGGAACATTACCTACTTCTTTCCCTCCACCCCATAAGCAGGAGGTCTGTGGCACAGTTTCACTCATTAATACAAGATGCCAAAGAATGCATAATAAAGAGAAGGAAGAGTCTCTTCCTTGACAGATCTTTGACTCACCTGAATGCTTAATATATTCTTATGTTATAAAGCATAAAGGTATTATTCACACTTTAATCAACCACCCAGGGATGAGAATGCTATTAACAGAATAATGTTTTATTAGCCATTTTATTAGCATACAGATATTAATATCCTGAAACTACTAAGATTTCTGATGTCCAAACTGTCAGTTGTCATTTGGGCAGCACGTTCACCTCTATTAGATTGCTTAATGTTATAATTTACAAGTAAAAATATTAAGGTGAGGGAATATTATACTTTTTATTTTTAGGCAGAAAGCTAGATATTTCGTTTTAACATCATTGCGTATTTCAGAAGGGTTAAGTTCCATTTACTCATTTATTTAATAAATATTTGTTGAATGCCTACATTGAAGCCAGTGTTTTAGTTTCTTTCTTTCTTTCTTCTTTCTTTCTTTCTTTCTTTCTTTCTTTCTTTCTTTCTTTCTTTCCTTCCTTCCTTCCTTCCTTCCTTCCTTCCTTCTTTCTTTCCTTCCTTCTTTCTTTCTTTTTTTTTCTCTCTTAGGGGTTACATTTACTTGAGAAAATAGACAATACACCAGCAAACAATGACCTCTATTATGTGAAGAATGTAGTGGAGCCAAGAAGCAAACTGAGGTCAAGTTCCCGAAACCACACCCTTCAACACTCTGTAACCACTCTGCAATGTGTCATCTCAGTCCAGACACAACAGGATTCAGCACTTCAAAACTTAGATCCCTTAAAGAAACATTTATTCTCAATGTTCATGAAGGAATAAAAATATTTCAGTGCAGTTGAGAAGGCATTGAGTTAAAAGTATCTTTGTCAATAGAACTTCTAAAAAATTCTAAAGCAAATGAAAATTGGCTAATTGTAATATTATCTAGAGGACAGAAAAGAATGAGAGAAAAAATAGCCCTGGGGAGCCCCTGTGAATAGAAGGTAGGAAGCTACAAGAATAGCTATGTTATTGCTTATTTCTTTCAACTCCAATTTTATATTCTTTTGATTCAACAAGCCAACAATTTTTAAATTTCCTTTCCCTTTTTATTTGACTTATGATATCATATCACAAGAATTCATAATAACAATGCTAATTTCTTTTTTTTATTTGTTCTAATCAGTTATACATGACAGCAGAATGCTCTTCGATTCATTGTATACAAATGGAGCACAATTTTTCACTTCTCAGGTTGTACATGAAGTAGAGTCACATCATTTGTTCAATCATATATGTACCTAGGGTAATGATGTCTGCCTCATTTCACCATCTTTCCTACTCTCTTGCTCCCTTCCCTTTGCTCCCTTCCCTTTGTCCAATCCAAAAATTCCTCCACTCATCACATGCCCCTCCCCCCATTATGGATTAGCATCCACATAACAGAAAAAACATTCCATCTTTGTGTTTTGGGGGATTGGCTTACTTATCTTACCATGACATTCTCCTTAAAGATAGCATATAGTGACACAGCCACATCAATGTGTTTAGCAACACAATTCACAATAGCTAAACTGTGGAAACAACCTAGATGTCCTTCACCTAGATGTCATATAAATATATATATGCATACACAACCAATGGAATGCTGTTGCTCAGCATTAAAAGAGAATAAAATTATGGCATTTCCCGGTAAATGGGTGGAGTTGGAGAATAACAATATTAATTTCTATGAATTAATATTTTTCTTATCATACAGGTGTTAAGTAGATACACTTTTTATGTTTTAAACACCCTTTTGCCTATTTGTCTTATATATTTTAAATCGATACATCCAAGGATGTTAACCTGCTTAATTTCATAGTACATTAATTTTTATATCTGCTACATCACATGTATATTACTTATATATCTTAGTTATAAATAAGTTACATATATAACTAAACTTTATCACTAATATATATTTCATATTTTAAACTTTATAGGAAATATGCATTTTGTATCTCCTTGTAAGGGATATTTGCATAACTCAAAAATTTCCAAAATGTGTCTAGCAATGTACTTGGCCTACACATAATTGGGATAGCAGTTAAAATAAAACAATAGAAGTCTATTTTCTTAATGAATATCATTGCCTGAATAACAAAATTTGCCTAACTTATCTCAAGTTCTCTATACAACATATCTGTGCTTCCTGGGATCCAAAGAAATTCTCCAATCTTTGATTCATTATCCTATTCTACTCTTCTGTCTCTGTTTTTCCTCTTGCTTTGGATCACACAATTTTATAATTTCATTCTATAAGAATCTATGCTACAATGTCTATCTGACTTTTGAGTTAAGAGGAGGAGTAACCCGTGTAGCACAGCAATGCCAGGATAAGTCCACTATACTCTGAAAGCAAGTCCTGATCTCTGCAGACCAAGTATGATCCTATGCTTCCAATTCAGAGTGTAGTACTTAAGCTCCAAGTGTTTGAGCCCTGCTCACCAGCAGTGTCTTATCTGCTCACCAACTGAAATATATGGCAGGGCAATTTAAAAACTGTAAGCCCCTCACTCTATTTGCACCACTCTTCATATTGCAGTTTTTCTGCTCTCTTTGTTCACCAAGGAGTCAAGATAAATTCAGATGCTTTTTGTAGCAAACCTCTAGTTCACACAAGTAAGTCAGCATAGAAAGAGAAATGCTACATATCCACACACACACACATATCTATCTATCTATCTATCTATCTATCAGAGAGAGAGAGAGAGAGAGAGAGAGAGAGAGAGAGAGAGATATTACCCTGTGTTCCATAAATATGTATAATTATCATGTGTCAATTAAACATAAAAGTACATATTTAAGAAACCTTATAATTTCAGAGAATTGTGTTGGAGTCTCAGGCTGTGTATACCAGGAAATATACTGCCAAACAATTATCAGGAACATAATAGTTGGAATTGCTTTTTTAACAACTCCCTTTCCACACATAGAAATTAAATTTCCCAATAAACATTTCCTGTGGCAGCTTGGGAACAACTCAGGGAGTAGCTTCAGGCTCCATTATCCTCAAGTCCTGAACCCCTTTTCTCTGGTTGAATGACCCTAAGTTCAACATTTTCCGTAATGCCACCAAATTTGAATGAATGACAGGTTTTTCCTTTTGTAAGTACCTTCTGCTCTTTACAACCTTGGAAATATATGTGCCCTATTTTCTGGATTTAACCCAAGCCAGTGGGTCTTTTTTATACATACTTATACTTCCTTTATAAAAATTGATCTTTAATCTGGCTCTTTGGAGCTACACATAGATTTGGAAGTCAACTAGAGGTAATCTTCACAGGATAGAAATATTTATGTTGATGTATCCTAACATCTGGAACCATGGACAGGTGCATAGAAGTACTCATTGAATGAGTAGGTGGATGAAGAATCTGTGCTACAGAGAATCTTCTAAAGATTTCAGTTCATAGTAGAACAAGATGAATTAAATAAGAATGTGATTGCCATCCCAACTTTCTCTGATATACTTCACTGCCTTTATTCTTCTAATGAGAAAACCAAATAGAGTCAATAAAATATTTAATGAACCAACAAATCATATCAGGGGAATTTTAATAGACTTAGAGTTTAAGTATGAAATTATAATGACTGTTTTCCAAGATGATTCCCATAATCCCACCTTCCTGGTAGACATGACCTTGGTTGTAAGTTGGAATTATTGACTCACTATTAGAAGTTAGTCAAATAAATTGAATAAAGTATAAGCCACCTCTTGAGAGATTGAGATGGAATAATATTCAGCTTTATGTAGCTATGCCACTGTCAGTTATTTTGCTTTTCCATCCCAAGAATCTGAGATAATATGTTTCTGAGTTGAAGTATGAAGTCATGAGCCAATTTGTTAAACAACACTAGATAATCAATGGCAACATATGTGTAATACTTTTTTCCCCTTCTCCAACAGAGATTCAGGCTTGTAAACAATACACACACACACACACACACACACACACACACATGTAGTGTATATATATATATATACACACACACACACATATATATGGAAATTAAATTTCCCAATAAGCATTTCCTGTGTTTGGTATATTAAATTTAACATAAATGACAAGATCTCCCATGTATCTTTTCTTTTTTATATAAATAGATTCCTTCCCCTGACAAACTCCCATAGTCAAGAAATTATCCATGGCCAAAGAAAAATAATTCACCTTCTGTTCCTGTCCCAAATTCCCAGGTATTCCTACAGTGCCTAGGATTTGATTTTTCAAAATTGCTGCTGAAGAGGTATCCTCAGAATGATTCCAACTTGACTTGGGATTGTTGAATTATAAAATTTATGAAGAATCATCAACAAATAATCGATGAGGTGGTCAATTTTCAAACTGGTATTAACATCAATTTGTTGTAAGGACAGAAAGCCTGACATTGGGGAACACAGAGCCACACTGAAGCCACTTAGATTAAGAATGGCAGTCAACACATAAGGGGTCTCCACAACTCAAAATTTCATTCTCAAGTCACCATAAATGGAGGTTGAAATCTACAGTGCTTAGGGTTTGTCTCATTTCTCTCTTCACAGAAAAGCTGCAATCCTTCTTTGACTAACATTTGCTGAAGGTTTACTGTATATGATAAATACTCCTAAGTCATCAGTGATAAAACTCTGGTTCAAAGTTGTTGACAGAGTGGGAGAAACACCTTGAATGATCTGTTGTTCACCAGTGCCTGTCATTTTACACATTGAGTTTTGCCAAATTTGGATGGTTGCATGCGGCTACTGGAGAAAAGCACACCTCCGAAGGTCACCATATATCCAGAGCCATTTGTCATATGTTGTGATATGATGGATAATGCCTGTAGCAAAATAGTTGACTTCTGTTTCTTTGCTATGAAACAGGTTGCTGATATTCTTCACCACATCCTCAGTTACAATCTTGGAAGAGAGCTCTCTGACTTTCATTTCAAGATATGGGTGATTTTTCAAGAAAATGCTTGCAGACTAGCTGCAGACTTACCTGAAAGATTCTGAGTTGCTTCTAAAGTAAACACAAGGGCAATGTAGTCTAAATTCTCTTTTGTTTTACTATTGCAAGAACTTCCTTAACTGCCAAAAAGAGCTCTTTAAATGTGCATTTTGCTCGGGGAGAGAGCAGTACTACTAGACTAGAATTGGATGTTCACTGCCATTGTTTGTGTCTGGGGATTTTGTATTCACAGAGCCATCTTATAACAAAGTTGGCAACAACATCAAACCTGTCAGATGGGGTGAGAATCCTTGCTGAGTCACCACCTGGAGGAATCCAACAGTGAAGTCACAGTGTCCTATCAAAATACACTCTATTCAGGTTAGGAGTAAATATGTTCAGGCAGATGTGGTTCAAAGACAGGGAGATGCCTCCTCCAGCAACACACAGGAGCTCAGGGCATTCTTTGGAGCATTGGGAAGATGATCTGTGTGTGTGAGAGGCCTGAGCACAAAAAGTGAATCCTGGAAAATCAAGAAGAGGTATCGAACCCCGCCAGATCTTATAGGAAGTAATGTCAACTCAAGCCAGCAGACTGTTGGGTATTACGAGGAAAGTTTTAATATCTAAGACAGTAAAATGATAGGATACAACTTTCTAGAGCTAAAGTACAATTCAAGATTTCCTATTGAAGGAATCAATCTAGAATCAAATAAATAGAAACTCTATATGCCCCAGTGAAATTTTAGACATTTAAGCATATCAAATAAATCCTAAAATTACAACCACAGGGGACATGGAAAGGGTAGATAAAATATTGGCAAGGTAATAGAATAATAACCATAGAGTTTAAAGGGAAGAGATCTCAATCAAATAATTAATAGCTTCAAAGCAATCTTTCAAATGAAGAAAATAGTAAAAACAAAAGAAATATGGAACAAATTGATGTAAAAACACAATAGAATTGTCTCAATAATAATCCTTAATGTGGATAAAACCATACAAGTGTTAGTAATAAATATTAAAAGAAATTTCTTTGAAGTACAAAATAATAATTTGGATTAAAAATCATTAATAATATCAGAAAAAAATTCTAGGTAGAATATTTGTGTGCAGGGAAGGGGTATTTTTTTCCTTTTCTCTGGGATTATTTTTATTTTTAGTATAACTTTATACATATTATCAAAATTGTACATTTGTGTATTTTTACTAAGCTAACATATTACTCCAGGAAAAATTAACTCACAACTTTATATCTTACAGTACCATTGCCAGAACTTAAATAAAGATATGTAATTTCAAAATAATTGGAGAAAAAAGAAAAATACCAAGAAATAAGGTTATCACAGAGTGGAAACATTTTTTTTATAAAATAAAAATTAGTAAGGGGATTATCAAGGAACCAAACAAAATAGAAGGATGTAATAACTTGATATACATAATATGGGTATAACAAAAGTCAGTTGGGCCCAAACCAAAACCTAAAAATGTGTAATTAATAAAGGAAAATGAGCAAAATAAAAATGATAAAATATAGTTAAAGGAATTGCCCATCCTCACTTATCCTTCCAAGCTCTTCTATAATAGCCAAAAGAAATCATTAAATTGAAATAAATTCAATTTAGTTGAAGTCTTCCCTGAGTAGCTAAATAAACAACTATTAAAAATTATTGTAACTTTTATATTCCAAGCTCCTTAAGTAATACACACTATAAACTTAAATGCTAAATGTCCTTTAACACAATGAAGGGAATTCATTGATTAAAAGAATGGGAGAGAGATTTCATATTAAAGAAATATATGCTAGTTTAGTTTAGAAAATCGGATAATTTCATGAAGGAACAAACAACTTTAAAGTCCTCTACAAATGAAATGCTTTTATTTTTTTTAGAAATCTCAGTTGAGAGTCTATGTTATTATTTTGTGTTGAGATAGTGTATATCACCTCCCCACTTCACTGTGCCCACATGCCTCGAAAATGATGATCCCAGCAAGAAACCCCAGGCATTGCTCATGCCAGGGACTGAGCATGGAACATTATCAGTTGGAAGGATTGAGGGATCGTATTCTATTCCATGATCAGGGAAGTAGTTGTCTGTGAAGAAAAAGTTATGGAGAGATGTCAGTCATCCAAAAGATAATTACTGTATTGAGGATTTTATTATATGCCTGACACTGTTTGTAAGGACTGGTAGTGAACAGATCTACAAAAGATCCTTGTTTTGCCCATTACTGATTTATATTTAAAAACAAACAAACAAACAAAAAACTAGAAGCTAAGAAAGTGTGTTTTTTTTTTTTTAAATCAAGTAATTTGGGTTTGTAAGTATACAAAGTGACTGATAAATGTACTTAAATAAAAGGTCAAGAAGTCTTCTCAGGAGATGGACCATGTTATTGGACCAAAATGAGAGAGCTAAGTGTCTACTATTTGGGGGGAAATAATTCCGGACACAGATAAGAAAAGGTTGCAAAAACCCCATAGTAAAACAAGCTAGACTGTGTACAGAACAGGAAGCTAGAAAAGATGGGTGCATCACAGCATGGCAGACCATGAAGAGAGAGAGAGAGAGAGAGAGAGAGAGAGAGAGAGAGAGAGAGCACTTAGATTATTGTTATGGTTTGGATGTGAGGTGTCCCTCAGAAGTTCATGTGTAAGACAATGCAAGAATGTTCAAAGGAGAAATTATAGAGTTGAGAGTCTTAATCTAACCAGTGAATTAATCCCTTGATAGGGATTAACTGAGTGGTAATTGGCATGGTAGGGTATGGCTGGAGGAGGTGAGTATTGGGGCTTGGCTTTGGGGTATATAATTGTATCTGACAAGTGGAGACCTCTCTTTCTGCTTTTTGATCATGATGTGAGCTGCTTCCCTCTGCCACACTGTCTCACCATGATGTTCAGTTTCACCTCAAGCCCTAAGGAATGGAGCCAGCCTTCTCTGGACTAAGGTCTCTGAAACTATGAGCCTTCAAATAAACCTTTCCTCCTTCACAGTTGGTCCAGTTGGGTCTTTTAGTCATAGCATGGAATAACTCACTAAAACAATTATATAGTCCATGATAATGTATTTGGTATTTTAGAAAAAAACAATTGGAGTGTAAGCTCAGGGAAGAAGACTGAAGACTGGGGAATGGGCAGGAAATGGAATATGTTTTTAAGACCCCTCTTGTTATGTTGAAAATAAATGAAAAGGAGACCAATTAGAAAGCTTCAGTGATGGTCTTGGAGAGAAATTACTGTAGCTGTCAGCGGGGAAGTACAAGATGTGAAGGCAAAAATGGAGAGATTTAGAATATGTATATCATGAAGTATCAATATGACTCACAGTAGAAGAAACACATCAATAAATTATGACTGCTAAACAAACTAGTAAATTCTTTGACTTAGAAAACTAAGTAAAGGGTCCTAGCATTCATGTACATAGGAAAAACTAGGAAAGGAAGTAGTCTTAGTGAAATAGAGAGTGGGTTTATATTTCATTTAGTATATTTATTAATTTAAGATCTCTATTAGATGTATAAGTAATGATATTTAGATGTGCAAATGAAGAAAGCTGAACATTATATAAATATTCACACATTTTATATATATGTGACATATAGATTGGTTATATATTGAATTGTGTATACTAAAATTAATTTTTAAAGAGAATGATTTATTTTAATTTATTCATGAGATGTTCCAAAAAATAAAAATTTTACTTAATATTTTAATGAATTTCTCACAGCTAATTATTTTCTGATTATGCTTATTAAATTTGGAAGTTAAGAAAAAATGGAAAAGATTCCTCACATTCACAGATTAATTATGAAATAATATCTATATTTTAAGGAAGAAAATATTAAAAATCAAACTATAAACGATTAAAAAGTAAGTGACTATGAGAATAGATAATACTAAAATTTATGGAATTTAGTCAATATTTTACCAGTGGAAGATGTATCTTCTTGAATTTATTGTGAGGGAAAAAAATTAAAGTACTACAAAAGATGCTTAAAAATAAAACAAACCTACACAAAATTTGAAACTTATTTATAATAAAGACATTAATAAATTAGAAAACAATGAGCTTGATAAATATTTAAGTTCACTCCCTTGGAACAGAGAATACATAAAAGTGTAAACAAAATGTAAACACCCCTAATTAAGAAGCACAAAATTTATGAAAACATTCACATTTCCAGAATGTGTTATAATTATATATACAGTGTGTGTGTCTGCATATATCTATAAACACATATGCTAATTAGTTATGCTAATAATATGAAAAGTAGAGGAAAAATAATGCTAACAAAACATTTTTTAAAAAAGTAGTCTGTTGCATATAGAATAGAAACTAACAATCCCAGGCAGGGGAGCCCACCAGTTGCAATCATGAAAACTGTGCACATAATCATTGTTTATTCACATTTTCATTTTTAAAGGCACATTGTTAAAATAATTCCAAAACCTTCCCCTTCTACTATCATATTTTATAACTCCTGTTCTGTGCATTTCATAAAGTTAATAATTATTTCTCTTAATGGTAAAATGGCTGCAAGTCAGTTTCAACAAGAATAAGATGGCCAAGATATACACAAAGTCAAAGCTTTTAAGATCTTAAAAAATAATTAGGGGCTGGGGTTGTGGCTTAGCGGTAGAGCGCTCGCCTATCATGCGTGAGGCACTGGGTTCAATCCTCAGCACCACATAAAAATAAAATAAAGCTATTGTGTCCACCTACAACTAAAAAATAAATATTTAAAAAAAATAAATAAATAAAGGAGCCATATAGGTGAATGGTTACTAAAGAAAATAAACACAGGGAAGAAAGCAGTGGCAAGCTTGGCCTGGAATAGGAACATATTCAAACACAATAAAAATAGATATAAAGATAACAAGAAAACAAATCAAAGGGCTGGGGATATAGCTCAGTGGTAGAGGACCCCTGGGTTCTATCCCCAGTCTCTCTCTTTCTCTCACACACACATGAAATATAATTGTAAGGAATAGAATGTAAGCAAAATAATAGCACCCCCCCAAAAAAAAATTCACATCCTGATGCCAGAAGCTTCCAACTATGTTCTTATATGGAAAAACAGACTTTAAATATATTATTAAAAATACTAATTTTTATGAGGAGTTTGCTCTGGATTATCAGGATGGTCCCAGTGTAATTACTAGGTTCTTATCAGCAAAAGGTAGAGATACTATAGTTAGAGTCAGACAGAAATGTGTGTGGCCTAGATATTGGAAGAGGCAGGGAAACAGATCTGACCTCAGAGCCTCCAGAAGGAACCCAGCCCTGTAACACCATAATTTCAGTGTATTGAGATGTAACACCATAATTTCAGTGTATTGAGTTCTATTTTGAGGACTGGATATGATAGCTCAGTGTCCTAGTGATTGTTTAGCATGCTCAAGGCTCTGAGTTCCATTTCTGGCAATGTAAAACAAACAAACAAAGCAACGCAAAACAAAACTCCTTTGTGCTAATGTTTCAGCACACGTGAATAAAAGTAGAGTGTTATTCAAGATGCTTAAAAACAAAACCAACCTACAGAAAAACCAAGACTAATTTATCATAGAGACATTAACGAATCAAAAAACTGTGGGCCCAACAATAGGTATATGCATGTGTGTGTGTGTGTGTGTGTGTGTGTTTTCAGCAAAAGACAAAGCAGAACTGAAAAGTACAGAAAAGAATAATACTTTTCAATCCAGTGTTCTCTTGGATCTATTGAAGAAATAAATCTGAATGGGTGATGTCAGGTGTCACATGCCAGATATGAATATCCAGTTATATAAAATTAGGTTAATTGAATTGTCTAAGATAATCCAAGAATGGTGGCATAATATTTTATATTTTACATGATTATACAAAACCCTTCATTACTAAATTTTCATGTTAATAAGCCCATAAATTCCAGAACTTAAATAAAATCTCTTCAAAACCTATTTATTTTAAAGGTGATTTCAATGCACGCAAGCAAGTCTGTCTTTGCTGATAGATTAAAAATACAGCTCCCTGAACAGCTAGAAAACCTTTAAATGGTTCCCCACCTAAATCCATGCAACCCAAACCTTATCTATCAGAATGTCTAAATGTCATTTAAATTGTTTCTCAAATACCAAGACAGAAACATAGTATAGGTGTCATGATGATAGGTTCTGGACTTTCCATTAAAAGGTTGCAATAATTCAATATTCTACTAATATATTTATCTAAATTCTTCAGTTAGATCACCAGGGATCTCCTGCCTGTCAAATCCTGTGGTCTGTATTTTATCATTTCCATATGGGAATTCTGTGTCAGTTACAGTGAAGACAGAAATTATAAAGCTCTTTTCACAAAGCTTAAAGCATGAACCCCACTACCTGTCAGTTTTCAACAATTCCTTCTAGACCCTTCTCATTTCCAATTCTGCTAGGGAATATTTCACCCTCTGAAGACCTCTGGATAAATCACTGCCACTCGTTGCTCTAACATCATTTTGCAACAATATTTCTGATTATGATATTGATTTCCATAGCTTAAAATTTTTCAAAATCTAAGTTTATTTTGAAAAAAAAGATAAACATTCTCAAAAAAGTAAAATCTTGGAAATTGGAGAAGTGACAGATACTCAAAAAGACAAAGTAATAGAACTGATGAGGTTGAAAAACTGCCAAATATAAGTTTAACGTATTTCTTGAGATCATGGGATTCAGATTGTAGTGTGTCAAATAAGGCTTTGTACCTGAGCCCCAAGGTGAAATCATCTTATGGATTCAAAGATCATCAAAGAAAATTTGTATTTTATACAATATAAAATAATTTGACATATTATTGAATAATATTGCTTTTATATGTTGGAGGAAATTTTCACTAAAGAATGAATTACAGTGAACCTAAAGGGGGTCAAGTTGTCAGAGTGAGGGTGAGGGATTTGGTGAGGTGAGGCAGACACAAGGAAATGCAGGTGAGAGGAACAGCACATATCAAGAAATAAAGATTTAAAAGTAAGTAGTAGAAACTATATTTCTGGATTCACTGTAAACTGTGTGTTGGTCCAAACACACAGTTGGTCCAAAGCTATTCATGTGAATAGCTTTATCCATTATGCAGGGTAGCATTACACAGGATAGCATTGAACCTCTTCACATCCAGATAAGCATGACTAGGGAAAAAGAAAAAAAAAATAACTCTTTCTCCTGCCAACAACGTGAGTAAGTCTCATACATATCTAATAGCAAGAGGAAAAAGTGCTCTGGATGGTAGTAATAACAACAACGACAATTAATAATAACAATACTAATAATAATAAGGTTGCCGATTCTTATTATCATTCTTCATTTTTATGATTATTGAAACCTAGAATATTGGTTCCTAAGAAAAGTAGTAATGAAAAATAAGTAATGATAAGTCTACATGCCAACAAGCCATTGATAAAGTTGTACATCAATGCAAACCTGCAAACTGACTGACCCAGTATGAGGAAAGTGTAAGGAATAGAGATAAGAAAAAAATCTAAGTATGAACTCTGCAAGAGATCTTCAGTTTGATAACTTTATTGGTACCATGACATGTAACCCAGCTGAGGTGAATGAAATCATCTTTTGGTTCTTGATGTCAGAAAAAAAGTATTTCTAATATGCACAATAGAGTTATAAAATTAGGGGATGTATGAGGCCTCCAGATAGGGGTTAAGTTCTAAGACTTAATATGGCTAAACAAAAATTAACGATATGTTTGTGAATTAATTAGCAATTCTTGTCACACCTGTGTAATTGAAATTGGTCAAACAAAGCATATATTTAATGATTCTTATTCATATGATCACAAAATAAGCTTACAGAATTAAATCTATGTTTTAGGAACAGATACATGCAAATGAGGGATTGTGGAAACAAAACCATCACATTCTCCTGCCAATAGTAGGAATAAGTGTGAACATCATGTTCTTGGGTGGGAGGTGTTGAGAGAACTCTTTGCATCCTGAAACAAACCAAAAATTATTGCACTTTTTTTTTAGTTCCAAACTAAGCTAATTTCTGAGTATTCCCTGTAGGTTATTGTGTCCCTAAGGAAAGCAATTTTACCAATGGCTTTTAAAAATTCTGATATCTGAAGATATTTCATTTCCATTAGATATAAGGAATTTTTCCTCCAAACCTGAATAGATCAACATAAGCTTAATAATCTTGATAACATTATGTTTTTCCTCTTAAATGTCTTTTGTGTTTTCTATTTCATTATTTATTCCTTTTAAATCTGATGATCTTACCTTTCTGGTAAACAAATTTTAAAATTATTTTCTCTGTATGTCATTCCTTTACATAGTGCTAATCAGATTTCTTTCCTGGGATTTTTTTTTTAATGGAATGAATAGAAGAGAAGGTCTTTTACCCTGGAAATGAAGCCAAACATGTGTGATCCGGGAGATAACTTGAATCCATAATTTTTAGCCTCACAATTCTGACAGGATTGGAACAATTACATTCAATTCCAGACTCCATACTGTATCACTGTCTGTCCTTCAAAATGGTCATCTCTCCCTTTTGGTTTAAGATAGTTTGTTCATTTTTGTTCCTAAAATGGTGAGGATACTAGCTAATAAATAGGTTTTGCTCATAAGCTCCAAAGGAAATGTTCAGAGTGGAAAAAGCAACAGTGAGTGTGGGGTGGTTGGATCTTACACCATCAGAAGAAACAACAACAAAAAGACAAAACCTGCTTAAAATCAAATCTCCTAAAGTTAAAGTTACCACTAGACTCACATATGCTTAGTATTGAAATAGAGGCTTCATATCAGATTTAATGATCCTTCATTTTCTTTTCTAAGTTCAGTTTCATAACTGACAATCTGTTTTATCACTGGAGACCTAGTAAAAAAGATACAGTTCTGAGCCAAATTATTGAGTTTTAGGGAGTTGATGTGTTTTTTTTTTTCATGTGTGTGTGTGTGTGTGTGTGTGTGTGTGTGTGTGAGAAAGAGAGGGGGGAGGGGGAGGGAGGGAGGGAGGGAGAGAGAGAGAGAAAAAAAAAAGAAACCTGGGTAAAGAGATAGAAGCTTTTGCCTGAGTGGGTTTTAGGTCCCATCTGATGGTGATTGATTTATGTTTTGGGAAGTCATGATTCATCTGCATTTCTATGTTCTGGGTCTAGTTTTCAATCTTCTCTTGACAACTCTTTCATATTGTACCTGGAAATGTCAGATTGATGTCCCCAGCATGTGTGCTAATTGCAACTTTTTTCCCCAACTCTTTGCTATAGTGATTTACTCTAAGGTTCATTAATCTCTGCTGCACTTTGACTCGGTCCTAAATTAGCTATTGGAAGCAGGTGATTGCCTTAACTTCTGTCACTATTGATTTGTCTGTCTTATTTTTACTAGATTGATATTCACTATTTTTAATTTGGCTAGATTTTTTTCCTTCTCATTAAATTGATTCTCATGGTTATTTATTATAGTGAAGCATATTGGAAACATAATTCAAATTTACTTCCTTTACCTTAAACCCATGTTAGCCAAATGTTATCTGAGAAGGATTTCTAGATATTGTATCCTGCTGGTGGAAGTGGAGCTATTCAGCCAGCCATGGTGATACTTGCTTTCAATTTCAGCTGCTCAGGAGGCTGAGGCAGGGTGATTGCAAGTTCAAGACCAGTCTGGGCAAGTTAGCAAGACTCTGCCTCAAAATAAGAAAAAATAAAACAAACAAACAATAACAACAACAACAACAAAAACAAGATTGGGAATGTAGTGACTTCAATAAAAGCACTGTTTTAATATGTCACTGTTGCTATATTTAATGAAATATATCAATCATAGACTTGGGTAAAAAGAGAATCTGTAATATCTTTAAATATGTTAAAAGGATAGTTTTGATTGTTTCTTGTCTCCATACTATTGAGGATAAAACCATATCAGAGTAGAAATCCTAATGTAGTCCTCTATATTTTCCTGTCATGTACATCTTAATGGAATATTTCTAAACTTCCCAAATTGATTTATATTTAAAAATTTTATGGTTTAAAATTTGCTGACATATTGTCTTAGAAATAACACAGAATTATATAAACCAGTTAATTGGCTAAGCAGTTAGCTTTCAAATCCTGTTAACAAGGTCCTTTCAAGAGAACATGTGGACCTTCACTAATGAAAACTAAACTAAACTAATAAATGGAGACAATAGCTGTTTGTAACAATAATAGTGGTTTGTAGCAATAGAGACTAAACTCCAGGGTTTTGTGTGACTCCCTCCATCCACTGCTGAAGCTTAAAGAGGGAGAGCGTGAGTTCAAGGTGAGCGTGAGTTCAAGGTGACAGTGAAAAGGTATTGAAATTGGGAGTCTCTGATTATGAGAGCTGATTATTAATTGTCTTGCCAATTGTATTGTTTCTACTACAACTCACAACTGTCTGTTCCAATCTGAGTGCCTTGAGGGCATGTTGTCATTATGCAGGTCATTATATATAAGAGTATATGAGAGTGTTTGATACTGCTTTGCCATTAGGATTATTAAATTGCAATAGATTTCCCAAAGGAAAGGCAGGATAAATTCTTATTACCTTTCCTATATTTATTTTTTTAATTAAATAGCAATATACTTGTCTATTTTTTAAAATAGTGATATATCATTTTACTGGCTATGAGATTTTAGTATCATGAAAACTCAACAATTTCACTCAAAATTATATTCATGTCAATCCATTAAAATTATTATTATGCTTAATCTTCAATTTATCCAAAAATTTTTTCTGTTAGAGTTTCATTAGTGAAGGTCCACATGTTCTCTTCAAAGGACCTTGTTAACTTTTGAGTTTGTTTTTTTCACTTGAAAAGCAATCCAGATCCATCTTGAGCCTTTCTATTCTAAGACTTAGTATCTCAAGGAACCCAGATTTCTTTTAGTGATGGATGTTATTCAAGTGTACCTTCTGAACACCTGTTGTAGCTGACATTTTTGTAGTTTCTGCCTAGTTAAACACGGCTATTTTCTCCATTGTTACAAACCACTATTATTATTACAAACAGCTATTGTCTCCATTTATTAGAGAAATCATCAACACAGAAAGTCCCTTCAAACACTTTAAATGCTTTTTGTGGGTCCAATTCTACCTCAAATGATATAAATGTCATGATTTCTCTTTTCTATTGACTCTCATTAGGTTTGATATATTTTGGCCTATCTTTTTAAATATATTATTTCTGAAACATCTTCCATTCACTGTGTCTCATATTTAGCATGGAGTTAAATTTTACTTTGTAAGCTAATGGAAAATCATTTTTCAATTTACATTTCTCTATATAACTTAAAGTTCATTCTGAATTCTGATATATTATTATTTATCTTTTTTTTTTCTGTGTTGGGGATCAATCTGAGGGCCTCATGCCTGCTAGGCAAGTGCTCTACTATACTACTGAGCTACATCCCCAGCCCATGTTTCATTATTATGGATGTATATATTCTCAGGTAACAAGAAAGCCCTGAAACAATGTATATTAATAAAACATAATTGAACTATGAAGTTATTTGTATTTTCAAATATAAGACCATTTATATTCTTGTTCTCATAGTTATTAGTATCTTAATCTTATATATAAATTGACCCAAATAATTAATATATAACATTATGCCCTAGGGTATATTTTTTTTCCTAATACTTTATATTGTATAATAAATTATTTCATATATCCCATATTATGTTCTCTATTACATAAACATATTTGTATACCCATCTATTATTATTTCACAGCACTCCTTGGTTCTCTGTTATGATTAACATCTCCTTGTCACTTGCTCCTCTTTCTCTGTTTCTTTTTCTTTCCTCCATCATTCCATTTAACAATTTGTGGCTCACTGTTTTCTTACATATGCTTAAGGCTCTACTTTTGTATTCTGTTGGTTGAAAATGTTATATTTATGCTTACGTATTGCCTAAGAGACTTAGTGAATTTGTCTTATTTTTCATTTTCTCTCCTGAATTCTCTTTTCTTCTTTTTTATCTCCCCTCTCTCTACCTCCCCACCAATTCTCCATATAATGTTTATACTCATTCAGTTGTTTGGGATATTTTTGTGTTTTATTGGTGGGGAGGTAATGGGGATAGAACTCAGGAGCATTCAATGACTGAGCCACATCCCCAACTCTATTTTGTACTTTTATGTAGAGACAGGGTCTCACTGAGTTGCTTAACACCTTGCTGTTGCTGAGACTGGCTTTGAACTCACAATCCTCCTGTCTCAGCCTGAGAATCAAACCTGAGCCACTAGGAATCAATGTGTGGACTACCACACCCAGCACTCATTTAATTTTAATTGTCTGACTGTAGATTATTTTAGCTTCCAGTGTAAGCAGTCATGTTTTATGATAATATTGGTTGGCATTTTTCTTCCTTTTAAATCATTTTGCTTTCCATGTTTTTCTCTTTGATTTAAGAACATCAGTGCAGTTTTGAAAACAGAAGGGGAGGGAATTATATTCATCATTTAGTTTATGATCTCATGGGAAAAACGTTTAATAAATTACTAATAACATGATCTTTTTAAAAAATGCTTTAAAAATTTTAGATGTTGAAGGATCTTTATTTTATTCATTTATTTATAGGCAATGTTATAAAACAAACCCAGTGCCTCACACATGCTAGGCAAGTACTGTACCACTGAGCCACAACCCCAGCCTTAAACATGATCTTTTAACAAATATAATTTAAGTCACTAAAATATTCAGTACTGAAAATTTTACTTGATGCTCCTTTTTATAATAGCTTTATTTAGATGTGATTCACATATCACACAATTATTCTTTTCTACTGTATACTTTCAAGGTTTATTCAATACATATGTATGAGCCATTCATCACCTTATTGGTAAATAACATTTCACTAGTTGAGTATACTATCTTAGATTTGTTTATCAGTTGAGGAACATTTAGAGTGTTTCCACTTTGGGGCTATTGTGAAGAATGCATTATGAAAATTTGTGTTCAAGTTTTTCTATAGATATATGTTTTAATACTCATGTATATATTGAAGAGTGTAATTATAATTTTAACATCATGAAGAACAGCAAAACTCCTCAAAAATGGTTATATCATTTTATACTCCCATTAATAATATAAGATAGTTTAATATCTCCACTTTCATTGCAAAACTAGTATTTTTTCATTTTAGTTATCAAATTGGGTATGATATGACACCAATGTGATTTTAATGTACATTTCTCTAATGACTAGAGAAACATCTTTCATGTATATATTGGCCATTTGTATATCTACTTTGAAAAATATTTCTATATGAATATTTTGCACATTTCTAATTGTATTATTAATTTTTCTTAATTGTTGTGTAGTGTATTTTATTTTCAGCACACAAATTATCATATATATTAACTGCAAATATTTTTGACCATTTTTTAGATTTTCTTTTTTTTTTCTTTTTCTTTTTATTAGTTGTTCATGACAATACAATGATCTTGACATATTATACATTTGAATCAAATGGGGTATAATTTCTCATTTTTCCAAGTGTACAGGTTGCAGAATCACATTGGTTATACAGCCATGTATATACATACAGAAATACTAGTGTCTATTTTATTCTGCTGCCCTTCCTATCCCCCTTCCCCTCCCCTCCCCTCCCATCACCTCTCTCTACCCAATCTAATGTGACACTGCAGATATAATAACTGCAAATATTTTTGACCATTTATTAGATTTTCTATTATTTAAAAATATACTTTTATTTCCAATAAAAGAAACTACAGTTCCCTCTTCTAGCCTTCAAGTTTCATATTGCCTTGGTGTGGCACACATTAGTTGAAAACAATGATCTAATATTGAAGCACCATTTATTCACTAAGTTTCTACCTTTATGTTATATTTCACTCTATGTTGTATTTTTGCCTAATGCATTATTCCATGTTTTAAAATGTACCTGGGATTTCAGATTTATTTAGTTGTGGTGAGGGCAAGAGATCAGGAGATGATTGCCATTAAAAAGAGAGTTTATTACTCACAATTCCCAAGAGGAAGGCATGCTATGCAAGGATACAGGATAGATCACTAAGGTCAGTGAGAGGCAAAGACAGAGATGATGGAATATGCTGGAAGGTCTTTATTGTGCCATTTGTAGGAAGAGTTGAGTAAAATTGTGGGAACAGACAGACTATATTTAGGATTGGCTAGTTTAAATAATCTCAGCAGGCTCTATGTTGTAGAGACTGTCTTGGTGTCCCATGCCTGAGTTGAATAGGAAAGGAAGTTTTGGCCGCAAGTATGAGAGCCCAATAAATTTAGAGTAATTTAAATTTAGAGTAATTTAAATGGCAGGTGGAGAGTGAGTTCTAAATTTGCATGTGAAAGACAGGTTTCCACAAGAATCCCTTGCTATTTGGGGGAATTTGTTAACCCTGGGAGGGACAGTCCCTGTATATTCAGCCTGGCCCCAGAAACTAAAATATCAGTCAAAAACTCTAGAAAATATGGTTAATACACATGTGTCTACAATTACAAAAGGATATAAATTCACTGACTCCTACTTATTCATCCCTGCCTCTCACCTCAGCTTCTAGTATCCATTATTGTTTTTAGTATCTTTATAGTTTCTCCTTTTCAGAGTGCCTTATAGCTAGAATATAGTATGAAGCCTTTTCACATTGGTTTTTCCGACATAATAATATGCATTTAAGGTTCCTTCATGTATCTCTTCAGCAAGCACAACTTCCTTGGCCCCCATTTTACATATGCTCCTTTTCCAGCCAAACTAAAAGACATTCAAATCTTTCCTCTCTGCTTCTTGCTCTCAATTCTCATAGTAAACCAAGATTAAACCTGTCAGCAACACTCATGCCACTGCCTAAACACTGTGCTCAGGTGAAATTTCTTCCACCAGAATAATTAGTCCATCATGTTTTAATTCAACCTCACAGAAAGTCTCAGGACATGGACAAAATGTAGACATTTTGACAGAATGAAAAATGAATAGCCTCTAATCCAATTTTCAGTGAAGTCCCCATTGCTCTCCAAAATATCATGAGCACATTCCCTATTGTCCACATTCCTATCAATATTCTGGTCTTCTGAGCTTTCACCACATCCCCCTATTAAGCTCTATTTGCAATATTCTAAGGCTTTTTTTTAAACATCTTCCAAATTATTCAAACCCCTCCCATAGAGTAGTTACAAAGACTTTTGAAATACATGGTCAGGTTATTTACAGCAATTGGTAGCAATTTCTTATGTTAGTCAGCTTTTCTTTACTATGACAAATATACCTGATGAGAACAACTTAGAGAAAGAAAAGTTTATTTTGGCTCATGGTTTTGGAGGTTCAGTACATTACTGTTTGATAACATTGCTTTGGATTAAGTAAGGTAGAACATTATAGCAGAAGAGCAAAGTAGAGGAAAGCTCCTTAGCTCATGGCAGCCAAGAAGCAGAAAGAGAGAGCAGGAAGAGCCAGGGACAAAATATGTAATCCTATGGCATGCTCCCCATGACCTATTTCCTCTAGCTATTTCCCACCTTCCTACAGTTACCACACAGCATTCTATTCCAATTGTTAATCTATCAAATGGATTGGCCCACTGATCAGGTTATGGTTCTCATAATTTAATTATTTTACTTCCTGCATTAACACAAGCACTTTTGGGGGACAGCTCATATTCAAACTATAACATGCATCTATTTATATGTCTGATTCACTTGTAAAGTGAATTAAACGTCACATATTTCCTGGGCATGCACACTACTTCACACTTGTATGCAGCATTCTGCAATCTCAGGAATCCATTAAAACTTTATAAAGCTACCTGTGGACATCTTACTTTTCAGCTATTTCTTTAAGTGCTTCATTTAGCATCATTAATGTTCTTAACATTTCAAATATATTCAAATTTAAACAATTACCATTGATTGCTTCTGAAAATTATTTCGAAGATAGCATTGATTGCAAGAGCACATTTTTAAATCGGGTCAAATAAAGACATTTCCTGGGAATGAGCATTTCCAGAGAGCTTCCCATAGATCAAATACTGACAGTTATGTGGAGATGGTTCTTTTTATGGAATTCTATACATATTCTGCTCCTCCAGTGGCTAGTAGACTACTGTTTTTCACAACTACCACTGTTCATTTTTAGGGATACTCTAGAATTAGAGACTAGGGAATAAGGTGAATTAAAACACCACAATGATTACTGTTCTTACCAGGATTTAGCCAATTTTCTTGAATACCTTCACTTTGGGCTACTGGAAATTTTATTTAATTCCAAGTTTTGAAGCCAATTTTTACCTATTATTTTTTTGCCTCTCTTCTCATCAATTTTATTGAGGAGCAGATTTTACAAGAGGATTTCCCTACCATTCCATAAATATTTATCCTTCAGGAGGAGAGAGGAAAGTACCAAGGGATTAAATCTACCAAATTATCTATGTCCATGTATAAATATAACACAGTGAATCATACTATGTATATAATTATAACATGCAAATTTAAAACAACAATAATAATAATAATAGAAGGGAGATCAGTAAAGTTGAGCAAGTGGACCAGGTGGAGGCAGGAAGTGAGGGAAATAAAATGGATCAAATCTTGTTATGTGTTATGAATATAGCATAATGAATCCCACTGTTTGAATGATGTACCATTGCATATACAGAATCATAGCATATCTAAATTATATTATCTTTCCTTAGAGATGCTTCATTATTTTCTGTTGTAGAAACATAAAGTTGTGTTGAATTATCTTAATTCAATCAGAGACAAACTTAGCCAGTCGGACATTTTATCTCTTCTTTACTGTTATTCCCAAGACAAGGCCTCCACTCCTCCGTTGACTTTGTTTCCCTATAGGTTTTGAACTCTAAATATTTGTGAGGCATAATAGAAATGTTCATTCTAGACATTCATCCTTATTTTTCTTGCCTCTGTCAGAAATTAAAGCATGTTCCCAGAAGCAAAATAGCCTCACAATTTTAGCTTACCTCTTGATGTTCTCATTGCTGCAAAACCTTTTCTCTAATTTCAACAGGTTTGTACTACCTTAAAACAGACTTTTATTTTATAATTTATGAATTAAAAGTTCTTGTTATTTTTAGAAGCAGTGTATTTACCATCTTACAAGGAAGGGCAAATGTTAATACTGCAGATTTTTTCTTTTCTACTCATGTCAGAATGAGTTTGAGTTTCTGAAAGTATGTGTATGAAGACCCAATAGAGAAAACAAGGTTTGGTGAAACTCTTTCAGGTCCCAGAGAATAGGCTTTATGCTCAACTCTCTTTGTTTTTCATGGCTGCCTTCCCTTCTCTCCCTTTCATGAATAATGCAGAGAAATTCAATTCTTTCTCTTTCTTTCGAAAGACCATCTTGTGGGTTCTGTGTATATTTGAAATCCTTATAACTCACAGGGTTTTCCTGCTACCTGACAAAGATGTTTGTGCAAATTCGGATAGTTTCAGATTGTTCAACTTAGTTTGGTTCATTCTTCTGTCATGTTCTAAAGAAAACTGAAGGCTTCATTTAATTTGAGTCATACATATAACATGGCATCTATAACATACAAATACTATCTTATACACAATCTCGAAATCATTACAATATCTAAAATCTTAATATTTACTTTTGTGATTTTATAATTCCCAGCCCATATGAAATTTTCTCAGATGTATATGTACTCAGAACTTGAGTATTTTTAGTTTTTATAAACCTTATCTTCAATCTATGCTGATGATATATTTTAGTGTTTTTCATTTATTTCCCTATTGTTTTATATTATTTTTAGATACAGATCTAATTTTAATCCACTGCAATACTCCTAATTACAACTATGCAATTTATTATCACTATTTTGTTTTGGTTTTGAGATGGGGTGTCACTAAGTTTCCCAGTTTAACCCTGAACTAATGATCCTCCCACCTTAGCCTTCCAAATAGCTAGGATTACAGGTGAAGGCAACATATCCACTTTACACAAATTATTCAATGTATTCTGAGGCATGTTTGTTGTTTTTGTTGTTGTTTGTTTTGTTTTATCTTGGGGGTACTGGAGATTGAACTCAGGGACACTCGAACACCGAGCCACATCGCTGGTCCTATTTGAAGACAGGGTCTCACTGACTTGCTTAGCGTCTCTCTTTTGTTGGGGCTGGCTTTGAACTCACAATCCTCCTGTGTCAGTCCTGAGCCACTGGGATTATAGCTGTTGGCCACCATGCCCCACAGACTGTATTCTTTTTAAAAGTCTTTTTAAGGGCTGGGGATGTGGCTTAAGCATAGCTTGCTCGCCTGGTATGCGTGCGGCCCTGGTTTGATCCTCAGCACCACATACAAACAAAGATGTTGTGTCCGCCGAAAACTAAAAAACAAATATAAAAAGTTCTCTCTCTCTCTTTAAAAAAAATAAATAAAAGTCTTTTTAAGAATAAAAATTTAAGAGGCTACAGGTTAAATAAATACTTTAGTTCAAATAGCTAGATCTAGGACATTAACTCAAAGTTTTTGGCAGCAAAACCATACTCATTCCATCAAAATTTTTTAAGACTGACATAAAGTTATGTAAGAATGTTTTTGTTTGCAAAGTATATGTGTGTGTGCATGTGTGTGTAGACACACACAAAACCTCTGCTCTCATCATTTTTTATATGAAGTATCACATTTCTTACTCATGCTTAGATTGGAAATTTAAATTCTTTATTTCCTGCTTTATACCTTATTTCATTAATATTCCATGTTGATGGATGTTTCACATTTGTAAGCTTAATTAGAAAATTAAGGGATAGTTAAATTGCAATGATATCAAACTTATAACTAACAATTTGGTTGATTTTGTATGTGATATCATAGACATAAATATCATTGGTCTCTGTTTCTGGTGTCCTCAGTTGACATATTTTTTATTATCTTGTTCAGATTCAAAGAATGATTTTTAAACACTAAAGGAATGCTATGGAATTAGGTGATGAACTTGTCGGTTAGGAAAAATTATTCTAATATATATATATATATATATATATATATATATATATATATATATATAACAGAAAAATTATAAAAATTTTAAACATATCTTAAATATGCTTTAACTAGATTAATCAATTAAAAATTCCCCATTCATTTTGTCATTATCATTATTTTCCATGTTTGTATGTTTTTTTCTCCCTCCATCTCTTCCTTTTTCACTCTCCATGAACAAATGATTGTGTATAATATGATCATCTGATCTAACTATATCTACCTTTCTATTCATTAAAAAAAAAAAAAATTGAATGAAAGAGACTTTGGATCTTTATCTCTTAGTATTTCAGGATGTATTTCCTTAAGAATGAGGACTTTCTATCATGTCACTGAAATAAAATTATCAAAATAACATAAGTGCAATGATTTTATCCAACTTAGAGTGTGCATACAATTTTCTTCACTCAGCCCGATATTATTTCTTTTTGTTATTTTGTTTTCCTTGCCCGGAGTCTCTCATTGCATTTCCTCTTGTCTTAGGCATTTATTTTATGAAACACTTTCTTAGATCTTTCTTTGACTTTTTATTTTATTTCTTTGATTTTTATTATAAAGCATAATGTAATTGATAAAATCAATAAACTATGATGCATGACCTTATAAAACCTAAAATCTTTAATGTACCTCTCTTTCTTATTTGTAGAATGATTTTTTAGAACAACTACTGACTCACCATATATATTAAAGATTCAGTGAAATAGTAGCTCAAAATATTACATAAAATTGTTCTAACAGCACTAAGGCTTATTATATGCTTTAACTAGATATACATATACACAATATATAGATATACATCTGTGTACAATTTTTGTATTTCCCACAATATATTTATGTGACTATATATACACAATATATATACAACTTAATTAAGTATGTAATTAAATTGTTGAAATAGGATTTTATGTTTAAGAATAATACACCCCTTACATTATCATCCATATACAAATTATGTTTCAAATTTTTATTTTATGACTGAAATTTAAATAGAGTAACCATTTGGTTAACTAACAGCCTACCAAAATTTCAGTTTACTCTCTTTTTTTAGGTTTTCTTGAAATCTTTAGTTTATCTTTAAGCATAGGTTATCTCTTTGTCTTGCTTAAAATCTTAATTCCACTATTTCCTAGCTATATTAAGTTGGGCAAGTTGCTATTTCCTAGTTTTAACAATTGCTTCTTTAAAATGAGATGAAATTTCTTTATCCAAAAGATAATGCATAGTAAATATTCAATAGTTACTCAAAATAGTTACTTTAATAATTTATGAAAGACACTGTTAGCTGAAATTTAAAATCAGATACAGTGGATGCATAAATACAGTTAAGATCCTAGGTGATCAAGTTACTAACAGTCATCTGACAATCTTATTTATTCTCTTGAAATCTTAATTTCCTCAGTTATGAAACAGAAATAGTAATAGTACCTATTTTTTAGAGCTTTGGAGATATTTAACTGAAGTTATGCATTTAAAGTGATTACCACAATGCTTCATGCATGAACAGCAATCAATCAAGGCTTCCTATAGGCATATATTTATAGTATTTTCCATGTGAGTTCCATAAGGATAAGCAGCTTGAAAGAATTTCTTTTTGAAAAAAAAGAAATTAGAGCAGTGTGATTTTTGTTAGTATCACTTTTGAATGTCCTCACACTGAAACCAACTGATAAGAACCTGTAAGATGCACTTAATTGTTCATTTCTAAAGTCAGGCTAAGTTACATGTGGTCTTTTTCAGCTTTAAGATTTTGTGATGCTGTGATTTTCTGTCTGTTGTCTGAAGACTAGATAAACTTCATTGTCAGACCATTTTATTATTTGAAGTAAAATCAACAAATTTTTAATGCCAATTAATACTAACTTGTGTAATACCTTAAAATACCCTCTAGGGATCTTTTGTTAGTGTTGTTTTTATTGTTGAGCCTTACTAGTCTAAAGTGAGAGGCAAATGTCATGTGAGAACTCAAAACTCTTAAGATAGCTTTTACTCTAATCAACTAAATATTTATTTCATATTTTAGTAATCAATGTTTAAAATTGTGACAAAATAGTAATTATTATTATAATAAGCAGAATTTACTGAGCACATACTATTTATCAAGGATTATGCTGAGTTCTTTAAACAATTATTTTACTTATCTTTATAACAACTTTGGGAATTTCATTATCACAGCTTTATAAGGTAAGATCATTAATTGTGTACAGACTCTCTTACTTGCCAAAATGAATTAGTAACGAATCAGAAAGGATTAAAACCCAGATCCTGTCTATACTAGATTTTCCATTTTTTTTTCGAACAATGATATTCCATTGCCAAAAAATCCTTGAATCCATTATGCTTTTGCATCATAATGTTAAAACAGTTTTGGCAGCAGTAAATATAACTCAAATAGATTTAAACTGAAGTAAATTTATTGTCGCTCATCACTGGAAGTTCAAAGGAAGGATAGGCTTCAAGGTTGAATTGATTCTAAAGAATTAGTTTTTGTTCCCTTCTTTATGATGCTATCCCTATTATCAGGCTCGTAGACATGGAAATTCTTCACATCTCTGAACAATTTTCAAATACAGACAAAAGAGATCCTAGAGATCTATCAGATCTTCCTAGAGATCTATGAGAACTTAAAAAAAACCAAAACTACAAAAACTTGAACTTATCGAATCCCCCAAGGCAATCCTATGCATTCAATAACTTAGTTCTATGACTCTGAAACTAGAGAGACACTATGAACTTGATAAGCTTCGGTTAGTAACAGCATATACTCTGGAAACCTACTGGTAACTTAAAGGAAAGAGGTGGAATTGACTTTGCAAAATCATGACCTATGGTCCCTAAAACACTTTTTGCAATTTATCACACATATTACTATAATAAAATTTCCAAGAACTCCTAAATTAAAGAAACCCACTTAATTTTAAACATTAAAATATTTAAATAAATTACATGGTTATGGTCCCTTTTTCATAAAATAGATACCAGCATTGAAAGATGCATGAATGTCATTTGAAAACTTTGGGTATAATCTATTCCATCTTAATAACTATAAAACAATTTATAGGAAATAGCAGTGGCTTCTGAACACACAGATGGACACACATACATACACACTAGGAATATGCAGAGCTCTGCAAGGTCTGTTTCTAAAAGATTTAGACATTATTTAATCTTTTGGTTCGAGCACATCATAAATTTTGTATAGTGACAGGAATATTGCTGAGTAATGATCCAACTGAAATTAGGTGAAACTGCAATTATTTAATAATAGTCAATTAGGAACTTGTGAACAAATCCTATAAATCTAATTAAAAATTATCTGTCATTAAATCTGTTAAACTTCACCAACTCAAAAGATTTTCCTTGATTTATTTTATTCAATATATGTGCTTGCCATTGTACTAAAAGTCTCATTTTTTTGGGGGGTGCGGGGGGCGGGGTTTGCTTTTTGGTAGCAGGGATTGAAACCAGGGATGCATAACCACTGAGCCATATCGCAGAACTTTTCTTAATTGTCTTTTTTATATATAAATTTTGAGGTAGGATCTAACTAAGTTGCTTAGGGTCTTGCTAAGTTACTGAGGCTGGCTTTGAATTTGTCGCTCTCTTTTCAAGCCACTGGTATTATAAGTCTGCACCAACATGCCAAGCTACTTAAAGATTCTTATTTGGAAATTCTAGAGAAAAATTTCTACTTATCATGTGTTCTACCTGTTGTCTAAAATGTGTCCAGAAAACAAATTTAGGAATAAAAAGTATTTGAACTTGCAAGGACTTGAATGCAGAAAAACTGTCACTTCACACAGTGCTTTTGCGTATTGTTTGATCATACAGTAAAACCTTCTAAAATAGGTACCATCATCATTTTGCAGTTAAGTAATATTAAGCCACATTACTTCCACTTTCAAATGCAAAAGAAAAATTGGAAAAATAAAGCTAATGAAAACTTATAGAAAAACAGATCCCATAAGATGTTATAGATCTAGAACTAATATAATTCTGGGAATAAAACCCCAACATTTTTAATATCTGAACACAGTTTATCAATAACAACCTATCAATTTAGGACAAAACCTCTTTTAGAAATTAATGACCTTAGCTTGTGTGATACCACTTAACTGAGATGTTGACAATCTATCTATTGTATTGATATATAACAATGATAGTGATTTAAATACAAACATGCAATAACAATGACTATTGGTCATATATTGTATGCTAGATGCCTTATGCATCTTCTTCTCATAATAACCCCTTAAGGATGGCATAATTATCAATCCAATGATAACTGAGGCTCAGAGTATTTTGTAGTTCATCTATATCCTTAGACTTAAAAGTGAAGATATACAAAAATATTTATGCTTAAAAGATAAAGCCTTGTTCTAAAATAGTAATCAATCTTTCCAAAATTCATAAGGCAATCTGACCATAAATCAAATGATTATTGATTTATGAATTGGTATAAGTTTTTAAAAAGTTAATCTAAAGAAAATGCCATATTTTCTAACTTGATTTAACTATCCATAAGATTATATATATCTGATCCAGTTTCTCAATCTCAATACTCTTGACATTTAGGACCATATCAATATTTTTGAGATAGGAAAGGACAGACCTTTGTATCCTTTGTATTTTAAAATATTACAAAGGATCTTCAATCCCTACTTATTAGTTGCCAGTAGCATCCCTTCTTTTGAAAATATCTACTTATAGAAAAAAAATTGGAAAATATAGCATAGACAGAAATCTGGGTTTGAATTCTTTCTGGGCAATCAATATGATATTACCAGATATCCTTTGAGGACTTAAATCATCTCTTTGATGACTACTGGGTAATATCTACTGTAGAAAGGAAAGAGTAAATTATACACTCTTGGTTAACAAAAAGGTGAGAGGGAAGGAGGAAGGAAAAGAAAAAAGATTAAGGAACACATAAAATTTGATCAAAAATGAGATTATTCATACATAAGTAAGGATAAACGAGATGCAAATAATAGTATCATGTTCACAAATTCAAGTAGTCATCTGACTATTGCAATAGAAGTCAAAGGTTTAAATAAGGAGCTTTCAGATTTTGATTGCATTTATATTACAAGTATAATTTATATCAAATCAAATCCATAGTGTCTCTAGTAGAAATTCTAGTTCAGTTTGCCATTCTACTAATGGCAGCAAAACCCCACATGGTTTGCTGTAGATAAATAGGAATGCTGTGAAAGTCACTATTTGAATACTTAGTTTTTAGATATCAGCATTATCTCTAGTTAGTAGTACCATGTAAATAAAATGATCCACTTAAAAAATACTTAGACTGCCAACTATGGTGTGTGGGTGAGGGCAGGTGGTACCCATAAAATCACAGATACAAATTTCATTTTAGAGATGAAAGATTTGAGATTGAATGCTCTAAGTCCCCCTTACTGAAACAGAGACTGCCCAAGGGAAGATAAAAAGATAATTTATTATTCTCCCATCTTACATGGCCTGACTATAGGACATGATACCCAAGTCTAACTAAAGCTGTCTAACTATCCTCCTGTGTCAACAATACTGTTTTTAAGCAGGCAATACAGAAGGGCAAAGACATAATGGTTACGTACAATGACAGTCCTAGAATTCCATTGTACCAGAGTTTAGAGTAGGAGGTATGATTGGAGGATGGACTAGAAAATTGGAACTGAGTTCATTTTTATTTTGTGTAGGTAGAATATTATGTTTGTACCTTCTCTTTATTTGATTGAACTGGTTAGAAAGAAGTCATGAAGATGATATTCCATGCATAGATTTGAGTCCTCCAAAGACCTGATACCAATATGAAAATACACACACATGAGATTTTTGAGAAAACACCTGTGAATGACAAAGATGATAAAGCAGGAATAAACAAGAACAGCTTTTAGTCTTTGATGTATGTCTGGGAGCTGAGACAAAAAAAAGGGAGAAAGAAAAAAAAAAAAAAGACCAGGAAGAGCCTCGGGCAGAAATGTGATTCTAAATGTTTTATCCAAGCCTATAGAGCACCCTCAACCCAAGTGACAGTTATAGCAGTCTTGCAAACTACAAGCAAAGGCCAGTCCTTGACAGTAAAGAGCCCAGGGGAAGCATAAACTCAGAGTCCTCAGAAGAAGTGGTGTATTTAGAGGGTGAAAATTGATGGTCAGTCCACTATGTTCCCTGTAGTACACTCCTTTAAAGGAGATCTCACTGAGAAGCACCTTTTTGTGGCAACCAGGACATACACACAACCCTTTCTGTGGACACACTTTCTCTTACTGGGGAAGAAACACTGGTATTCTGGTAACTTTGAATCCTTGATTAGTCAATCATTTATAATTTTATTTGACCTTTTAAATTATATTAATGGTTATTATTCTTGAGGCAGCTATTAATCTTATAACAAACATCTTTGTACTTTTTACATGCTATGTTTTCCTCACATGTGTCGATAGCTTCACAGGTATGCTATGAGTTTTTCTATTACAGATTTATTTAAGAAACTGTTTACTTAATATTCAAAGCAGAATATATTTGATAGGTGTGGCTAGTATAAAGTAGGCATTGCTTTCCATTTTCTGTGTGGCTGCTTCAGAACAAAAAAATGTTGATGGATACAAGTATACTAATGTATTTCCCTGTATTTTTCATATGAATTTTTAGGTTATCTACTTTGTAAAATTTTTCTGGGATTATAACTTATTTTTTTAATAAAATAGGGTTAAGTTTCTTTGTGTGTGAAACTGAGTATACAAATATAAGTATATATTTTAACTGTCTTACAATGGATTATATTTTGAAGATTGTGGTCATTTCCAGAATATACAATGAAAATAATTCCATGTAAGTATTAAAGTTGTATGTTTTAGAGAACTTTTGTATATATCATATTTTGAAAGCATTTATTTGCAAATATTCTGGCAATCCATAGGTGCAGAATTGATATATCATTCTTTCTTAATTTACTTAACAAAACAAAATTAATAAACATTATCTCTTTTGGAGTTTTTGTTTTGTTTTTTGCTTTTCTGTTCATCACTAAAACATTTTAGTACTGTTAGAAAATTTTACATTTATATATATATATATATATATATATATATATATATATATATCTATATATATATCCAATGTTGTTTTAAAAATTATATAAAATGTAAAATAAAAAATAAACACATATATATATATATATATATATATATATATATATATATATATATATATGTGTTTATTTTTAGTATAGCAGCTAAAAGGGGACAGGAATTCTAGACTAATTACTACCCCCATTTATACCTCGAGATTATAAACTAGGCATGGCCAATCAAAAGTTGGTACCTGGATCTCTAAACATGGACTGAATGAAGAAGTAGTTAGAATTTACTCAGGATGGTGACAACATTGATGACAAGAGGTATCAACAGGTTCTTGAACTTGAAGCATCATAACTAGACCCAATTGGTAAACTTAATTGTTGTACTTTCTTTTTATTTTCATTCTGCTGATTTACTAAGACTAATACTCCAACCCCAAGGAAGCATTCAGTATTCTCTCTAATAAATGTCAATTTTTCTTTATTATGCTTCCCACATCAGTTTCCATTCTACACAAGCAGGAACACAGACCAATAACCAAAAGTGCATTAAAAAATAAACCCCTAAAAATATAAGCAGAATCTGGGTTTAGGTAATAAATCCAGCTGAGGAAGAAGTCATAAAAATCCTGAGGCAAGTTAAGAGAGTTGCATCTAAGATCTAAGATGGAAATGGAGCAGTCCATGGAAAATGCTGCTGAAATGGCTAATTAAATCATCATCTGTGGTAACCTGGAAGGAAATGTTTTCAGAAGTCTAAGTTCTAAGGCACCATATTTATGCTGTAAAATATTAGGGTAAAGTTTATGGAAGATTCAAAATCACAGGGAAAGTGTGACTATCTCTGATGATATTGAATAAAAAGAAAACAAGTGACCAGATCAAATACCTAGGGTGCTCCTCAAAGGCTTTCTTTGAACATATTTAAATATCACAGGATTTTATTTTTCAGCTATAAGATGAAGATAGCCAAGAACATATCTTGAAATCTAATAGGGATATTGTCAAATTGTATTTCAGAAGAATAAAAATCCTTAGCTATTAACATAAGCAAAAGTAAGATTATGTTAGATAAAGAGAATTGGAATGAACGTATATGATAGAATTTGGACAACTTAGGTTCCTGTTCAATACTTACCTTTCTATGTTCATTGAAGTCCTTCTCTTTTGTGCCTTGATATACTTCCTTCCCTGATTAAAAGAATTTATGTCTCTTGACTCAGGGAATTTTATTGTACAAACAATGCAGTTCAATTTATGCTACCTTTACCATCTTTAGACCTGTAATTGGGTGGGGAGGGGGGACTGAAAATAGGTTCAACTGTACCCTAAGAAGGAACAGAAGAATAAAACAAATAACAAATAAAAACAAGAAAATAAGTCTTTGCCATTGAAAAATAATTACAGTGCTCTAGATGCATGTAGGGCATGAGGATTCTCTCTCAATATTAGAGTAATATTATTATATTTGCAATAGTTGTAGATCTCCCTGGATGTTTAGTACATTATTTCTGATAGAATGTATGTAAACAGAGGGTTGACTTAAAGGTGGCCCAAACAAAAAATATAATGTCCTCAAATTTTCTTGCAATAGTGTAGAAAGAGAAATTTGAATATTTGGGTAGTTAAAAATACAGAATGAATTTAGCTTGTGTGTTAAGCTAATGCAATTCCTAATTAAAATGCATAAGAGGCACGAGAAATCACTCAGACTTGAGCGCACAATTAGCACCTTTGAAAATTATTTCAGTCATAATGTGAAATGCTATAGTTGAAATGAGTGAATGTTCTAATTTCATTGGGATCATTATAGACATAGAGTGGGAGAAAAAACTGATAATTTGTTGTGGAGGCAATGTGACTAAAGTTATCAAATGATAATAGGGATGCCATAAAACCATGACTTGATCTAGAAAGATCTTGAGTGGTGAAGATGCAATCATGCACCATTGTCCCCAGATCTACAATTTGACTTTTTTAAAAAAATAGTTTGCACTCTTTTTATAGTCCCCAAACCTGTTGCTTCTGCTACTACTAAAGCATCTATGACAGTTAATCTTTGTCATACAATTTGCTGGTATACCTTAGAGATCATTACTTCCTAGCTGTTTGTTCTGGCACCTACAACTTTTGCTCTAGGCTTTTTCCTTTGGTGTGGGTATGCAGGACAACAAAGGGCCCTGTTTAACACTAATCCATATACAAAGGTAGGAAGGCAGGAAGGAAGGAAGGAAGGAAGGAAGGAAGGAAAGAAGGAAGGAAGGAAAGAAGGAAGGAATTAAAGTTTCATTGGGCATTATTTGATCAGTGGGGAACTAAAATCAGTAGATAATTTTTTTCCCTTCTTCCCCAGTGGACTGGTGTATGACTTCTTAAAAGACACTATGACATTAAATATTCATTTGCACAGCTCAGCTGTCAACTGTAACATAACTTTGTATTGGCACTTCTGCCTGTTTCACTTTATTTTCTTTGTCCTTTATCCCTACTCCTTACAATTATACTTTCTAATAAAATAATAGCATGCAAACCTTCAATGTCAGTCTTTGCTTTATGAGGCTAAGTTAGGAGAGTTCCAATTAAGATCAGAGTGATCTAAGAATGATCTAAGAATGGCACTAAGGACCCCACTGTTCAGGAAGTGGTATCAGGTTACTTATTAAGTTTGCCCCTTTGGTTAACTGTAACTTGAGGAATTGGAATATAAAGTAGCTACCACATTAAATGTTCCATAATGAATGATAATAATTGCATAATGGGGGTAGTTGTATTTCTTTAAAATCCATTGATGACCTTGAAAACTATAATATGGACAGGAAAGTCAACCGCTAAGATAGGTCATAAAGAACCCTGCAAGAACCAACAAAAGGCTAAAAATGAGAACTAGTTTCAAACATTAACAGAGGTATATCAAACAAACAAAACAACCGCACCCACAATATCAAAATCTTCATGTCAAAAAGTTGTTTGAACCTCAGACACTGGATGAGGACATTTAGATGGATAAACCTGAGAACCTTGATCCTCAATATTTTCCTGTGAAAATTCCAGAATTGGAGAAGCTTCAACATTCCCTTTGTTCCTGAGGAGATCACCTCTGCTTTTCTGCAGACCAGCCATCTCACCATATCAAGCTGATGCTCTTTACCATCATCTCTTACCACCACCATAGCCTCTAGATTGACTATTTTTTTCTTTTTATTATTATTAGTTGTTCAAAACATTACAAAGCTCTTGACATATCATATTTCATACATTTGATTCAAGCAGAATATGAACTCCCATTTTTACCCCGAATACATATTGCAGATTCACATCGGTTACACATCCACTTTTTTACATACCGCCATACTAGTGTCTGTTGTATTCTGCTGCCTATTAAGAACAGGCCTCTGCCTAGAATAGTTAAGTACCAAAGGAATTGTAGAAAGCAGTCAAACATGTATAAAAGTGGATTCTCAGGGTTTGGTCTGTGTGGCGGAATATAAGATTGGTTAGAGAACGCTTAGTGAGGACAGGAGCATATAGAAATTTGTGGCTTATGTATATTCTCCATGAATTAAATAAAATTTCTGAATATACTAGTATAATATTGAGAAAAATATCACAGAACATGGAAAGGTTGGGAAAGTTGGAATATATTTACTTTATCACAGCTTAGAACACTCCACCTAGTTATGTCTTCCAGATGGCTCAGAGGACATTCATTTCATTAAAGTAATGAGGAATGCACTGGTGAAGGGGCATAAAACTTTGAAAATCTTGATGAGAGCTGTCCTCAAAGACCAAGACTGATGTAGAAGAAACTGCCCTATAGCTGTGCTTGTTGGGCAGTGGTCTACTAGAGCTTTTGAGTCCAGCATATCTTGCCAACAATGCTAACATAACACTTCTGAGGAATACAAAATCCAAATAGAAAATATTTCCTTGATTTATTTGTGAAAGAGTTAGAGGTTGTTTTTCATACATATTATGGGGGATGGGGAATACCCAGACATTTTAAGGACTGTTAGATAGGATATCTGAGATGACATTTGAGTCAAATAATGTGAAAACTCATCAGGTTACCCTCATTATAATAAGGCATATGAAAGACAAGAGTGAAAAGAGAGGCTATACCTGTGATCCGGGTGACTCAAGATGCTGAGGTAAGAGGACCTAAAGTTTGAGGGCAGCTTCAGGAGCTTAGCGAGACCCTGGATCAAAATAAAAACTTAAAATGTGCTAGGGATGTAACTCAGTGATAAATCACCTGTGGGGTTCAATTCTCAGTACCACAATAATTTTTTTTTAAAATAGAAATAATAAAGGAAGGTTGATACAAGTTCCCCTTAGAATGATTTGGATTAGTTCAAAACTTCACCATTTTCTTTTTTTTCTCAATAACTGAGCATATAAATAAAACAGATTTAACAGATGAAAGCATAAATTTATATTAAGTCTCTGTTTGAAATGGTTAGATTATTATAGGATGTTATTTACTCTTTCACCCATGATTAATTTTATGCATCATAATAACTATATTTTATATATCCTGGCATTTACTTATCAAGCAGAATACTAGGTAATATCTTTAATATTTCAACAAAATTTATTATTGATAGGGATATTATTTTCATTCTAGGAATGAGGAATTGAAGCTCAGAGAATTTAGGTAGCATCATTTAAAAACAACAACAACAACAAAAATTATACCACTGTAAGGCTTGGAGCCAAATTAAGTCTCTTTAATTCCAAACTGTTTACTTTTAGCATTGTTATTTTATTGTCATATTCTTACCCCCATTTCATGTTAAAATAACATTTAATAATAAAATAAATTAGAATAAAGAACATCAGAAGACAAAGGTCCTCTGTGGATTATAATATACTGAATAATACGTTATCCATGATACCGCTTGCAGTATAGGATAAAAATATCATATAAAAGAGAAATAATATCAACAGTAATAACAAATTCACAGAAAAGTTCAAGAATTCCATCATATCTATGTATTTATCATGGGTCAAAAGATTTTTTTCAGCTTAGAGCTGAGTATTCAATATACTCTCAAAGTCAAAGAAAATATAGCTAGCAATAGAAAAAAAAAAGGAAATATAGCAGTAGAAATGAAAGTACCAAACAATGAGTGCCAATTTTCTTTTTTAATCTCAATGACACTGTGAAGGTTGAAAAAAGTTGTTAGATTAGTAATTTGTGTGTCAGGTCAAGTGGCATGCTATCAACTAGAGAGTAGGTATTTTCTCCATCTGTGGCATACCTTCAGAACTTCTGAAAACATTGCTGAATGATAGCTACATGATAAAACTTCAACCTTAATTTCATTGATACATGATAATATGATATATTTCACTACAATGTGGGGTTAATTTGGGTGACTAATAATATGTCTCATCTCCACAACTATTTGTAAGTCTTCAAATGACTTGTGAAAATAAAGTAAGGATGTTGTTGATATCTACCATATTTTCTAATCATAAAACATCTCATGCATTTAAAATAGTTTTGTCTTAGTGATATAAGTATTAATTAAAGTAATTAAAAATTCTGCTTGAATTAATTTAGTTAGAAAATCAACATAAAATATGGAAATTGAAAAGTTTTGATTTTAACTAGGACCCATCATAAATACAATTAGAAATCACACATTTTCCTGTTATGCTAAAAACAAAATGGTGTTATACTAGGTTGCAAGAAAATAAATGTCTTATGAATACTAAAAAATGATGTATGAAGGCTTATAAGAACTATTTATAGCAAGTTTTTTTTAAAACAAAAATCAATGTATAATTTTTAGAAAAAATAATTTAAATTAAGTGACATTTTTTGTGCTGCTTAACATTTATTCCACATTATACTATCAGTTATTAGTATTATTTTAACTGAACTCCTTTATATATTTTTTCATTACTTTCTTTCTTTTTTTCTCCCTAATTCCTTTATTTTTCTCTTTCAGTTATGGGGCTGTACAGGAAATAATTGCTCTTTAAAATTCAAACTCTGTCTTATCGATCTCTATCAAACAATTTCAATATATTGCTGTAATGAGTTTCCCCTTTCTTTAATTTATAGATTTGTTTTTTATAGATTGGATAGATATCCATGTACATTCTTCAAATTTTTTGAAACAATATTTATATGTTAATATGATGGTTTGGATATGTGATGTCCCCCAAAAGCTCTCTTTTGAGACAATACAAGAATGTTCAGAGGGAAAAAAATTACATTAGGAGAGTTTAAACCTAATCAGTGGATTAATATCACTAGAATGGCTTAATTGCGTTGTAACTGTAAGTAGGTAGGTTGCAGTTTGATGTTATTCATGTCATATATGTCATTTTTTTAGCTCAAGAAGCTAAAAAATAAACAGAAGCAAAAAATAAATTGTTACTTTTTCAAAAATTAAAAACAAAACAAATATCATAAAAATAGACTTTAAAAATTATATCCTGGGATATTCAAGGTAGCAGATTAAAGGAAGATGTCATTTTCAGCTGCTCCATGACTTAGGATTCAAGCAGCAGGAGCGCTGCTTCTCAGTGAGGTGGGTGAAAGAGAAAATTTATTGTAATTCAGTACTGGCCAGATGCATTGAACAAAGAACAAGAAAGAGGACATTGGAGCCAAGCTGTTTGTGTTAGTATCAGCAGCACTGGATTCTCCACATGGAGAAGGACAGCACAATCAGAGAGAAACACAATGGACTCTTTGGGCATGGTAAAACATGTAGAACATAAAAGCAGCCTGAGCTTTGCTGATCTAGAAAGTATTGGGTGATTCTCAACTGCCAAGCAGAGTTGAGGCAGGGAGCCATCCTGAAGAGGGACCTGGTGTAGCTGCTGCTTCAGAAGTTGCAGAATGTGAGTGAAACAGGCACCGAGAAGATTGTACCCAGGGGGATTTAATTTAGAGATGTGTCAGGAAGTGCAACTCATTTTCTCTTTGAGTATTGTGGATCATGTGATCAGCTAAAGAGGGTCCAGAATCTCAAAATGCAGGTATGATTACTCTCAGAGATGAAACCTGGAAGGCTGTATTCAGAAGTAGTAGAATGTGTGGGACCTTGTAGGATTTGCTCCTCTCAACCACAAGTAGAATTCTTAGAAAACTCTGGAGATCTACACTCCCAGAAGAGATCACCATTTTCTTTGAACTAGGGTATGTTAATCTAATCTCTCCAGAATGGATACCACCCAACAATTTCCTAAGATCTGATTAGAGCTAAGCCCCAGCTGAAGGAAATTCCCACTTAGAACTCTGAAGTAGAATCACCCTGGAATTTCATAGATCTGCTTTCTTTGGGGGAAAAAAAAAAAGATAGTACTACTGGTGAGAAGAGAAGCTGAAAACTATTCAACCAGCTGTGGTTTTAGACCAGTCACTTAGCAACTTGAAGAGCAACAAAAAAAAAATAGAAACGTGTAACATTGCCAGGTCATATTCTCTCTTTTATTATATAAACCAAGAAGAAACAAAAAGGGCAGTTGGGCATAGACAGTGATCATCCTTCCTTACCAAAAGTTCTGACAATGTCAGTTGAGATAATTTTTCATCTTTCATAAAGAATCCTTTTCCCTTTTTTGTGTGTTCTGATTGTGCTGATTGGTTCGGGGCATTTAGACATATATTACATGTTTTTTCCCTTTTCTCGTTTTTAGCATTTTTTATGATTGTTAATTTTCCTTGTACTTTTAAAGGTAGGATTTCTGTTTTATTTATTTGTTTATTTTATTTTTTCTTAGCATATTAATTCTCTTATTTGCTCTCTCATTACTTACTTTTTTAAAAATTAATATATTCTTATCCTTCTTTATACCTATCACTTGCTACATCTCTTCGGCTTTCTTGCTGTGGACATTCTGAACATTCTAAATTTATTCTACCATATCATTACACTTTTTTTTTTCTCTAATGAACTGTATTTTTACCATCTTTTAGAACTATATGCTTTACATAACTCTAAGTTCCCAGCATTGATGTTGTTGCTATTCATGTTATTAGTACTGTGAATGGCATATTTGACACTTGTTATTTACTTTAATGCTATACCTAGTTCATGGTTATGTATTATTTTTGCTGTTGGCAATTGCTAAACTGAAAATTCCCATTTTTGTGGTAATTAGTGTTACAGATGTCATAGGAGGCTCTGTGTATTAATTTTAATGCTGTATATTATGTGCTTCTGTTGTCACTATTGTTTTCTTCCACTTTTCTGTGAGGTGCTAGGAATCTACTGGGGCACTACAAGTTCACAAGGTGGAGACATTGCTTCTAGACTAAATCTAGTCAAGAGAAACATAACTTGCTTCACACAATAATTAACCATGCTCAAACATCAGTGATGCTTTAATACAAAGACTATAAGAGGCAAAACCCCCTAATTTATAACCAGATAGCAAGCAGCAAAGACCTGGGTACCCTCAGATCCCACTAAGGCATATCAACTCCTATAACAAAAACAGAGTGAATTAGCATAAATGGTATAGACACCATGCCTACAAGTGATATTAATCTAGATCACTTGGAACATTTTGGGAAGAGAAGGCTATGCCTGAAAAAGGTCCACAAGTAAGAGTGGAAAATAAATTCATCCCAATAGATTTATAAAACCCAACACAGGAACATAAGAAGTATAAAACAACAAGGTACCATGATGTCTTCTAAAGTTCATAACTCATCAGCAACTGATTCCAAAGATATTGACCTGGATGAAACACAAGAAAAATAATTCAAAACAATGATTGTAATAGTGATCAATGAATTCTGAGTGAGCACTGAAATATAACTGAATGAATTACGGAAGTCAGTACAGGATGTGAATGAGAAAGTGAATAAGGAGATAATAGTATTTGAAAAGTACAAAACACAAATCTTGGAAATTAAAGACAAAATAAATCAAATAAAATTTTCAGTTAAAAGTCTCAGAGCTGGAAGAAAAAGTAGTCAGTCTTGAATATGTAGACAGTATTAAAGACATGAAAATAAGTAACCATGACCTGAATATATATGAACTCTGGGACAACATTAAGAGATCAAATTTAAGAATCATTGGAATAAAGAGGGTTGTGAGATGCAGGCTAATAGAATAGATAATTTCTTTAGGGAAATAAGAGAAAAAAAATTCCCAAACCTTAAGAATGAGATGGATATCTAGATACAGGAGGCATTCTGAACCCTAAATAGACAAGACCAAAAAAAGAACCTCTCTGTAACACAATTAAAATGCCCAAACTACAGAACACGGAATTTTGAAAGCCTATAGAGCAAAAACATCAGGTCATCTTTAGAGGTAAGACCATGAAAATTATGATTTTTCAGCACAACTGTACTCCAAGAATTCTTCAAATCATATGTTCTAAGCCCTAAAAGAAAATAATTATCAACCAAAGTTGTTATATTCAGCAAAGTTGTCCTTCAGAATTGAAGAAAAAATAAAGACCTTCCAACATAAATGCAAACTAAAAGAATTCATGAGTACTAACTGGAAAAACTTAAGGAAATTGTACACACAGAAGATATATATATAAAAAAAAAAAAGCCCAGAGCACACAAATGGACAAGTCTCATTTAAAGAGTAGCTAAACAAATGAGAAAACAGTACCAAAAGAAACATTAGAAATAAATCAAAATGGAAATAATGAATAAACCTCTCTTTATAACAACATTGAATGTAAATGATGTCAACTCTCAAATTAAAAGACATAGGTTATAGAATAGATTAAAAAACAAGGCCCAACACTATGTGGTTTGCAAGAGACTCATCTTATGGTCAAAACCAGCCATAGGCTGAAAGTGAAAAGATGGAAACTGATATACTGTGCAAATGAAGCCTGAAAACAAAAACAAAGTAAATATTGTATATCCAAAAAAGCAAACTTCCAAGTCAAAATTAATCAGAAGAGACAAAGGTCACACTTCATACTGGTAAAGGCAGCAACATGAGAGAACATATAACAACAGTAAATATTTATGCCCCAAAATCAGTGAGCACAATTACATAAAACAGACATTACTTGTATTAATGACAAAGATAGACCCCAGCACAATAATACTGGGTGATTTCAACACGTCTTTCACCAATAGATAGGTAATACAGAAAGAAACTTATAAATACTCTTCAAACCTAAAAATATTATAGATCAAATGGAGTTAACAGACTTCTATAGAATATTTATTCAACAATAGCCAAATGCAGTTTCTTCTTAGATGCTAATGAAAGCTTCTTAAAAATAGATCATATTTTTGGTCACAAAGCAACTCTTAGCAAATACAAAAAAACAAAAACAAGAGATAAAAATTCTTGTGTTTTTTTTTCTGATTAAAATGGAAGAAAATTAGAATCAACATCTAAAAACCCACAGAGACATCATAAACACGTAGAGATTAAAAAATACAATTTAGAATGATAAAGTGATGATAAAAGAAATCAGGGGAGAAATTTCAAAATTTCTAGAATCAATGGAAAACAGTGATACCATTTACCAGAACCTCTGGGACACTATGAAGACACTTGTAAGGGGAAAGTTTATAGCTATGAGTGCCTACAAAACAAATCTGGAACAACAACCTATACTTGCAAGAGATCCAAAATAAGCAATACAGTGCATCTCAAGGATCTTCAAGAACAAGAATAAAACAAATCAAAAATCAGTAGAAGGAAGGAAATAATTATTATTAAAACTGAAATCAATGAAACAGAGGGAAAAATACAGTGGATCAATGAAATGAACAGTTTGTTCCTTGAAAAGATAAATGAGATGGATGAATCCATGCCAAACTAACAAAAAGAAAAAGACAGAATATCCAAATTAATAAATCTAGAAAAGAAAATGAAAAAAAAATCACTACAGACATCACAGAAATTCAGAAGATTATTAGGGACTATTTTGAAAACTTACAAATTATAATTATTATATTTAAGTGTAATAAGTTATTGGATTATAATATGATTATTAATTATAATAAATTGGAAAATGTAAAAGAAATGGACACATTTCTAAATATATATGACCTGCAAAAATTGAAACAAGAAGACATAGAAAACTTAAACATTTCAATAACTAGCCATGAGATAGAAGCAGTGATTAGAAATCTTTTAACAAAGAAAAACCCAGTACCAGATGGATTCTCAACTTCTATCAGAACTTTAAAGAAGAATAAATGTCATTGCTCCTCAAATTATTCCATGAAATAGAACAGAGAGGAACACATTACAACTCATTCTATGAAGCCAGAATCACCTTCATATCAAAATCAGATAAGGGCATATCAAGGAAATAAAACTACAGATCAATATCTCGGTGAATTTAGATTCAAAAATTATTTTTAAAAATTTGCAAATCAAATTCAACAGCATATTAAGAATATTGTACCCCATGACCAAGTTGGTTTTATTCCAAGTTTGTAAGGATGGTATAACACAAGATCAATAAATATAATTCAACACATAAATGGAATTTTTAAAATTCAGTCTTCTCAATAGATGCAGAGAAAGCATTTGACAAAATTCATTGCCTACTCCTGACAAGAAAACTGAAAAAAATCTAAGGAAAAAAGGAACTTACCTCAACATCAGAAAAGCTAGATATGAAAAACCTAAAGCCAACATCATAGTGAATGGAGAAAACTGAAAGCATTTCCTTCTCTGGAGCAAGTCAAGGATATCCACTCTCACCATTCCTATTCAGTACAGTTCTAGAAGTTCTAGTCAGAGTAATTAGGCATGAGAAGGAAATAAAAGGGATCAAATCAGGAAAGGAAGAAATAAAATTATCACTGTTTGAAGATGATATGATCCTATACTTGCCTTATCTCCTTTTGGTCATCCTGTTACCAGATTGTCCAGATTATATTCTTGAATCAGACATTCATGCATTAAAGATTTAATGGCAGAACCTGCCATTCCTTTTTCTATACTTGACTCCTACATTCTAGAGGTACATTTCTTGTTGTGTGTGTGTGTGTGTGTGTGTGTGTGTGTTTCCTACCATTTTGGCCCAGGAATGAGAATTACAATTTGCTGTTCCTCCTAAGTGGAAGAGGTGAAACAGTCTTATTTTCCCAGGTGCTCTAAGTGCAGCAGTTATCTTTTTTTTTCTTTTTTGAGAGAGAGAGAGAGAGAGAGAGAGAGAGAGAGAGAGAGAGAGAGAGAGAGAGAGAGAGAGAGAGAATCTTTCTTTTTGTAGATGGACACAACGCAATGCCTTTATTTTTAAGTGGTGCTGAGAACCCAACCCGGGTCGCGCAGGTGCTAGGGGAGTGCTCTACCGCTGAGCCACAATCCCAGCCCAGCAATTATCTTTTAAATCTCCTTTACATTTTGTAGTAGTAGATTCTCATTTTGCAACTTGCTTACATTCTCAGCAAACATTTCTTATTTATGCTCCTGGCTATGATTTCTTCTAGTTTTATTTCTATATTAAACAGAAAATATATACTTCCTAATTTTTAGAAATACTTGAAAAAAACTGTAGTCATTTGACCTACAATTTTTTTTAAATAATCTGTAGGAAAGAGTGTGTGTGTATATGGTAAGTGTACAACTGATTATGTTAATATATAAATTTATCATTGCATTTATACACATTCCTCTACATATACATATTCATACATAAACACAAATGCATCTACATATATGTACATACAGACATGAATATACATTGCATGCATACATATTTGCATGTGCCTCCAAATGTATATGCATACATATTATGTACAATTATTTATCAGGAATCCCATATAAATTTATCTCCATGAACTTATACATTTATACATTTCTACCTAAATGCATATGCAAATTTATGCACAAATATGTACATTTTTCTTATGGTGGGAGAAGTAGATTGAAGCCAGTTGAATGAAGCATTTAGCTGTTAACTAAAGTCTTATGGGTTAAAACCCATCAATCTAGGAGGATAAAATGGTTAAATTCAGGACTTAGCAAATATGTAGGCTGTGGTTTGGATCTGGAATGTACCCCAAATGTACATATGTTAAAGGCTTAGTCCCAAGCTTGGCACTATTGGGAGGTGATGAAGACATTAAGAGGTAGTGCCCCATGGGAGATTTTAGGTCACTGAGGAGTGACACATTCATACACAAGTACAAACATTTACACATTTATATGTATGTCACATCCATCTTCACAATGAATTTGTGCCTGTGTACACATATAATCATAAACATAAGCTTGATAAAATGAAATTCCATTTATAATTTCATAATAGTTATTAGAAAATGTGAATGTTTCTGGGGCTTTAAATATATTCTTTAATTTTATTTAAATGGTTTTATTATATGTTGTCTAATTATTTACATATTCAATTTTAAATTTTTTTTCACATCTACCTTTCTCTAATTTATACTTCAATATGTGATTCCATTAAAAGACTGGGCCCTGCAGTTACATCATATGTGGCAACAGTAACAATAATGGCTGTTGTTGTAATAAATTCTGAGGATTTAATGAGTAACAGAAGCAAAGCATACAAAGTGTCTTGTATTTTGCAATTATCCAGTGATTTCAGGCTACTTATACTATAAACTCTTGCTTGTATCTATCTATTACCTTTCCTTATAATTAATAGTTTCCCTGTATGTCTACAAGTAGAGTTTGAAACTCTGAAGCAATTTAAAATTTTGATAGATCTTCACAAATTCTAGAAATAGTGTACCAATTTTAATTCTATTAGCTAATGTATTGAAATAGCTCTTCATTTATAAGTATTCTTATCATTTTTCTTTGCTTCCTCATCATTCAGTTTTCTCCTTAGGAAAAATTAAAAAAAAATTCTCTTTTTGTTTGAAATAATTTAATGACAGACATTTTCATTTTACCCAAATGGAAAAAATATTCAATTGAGATTCTAGGAAGGCAATGGGCAAGGTGTTGTCTATTATGGTAATCATGTAAGACAATGTAATCTATGTAGAGATGTTTTTTGTTTACTTTGTGTTAGTTTTCTTTGATATTATTTCCCTAAAATAAATGGTTAGAATATTTCATTCCTGAATGTCAGTGAATCAATTTCAATATTTCCCCCTAAATTATCTTACTCTCAGCATTCTCAAAGTCTCTGTGCAAGTAGCCCAAAGCTGATGAATGTGGTTGTTTTCCTTTATGTCCTAGTAGGAATGACAAAATGTGTCTTTCTGCTACATTAGAACTCCCATGTATATAAAAAATAGTCTATGGAAAGGTGCAGGCCTGTAATTCCAGTGGCTCAGGAGGCTAAGACAGGAGGATTGTGAGTTCAAAGCCAGCCTCAGCAATGGTGAGGCACTAAGCAACTCAGTGAAACCCTGTCTCTAAATAAAATATAAAATAGGCCTGGGAATGTGGCTTATTGGCTGAGTGCCCCTGAGTTACAACCCTGGTACCCTCCCCACAAAAAATCTGAATAGTTGGGTGCAGTGGCACACACCTGTAATCCCAGCAGCTGGGAAGGCTGAGGCAGAAGGATCACAAGTTCAAAGCTATCCTCAGCAATTTAGCAATGCCCTAAGCAACTCAGTGAAACCCTGTATCTAAATAAAATGTATATTTTTAATAAAGTGCTGGGGATGTGGCTCATTGGTTAAGCACCCCTGGGTTCAATCCCTCATGCCTCTCCCCCAAAATCTGAATAACTATGATCTTCCACAGAAGAGAAAGAAGAAAAGAAGCTGTGTTAGATTGCCATCATTGCAACGAATCCCTGACATAATCAACTTACAAAGAGGAAAGGTTTATTTTGGCTCAATGTTTTGGAGATCTAAGTCCATGATAGGGTGGAGTTATGGCTTTTAGGTGGAGAGGCAGCACAAGGAGGAGGGAGTGCCTGGTGTAGCAAAACTGGTCACTTCCTGGCTGGGATGCTAAAGAGCCAAGAAAAGGAAGATCCCACAATTCCCTTCAAGAATACACCCTCAGTGACCTAAAATCTCCCACAGGGCACTAACTTTTAATGTCTTTATCACGTACCAGTAGTGCCAAGATGGGGATTAAGCCTATAACATATGTACATTTGGGGTACATTCCATATCCAAACCATAGTGCTGGCCGTCTTCAAGGAAACAAACATGTTTGTATGCTATCCATGACTGTGTGGCAGATAACATTAAAGAAGAATGTGATTGATCTTAAGTTCTCAGGGAATAAAATGAGTGTAGTACACTCAAGACCTTGGGAAATGTTTGCGTTCTATTATGTATCAGAGACTTAAATGTTTGTCTTGAAACTGTAAAAATTCTTGATGAAATTGTAGGGGAAAATCTTTTTATATTGTCCTTGGCTGTTGTTTCTTGAATTTAACAACAAAATCACAGGTACCAAAAGCAAAAATAAGCAACAAACTATAAGTCCTCTGAACAGCAAAGGAAAAAATAAAGAGGGTATAAAGGTAACTGAAGGACTACGAGAAAATATTTGCAAGCTATTTGATAAGGGGTTAATATTAAAAGATAAATAATAATCTAAAACTCAAAAGCAACAAACAACTACTAGCACCAAATAACCCAATTTAAAAAATGGGCACATCAAATGTTCACACCTGCAAGAATGGCTATTAACAACATAAAAAGAAAAAGGAAATAGCAAAGGTAAAAGAGGGAGAAAGAAAAAAAAGAAAGGGAAAGAAGAAGGCAAAAATGTTGGAGAGTATGTATCTACTCTGGGAACGTGGAATGGCAGGAATATAAAATGATTGTAGACAACCTGAAAGTTTCTCAAAAAATTAAAAATAGCACTAGCATGTGATGCAAGCAACCCACTTCTAGGTATATAGTCAAAAGTAGTGAAATCAGAATTTCAAAGTGATACCTGCATCTTTTAGTTTATTGCAGCATTATTTATAATAACCAAGATATAGAATCAAATGAAGTGTTCATCAATAAATCAATGGATAAATAAAAATGTGGTATAGACACAAAATGGAATATTATCCAGCCTTCAAAGGGTAATCCTAACATTTACAACAACACTGATGAGCTTAGATGATGTTATGTTAAGTGAATAAGCCAGTTACAGATGAATAAATACTGTTTGAGATATCTTAGTTAAATCAATAACATCAGAGAATGGAGGATGCTGATTTTCAGGGGCTAAAAGAAGAGGCAAAAAGGCAATTATTGTTCAATGGGTATAGTGTTTTATTCAGTAATACAAAATGAATATTCTATTCAATATAGCTCTAATAGTCATCAACATGGTATTAGGCACTATAAAATATATTAAGAAAACCGTTCTGTTTTAAGTGATCTTACCACCAAAAAAAAAAAAAAAAAAAAAAACTTATTTATCCAACTACAAACACCTATAACATACAGGAATACTGTTAAAGTGGTGATATATTTATTCCCTTGATTATGGTTGTGTATCACACTGTATGCATATGTGCAAACTCATTAAATGCATATGGAATAAATGTGCACTTTTTCATTTATCATTTGTCTTAATAAAGCTCAAAAATCAAATGTCCATTTTTAATCTCTAAGTATCATAGAACTTCATTATAAGTATTCATTGAGCAAAAACTGCATTCAGCTTCCTGGAGTCAAACAACAAGATTTATAAATAAAAATATATTTTTGAAAACTGTCAATTCATTTTAACATGCTAATTATTTTAATAATAGAGTTTTCCATCTAAAAGATTTAGGGTTAACCTTGTAGATCAAAAATTTAAATGAAATAATCTCCGTGAAAGGTCCAGCATAGAAGAAGAAATGATGTTTTCTTTGTACAGTCTACTTCTACTCAATTTTCTAAATCAACAAGTAAAACCTTGAAAATTTACTATGGGAAAAATTAAGAATTGGAAATATTAAATGAATATGGGAATATTTAGTGTATCAATGTTGACCAAATGTTTTCTTGAAGGTGTTAACAATTTATTTATTTCTAGTATTCCATTAAGCTTGCACTGATTACAAATGAGTCAGGGCTATGATTAATGTTTTAATAAATTTCAGTTGTAGACTAGTATAAAGCATCTACTTCATTTGTAATCTTCTTTTATTGATTTTATTTTTTTAAAATACATGACAGCAGAATGTATTACAATTCTTATTACACATATAGAGTACAATTTTTCATGTCTTTGTATAAAGTATGTTCATGCAAATTCATGTCTTTATACATGTACTTGTTTTTTTTTTCTTGCATTACAATTCTTATTACACATATACAGCATAGTTTTTCATATCTCTGTATATAAAGTAGGTTGACACCAAATTTGTGTCTTCATACATGTGCTTTGGAGGATGATGTGCATCACATTCCACCATCCTTGCTAATCCCTTGTCTCCTCTCTTTCCCTCCCTCCCCTCTTCTCTATCTAGAATTCATGTTCCCCTCCCATGTTCCTTCCCCCTCCCTATCCCCTCTTCATCTACATAGCAACTGTACTTGGTTTTTCATAATGCACAGCTCTCTCTGCTCATTGTTAACCTGGATCATTTCATATAATTTCACAAGAGAACTATGATGTATATATTTAGTTCTAATTATTTCCATTTCACAATGAAGATACCTGAGTTACAAAGAATTGATGCGGTATTCACAGGATTATGGAAGAAATTAGAAGAATAACCCAGATTTAGTTGTGTGACTACAAGGCTCAAGTATCCCTCATAAAAGCATGCTCATTTATGAACACTCAAGGCCCTTCAGGATCTATAACTTGTTAAACTCTATTTTCATCTCAAACAATTCAGAAAAGTTCCCTGAGTGTATCCATCATATATTTTTCTTTGAGTTCTTCTTAGAAAAAGAACTGTGATTATAAGCCTCTTTCTATCTGAAATCAGCTGTGTAAAATTAATATTTTTTTTCAGTTTTTAATAATAGTATTGCAATAGTTTGGATGTTGAATGCCTCCCAAGGCCCATAGGTTTTAAAAGCTTGCCCCCAGGGAGGTACTAATGGGAGGTGGTAGAACCCTCAAGAGTGGGTGTACAGGGAGATAGTTGGTGGTGTGCACTTGAAGAGGATATGGGCCCCCACCTCTTCCTCATTCTTTTCACTCCCCAGTTTGTGATAGGAGTGTGTTTGCTCCACTCTTGCTCCTGCCATGATGTACTACTTGGCCAGAGACCTAAAATTATGGTGTTCATCAGTCATCAACTGGAACCTCCAAAATCATGAGCCAAAATAAACCTGTCTGCTTACAAGTTAATTTTCTCAGATATTCTGTATACTGAAGGAATGGTAATGTAAGTATACTCGGATTTCCTTGTTGATATTTTAGAGAAAGTTGGTAGATTGGAGAAACATCTTGATATATTTGATAACTTCTTTAAAGAGACAGAGTATTCTATTCACATGCAAGTGCAATGTTTCTTGGTACTGCTTTCATGGTATAGAAATGCACTTTGTCAACATTTGAAACTCTTTAATGGGAAAGGTGGAAGTTGAGGTAAGGTTTCCTGATGGTCCTGCTTTCATGTTGGATGTGCAGAATGGGCTTGTCAACAGAACACTGTAAATGTGAATAGTTACTTCTACTTTCAAATTTGAAAGGATGAAGAATCTTTCCTGCACTTCTTCATGACAAGAGGACTTACTTTTCTTATAGGAAATTTCAAACTTAAAAAATATGTTTACAATTATTATGTCTGAAGATGTTACATTATGAAGGTCATAATATAAGGGTTTTGTTGTCAAATAATAGGATTTAATAATTCTCTCTGTCCTCTGTTACTTTGCAGCTTAGAGGAATTTGTTGAGCCCAGGATTTTTTTTTCTTAACTTGTATATTCAAATGTAATATTTTAAATACTGAAATGTCAATGATAGATCTGGGGAAGTAGATATGAGTTATTAGAAGGCTTACCTAGTACATGTGAGAGCCTGGGTTCAATCCCTAGTACTGAAAAAATCTCTCTCTCTCTCTCTCTCTCTCTCTCTCTCTCTCTCTCTCTCTCTCTCTCTCTCATATGTTAATGATAGTAAATACTAACATTTCATCTAGTAAATCTTAACAAGCAGAGTTAAAACTAAGTGTGTTAACTGACTAGTGCTACCATAACAAAATACCATATTATTGGTGTCTTAAAATTAGAAGTTTATTTCTCACAGCTCTGGAGGCATGCAGTCATGACCAAGGTGTTGGCAGGATCAATTTATAATAACACCTCTTTCCTTAGAAGATTGAATTGGTGTGAATATACTATGTATACAACCAGAGATATGAAAAATTGTGCTCTATATGTGTAATAAGAATTGTAATACATTCCGCTGTCATATATAAATAAATAAACAAACAAATAAATAAGATGCCCATTGAAAGTTTAGTGACACTGAGGGACTATAAGGCTGTCTTGCTTAGTATTGCTGATATGGGTCTTAGAGATAAGAAACGGGTCCACTGAGCCAAGCATAGGAAGCAAGTTTTATTTAAGAAAAATGATAGTGACAGACTTCTCCAAAGGGAAGGGGACCCAGAGTTCGGTATCCATGGGAGAGGGGTGGGTCTTGCTCTTTTATAGACCTCAGAATTCCCCTTTTAATCATTGCCTTCTCTTTCTTCTCCATATATGCACCTAAGGTCAGGAAGGAGTAGGAGCTTGAGGTTAATCATTAGCAACCCACTGTCTTTTCTCTGTTAACCAGTGCTCATTCTCTGGACCCCCTGTCCCCCATCATTCATTACCTACACTGACTGCCTGACCTTCGACCTTGCCTCATTGCTGAGAAGTGTGACATATCCTGTCTACTCAGGCCAGGCAGAGCTGCAGGAAGATTGCTTTTTGACAAAGAAAGCATGTGCGGGATCAGCATAGTGGGCTCATTTTATACAAAAATGAATACAAAAAGAATACAATTTTTTATACAAAAAAAAGAATACAAATTATTCTTTTATGCTCTTGTTCCCACCATTCGCAACTATCTGTCCCCTTACATTATTGACACATCCATTGTTTCAGATGGGCAAACTGGGGCCAGCTCAGAGATCAAGCAATTGGCTAAGCTTTCATATCAATGAAGGGGTGAAGCCAGAATTTTAATGTAAATCATTTGATTATATAAGTTGTTGCTCTTAACTACCATTTCTTATAGTCTCTTTAAAAGCTGTATGTCTCAGACAATCCAGAAATCCTGAGGAAAAAGCTTGTGTCCTTTCATATATGCAAAATTGTAAGATCTTTATAGCATATGAGATAATGAACCACTCCCTGTGCTGCACTTGAGATATCTCCTTTTTAAGAATGGAGACATCAGAAGACTGAGTACTAGGTGTATTGTAAAGTAAGTGTTAGCCAAATATTCTAGAACAGCTCACAAGTTGAGCAAACTGTGGACAAATGACTCTGGGTAAATGATGCATAATGAGAAAATGGAATTCACACTTGAGGTCACGATGTTTGTAGTTCATAATTTCCTACAACCAAGATTTGATGGTTGTTATGGTTTGGATGTGAGGTGTCTCCCAAAAGCTCACATGTGGGACACTGCAAGAAAGTTCAGAGGAGAAAGGATTGGGTTGTAAGAGTCTTAACCCAATCAGTGAATTAATTCCCTTATAATAGGGATTAACTGATAACTGAAGCAGTGGGGTGTGGCTGGAGGAGGTGGGAATTAGGGGCATGGCTTGTGGGTATAGATTTGTATCTGGAGAATGGAATCTCTCTCTGTCTGCCTCCTGATCACCATGTGAGCTGCTTCCCTTTGTCACAGTCTTCTGCCATGTTGTTCCTGCCTCACCTGGAGTCCTGACGTATGGACCTGGCCTTCTAGGGATTAAGGCCTCTGAATTCATGGATAAACTTTTCCTCCTCTATAATTTTTCTGGTTAGAAAAATGTTTTTAGTTATAGCAGTGAAAAAGCTGAGTAAAACAAGAGTTGTGAGGACTGAAGTATAGACACATATGTTACTGTTCAAAAATGAAACATTTTTGGTTTCTCTTATATGAATCTAAAGAAGCTGATCTCAAACTCCAAACTCTTTAAAAAAAAAGGGTGGTTTTTGTTTTGTTTTGTTTTGTTTTTTTAAGCTGCATTGTTTAGTTCTCAGGTCATCAGCTTGGCTGCTTGGAGTTTTTCTCATGAATTCATGTTCAGGTTTCAGTGATATTTGGGCATTTTTTTTTAACAGTAATTTGGGTTTTCTCTCTTGGCTTTCTTTCTGTTTTCTGCCATTTCCCACTTCTGTATTCAATAGTTGTAGTTTCCTGAGCCCTATTCTCTGTATCTTCAAGACACCAAAATTTCACATTTTTCCTTTGAGTTTCAGTTGCCTTCATGGAACAGGCAAGGGATTTTTTCTTAGTCTAAAATCCTAGAAACCTCCCCCAGGGGTTTTTCTTTGCTTTGTTTAGCTTTTTGTTTTTTTAGTTACTGCTGTCATCTCCCCTCCAGTTTCTGCTTGCTTTTGTTCATTCTTCAGTGCTTCAACAAGTTTCCTCTTTTGTGCATTTGTTGAGAATTTAAAGTTATTGCCTATAGGAGGCGTGACCTGAGAGGATCATCTCAACCACAAGTTCTGTGTACTGTCTAGGCTATAGCCTTGGTATTAAAAGTTCATTATTATACTTGATAATACTTACACTTTTGCCATGTATCAATTGAAAAATGCATAAGTTTAAAGGTGGCAATCTTACAAACTTAAAAAAAAAATATTTAGATGTCATTAATTACAATATATTCAAACACTTTTAAGATAGTGTGCATCAGGTATGTTACTTGATTTACAAATGAATCTGACACCTCTCAGTCATGTTTAGAACATAGTAATTCAACTAAAGTCACAAATTTCCTTTCATAATAAAACCCAGTGATCATTTGAACAGTTGCTTATTTTTATCTTTACTGTCTTTGTGATTTTTACAAATTTTAATGAGCAAAAGGGTAAAGGTGGCAGGAATATGACCATTTTCTCAAGATGCAGTTTTAGCAGAACATAACTAGTATTTTGGGTGCCCCCAAAACAAACTTGAGGATCTTTTTTCTTCATTTATTATTACTGATGTTATATATATATATATATATATATATATATATATATATATATATATATATATATATATATATTTTAGCCACAAAATAATAGGCAATGGTTTTTGCTTTAATCACATTTAATTGATAGTAAATTAACATTTTAAGTGACCATCAGCATTCAGTGATTCTGTTAATTTTTACAGCCTTAATTGTCATTTCATGTGCTGAACAGTTAATGTTTTGGTAGTTTTAATAGAAAAAAAAATATATGGAGTCTTATTTTGAACACATATCAACTTTTAGCCTGGGTGGGTACTTGTAGATTTTTTTTTTAACAGTTTTAGTCATAAAATAAGGTGAGATTACATGTTTCTTTATATAATCTGGTCACTACATCTAGAGTCTTTGGGAGAAAATCTGTCCTGTTTTCTGAAGTGTTATAATATTTCCACAAAACCCATCTGCATAAAGAACAAAAATTATAAGCTTTGGACTCTGAGAGATATAAGTTGGAAACATGGTTTTGCCATTGACCAGATTTTTACTTTCTGGAAATTATAAATCTCTCTGAAACTGGAAGGGGCTGGATCGAATACCTATTAATAATATTTGATTGTGTGCTAGTTGTTATGCCCATGTTTGATTATCAAACAAATGCATAACGTTTTTATTAGATATGCATATGTGTATTTAACTGAACATAAGAATGCTTAGAGATCTGTTTTTACTTAACAAGTATATGGAGAATATCAACTTTGAATTCATTTTTTTTTCTTTCTAAATACACTGTTATATATGCCATATTGCTTCCCAAGCTTAAATTAAATTACTATGTGTGTAAGTTGGATAAAGTAATTTCTGCTGCAGAAGATTACTATCAGAACTAAAATAAGTTTATAGTAAAATGGGACATTTCCCAGTGATTTTTAATGGTTATTAAATGTTTTTTAATGTCATTCCAGTTTATCCCATGTCATGATGTAAAAAAAAATAATTATATATCTTTAATTGAACACTGTGTGAAAAAGAAAAACATTTTAAAGAATAACACATTACTTTTCTATATAATTAGTAACTTTCCTTTTTAAATAAGTCTTAATTCAAATCACCAATAATTTTTGGGCAAGTATATATTCTACTTGAAAGAATAAAATAGGAAATAATATATTTGATGATACTTTTGTATTCTATTATTGTTAATGAGGTGACAATAAAGCCTGGAATTGATTGAGATAAGGTGTTGAGGATTGCTACTGATTGATTTAAGAAGTTTTTTTTCTGATTCTAAGTATAAAAGTAGTAAAGGAAGTATTATTGTCAACATTTTTCATAACTACCACTGCTATTGTTACATGTTCAGTGCTGTGGTTCAATGAGAAAAAATTTGCATAACAATTACTCCAAGGAGAAAATGAGAGAGTAGAAACAATTTTAAGTTCACTTGTGTCCCATTCTCCCTATAGAAATTCTTATACTCAGCTTTGAAATGGTGGTTTTAAGTAGAATAGTAAGCAGAATCACATACAGTAAAAAGCACAAATCATAAAGGGTCAGCTCACCATATGTTTACAAGGAAACATATTCATGTAACTCATATCCAAATGAGAAATAGAATATTAGAGACTCCACAAAAGCCTCATGCATACCATTATCTACTTATTATCCCTACCTCTAAATTTAAGCATCTTTGTAATTCCATCAATGCAGGTTAATATGAGCTTTTTTAAAATTTATGTAAAGTCGTGATATGTGGCCTATTGAATTAGGTTTGTTTCATCCAATGTACGTTTAAAATTAATTCTATTACATGCAGCACTAGTACTTCATTTTGGGGGATTGTCCCTCTGAGTGAATATACCATGATTTCTTTATTCGTTTTATTATTGATGGACATCTGGTTTGTTATCAGTTCTTGACTATTAGCATGGTGCTGCAATTAACCTTTTCAGTCCTTTCTTTAGTTGAACATATGGGCATATTTTTATTGAAAATTCAATAGAAATAGCATTTTTTTTAGTTATAGGATTTCTTTCTCTCCTTTTCTTTCTCATTTTTCTACCTAGAAGCCAATGGTGTCTGCAACTGTTAGTTCTGTTACCCTCCCACCATCATTGAAGGCATTTTCCAGTGCTTTCCAGCATTATCAACTCTTGATATGCATGTTTCCAGTGGTTTGTAGGAACAAACATTTACTTATTTGCTTATAGGTCTGTGGTCAGTTGGTGAAACTTTGCTTCAAGTTGAAGTTCAGGCTTTAGTTCAGGCTTGCTTTTTACTTCCTCTCACATTCTGTTGTTAAAAACAAGCCTTGAGAACAAACCAAATCTTAGTTTACTGATGTAGGAAATGCTCTACACAGTCTAATGAAGTATGGCAGTAATCCCATGACAAAGGCATGGATGTATGATTATAATGGTGTTGTGGTTTGGATATGAAGAGTCCCCTGAAAAACTCATTTGTTATCCAATATGGCAATGTTCAGAGATGAAATGATTAAACTATGAGAGCTAGAAACTCATTAGCAGATCAATCCATTCGATGGAAGAGTAATTTCAAAAAACTACTGCATGGTAACCCTAGCAGATGGGGCCTGGTTGGAGGAAGAGGTCAATGAGAATGTGCTTTTGGTAATTATATTTTGGTCTTTTTTTTTTTTTTCTCTCTCTCTTTGCTTCCTGGTCACCATGAGCTGAGAAGCTTTCCTCCACAATGTACTTACACCATGATATTCTGCTATACCTTCAGTTTAGAACAATGGAATTGACCAATCAAGGACTGAACGTCTGAAACTGTGAGCCCAGCATAATTTTTTCTCCCCAACATTGTTCTTGTCTGATATTTTGGTCACAGTGATGAAAAGCAGACAAATACAAATGGAGAGCACTAAGAAATCAGGAAAAGTTTTTCATTTTTTGTCATACATTTGAATATACTGATATCTCAGTGTTGATTTAAGTTGTGTTTTACTCATGAATATCAATGTAAATTTTCATGTCAAATGTTTAACATTCAGATATCTAGTTCTGAGAAGTGACTATTAAACATTTTTTCCATTTTGTGATTATTGTTATTTCCTATATTTTGCTCATTGATTTAAAAATATTATATTTTCTGAATATTATTTTCCATTATATACTCCATTATATATAATGGAAATATCAAAAATATTTATTTTTCATTATATATGTTCCCTATTAATGGCACATGTTGATATTCTTAATTATAATATAGCATACATTAAATTTTCTCATTTTTGAACTGTTTTATTCTTATTGAAAAGATAGTTCCTACATTCAGTCACAAAAATGTACTTGTTGTTATATATTCACATGTAGATTGCCAAATGGATTGGAATTAGTTTTCGCATATGTTGGTAGATATTCAGATGCATTATTTTTCAATATGAAATTCAAATTGTTCTAGAACAACTCATTAATGCATTCTTTTCCAATAAATTTCATTGAAAACTCTGTCAAAACTCAAGGATACATTTGTGTGTGTGTGTGTGTGTGTGTGTGTGTGTGTATTTCTGAATTCTGTATTCTGTATCATTGCTCCGTTTGTCTATATTTGTAAAAATATCACTCTGTATTAATTTTACTTGCTTGATAATAAATCTTGGTATCTGTGGTACAAAAGCTATAGCTATTTTCCCTTATGGTTAGCTTCTTAGCTCTTCATAGCATTTTGTCTTTTTATAAAAAAAATTAGAATAATCTTGAAATATCCACCAGTTCATTGGAGCATAGTGATTACATCTATAAGTTAACTTGGAAGAAATTTATGTCTTAATATTATTGGATTTTCCAGCCAATAAATGAAAAATTTAAAGAATCTCTAAACTATGAAAATGGAGGTTAAAGATTATCACTGACACTAGATATAAAACCATAAATAAAAATCTATTGTATTTTCCTCCATCATAAAGTTAAATATACATATAGACACATTTATTTGAAGTATTTTATTCTAAAGCTAAGCTTCCTAAAGCTTTTTTAATTACTTTGTATTGTGTTAATTTTTATAAAAACAAATCATGCTATTTCTGTAATGTCTATGATAAAAGTCAACTAAATTATGAAGAGTGACATGGAACATTTTCTTCAAATTTTTGTTTTAAATTGTAATGATGATAGTTTAAAATTGTATGATTTTTAAAATTTCCAAAAGTCTCCTTTTAGTATATCACTCAGTATAAAATTGTTTTAACTGTATTATTCCATGGATTTCTGTAAACATATTAACATGTCTAAAGACATATTCTGCTACAGTTTTCTTTTTGACATTTAACCATTTTAGATTATTTTGCTGTTAATGTACGCATACACATAGGTACCAATACACAACTAAATGTATGCCTTACTCTATGGAATAAACACCATATTAATATACATCAGTGAGTTAGGAATTATACATGTCATATATACCATACATGTGATGCTTAAAGGTTAAAATCATCTCAATCATCTACTATCTATGAATCATTTCTATCATTGGGAATGATTACAGAGTCATGGTCAAGATTTTATCCCAGAAGCTAGTCCTAATTTTCAAATGTTTTAATATTTCAGGTTTTTGCAATGGCATTGTATTAATTTCAGGAGCACAAAATTAATGTTGGTAAATACTGAATATTCAAAATTTATATATGTTAAGCAAAATACAGTATAATTCTAGGACAGTGAATAATTTCAGTGACCCTGCCCTTACATTTGTTTGTTTTTAGACATTAGGATTGACATAAAATTCTAAAAACTACCAATTATTATTGGAGACATGGTTTCTTGTAGTATGTATGTACAGAATTCAGTAGACTTTAGATTTTCAATATATTTAAATTTCATCAAATATTAGTTCATATTGAACTTGAAGTTTTAATTTGAAAAATTTGGCCAGCAAAAATATGGCTTGTGTAAACATTACAAAGTAAATGAAGATACATTATTATATATTTTATAACATATTTTATATCATATAATGCATTATTTATATTATTTATTGTACATGAATATGCTTATGATAATTGATTTAAATAATCAATAGTTTTTAAATTTTTGTCTCCTTTTTGTGATATTACCACTATTAATATTCTTTTTCTATACTATAGCTTGTCAAACAGACATGAATCATCATTAATAGCAAATATTACATAAATGGAAATATATTTTGCACATTCTTCTAAACTTTATCTTCTTTAATAATAGATTTGTTTTATATCCGCAGAGTTTGTTCTTCTGTCATACGCACAATAATCCATTGAATGGGCATCATCATGATTTATTTTAGCACTTATTAAAGAATTTACACATTGTTTACAGTGATTTGCTGTCATAAACTGAAGAAGTCTAAATACGTTCTGCTTATTCATAAATTCAAACTTCATAGCAATGTGGTAGTATAGGAAAGTTGGGCCCCAGAGATGTGTTCAGTTCACGAGGGCTTCACCTTGGTTGAGTGGGATTAAGGCTCTTACAAGGAATGCTTCACAAAGCTCCCAACTACCTTCTGCCTTTTTGCCTTCTGCCAGGTAAGCATCTAACAACAAAGCACCATCTTAAAAGCAGAAGAGTAAACCTTCATCAGACACTATTGTTTTGTTACAGTAGTATGAATGGACTAAGATCAACAATGATAAAATAAACATTCTTTTGCAGGTAACATAGTTTTAGAGTGTTAAAATGAATCCCTCATACAATTTGAATCTTTAAAAACTTTTATAGACAAAAAATTAAAAACTCCGACAAAATATTGAGTGCAATGATAATAGATGAGAAAAAAAAAAAAAGAAAAGATAATGAATTAAAATTTCAAAAATTTGTTTCAGTATGTTTTGGTTTGAATGTGAGGTATCCCCCAAAAGCTTACATGTGAGACAATGTAAGAAAGCTCAGAGGAGAATTGATTGGGTTGTGACAGTCTTAACCCAATCAGTGAATTAATCCCTGATAGGGATTACCTGAGGGGTAACTGAAAATGGGGTGTGGCTACAGGAGGTGGGTCATTAGTGGCACGGTTATGGGGTATATATTTTGTATTTGGAGAGTGAAATCTCTCTCTCTGCTTTCTGATCATCATGTGAGCTTCTACCCTCTGCCACACTCTTCTACCATGATGTTCTACCTCACCTTGAGCCCCAAGGAATGGATCCTGCTGTCCTTGGACTGAGACCTCTGAAACTGTGAGCACCCAAATGAACTTCTCCTCCTCTACAGTTGTTCTGGCTGGTTCATTTTAGTCACAGCAGTGAAAAGGCAGACTAAAACACAGTATTGAAAACTATACATGTACCTAATACATATGAACACTGTAGAACCATTATATTATAAATAGCAATGTGCAAATTAGTTAAGATATTCAAGTTGTAAAAAAATACAAAAATTTAGTCTGTAATGATAAGCCTTACCTGAACAATTTAGATGGTGTCACATTAAATTTTTTCAAAGATATAACATAAACAAGTTATGGTGTGTGAATATATGAATAATAAAATATTATTCAACCTTAAAAAGGCAGTCTTATCATTTGTGATAATATGGGTGAAACATGTGGACATTTCTTAAGTGAATAGAACAGAAAAAAAGAAATAAAACTATATGATATCACTTATATGTGAAATCTTTATAAAAAGGCTAATACATGGAAATAAGGAGTACAGAAGAATGGTTTACCAGAATGAAGGGTGAAGGAATTGTGGAGGCATGGGTCAAAGGGTACAAGTAATACAATTTTTTGAATTCTTATACACAGCATGAAGGCTATGGCTAATAATATTGTATATTGAAAATTTGCTAAGAAAATATTTTTTTCCAATACAAAAAAGATGTTTAATATAACTAAAAATAGAAAAAGAAGAACGCTTGGGTGTTCAGTGTGATAACAAATCTGTAAAACAAGCAAACCAAAATTTTTCCAGGAAGAAAGCCTGGAAACAAAGTTCAGTACCTTATGAGTCATGCATTTCTCTATGTGGAAGGATATGAGTATGGAAGGGATGAGGGAGGGGTGGGGCTCCTCACCTTTTCATTCTGCTCTTTCCTCTTTTTTGCCCCCCCCAAGTTTTCTGTGATGATCATGTTAACATGATTTACATTGAAGAATGTGAAATTATATGACTGTCCTAATGGAATTGGATCTGTGTTATTTTAAAACCTTTTTCAAAAAGGATTTGAAAGCAATAAACTTTTTAAAAGGGGAAAAAAGCTGAGAAAGAGTTTTGAAACTTAAAATGTATCTGTCAATGTAGTAAACAAATTTTTTCTTCCTTTTTTTTCTTTTCTTTCTTTTTTCCTTTTTTTTTTTTTGCTTCACTTCAATGAATAGTAATTTTATAATATTAACTGCTGCGTTTAGTTTTTAAAAGCCCTTAGAGAAATCATTTTTCACAAGAACATTCCAGGTGTCAAATGTCATAATTGTTTGATGCATAAATGTATGTTGGGTATATAATCGAAGCATCAGCATAGCTATGTTGTTTTTAATTCATTTTTATTGATGCATTATAGTTATATATAATCATAGGATTCATTGGGATATATTCATATACTCAAGTAACATAATTTGGTCAATTTTGTCCCCATCTCTTCCTCTCCTTCCTTCACCTGGTCTCCTTTTCTTTTTACTGATCTCCATTTTAATTTCTAGTTTCAGGAGATCCCCCAAGTTTTTTTGTTTGATTTTGCTAAGGAAATTAATTCAAGGTACTCTTATCACAACTCAGAGAAAAGAAAAATCATTATGTAAGATAATAGGTATGACAATTTACGTGACTATAACAGTAATTTCACTATAGGTACATATACCAAAACACCATTTTGTATGCCTTAAATCTATGCAACAAAAAATAAAAATGAAATAATTAGGGAAAATGTTTGTAATATTAATAGATAATATAGTTTGATTCAAGTAAAGTCTTTACTTTTGAGTGAAGCATGATTATTTTACAACAAGGTGGTATCATGATAAAGGAGAATTCCTCACCACATTTAAGATAAATGGAAGTTCTTGGGAATGGATTTCCATTTAGAATATGCATTAATGGTATTCATACTATGTTAAATGAAAAAAAGTGCTAACAATAATGGATAATTTTAGTATTACTTTATATACACTTAGTATGCATTCATAATAAGAATAAATCTTTATACATATTAAAGATATGTCCTCATAATCCTGGAGAAATTGCCATTAAATTCAGGCAAAAAGATACTACCCTATGTTTTATAATTTAATATTGATCGGTGAATAATTACTGAATTTCTATATGTTAGATACAATTTATAGGCTTTGATAAAGTCTGAGATCATAAAAAATGACAAAATAACAAATTTTGCACAAAACATAATTTCTTAGAAATTTAAGAAAATTATTTGTAAAGGAAGCCATTTAAAGCATGAGATCAGTAAAATGAGCAGCAAATGAATAAACATATATGAATTTTATGGTTTGTATTTTAAACATTCTCCCCAAAAGCTCATGTTTTATACAATCTAAGGATGTTTAGAGGTAAGATGATCAGATTATAAAAGCTGTAAACTCATCAGTCGGTTAATCCATTTGAATGTACTATTATTGGGTGGTAACTGTAGGTAGGTGGGTGTGACTGAAGGAAGTAGGTCACCAGTAGTGTGCCCTTAGAATTTTTTTTTGTTGTTGTTGTTCCTTGTTCTTCTCTCTCCCTGTGCTTCTCAGCTGCCATGAGCTAAGAAGCTATTCTCTGCCTTGCCCATCCACAATGTCTCCACTGGGGCCCATAGCAATGGAGTTAGCTGACCAAGGACTGGACAGCTACAACTACAAGCCTCAAATAATCATTTTCTTTTCTAAGTTGTTCTTTTCCGGTATTTTTCCACAGTTACTAAGGGCTGATTAATACAAATGACATAAATATATGTTCGTAGTACCAAGTAAGAAATAGAAATAAAAAAGTAAAACATAAGAGATAGCAAATAAAACATAGTTACAGGAAAAATAAAACTCCTATGTATATATTTTGGTATAGATATTATTACCTTATTAAATTATAATGAAGAGAATAAAAATAATTAACAGAGCAGCATAGCATATTCTTAAATAAAGAATAAATATTATAAAGATACCAATTAAAATTATACATATACATAAGCAATGTAATCCAAAAGGAATTTTAAAAATAAATTTGAAATTTTATATCAGAAAGAAAAAAATGTAAAATATTTCTAAAGATATTGAGTAGTAAGGTTCTTACTGTTTAGTTAAATAAAATTTGTAACTCTAAGAACTTAAAAAGTAAAACAAACTGTAAATGGAGAGATTGACTAATGAAACAGAAAAAATGTTTATGGGTATGTGCATTTGTGTGTTGGTGTGCATGCATGAGTGTGTATGTCTCCCAACTATTTCAAGTATGTAAATAGGTAGATCTTCTAGAAGACTATGCTATGTATAGTAAATATGCAATTATGAAAAATATGGACAAATATTTTTAGTTAATTGTGTTTGAATGAGTTATTAACTCATTGGAAAATAATGTTTGATCATGTCTAATTGAATAAAATTTGAAAAAAGAAATGATAATATGGTATTATAAGTGATATCTTTGCTCTGAAATTACTGAAAGATAATAGTCTTTAAAATAATCTATAAAATGAGGTTAAGTTCATTATGAACAAAAAGGAAGAATCATTTTTCATAGATTTCCCTATCGGGATTCATCAAGTATGAATCCAGTTATTATTTTAAAATGTATGTAATATGTTCTTTATCTTTTAAGTGAGTATAAGGTGTGATATATTTTCTCTTCACCTTCACATTGAAAGACAGAATCATTCACTGTGCTAGTTACAGTCTCAGTGTTGACAATAGTACTTGTTAGGCTTTGCTGTTTCTATAGCTGTCTATCACTTGTGTTAAGGGGAATGAGTTGCTTCCTCTGACATCCCATGGCACCAGGTGGTCAGGCAGTCTGATAATAGAACACCAGTAACTGACATCCATAACTCAATCTGATGACAAGGACTGGTTGATCAATAAGAAACATCCTTTTTGACACAGATCACAATTTATTCTTCATCGATTGTCAAATGATGAATAATATCCTACATCTATCACTCTTGCTTCAGATGCATTATTCTCTTTCTGTGTTTCTGTTGCTGGCTGAATCTTGATTCTGACTATAGGTTTCCTGCCTTATCCCAAGTGTGCCTTTTCCCAAGTGTGCCTTATTCTAACTGTTCCTGTAATGTTTAGGACATTATCTCCAAGTATGCTGCAATTATTATCATCATTGTTCTTTAGGATAACCAAGATTTATTTCAGGTGGGATCACAATATATATTTCATTTGCTTTTGCCTTCCCTCTGAACTTTCTTTATTGATTGCCTATGCAGGTATTGCTGGAATCAGAGAAAGTAACTCTAAATGTGAATTACCTTGAGAACTTCTTTTTCTTCTCAAACCGATGTCTGTGTTTGGGTCAGTCTTCAGTGGGGTGGGTGAACTGTCTTACCTATTGACTTCTGCTGCTGCTACTAAATGACATACTCATAGATGCACAGGTATGGAAACTTTTCTGGACAATAACTCTCAGAGCTTTAAAAAAATATCTTCAATTCTTTTCTTGTCAGGGAGTATGAATTTCTTGGTGGTCAAACCTTAGTGACACATGGGACTTTGTTAGAATTACTTCTCTCCACAGAAGACTAAGATTTTGCTACTGATCCATGTTTGTTTGTGTCAAATATATTTTTCACTTCTCTCCAAGGATGATCTAGTGAGCACATGTTGAAATAAACCCATAGGAGAATCTTTATTTTGTCTATACTTTATTTTGTCTATATTTGCAATGGTTTTCATCAGAATTGGGACCCTGACTATAATTAAGTATATTCTTAAATTCTTGCCTTTTAATAGACAAATATATATGTATGTAGTTTTCATAGAAAAGTGAAACACTTAAAATAAGAATTAGAAAGGACAGGAAGGTCTGTGGGAAATAATTGTAACTGTGTGATTTAACATTTGATGAACAAATGCAAAAATATACAGTTCTGTATAGCAAGATAGGCATTATTTACACAGTGCTATAGGCTAAGAAACAAATGGAATCACATAGTTGTGTCATATTTTTCAGTTAATATTATGAGAACTATTACATGTCAAATATTCTTTATCCATACTATAAAAGTATGTTCACTAACAGTAACTATAATAATAATCATAGCTGACATTTGACACTCATGACATGCCAAACTGTATTCTCTTTACATATACTAGACTAATTCTTCATTTGTTTAAGCTTGCACATCCTATTGGCATTCCCATTTTAGAGATATAAAATTAAAATTTGGAACTTTCTGTTATTACACAATAATTCTTCAATAGAAGTGTTCATTCTAGAAGAAAAAAAGAGAAATGCTCAATCAAATACAAAGTTATTGGAAACAATAATTCAATATCTAATTCAACACAATACTTTCAAATGATAAATGTGATTTTTTTCCAGAATGGTTGAATGTGGGATTATAGTTATCCTTATAACAATAACAGAGAAGGATATATAAATTACAACAGACTTTAGGGACACAAATTAAAATTAAATTTGGAGAAATTTTTCTTTAATATCATTGGACAGGGATTCTATATTTCATACATATAAATGTATATTCTGTTACTCTTTATAAACATGCTAAATGTCTAGCAGTTGTCCAGTGGGATACCCAAATTATATTCTGTTCATATAATTGAATATTGCAAAACAATCCACAATTGTGACAGATATACTTGTTGTATTGTTTATATTGAAATATAGAAAATGTCGATTGATATTGATAGAAGAGGCAGAATTTAAAAAGCTGAACTTTGTTATTACTTATGCTTTTAAAATATATGTGTGTTTATACATATCAAGAACTGAAAAAAATAGTCACCAAAATTTTTTTTAAAAAAATGCCTCTATCATTCTATTCTTTAAAAAAATATTTGTATGTAATTTTAAATAAGAGAAAGATATATTAGTAAAGATAGGGGAAATTATTTTTAATTTTTTATAAATTGCTTCCAAAAAGTTCATATACCATGATCTCCAAAAGTTCTTATGTTTAAAAATTTTAAACGATGTGGGGATTTTATTTAAAGGTTTGAAGTGTTTATTAGAAAATGTTCTATAAGAATAAAGGAAATTATCTCCAAATCATTCATAGTTATTTCTTTCTTTATCATTTTTAGTCATGAATGGTTTATCATATTATATATTTTATGGTCTCTTTCTGGGTTGTATGTTGTATTCTACTGAATTACCTGTCTATTACACTTCATAAGTTCTGCAGTATTTTCCTTAATTCCTTGAATGACAATTTTAAGAGTTTTTTTAGGTGGAAAAATGCCATGTTTCCTTATTCATTATGAATTTTTTTTTATTTCTCAATCTGATAATCATCTCCCAGGCTTTAACTACAAGAAATAATTATAATTTTCCAGTAACTTGATATTTACAAAGTATATTACTATACACCATCCTGCAAACATGGAAACACTGTCAATGAGGTGTTATTATTATTCTTTAACAGATAAGTAAACTGAGGTTCTGAGAGGTTATCACCACCTGAGGAAATTATTACATTGTAAAGATGGGTTCATATATAATTTCTGCATTTCATTGAACTTAGATGTCATTACTGTAAGACCTACCTTTATTTTATGAATTAAAAATTTACAACATTGTTAATCAAACTATGAAAGAGGGTACTATATTACTTCAAATTTATATTTTAATCTTATTGAAAAAGTACTCTGGATTATTTTGCACATTGATTTTTGTCAAATATACTGTTCTTATTCAGGTTTTTCTGTAGAGCAATTACTTTGTTTAAATTCTGAATGTTTATAATGTTTATATTTTTCAAGATATTTCAAACAAAAATCTGTCTCATTCTATATAGTTGTATATATAATTGTATAAAGTAATGTATATGATTTAAACAATGACATTATAAACAGAGCTATTCGTGTCCTTGCACATTTATAAGGAATAAAAGAACAGCGTTTAGCTGATTGGCAAATTATGCATTCAATTTGGCTCAATTTGAAGGCCTATTCCTCTTTGGGATTATAAAATGTGAAAAAAAATTGCACATCTTTTAATCAAAAACTATTTTTATGTGATCTTCAACCCAAAGCCATTTACTATCTACATAGCATCAACCAGTCCCTCATGAAAGAATTTAAAAAGGTTAAAAGACTTAGTAGAAAGAGATTCCTTTAGCACTTCCGATTTTCATTATTTGCATAGCATTAAAAGATTTAAGTTTCTAATATTTGCCAAGACTGTACATTCCTATTTCTCTGAGTTTTTTTTTTTCCCTAAAAAGGCACTGACTGGCATTATGCCACACTTTTTTTTTCAAACACTATTATATGAGTCCTAAAACTTACCTAAAAAAGGCCATATTTTAAATTTGACAACACTCATTTATATAATATTGTGTTATTGAATGTTTCCATTTAAATATCAAACTATTTTTCTATCTTATTTATATGCTGCAGTTCATGCAATTCAGTTTCCCTGAGCGTGTCTGGCAGTATCTCACCTTTCAGCTATTTCCTTGATGGCTCTTCCTTCCTTGGGATGTCTTGGGCCTTCATTTCTCTTGCATATTTCTTTATCTATTATGAGGCCCATATTCTTCCTAGTTTTACATTTAGCTACCTCTCTGGAATAATGTCTCTGACATTAGTGTTCCTAACACATTCTGTCACTTGTATACATTTGTTATTTAGTGTACAGTATATGATGATGCTAGAATATTTAAAGGGCTGGGTTACAACTGGATCAAGGCTAAAGGCTGGGAATTTCTATATAAGGTTCTATTTTCTCCCAGCTATATCATAAATAAATTATGAGAATATGGGTTGAGTATTAAACTAGACATTAACTGAAAATAAAAAAATCCTGAAAAGAAAGTTGAAAATAGCCTTCTCACTTCTAGGAAAAAGAGTAGGAAACATCAATATAGAAGGTGAAACATAACAAAATACGTGAGTCTGGGTGTAGGTATAGGCATGTAGCATAACTATTTGATTAATTTCCTTTTATTTAAATTATCAAAATTAAATTGTGTTAACAGTTGTCATTTCACATTTTATACATATCAAGAAAAGTTGTGAAACAGTGTTTTTATGATAATATTTGGTATCTTGTCTAGTTACACCTTCATGGTAATAATTCAGAAGTGATTTTATATAAAATACAGCTACTTACATGCACACTGTTAATCCTAGAGGGACCTCTGTAATATTCTTTTATACTAGCGAGCTGATCTGAGGGTACTAATCACCACAGAATGTTCATTTTTTTTTTAGATTTTTACTCCATCTTCCAAATATATATCTGTATTACACATGAAACCCTATTTTCTACTTGGCCCAATGAAAAATTACTCCAAAGTAGAAAATGGATCCCTAGATTAACAACTAGATAAACTACGTGAGAGAAAACTCCTGACAAATCAGGGTGAGGATATACTTTAGTTATCTAAAGGAGGTTCTGTATATGAGAAAAATGAATTGTAATATGTTGTTGTATCAAAAGATATCTCCAAGATCAAGTGGTAAAACTTGGATCACATAAACATTTCTTCAGCAGGTTGCTGAATGAAAAAAATAATGGATACCCTTAAAGATCTTCTGTAGGTTAAAATGTATTTCCTGAAGCAAGTAAATACCAATAAAAAAGAGAACAAATGTTTTTCATACAAGAATGCATGAACATGAATAGTCTGTTCGATATAAATGATTGATTATATTTATTAACAAGAAAATAAGTGGGGTCATTTTATCAATATTTGAAATGAAAGTATATAAAATAATTCAAGAAAAAGAATTAGTTTTATTATATTTTGGTTATATTAAGACTGTACATTTGCTGTGATGGATTACATTTTTCCAGCATAGAAAAATTTTACATTTTTATAGAGAGAATAATAAATCATTTTCCTAAAAAAACAAACTTGAGATTAAAAAAAATAGAAATAATATTATTTAGCAAATTATGTTAATATTAAAATATCAAAATTTTCATCAAAAATATACAATCATAATTATATGAATTCTCCCAAGCTATAATAAATTTTGAGAATTAGGTTAAGGCAGAATTCTATCACTTGGAGACTCTGAGATCTTCCAGCCTTCTTTTCTACTCTATCTAGTGGAACTATAAGTTTTTCTTTCTCCAATCCACATCATACAAATATGGTCAAATTCCTGACAGAAAAGGCTGCAAAAAATGTTCTCCAACTCCCACACTAGCTACCTAGACCAGTTAAGTGTTCCTGTCAATTATAGCTCCTGCACTTTCTCTTCCAGTTAAGTAGATCTACATTGGTTTTCTGATGAATGTGCCTACTTCTCCAGATTTTGGAGTTTGGCCTATGAATGCAGTGTCGGGAGCTGCCATATAGGAGCTGAGAACCCTCAACCCTGTGGGATGGAGATGTGGAGGCTGGTTTCCTCTACTCTGAAAAAGGTGGATCTCACCTCTGCTTGGGAGAGGAGTGAGGCTCTGGGAGTGGGCATTACCCAATGGGAGTGGGCTGCCTTCTTGTTCCTTTGTAATACTACCCTTTTGGGATGGAATGTTCTATCTAATGGCTCTCTTCAATGAAAACCAGGGTTCAGGGTGTGCTCCCTCTCTCTTGCCAGCCTTCCATGTTTTTCTCTTGCCTCCCTTACGGGAGCCTACAGCTGGAGCTGGAGGAGCCATCCTTGAAACACCTCCCCAAAAAAGGTATTTTCTGTGTCTGTGTGATTCCTTCATGCCAGCCCAGTTAACCGGAGTGATCCTGACCCTGGTTCCATAGCCCATGGGGGACACATGGGCTACACTATGGTTCTCTGATGAGTCCAAGAAAATGTTAATTTTCATTTTGTCTAGCTTTTTTTCTTGTAATGATAAGAATGATTGCTTCCAAACTTTTTACATGTGAGGCTAAAACCAGATGTCTCAGTGGTTTTTAATGACATTGCCAAATATTCCTAATAAAATTTTCAATGAAACTAGAGTAAGATAGAACTACCCATTGAAGATGGTGTCATTTTCATTCCACTAAAAGTCACACAAATAAAAAAAAACAACGTAAGAGTAAATAAAACAAAGTACTCATGGTGATAACATCCTGGTTTAACTTTTTGTTTTCATTTCCTGTGTATTCATATATTTATAATTAACATGTATTAAATCAGAAGAAAAAGAACATGTTTCAGTATAATACTTTTTAAGCAAAATGAGAGAACTAGAGTAAGTCTTGCCATTAGAATGTGAGATAAAGCTTTCATTATATTGCATATTGAAAATGTATTTTCTTTTTACAAAATCTTGAAAGTGAGAACATAGGTGATAACAAGGTTTCATAGTGAATCATTAAAACCCACCTCTAGTTGACACTGATTTGTCATGCACTTCCAGTGCAACTTATGTGTTTACCATCTTCTGATTTCATTCAATTTTTGTGACTTCCTGCTGTCCAAGGACTTCACTTGTCCAAAGACCAAAGATAACAGTGTTAAAATAGGAGAAATACAAGTTCTTACAAATCTGACTATGCCACTCATCTTGTAAACTTTAAGTGAATCCCTTTCTGGAGAATAGTATTGAGTTTCAGAAAACTGGCTTTCTTACATTAGTCTCTTCATTTCCTTCAATTTCACATCATGCTCCCATTCTCCTCCCCAAAATGGAAATATGTGCATTGTCATCTATACATCAGGATTTTTGTCTTTGCATCTCATAAATGTTGAAATTTCTGATTGGAGCCCCTTTTTATCTTGTTAAATATCACAATCAAATATAAATTATATTCCATTTTTGGATATTTTCATGCATCAAAAATGAATAGAAAATGCATATATTTTTCACTACCTAAACCAAATGCATAGTTTCCTGTTCTTGCCACCACAAACCAGCAGACCTACTACTAGATCAACTCTTTACATTGCTTCGTTATTATTGATTACTTGCGGCTGTCCCGCTAGGAGTTTTGGGTTACAGATAAAAGATTGATATTTGTCAAAAGACAATTGCCTGTGAACCTTTGGGATGCAGGAAATGTCCATGAACCATTGGAATGCAAAACCAACAGCTCTCAATCAACCCTGCTCATACCCTTGCCCAAAGCTTTCCGACAGATGAAAAAGCAACAAAACCACAACATAACCACAAGGCATCTAGAGGAACAACATAAAAAGATTAAAACAAAGTAGGGCAATGTGAAGCCTGAGGGAAACTGGTGTGAAATTGTGTAAGCCCCACTATGACCAGATTTCACTTCTAGCCTAGCCCCCAGGTACTCTATAAATGTTAGACCCCCAGATTAATTAAAACCCACTCTCTTCATCTGTGATCATCCCTACTCCCATTCCTGGTGTGTACTTTCCCTTCATAATAAATCTCTTGTTCTGTTACTATAACTGCTCCATCCTTAAATTCTTTTCTGCTACATGTCCAGAGCCTGGAAGATCTAAGTAGAGGTCTCTTCTGTCTCTGGGGAGACCTGGAACCCCTGTGTGGTGACACCTCATTTCCTTCAGATCTTATTCAAAGCATTATTTTTAGTAAAACTTTCCTTGAGAATCCCATTTCAATTTGACTTCATCATCCTGACACTCTGTCCCCATTCTCTTCTTTTGCATCATTTATTTGTCCCTCATCTTCAATCTTATTGAAAAGATTAAAATATTTATGTTTTAGCATTAGGCAACATGTTTTCATTGGGTTCCTGTAGATGCTTTTTATTAGATTGTGTAAATTTTATTTCTTTCTATTTCTATTTTACTGAGAGATTTTTTTTATTAATCCATGTTGAATTTGTCAAATATATTTTCTGTAGCAAATGATTTATGTTTTTTTTTTTTATTTATTAGGCTTTAAATCATAAAGTCATTGTATACCAGTGTTCCACTTTATGTTTTGCATATAGCCCTTGCTGCTCTGCAACTGGGTCTTATTTTTAAAGAGGACACCTTTCTTTCTCTTTCTTTTCCCCTCCTCCTCTCTAATCTCTCCCCCTCCTTGGTCTTTCCCGCCCTAATCTAGAGAAAACAAGTTTACCTTTCTTCCCCATTCTAAGCAGAGTTATATGTCCTTGAGCACACTTCTACCACTGGAACCAAGTAATTAAGATCTAAGAAATAACTCTCTCAATTTAACACCCAATTACAAGTCTGGATAGAGAACACCTGGACTGTAACCTTTCAATATAACCAATAAAAATCCCGCTGCCCCCGCCCCCCCTCCCTGCCCCATCAGACAGAATCACAGACTCTGGGACAGCAGTCCCCTATGTTTCTCCTTTGCTAGCAAAGCAATAAAAATTTTCCTTTTCTGAAAACGTTGCCTTCATTATTGTATTGGCAAGGGGACAAAGATCCAGCTTTTGATAGCAATGAATATCTGAGCCTCATTATGAATCAGTTTTATTTAGTTAATATTCAGTGAACACTACCCCAGACAACCTTAATGTCAACATTCTTTTGGGGTAACATGTTATTTATATACCATGTTGTGCTGAAGAATAAGCCCCAGTTGTTACGAGATATCTGTGGTTCTTTTGAAAGCAGAAGCACTGCTATTGCTACCCCTTTTTCTTTTTCTGTTTTTTATTTCAAGAATTATTTCAATTATTTCAAAAATGTTTATACAGTGAACTATCTTGGAAGATAGTGATAGAGACTCAGAAGCAAAGGCCAAAGTTATTCTTACAAACATTGTGAGTTGCCTTTGTATCTGCTTGGAAGGCATCTCTGTGAGATTATAAATGTCATTCCTGGGGGACTTGGAGCAAGAAGACTTGTGATATGATGCTGTACTTGGTGCTTTTTGTGCTGACGACAAATCAAGTCTTTTGTCTCTGATCCAGGAGTTGTGTGTCTTTTACCAGTAAGCATGATGCTAAATTATTAACAACAATTAGGGCATAGCATAATCACAGTTTTTTACAATTTTGGAAATGAGTATAGGATGGTGACAGATATGTCTTGGTGGAAGAAGAAACGTGAGTAACTTATGGATGATTGATAGGATTTCTGGTAAGTCCATAGACATAAAAACCATGTTGTCCAAATTGTGTAGTCAAGTGAGTAACAAGTGACAATTGACTTTACTAGCTATTAATGAAAAATAACTGGGAGTTGTTTAAAGGTCAAAAGCCAGAAAACATCTTTTTCAGTGTCCTCTGTCTCCTGACTTCACGGGACAGGGGCTGTTAAAGAGGTGATTCAAAGGTTATATTCCATATGTTCTCTGTCCTGAGATGTAATTCACTTGTTAATTTGGGAGACCTATCATTTCTAATATCTTCTGGTGCCATCCCCAAGTCTGAATTTTCCTGGAACAAACTCCCATTATAAACCATAGAAAAGACATTGATTAGAATTCATGTTGGCTTTAAAATGCTGATGAGGTGACCCAATGAAGAACAACAAATTTTAATAAATATAAAATCAACCTGCTTTCTTGTAACACTCCTATGGCCTGTAGGTTAAAATTGAGTGAGAACTCTAGAGATATTGTTGCTGAGAGCTTGATCCTTATCCTGGATGCCAATCTAGGACATGGTTTTGAGAAAAATGAAAAAAAAAGATTTATTGCCTTGCTAGTAAAGGAGAAACACAGGGGACTCCTATCCCAAAGGCTGTGATTCTGCCCATCAGCAGGAACAGTGGGCTTTTAAAGCCGTGATTCAGAGAAAATGCGATTGGGGAGGAGAGATCAGGAGGGAGAAGATCATGGAGGAGAAGATCAGGAATAAGTATTTGGGAAAAAGAAAAAATAAATTAAGTTTCCAGACACAAGGGATCTAGCCAAAGCATCAAGTGAATCCCTGTTGCAATGTTATTGCAATGGAGGACACATGCTTCTAATTAAAGTAGGTTTCTTAAGAAATGTCACTACTGTGCAAGGCAAAACCTAGTTTCTACCCAACAGGTAGAAACTCTGTAGCCCCAACAGAAAAAAACATAGTTGTGTCTATAGAGTCTCAGGGTCCCCAAAGCTAAAATAGATGGAGTCAGCTATGTAGATTTGGGCACTGGATATTTAGCTTTGGGAAGATTGAAAGTATTTGAGTCTTTTTATTGAAGTACAAAGTAGTTTCTGAGCTTCTTTTGAATGAAAATGAGACTTTTTAAATGGTATAAGCTGATTTCTCCCTTTGTATACCCTGATTGTTCATTCCCTCTTTATCTTAAACTCTGTTATGTTAATGGAAAAACTATTAGATGTAAGGTTGGATCTTCTCATCTTCAGGAGAATATGTAACTATCCAAATTCTGGAGAATTTTAGATAAAAGAAAGATTCAAACTTTTATTTTGTATCTTAGCCACAATCTTACTATGTTGCATGGAAGATGGACATCTGAATTTAGCTAGTATGGTTTGAACGGAACATTCACTAAAGCTAAACTGACTTGTGGTAGTGTCACCAGAGGTTCAAGGAGTTCCCAGAGAGGCAACTTCCACTGAGGATAAATAAAGTTCTTGGCTTACCTGAAAGAAAAGAATTTCAGCACATGCCAGTCACAGACACAGACAACAGTTTATTTAGGAAAGCATAAACATTCAAGGCAGAATGTGGGCTGTTTCAAGAGTAAGAAACTTTTGAGATAAAACAAAAATACACATTCAAATACTAACCCGCTTCCAGAGGGAGAGACAGCAACCCATTGGTATGGGGTGATAATATAGAGATTTACAGAGGAATGATTACAAGGGGCTAGACTAGAGGTGAAGTTAGGGTGGAGATCCAGTTTTCCCTATGCTTGTACATTGCCCTCATGTTACTTTTTGCAGATAAGGGCTTGGGTCAAGGGTATAGGCCAAGTGCCCAGGCTGAGGACACAGGCTGGCTTGCTCTGTAATGCTTGTTTTGCATGTCACAAGTTCATGGGTGTTTCCTGCATTGCAATGGCTCTTGGGCCCTTCTTTTTTAAGACTCAATCTGTTTTTTGTTTTCTATATCTCCAAATTCCTAGCTCAGTGGAATACTTTGAACAAAGTCAATACAGTGTAATCATTTTCACTTCTGAGCATGTAGTAGGAATCAATGTGTTCTATCTCTATATATCCTTGTCCCATAAATACCGAGGGGTGGGGTGTAGGCCAAGTTGGAAGAAATGTGTAGAGAGAAGTATTGATGGTATAAGGATAAGTAAAATCCCTGCCATTTGCTATCAGGGAGTACATCAGAATTTACTATGAGCTCCGCTGTCTTCTGATATGTAGGGTGTTCACTTTATCAATGCTATCCTCTTGGCTGGCAAGCCAGAAGGCTGGATCTCAATGGAACTAGCTGCAGTGTTATTAAAGGATAGTTAACAAACCCCATAGAAATCCATAGGACTATTAGCCAGAAAAAAAAATTATTTGTATTCTGTAGGTAGATTCATAGATTTAATAATATTCAATCTCTTCAAAAGTTTAAAAGAGGATAAAAAAGTACTATGTGTTTGCCTTTATTACCAAAAAGGAGAACCAGCATCTTACTTGACTCTGTACATTAGAGGCAATACATGTCTCTTTTGAACATTCTATTTGGTCATTTGTATCTGTAATCTGCTAATTAGAATTGATTACAAGGGGCTTCAAGTCTACACCAAAAGGCCATATTGGGGATAGTCAGGCAAGCTATGGCAAACTTTATAACTTTGGGGTCTGTAATAGTAGGAAGCCTTTTAAATCACAATTGTTGCAATGGATGATTTTATGGATTGGGTCTTTCAGAAAAGGTAGGTAACCTTCCAAAAGTGCACCCTTATCTAATTTAGGTGCAAACTCTTTATTAGTAGGTACAATCCCAGTACAGTGAGAGTGAAAGCCATAGAAGATGGACCATGACCAAACTGGTTATTGCTTTAACACAGACATAACCAAATATCTGACCATGTAAGATATATATCTTGTGCTCCATCTTAAGCCACAAGAGAAGGATAATTAATGGATATTTACTTCCCATCTTCTCTCTTTTACTGGCTAAAATGTATTCCTCTTTGATTCTGAGTTATATTATCTGGTTCCTTAAGCTCTCCCTGTGAAAACCAGATAGCATGACCTGTGATGTGGTGCTTTCTGTAACTCTGCAAGTGAAAAGAAGAAAAAAACACCATTCTAGTTGTGACACAACCATGAGCAAGGACAGGAGTCAGTCTCCACAGAAGGACTGGGGAGGAGCAGGCAATTGAGTGGTGGTGGGAGATCAGAGGAAGCACATGAATGATAGCTGATGCATAGTCCATGGCTATTTTTGTGTTATTTCCTTATATGAGTTGTGAGCATGAAAAAAAGGAGTAAGAAATACTATAAACAGATATTTAAAAGTCAGCATTCCTTCTAAGTCCCTTTCATCACTTAAGTTACAGTACACTGTACATTATTACTTTGTTCATTTACTGAAGTGCCTTATAAGTTTCCTAAAGTGACATTTCCCAGTATAGCAAGGAAGTGGAAAAGGGAAATATAATCTTATTTAGGAAATGTAATCCTGTATGAAATAATTTCTTTCATTTTCCTAGACATTGTGAATTATATTAGTAAAGATAACTGATTTTCTTAAATCTCAGAGGAAAATTAGGCCAAATTTAAGTAGTGAGAGAGAATTTCTGCAGCTTATTTTTTTCCTCTAGATATGACAAACAATTTGATAAACTGGTTGGACTTTTGTTTGGATCAATTGATAGAATTTTACATACTATTATCATTACTTATAGACTAACCGCTGTGGCATAATTCTCCTAAGAACTGCTACAATATGAAAAGGAATTATTCATTGACATCTAATTTAATGTGGCAATTTTCTTTAATGAGTCTTAGCTGCTGTTACATATGTATTTATAACGTTTAGGATCACAGTTGGGAATATGTGTGGTGCAGAACAAAGAAAAGTGATTTCTGTTTCCCTGAAGAATTTGCATTTAGAGTATAATCTGAATGACACGAAGCATTATGAATTTATTTGTTTATCTCCTTGAGGAAGAAAAAGAAGTAAGTCAAGCATTTGAAATGTCAAATTGTTTCTTTTCACAGTAAATATTCAATATTAGAATAATTACTTATATCTTTAGTAAAATGAATTCCTGGTCATGTACTTTGAAAAATCAAAATTACTTCTTTAAAACCATCACTTTTAAAATGTTCATAACTGAATGTTTGAATTTGTGATAATGTTTTATTTAAAAATTTATAATAAAAATCAATGAAGAGTCAATTTTGTCTGTTTTAATGATCAATTTATATTAAAATATTTAGAGGAAATACTAACTGAAATATTTTGCTATTCACTACTGTCACGCTTTTCAGTTTCTCTTCCAGGTAAAACAATAGAATTGACCATAACCATTTTATCAAGAGCATTCCATACTTTGAGTGATCATTTTTTATCATCCACCTCTGTCAGTAATTTCAAGCCAACTACTGCACCCCTATGGAATCTCAACTCATGAGTACCAAATCAAATTGTACAAAAAGAATTGCTTTTTAGTCACTCCCAGAGAGTCAGCAGATTCTTGAAGTAACAAGATAGAGCCAGAATAGTGAAAATCATTTTCCTTTTACTTCTAATTGTGAACAATTGCCTTTTGAGTCAATTTAAATTTTCTTCTTTTGATATTTCAATGACTAGGTTTATACAATATAAATCAACAATTTCCTTCAATCTACCTTCCTCTCTTCCATTAAAGTCTCCTAGGAACTTATCTTTTAGTTTTAATGACAATCAAATCCTGGTGCAAGTACCTCATTAAATTCTGATGCTACAATGCACTTGGTAGGGCACCTGGAGAGTTCATCTCCAGGGAGATAGGTAGGAGAGAGGCCTCTCTTTTCTGTGAATGTATAAGCTTTGACAATACTCACTGTGACACAAAATTCTTATGTAACTCCTGTTCCTTTTCTATCTCCCACAAGCAGAATTACTTTCTCCAAATTCCCCATATGCATTTTCCTTACTTATTGGATCAGATAGAATTTTTTAAAAACTAAAATAAACAACAACAAAAGATCATATCTTTACTCTATGGACAGATATATACTTAATGTAAGTGAGAGAACACTTACACTTTGACCATAATTTCAATTTATTGAACTCTTATCAGATTCAGTCACTTCACTTTTATTGTTTTCAGTTCTGGTATTCATCTTGCTAGGATCACATTTGTATGTTCTTTTATTACACAGCAGTGACTTACTTCTTATTGCTCTTAGACTACACATAATCATCCATCTATAGAGCTCATTCAAAGTAACAGAATTTTCCTACTTACTGTCCTTTATACTACGCACACCTAATGCTAAACAGATATTGTGGGATGATGTTTTTGTTTTGCTTTGTTTTATAATAAAAAGAAAACAAAACAAAATTAGTTTCATATTTTAAAAAATAGTCAACAAATATTTCAAAATCATATTCTTGAATAGTGGATTTAGTTTTATTTCTTAGTTCCATTCAAGATCTTGGTAAACAAGGTACTTCACCTGTGAGTTTAGCATTGAACTAAATATAATAACCATGCTGGGAGAACTTATGAGCTTATCATGAACTCAAAGCAGATTTGTAGATTCTTAGGTTTTACTTATAATTTCATAAGGAACAACATTTATTTTTTTGTCATAGGAATTTTTTTTAATTTTTAATATGCTTACATACTTATAATTCCAGAATACACAAAAAATTTATTTTAGAATTTCTGTTGCATACCACTGACAAAATAAAAAACACTATTTAGAATTCATTCATTGCAAGTTTTCTTTATCTTTAAACTGAATGTATACAATCTTTAAGCAATTGTAGACTCTGATAAAATTCATTTCTTTATCTAAACCAAGAGGAGATTGTGTTTTCCCCAGTGATTCCTGAATAATCAACAATTACTGCAACTAAGTATGTCTGGGAAATGAGGAGTTAGTGATTCCTGTAGGTTGTCAAATTGTAAAGAAGATTGAAAACATGGAGGAGGAAACAAAAGGAATATCACCTTTTTCTGTACTCTATTTGTTATCTGAATGTCTAAAACAAAAGTGTCAAAATGTTACATTTGTTAATTATTGGTTGTGGAACCACAGTTTTTTTGTTTTAATTATCTCAATCTTTTTTTCTGCATTCTAAAACACTGAAAACAAAAAGAGAAACCTATGTACTACAGTATAAACTTGCATATAGAATTGTACATGAGAATGCAGAACTAGAGAGGAAAAAAGAAAAGAAAAGTGGGAGTAGATCTCCTAAAATTCAAAGGGAGGAAAGGGACCAAAGGCTAGGAAGCAGAGAAGTTCTGGGGAGTGATATTGTCCAAATTATATTGCTATATTGTATGCATGTAACAGTATGTAACAACAAATTCCATCATTATATATAAGTATAATGCATCAATTAAAATGTGGGGAAAATACAATATTCATATTATATACATTCAGTTTAAAGATAAAGAAAACTGAAAATGAATGAATTCTAAATAGTGTGATTTTGTCAGTGGTATACAACAGAAATTCTGAAATGATTCTTTTTGTGTATTCTGGGATTATAAGTATGTAAGCATATTAAAGATTAAAAAAAAACAATTGTATATGACAGAAAAAATAAATGTTTCCCTGTGAAATTATAAGTTAAAACTAAAAATCTACAAATCCACTTTGAGTTCAATGGGATGAGGAAATAAATGCTTGGCTGAGTCTCCACAAAAATCTCTCAAATATTAGGTAATAAAATTAGGTCACACTATAAAATTGGGCCACCACCAGAGACCCTGCTCCTTCCCATCATAACCAGAAAGTTTTCTTTGGTTTCACAAAAAGAAAAAAGGCTACTGTATGTGAAACACCAGAAGATCTCCCTTCTCCAGTCCCACTAGTGTGATGGTGTCACCCTTCCCGCTTGACTCTTTGCAAAACATATTTGTCAAATCATATTTAGAATTCTAGGAGTAAGAAAGTCTATAAAATAAAGTGTTTAGTATATCAATCATGGCAATGGATTTAGGAATAGTAATAAGATAACATTGAATGAGGCAATCAATAGCACTTATCCCAAGCATACCCTGACTCTCAAAATTTACTCATTCTTGATATACAGCAACTTATATCATCTTGATACTATTCTTTTAGCTGAATTATCTTAAGTACTTACTCATTTATAAATTATTAAATATGCCAGGTACATTATTTTATTTAATTTTCATATCAACCAAGAACTAAATATGAGTATTGTTTTCTTTGATAGATGAAGACTTTGATGTTTAGAGAGGTTAAGAAAGGTTTTAAGGGTCACAGAACTAGTGGAAAATGTCTGTGACTGTCCAACTTCAGAATTTCCTATTTAATATGTTACACTGTATGAAATATTTTATAATGCACATTTACTCATACAATTCATTTAAATTAAATACCTACTTTAAACATTATTATGTATTATTGTAAAATAGCATACTCAATATTATTATGCATTATTTTAAGATAGTGTAGTTTAGATTTTTTGGCTAATGCAATAATAATTTACAATAATCAGAAAATCAAAAGGCATTTCTTACTATGAATGTAGAAACTATTTTATAGAAAATATATTTATAGTGTAACAATTGTATGTTATAAATAGAAATAGAAAATACCTCATTAAGTAGATAAAAATCTTTATTGTATATAAAAAAGTTTTCAAAGGAACAAGAGTACTTATGTAATTCATACAATTAATTTTTATGGAAAGATATCAAATGAAAGAAATGTTCTATAAATGCTATTCTTGCCATCATAAAGAGTTTAAATTAATGAAACTAGTCAGATTTTGAAGGAGTTAAAGAACAATAACTAGAAATAATGAATTTAATATTTCAGAGGAAGAAAACAGTTAAATAAAAGACAAATCTACATTGAAAAAGTAAAATTTAATATAACAATATATCTACAAATTACTCCACTCAAAATACTATGATACTGATATAATATAAACAAATTAGTTAGGATAATAGAAAAAAAATAGAACTAGTTCTATGTATGTATAAGAAAATTTTCTATGAAAAATGTCATTATTATACTTCTGTTGAAAGAAAACAGAATTTCCATCATTGTTATTTATATTTTTATCTATATAAATCTGGAAGAAATGAAAGCTAGTGTACATTGTACTATATTAAAGAATACCCTGACAAATAGAATATGGAATTATAAAAATAATACAATGCATATGACAAGAACCTAGAAGCCATTAAGAAAAATAAAGCATTATTGACTACCTAAAATACAGTAATAATTTTATTAAGTTATAATTGACATACAAGTTGCACATATTTAAAGTGTAAAATTTTGATAAGTTTGGACATACATATACATCTGTGAAATTATCACCACAATCCAGATAAGGAATATGTTCATTATCCTTCATAATTCCATCTACTTGCCCCTCTCCTTGCCAGACAGTCCAAGCACTGCTTTCTCTCATTGTTTGTGTTTACCAGACTTGCACATAAATGAAATTATACAGCAATGATTCCTTTTTGTCTGACTTCTTATACTCAGCATAATTCTTCTGAGATTCAAACATACTGCTGTTCATTCCTTTTTACTGTTTTGCTTCATTGTATGAACATACTACCTGTTGTTTATCCATAAGCCTATTGATGAGTATTTAGGTTGTTTCCAACCTTATTTATTTTGAATGATTCTTGTCATGCAAGCTTTTGGCAAGTCAGGTAACTGTACTCTAAATATCACTTAATCAAAGAACATTGAGTTTCACTTGCAAATTTAACTGCCTAGTTAGTTTGGGTATTGAATGTTGCCCAGAAGCCTATATGCTCAAGACTTGTGGCACTACTAGGAGATGGTATAATCTTTGGAGGTATTCCATAGTGAAAGGAAATTAATTCATCGAGGTGATGCCTTTATAAGGAAATTGACACTCTGGGCTCTTCCTATCATTCTCTTCCAGTCTCCATGAAGTAAGCATTCTCTTCTACCATGTACTCCCCTGTCATGATGCATATAGACACAAAAAAAGTGGAGCCAAGCAAGCATAGACTTAAACCTCTAAAAATATGAACCAAAGTAAAAAATTTCTCCTTTTAAGTTATCTCAGGTATCGTGTCACTTTAGCGAAAATGTGACTAACATAGTCAGAATGGCATATAGAATAATTAGGATTTCAAAATGGATTTATAGACCATATTAATACTTTTAATTTCAAAAGGAAGCACTTGCTGTAGCCATACATAAGTTCATTTGTTGTCTATACATCTATTTTTAATTTCTTTTAATATTTTACGGTGCATTAAAAAGAATTTTAAAAATATAATTTAAAACATCGGTGTTCACATAACTAATGATTAAGGAATATAATTTTTGATTGCTTTAGATATTTTAATAATAAAACAAAGAAAATATAGACTTAAATGACTCTAAAAATGACACTTAAAATGTCAAAATCAAGGCAAATTAATGGAAAATAGGTTGAAAAATGTATTAGTAAAACTTGCAATCAAAAACAAGGTTGAGATACATATGATAAGTAACAACAAAAGAAAAAATAATAATATTTTTTCAAATATTTTAGATTTTTAGTCTATATTACTCTTCTGTTAAGCAATTCTAAAATTCTTTTCCCTTTCAATTTCTCTTTTCTTCCCCTTCCTTTTTCTCTTTCTTTCCTTTTTCACCCTAATTTCCTTCCTGGTCAATCCAACTCTAAAGCTACTATGGGGAACAGAGAGGGTGATGCTGCTGAACATCTGCCATTCCTGCTTCCTCCTGCAACCACAGCTCAGGGAGGAATATGATAGTGTAAACTGGGTGCAAAGGTAATTATGGGAAAGCCGGGCAACTGGGGTGTGACCCAAGTTAGAAGGACATTTATGTGGAAATGTGTGGCACCCCTTCTTTTGGGTAGGGTCAGCGATGAATAGGATTAGGAGAAAATGTACCCTGGAGAGGTGGGATGGGAAAAGTGCAAGAGAAGTTTGAACCTTCTTATTTTGCTTGAAAATGAGGAAATACTAAAAGAATAGTATGAATGTTTAGAAAGCACCCATATAGACTGAATGGGTTCTGACTGGACAATCTGGTGACATAATCCACTTACACAAAGAATACTAAGAAAATTCCATGAATGTATGTGTATTTGTGTATGTGTGTGTGCATATAAAATTGTATGATGAATAATATTTTTATTCAGCTTCAAAGTACATCTTTCTCTTAAATATTTAATAATCATAAAAATGAAAGAGTATCTTTTGGGCTGGGGATGTGGCTCAAGCTCGCCTGGCATGCATGCGGCCCGGATTCGATCCTCAGCACCACATACAAAGATGTTGTGTCCGCTGAGAACTAAAAAATATATATTAAAAAATTCTCTCTCTCTCTCTCAAAAAAAAAAAAAAAGAAAAAAGAAAGAGTATCTTTATAGTTGGAAACCTGAAACATACCAACTTTATCAAGTGAAGTGAATATCAGTAATGGAACAAATTGAAAGGGTATGATAACTGGTAAGACACAATGTGAACATAAAGTTACTTTTATGATGTTCTTGCTAAAATTATATAACATGAATATAATTACAAAGGAACATCAGTTAAACATATTACCAAATAATTGGTCTGTAATCTTCAAAATCAAAGAACAAATTAAGAATCCTTCAAGACTAGAGATTAAAAAGACATGGCATCTAAATGCAAGAAGGGATTCAGAACTGGATAATTTTGCTATAAAATATTATTGAACAATTCTATGAAATTGGAATTGTGTAAATGTCAATTTTTGGTAATTGTATTATATACGTCTCTTTTTTTCTCTGTTTTCTTTCTTTTGAACATTCCAATGTTTGTATGAAAACATACTACAGTGTTTGGAGATGATGTAGCATCAGATCATCAATTCATCTCTAAACTGTTAAATAAAAAATATCCTTTATACTGTACTTCTAACTTTTCTCCAGGATTATTGTGGATTAAATATTTTAATTAAAAAGATATTTAAATAAAGACAAATGAAAACACTATAAAAATTACGATGTAATAGGAAAACAAACAGAATAGATTTAAATACAACATTTTAAATTTTAATCATAGGTAAACACTAAATAGTATCATTACCACTTGCAATTTTATAAATGAATTGTTGGGGCAATTTGATGATTTATAATTATGTACCCAAATGGCTCAAATAGCAATGTGCTTATATATGTTTACATTAATTACATAGCCAATGAATTCATCTCGTATACATTGAATAATCCTTATTAATTTCTCCTTGATGAATAAGGGATGCCTAGTTTAGTTAAACAAATACCTTATCCATCCTAAATTAATTCAGACCTTGCATTTAATATTTATACTGAATTCCATTTCAGAGAAAATGCCTTGATTGATTAAAGATGTTCTGGGCGAGAAAAATAATTTCAAAAGTTCTTATTTTTGCCATGTTGAAAACAAATACTTCCCTCATTCTATAGCACTGTGTCTACTCTATAGGGAACATCTGAATAAATCAATAACAAAGAACCAACATATCAAGGGAACGTTAAAGATGTAGCATGCTTTTTCCTCAGTGATTTAAGACTTGATCCCTCCTTAAGAGGGAGAACAGATTTTAATTAAAGTTGAGGGTATTGGGAAAATGGTCTCTGCCATTTTAATTTTTAACCTTATTCTAAGAGCATGAACATATTTAATATGTATCCTTTCTTCTCATGGTTTATTATACCTATTGTATTCGGATTTCTTTTTGTTTTTCTTTTTCCTAAGATGTTAGAGGGAGTTTCTTCTGAAGATTTGGGGCACAAATATTGTCTATTACCTTGCGGGTAGTTTAATATTTGGACAGGAAAATTAAGACTAAGGGAAAAAAGTATGATCCTAAGTTGGGGGAAGCTTTTGCTGATTGAAGACCTCATAAAAAGAAGATAAATCCTTTAACAGAGACCAACTTTTTCATACTGCAATTATCGTAGAAGCATTCTGCTCCACGGAGCATCTGTCTGACTAGGCAGGGCCTCACCTGTCAGGGCCTCCTAGCTGCCAGAGTACCCCAAGGTTATAGGAGCTGTACTTCCTCTATGTTGTCAAGGAAACTTTAATAACATCCCATTTTGAGTTATAATATGTTCTCAACAGGTATTTTAGTAAAATCAGTGCTGGAATCATATTTGAAATCAAACCACTGTGCGAAAACCAGTAGTGGCTTAGGAAACAGCTGCATGAACCCAGAAGCTGAAGGAGGTTATCAAGGTCAAAGAGTGATGAGATAAAGCTGATGCTGGAAATCTCAAAACACTCAGCCAATGTGCAGTAACAGCTAGAACACACCTAACAGAGTGAATAGTAATTCCCCAGACTTATGAATGTATACACTAATACATGAGATTCTGATAAAATATTGGACTTTTAATGACAAAATGGTTACTTAGCTACATGTCTTGTGGAATATATAAAATTTCCAAAGCTTGTGAAGACTAGAAAACTGCAAGCAATATTTTAAAAGGAGGAAACAATTCTAAATGTATATAAAGTCTGTGCATTCAGTGTCATATGGGTAAAAGCTCTGAAATTAAAATGTGTCACCTTCCAAAAAAGGGCCACAAGATTTGATATAAGATTTTGGGAAAGAGACAATTTAGATTTTGCATGGGAATTCATCTTCAGCCAGGACTTCACGTCCCTGACTTGAATATTCTTCTAGTAAGTAAAATCACACTTATCTTCCACTGCTACCTTGTATGAAAAGAGACATCTGTAGAAGTGTTTCTCTGAGAACCCTGGAATTATCTCCAGTTGTATTGCAATCTTCCCAAATGTGGAATCAATAGACAAAATATTCTACCTTCATCATGAAAGACAGACTTCTATGTTATGAAACTTAAAATAAGGAAAATTTGCACATATTTAGTATAGTCCTAAAAATTCTATAAATGTTAACTGAAATATATCTCTTCAAGACCATTCTTTGTGAAGAAAATTATTTTCACACAAGTCACACACTTAGAGGTTTTTTTTTTTAAATCTTGTTTATGGTAAAATGTCAGCCTCTTTTCTATAGGGCCATGACAAAAGTTTTCTGGAATTAAAAAAAAAAAGAAAAAAAAAAAAAACCCAAAACACATTCCTTAGTTGCTTCAACATAGTACAGAGTCAATTTCATGTTTCCTCATCCATCAGTAACCATAATAAAGCAGATCCAACTCACAGTGTAGATTAGCTGTAGGTGAGTCAAGATTATTAGTAGTTATATTGATCCTCAGCCTTCCTTTTAGAAAGTGACAATGTGCTACCAGTGAATGAAGATGGCAGTGAAAAATCAGCAGTTGGAGTACAGGCTTACTGATTATATTACTATTTTTACATGGTCAATAAATACAGAAGGAACATTGATTTTGTTCCATAATTTCTCTTTTACCATCCAATCAGAAGAGTCATATCTCATGCACCATGTCACTCCCTAACCTGTTATGCTGTAATATCCATGAGTACAGATGTTATGTGCTATAGTGCAGCTAGTGTGCAGGGTTCTGGTCAGGTATCATAGGATAACATGAACACTATTATCATCAGCCTTTTAAACTCTGTTGTTGAGGCTGGTGAAAGACATACATCTCTGTTATGTTTATATTTGCCTTAAGTACTGAAGCCTGAAAATATCTGGAGTAATCACTTACCTGTAGTTGTAGAAAATGGTGAATGTATGTTACCTGCTGATTCAAGGTTCTTCCAATTTTAAGTGTTTTTCATGTGTAATCACAAGTGAGGCAGGCAATAGCCAAATGTAGTGGCGCCCACCTGTAATCCCAGCTACTCGGGAGGCTGAGGTAGGAAGATCACAAATTCGAGAGCAGCCTCAGCAACTTAGACTCTCTCTCAAAATACAAAGGAAAAAGGGCTGGGGATATGGCTCATTGACAAAGCATCAAACATTGTTTGATCCCCAGTAACCCCAACCAAAATGCAGCTAATCAAGCAATAACTTATCATTTGAACAGTTTAGGGAGGTACTTTAGTCCATAGGTAATAATTTCATCTGACATTTTTGCTGCCTTAAGAAGACAAAAAAAAAAAAAAAAAAAAAAAAAAAAACAGAATTAAAATTTTAAATGCTGAAATTACCTTGTGTTGCCAGAGGCAAATATATGAAATTAATTTTGAGACCCAGAACTACCTGATGTTTGTTTGTGTGTGTGAGAGAGAGAAGGAGGAGATTGGGCTACTGAAACATTCTTTTTGAACACAGATAAACAAAGTAAAATCCTATTCTAGAGAGGTAGATTTATAAACATTGGCTAGCAAACTAGTAAACTTGTTCTCAATGATGTAAAAGTTTGGATGCATAAGCCATTATCAAAGACAACAGATTTGGGGTCTGGGCTTATTTATTTTTTTCTTTTCTTTTCAGTACTGGGTATTGCTTTACCCCTGAGTTACATCTCAGACCTTTTGATTTTTTATTTTGAGACAAGTAACTTAGACTTGCCTCACACTTTTAATTCTTCTACCTCAGTCTCCCGAGTAGCCAGAATTACATGGGTGCTATCATGTCTGCAGATTTGGGTTTTCTTTAAGAGATCAATACAAGATATTATGACCTATGCAATGTGTATGAGGTTACAACAAATAAAAGGCTTCTGTTTCAGAAGGAATATTTGTCCTAAACATGAGAAACAACTAAAAGCTTAATGAACAAGTCAGTCCCAAGAAATTTTTCAAGAATTACCATAGCAAATACACTTTGAATACATTATTATCAATGTATAGTTTTTACATGTAGTTAGCTCCAAGTCTTAATGAAATTTATTTAATAAACTTATATTATTGATTCCTTGTGAAAAATTTATAGGTGCCACCTTCTATATTTAGAAAAGCATGCTGAAAGGAAAAGCAGCAAGAGGAATAATAAGTTTTGACATGGCCAATGACGAGTGGCAGAAAAGTACCATGGAGCAATAAAGGAACAACTAGCTAAAAAAATGTGCTTAGATTTTCTTCAAGTTTTTTTTTCAAAGTATTCTGAACTTGTTTCTTTTGCACAAAAATGTGCTCAGAATGTTGTTTATCTATTGAAAAGATGGCTCCACATGGCTTCCTCAGATTATTGATCTTCAGTGCAGGCAGAGAGTCTTGATGACATTCTCTTCATCTGTGCACTCTGGATATATCATTCCATCCATGGAAAAGGCATATATGGACTCTCCCTTAAAATAAATGCCATTTGTGACTGCTCATCACCGTCTCCACAACAGCCACTCAGGCCAAGCCACTATCTCTTCTTGAACCATTACAATATTTTGCAAAAAGTTCTCCTTGTTCTCTTCTTTATTTCCCTTATGACCTTCTGTGTCAAGTCACATTGGTAAATGGTAACTCGGATCACATAACTTACCAGACACTAATAGCAATATTGCCTTTTACCATTAAAAAGTAATTAAAATATTTCAACATTATTTACAAGGGTCTGACTTCTGCCTATGTCTGAACACTTCCCATGATATTCTCTGCACTCCAGTAATTGAAAATGTCTCCTTATTCCTCCCTGACTTATCATTTCTCAAATCTTCCCATGACTTCTTTCTTCATGTGACTCAAGACACTACTCAATAGTTTCTCACTGAAATAGATTGTTCATCATTCTCTTTACTTCTCAGCTTCTTTCTTTATCTTATGTATTTTAAAAATCTTTCATAGTAGCTCTTTTCATATTAGTATAGTTTCTAAAGAAATTGTTGAAAGAGAGGTTCAAGGAATCCCTATGTGTGTGCTATCAGGTCTGGCAGATTTGGGCTTGACTGTTCATTTGCTTTTACTTTGTCTTTCTCTTTCTGTAGATATATATCCAACTCTTATATCAGTCATCATTATATTCATCAGGGAAAACCAAAAAATATTAAAATTAGAAATTTAGTGTTGACACCAATATTACCTGATCCATTATTTGTACTTAATATTGGAAATTTTCATAATAATCTCCATTGTTCAAACTCTTTCAGGGTATAATTCTGGATCATCCATTTGTTTGTTTGTCTTATCTCTTAAGTCTTTTTAGAGACTGTATACTTTGTGGATGGCTCCTTTGCTGTTGTTGTTGTTTATTACTAATCCCAGTGCTAGGAAGTAGAGAGAAGCAACAGAGCTAGATTTACAAGCATGTTCTCTGGAGTCTTGGCTTAGTCTTGCCACACATCAACTAGTAAACTATGGAAATGATGTAAATTTTCTGAGCTTCAATTTCTTTTTTGGTAAAGGAAACATGAGAGTGTTCATTTTTTTTGGCTGGGTTATATGTTCTGTGAATAAATGTGTGCTATAAATAATTCTGGCAAGGAGTAAGACTAGAAAATTATTTGTTGGATAAATAAGAAGGTTCAGTGACACATGTTATAATAGAATATACTGCACAAGAATCTCAAGCTGCTTACAATGAATTTTTTAAATTATGATCCAGATCACTGGTCTGAAGGAAGGGGGAAAACCATGCAAACATTGAATGATGCAAAATGATAGATGTTCTCTTATACATAGCTTTCAAGGTCACCCTGGATATGAAAATGTCATCAGTATAGGGGGAAAAATGGTAAAAGATTCTATGGAAGATACTTATAGTCTGAGACTATAAAAGGAACAAATAAATGTCATATATCTCACATTGGCTGTAACTCTGTCATATACCATATTTAACCATAAAAAGCATGATGATTATGGTCTTGCTATAAACCCAGAAGTAACAGAAAATTGTTTTGGTGAATGACTATGTAGGCTTCAGCACCACAATTTGATTTAAAAAATAAAAAATTATAACTTACACTTAGGAATCATATCCAAGTGTGTAGAACTTTTATATGTGTATAGAATATTTTAATTGCAACAATTAAAGTAGCACATTCCTGTAAGTGACTATAAATTATTTTCTTTATGATGATAAATAGCAATGACTCAGCCCTGAGTAATCAAGGGGAATGAAAAAGCTGAGGTAGTAAGCAGTACTGGTAATATCTTTGGGAAATAGTGAGTGACTCAATGTGATTGAGTCACAGGATGAATGGAGGTCTTTGTGTCCCAAAATTTCTTAGTATAAATGATACAAAGCAGCTTCTATGAATCTCCTCTTTAATTCTATATAGGCTTTAGATCTTCTTTGCCTTTAAATTTTTAATCAAAAGTGCTCTTATGAAGTTTACTGTTGTAAGTTAAATGAAAAAAAAATTAGATCTACTTACATAAGAACATAGTTAAAATATAGCACAATTGTCATAATAATAATGAATCCATTAGACTATATACATTAAAATCACCATGAACTCTATAATGTATCCCCTGAAAGTATTAGGGGAAAAAATCAACTTTTATTTAGTCTGATTTAATGCAAATAGAGCAGTTGCCCCTATGAGCATGTAACAGCTTAGTTTTCCAGTTATGATATATAAGGAACAGCATTGCCTTTAATGTAAAGACAGATGCAAGTGACATTATGAACATCTAGTACTTGCATATAATTGAGGAAATAAATGGGAAAATAATGGAGATTGGATATTTAAAGAAGGAAATAGCCATTAACTTGTTCTCTTTGGTTCTTTAAAAAAATTAATCACTGAAAAATTTAAAATATGAAATCAAGACTCTTCTACCCCATTGACTTAGTTTGATCATGTTCTATTAAAAATGATGATGACTATACAGTTAATGTGTGTTATAAACCTGAAAGAGACAACCAAGCCTGATCAATTTGTTGTGTTAGATCACAGGAAACACATAGGGGAAACTGTCTCCACACTTCAAAAATTCCTCGCATTCTTTCTGTTCAAGTTAGGCCTTCCCATTTTACAGATTGAAACACTGCGGTGGCTATTGAAGATGATGTTGCTGGATACTCTTTTCTGAACAGCCTTTCATTTTTTTAATAATTAGAAATTATCTATAAGCAGGTATTCTCTCCACTAAACTTGACTCTCTTGCTCACTCTAATAAGACTTATCTAGGCTATTAGTTGATTTGAGCTCAGATTTATGTCCTGAATGGCCCTTTTAGCCAGGATGAAGTTTTTACCCCAAATGACATTTGTGAAATCACAGATAGAAGACTTCTTAACAAAGGAAAGTTCCAGAGGAACTCTTTGAGAAAAGGCAATCATTGAAAGAAGATGTTAAAATTATTTATGTGTAAAATACCCCCTACTGCCTAATTAATGGGGTCATGAGCCCATTTATCTATGCTAATTATATGCCTCTTTTCATTTTCTGCTCTCCTATACACAGTAATTGGTAACAATAGGACTCTTTTGTGGCCTTTATTACCTGTGGTTAAAAATAAATGAATTTTCCTTGTAATTGGAGTTAAAACAGGGATATAAGTAAAGTCATAATCAAATATTATACTATTAATTTCTACTTATCTATGAGTGGATCAGATGCATTTAAATTTTCTTTAGTAAAATAAAATCTGGTTATTTCCCCTTGCGTGAAAATATTATTAATATGTTTTCCTTACAATTTGTTTGTATGACTTTTGCAAAAATGTTATGGAATTTCACATCAAAATAAGTCCTATGAATTCATAGTAACTTACAAATTAAAATTAAAGACAATCTAATCAAATTACATTTCTGATTCTTAAAGAAACACATTGCACACCAAGATTCTCCTTGGTCGTCTCCGTTAACACCATGGACACTAACTGCTGGCATCCTCATGCGGTCTGGGAAATTTTGCCTTTGTAAATTTTTACTTGGAAATTTCTTCACAGGAATTTTCATCATAATTTTTACTCGGATCTCAAATCCATCTTCTCCTCCTCAGATTAGAGGAAAGTCTCAGCTCCAGGCTTCTTGGGTTTTAATGATGGCTGAATCTATAGGATATTTTTTTATCTTTTTGAGGCTTATTTTACTAATCAATAAAATAGTAACAATAGGATCTCTCATAGAGTTATTATAAAATTAAGTAAAATATTTCTATTTTATTTCTATTTAATCCTCATGTTTCTATTTAGTCCTCATTCAAAGAGTACTTATTACATGCTGTACATTTGCTATACATATTAACTAATTCAATCGTAAAGCCATCTTGTTTTTATTACCTTTATTATGTGGGGAGACTGAGGCACAGAGATTGAGTACTTTAAGGTCTGACAGTTATTAAGCCTTTCCCCCTAGGGAGCCTGTTTCCATTCTCTTCCTTCTTAACTATATGTCATTCATTTGTTATCTGACCAAGGAGGCTTCTTTAGCTTGACTAAACTTTAGAAAAGTTTCCTCTTGGAAAAAGACCACTCTCTGCCTTTTGAGTCTCCTTGATCTGTAAATCTTTTTTCCAGTCTCTTATCAAGTCGTACAACCCAGGAAAATCTTTCTCAAAGTCTAGGGAGCCATCACTCTGAAATGTAACCACCAAGAAGTAAAGTGCATCTGTATCTTAGTCCTAAGAGCGAGTATTCTGGGCTAGGGTTGTGGCTCAGTAGTTGAGAGCTTGCCTCATATGTGTGAGGCACTGGGTTTGATCCTCAGCATCACCTAAAAAAATAAATAAATAAAATGAAGATATTGTGTCCATCTACAACTAAAGTAAAATGCTTTTTAAAAATAAGAGAGTACTAGCTAGTCTAACTTTGATAAGCACAAGTTTACAAACGTAGAAATCCTAATCAAATTGACCAAACTTGTTCTATAAAGTCCTCAAATATTTTCCCACTAGTTCACACCTTGAACATTGTCCCTCCTTACAACTTAGTGGTGTTGAATTAAATTTCTCATTCTATTTTATTTGTACTGCACTAGTTCTGTGTGTCCATGTCTTGAATTTATGTACAAGACTACTCATCATAATGTTATTTAGGATTACAAAAACTGGTAACAACTACAAAGGAAGTATATTTAAATATATATATACAGTAGAGTCTTTCAGCCATTAAAATATTTTCGAAGAAACTTTTAGCTATTAAAATATTCCCAATTCTACCTTGAGCATGATCTGAATTATGTATATATATATAATATATATATATATAAATAAATAAATATATATAAATATATATATATATATATATATATATATATATATATATATATATATTTATGTGTATATATATATATGTGTGTGTATATATAAACTCACCATCTGAGCATAAACTTAAGTTTGCTTAGGCAACTTCTCCCATTGCTAATGGTTTTCCATCTCATTAGTATTTATGATCAGGAGATCTAACCAGTTTCTTCCTGTCCATGTTTTCTAGATACATTTACTTTATCAAATTTGAATTCACCGTAAACAGCTTGATTCAGTCCCTGTGCTCCAAAAACTATAAATCAAAACATTTACTTTCTCTAGTCTTCTGGGGAAGACTGACTAGCAACTGAAATGTCAGCGTAAACACATTATTTCAACTTAACGGGATCCTTAACACTTGAAGGATATCTTAATATTTTTCTGTCTACTCCTCTCAGTTTCTGAGATGCCTCTCATTTCTTTCTCTCATTTTCAGTTTATAATTGTAAATCATAGGAGGAATATAGCATTTCCTATCAAAGATTATTTTCCCAAGTTTCCTTAAAATTGCATCCCTTTCTGGTTTCTTGCTCTGTCATCTGTTTTTTTTTTTTTTTTCCTCATGAATCTTATAATTCTTCCTCTCCACTGAATGTTCTCCTATTGCAATTAGATTCCCTTACCCCTTTTCACTTTTCATTCTCAACCCATTTCAATCATCTCCTGCCCCAAACCCAAAGTTTCCTATAAAACTAATCTTGATATCTTTGCCAATATTGTCTGGTACAAACTCACTTATTATCTTTCTTGCCTCAACTATCCCCCCACCCCATTTTGAAATACTTGCCTTGTCCTCTAAGATACTAAATTCTGTTAGCACTTCTTTCTACCATGGTCACAATTCCTTTCATTCTCATTGACTTTCAGGTGTCTGCTACCTCTGAGCCTAAACTGATGTCCTCTTTAAACAACTTTAACTCTTTCCTTATCTGATCTAGCAGATAAACACCAATGGCTTTAAATGCCCCATCTACATGCTGACCACATCCAGGTTTCTTCAACATTCTTTCCCTTCATGTTACAGACAGTACATTCTTTTGCCCAGGGAATGTCCACCTTTCTGGGCAGTAGTCTTGAGTAAAATCATCCTTGCCCACTTAAATCTTTCAGACATGTATGTTCTTCTGTGACATAACTCATAGAATATTATATTAAATACTCCAAACATGTTAATTACTGTTATTATTTAATGCCACATTAGAATATTATTGTCTTTGCTTTTAAAATACTCTTCATGGATCATGATTTCAAGTAAAGAATACTCCCTTTGAATTTTTCTCCAATGTGTCAATGTCACTGAAAGTGAAGTGCTCATAACTGTAATACTAAAAATGCTATTCTAGGGAAGCAAAAGAGAGCTGAATCAGATCTGCTGCCCCAAGTCCTAAAGACTGGATTTCAATCAATACATATCAGCTGCAATGTTATTTTTTAATATTGAGTCCATAGTCCAGGAAGTTACTAATGCTATTTTTATATCTGTAGCTGAATACTCAGCTATGGATTCCATACCTTATACACATTGTTAGTGCAGCAAGCTGCATGCAGTCACAGGCATTATAGAATCAGTGCATACCTTCAACATGTAAGACTCCTCCTGCAAAAATAAGTTGCAAAATTAAGGATGGCAAATGTTTTGTTTGTGAATGATATGAATAATTGAAATAAGACCAGATTTTATATTAAATAAATGGAAGAAAATATAGTTTTTAATGATTATTTTTTTCTAATACATATGAAATCTTAGTGCAATTATATTTAAACTTACTTGGTGTGCTGTGCCTTAGAGGGTGCTTATATGTCATAGAAGCATGCAAGGCACAATATTAAATAACTTACCTGAAACCCCCATAAGTCTCAAATCTTTACGTATTTGAATACAAATATTCTCAATTTTTAAAGGAAGATAGTAATAACAGAATGGACACTTATGGTAATTAAATGAAAATTTATGTCATATATGTATACTCTCAAAAAATGTCACCTCCTTCTTTCACCAAATAAGCCCTCTACCTTTGATGTCCCCAACAATGCCTCAGTTCAAATGTTGTGGTTTGACAGCTGTCCACTTTGAAATCTAAATAAAATTGAAAATAAGAATCTATTTATAAAATAAAAAATGTGATTGAATATAATATATGACCCTGTAAGGCTATAAATGATTGAATTATCAAGATTTTACACTGATAGATATGCAGACAAAAGCACATGAAGAAAACTAAGGTGGGATACTTCATCGGAATGCTGATTTTCATGCTTCTAATGTGAAGTTGGTGGCGTTCTTAATGCTGTCTATTTACATGTAGTGTGACTCCACCTCTGCTACTGACTACATTTAAGATCTTTACTGCTGTTGTTTTGTTGTGTTTACAACACAACGACATTTGTGACTTTCCACATTTTGGTAATTTCATTTGGATCAACATTGGCATATTGTGGATATGACTACAGTTCTGTGGTTCATCGATCTTCTTGGATCTGTGGGATTACTTATATTTCAATGCATCTATTTATTTATTTAGCTGAACTGGGGATTAAACCCAACCATGCTCTATCACTGAGCTGCATTCCTAATTCCATTATAATTTTGAGACAGAATCTCACTAGGTTGCCCAGGGTGGCTTAAAACTTGTGATTGATCCTAGCCTCAGCTTCCTGAGTAGTGTCTTTTATTATATTTTATCCTCAGTTACAGGTAGTTGTCTCATACATACACACATCAGTACTAGGCTGAGCTATCAAGGCGACTCTTCCACACACTTTATTTCTCTTTCTCCCTGGTATTACCGTGCCTCTGGGAATTTGCTAAAAAAAAATCTACCTGCATATATCTCCTAAACTGCAGTAACCGTATAAGAACTTGGACCTTTTTTTGAGGATTCTTCTCTATACTCCAATCTACAAATGATCCCAAACATTAAGCTGGGAAATCTGGGCTGGGTCTGTAGCTCAGTGGTAAAGTGCTTGTCTAGCAGATGTGAGGCACTGGGTTCAATTCTCAACATCACATATAAATAAGTAAAATAAAGGTCTATTTACAACTAAAAATAATCATAAAGATAATTAAAAAAAAGAAAAAGCTGGGAAATCACAGGGCTCTATTAATTGCTATTCCATTTACCAAAAGCAGAATTCTATGCCACCACCTGTAGTCCAATACTTAAAATTCTGATCCATGTTTGCTCAGTTTTGAGCTGTTTAAAGGTCATTCTGGTTCCTGTTATTCAGTCATGATCAGGTAAACTGGGCCTTAAATCTGCCATTTATTGATTTATTTATTTTGAAGCTTTTGTATTAGGTACATATATATTTAGGGGTATGTCGCGACCCCTCGCCAGCAAGGGAAAACACGAGACAGGATTCTTCTTTCAGCAGTTTATTCAGGCCTTGATTCAAGTATCATCTTCTAGCGACCCCCCGCCGAGCGCCCAAGCACAGCCTAATAAAGCCTCCCACATACCAATCCCAAGCTGCCACATGGATCTTTCTCATAGGGTGGTAAGGGATTGCGCGCCAATTCTCCATAAAAGGAGTTGTTTATCACAGGCCACAGTGGAAGCCGGCGCCATCTTCTAATGGCGGCCACGGTCTATAGGAACGGCTCACCACAGTTCCGCCTTCTGTTTTATAAAACAATGCAGGCGAAAGTAGAGGTCCTATCCCACTGTGCAGAAGTGGCTGCAATGTATGGTTCAGTCCTAAGGAGGGCCCTTCCCTAGACCTGGTCCCATATCAGCCGACACCTTTTTTCGTAGGGCGGGGCGTGGACATCAAACCTGCATGCAATAGGACATGCTTTCCTTGAGGTCCGTTGAGGGATCACTCAAGTGCAGTGCCTTGCCTCGCATCCTGCATCGTGACGATGGTGAGAAGTAGGATAACACAGGTAGCCTGGTAATGATGACAAAATTTAAGTTGGCAACACAATCCCTAAGCCCCAGAGGAAGGTAAAGAGTCTGTAGCCGAGAAGAAAGACCAGTCCTGAAACCCATCTGCGTGCAATGGTAACAAGACCTGCAGAGTGCAAGGGCTATTCAGTACCGGGAGAGCATAAAGAAGAGGACATGCCAATCCCAGTGCAATGTGAAACTAACTTGGGGTGCAATGGCCATGCCCTGAAATCACTGTTTAAGATGTGCAAGCCGGATTTGTGGAGAAATGCCATTCTCTAAGGTCGCAAGAGCCTGTACAATCATAGCTTTCTCTTGCGCATGGCGAGGTTTAAGGCGACAGAGAAGCCACAAACAAAGTACAACACCGAAGCAACACATTGCCCCAAAAATGCCCACTCCCACCCATTCCTTAAAAAGGAAAAGGCAGAGGACAGCCAACTGGTGAATTGACCCAACGTCACTGGTTCGACACGGGTGCTATTCAAAACAGCAATCTGAGTTAGTTGAGACTGGATCAAGTTTTCTGCTTCCAAGGACCAGGTTCCGGATAGATATTCCCCGATGATGCGGGAGGCATTTCTGGAATCATTAAATCTGACAGAGGTTATACATAAATGTGCACATTGATCAACACAACCTAAATGTACTAGAACAGACAATTCCTCAACTTGAGCTTGAAGCAGATCTATCCTTTGATTAGCAGCCAGAATCCCAGATAAAATGTGTTGATTAATTCTACTTTGGGATTCAAGTACGGTGGATGTTTGTTGAATAACCTGATTAATAGTGGCAGCAGTTTGTACTTGGCTGGCCATGGCTACTCCAGCTGTAACTGCTGCAGCAGCAGATACCGCCACAGCTGTCACTATAGCTGCTGTAATTCCAAAATCTCTACGGGCTCTAATCAGTTCAACAATAGGAAAGGATTCTGGATCTGCAGTAACTGGGATTGGGACAAAGGTTGGAATTTTCATAACCACTGCTGTAGTCCAGGAGCCATTTCAACACTCAGACAAGTAGCAGGTAACATTAGAACAATTAAGCATCCCCTGTGATGTATCATTAGCCGAAAGATTAGCCAAAAGAAACAGGAATGGAGATTGGAGACAGACTGCTGCAGAGGGTAACGTTGCATTACCTAATTGTGCATTGTGTGAAATATTTTTGAGTCTCCTACCCCACACCAAATCTTGGGTACTGCCAGAAACATTAAACAGCCAACTTTGGACTCCTCGTAATTGAGCCAAAGCGGAAATATCAGCTGTGGATCCCTTTTCTTCTTTTTTATTTTTATCTTGCGTAGTTGTTGCAACAATATATCAAGGTCCTCAGAACACTCTGAGCCGCTTGTGTCCTCAGGTGTTTTGAATTCTGTCAAGTCTGGATAGAGCCTTCTCCTATTTTTATTTTCAGGCTCTTTTGCCTTCTCACTACTCTTACTCTTAATACTCTCTGCCACTTCACTACATGATCCTTCAGATTTTTCCTCATGCAGTTGCTCAAGAATAGCTTGACCCTCACTCACAGCTTCCTGGCATTTACTATCTACTATACATCCTCTAACTAACTTCCAAAGTGGTATAACACCACCCTCTAAGGTGCCTTGCTCACGAGCGAAATCTAGATCTTTCCCTAATTTGTCCCAGCTAGGAATCGTAAGACTCCCTGAAAAGGCAAACCAAGGAGCCGCTATATCAGCTTCTCTCAAAAACATTTGCAAAGTACTCTGCTTTATCTTAAGTCCTTTTGAACGTAGCAACCCATCTAGGGCCAACAAAATTGGGCTTGAAGAAGTAACCCCCATAATGTTTTTAGAGCTATAAAGAAAGTGAAAGTACAAAAATCCCCGCTCTCTTCCTTTTACAGGGGAGTGTCCCTTTGCCCGCTCTCTCTTTCTTTACCGAGGAGTGTCCCGCTATTAGCTTGTGGATTCCCACTTTACCTGGGAACTTACCGGTGCACCACCCTGACTGCTGAAAGTTCTGGATCCTGGGTTCGAGGAATATAATTCCCCGTCCAGGCCACCAATTGTCGCGACCCCTCGCCAGCAAGGGAAAACACGACACAGGATTCTTCTTTCAGCAGTTTATTCAGGCCTTGATTCAAGTATCATCTTCTAGCGACCCCCCGCCGAGCGCCCAAGCACAGCCTAATAAAGCCTCCCACATACCAATCCCAAGCTGCCACGTGGATCTTTCTCATAGGGTGGTAAGGGATTGCGCACCAATTCTCCATAAAAGGAGTTGTTTATCACAGGCCACAGTGGAAGCCGGCACCATCTTCTAATGGCGGCCACGGTCTATAGGAACGGCTCACTCAGGGGTACATATAGATTTAGGGGTACATATATACTCAGTGAATGAATGCATTTATTATTGTGGAATGTTCCCTTTTACATGCGACATTGCTTTTTCTTCAGCTTGTTTTTTTGATACTGATATAATCATATAGATTTCTCGTGATTATTGTTTTCATAGAACATATCACTCTAACCTTTAACTTTTATCATAGATTTGTTTTTCTAAATGTTACCATATAAGTTTCTTATAGACTGCATATAATTATTCTTGGCCTTTTCATTGACTTGGCTAACTCTGTTTAGCCTGTTAGAAAATTCTGATTATCAATATGTTTGGGTATAAATCTATATACCTACTCCTTCAATAAATCTTGTTTATTTGATTACACTTTATGTTATAAGGTTTTTGCTCTATTTTTCTGATTTTGGATTAATGAATATATTTGTATTCTAAAATGTATTAATAACTAGCCCCAGCTAATTCCTTTGTTTTAATTTTAGTAGCTTTTATAGAGATAGGCATTTTAATTTATCACAATTCCTCTGAAAAAATAGTATACTATTTCTCATATAAATGTAAGAACCTTTGGTTAGCATATTTTGATTTCTTCCTGAAATATTTTTGCAATTGGTGCCATATGTTTAACTTGTGCACATTGGAAACAAGCCACAAACACATTACTAGTATTTATACTTTGGTCTTTCAATTGTATCATTTTAATTCTAGGCTTTGCTTTTTAGAGCATTTATATTTTTATTTCAAAAATAAGTTAATTACAGAGTCCTGATGAATCCAAGACTCCCCACACCTTAGACACCTAAGTCCCTTACTATCAACATCCCACAAAAGAGTAAAATCTTTATTACAGTGAACTTATACTGACACAAAATTCTCAAATTCCATCGTTTATGTAAAGGTTCACATTTAGTCTCTTTTTTTTTTGCCAAAAGTGTTATGCCATATATTCACCATTATAATATCATACAGAAGAGTTTTACTGTCCTAAGAAGCTTTGCATTTCACTTACTCATGCCTACTTCCCTTCTAAACCCTGGTGACTACTGATCTTTTACTGTCTCATAGTTTTGTCTTTTTTATAGTGATAATTTAGATACAGTATGTAGCCTTTTAAGATTGACTTCTTCTACTTTCTTTCATGGATTGTGTCTTTGGTATTGTATCTTAAAAGTCATGGTCATACTCAAGGTCATCCAGATTTTCTGGGAGTTCTATAGCTTTGCATTTTACATTTAAGCTTATGATTGATTTTGATTTAAATTTAGTGAAGGTTGTAAGGTATTTTTTCTAGTTGTTTTTTTAAATACATTCACTTATTGATTTCTTTCTCCTGAATGCAGCCAGCCTCTTCCCTTTGCCAGGGCCCTTCACACCCCACTAGACTCTCCCACCCCCACAGGCCTCCACCAATGTGAACATCTGCATTGTCTAAATCAGGGCATAGGCAATCCACAGGAGACCACTCTTCTCTGATCTGATAAAATGGTGACACTTCAAAGTGGATTTTCCTGCTGTGTGGACATTCTGTTTGTCTCACCTAAACTCTGATACACCTTTTCTGCACCTACTCTTGAATATTTTCCTTGTTCATTGATATTTTGTATGAATTGCTTTGTTTTTCTCTGTGGACACCTTCTTCAACATGTATAGTCTCTGTCATTCTTTCATTGTACCTTACTCTTTACATATATACCCTCCTGACCCTTCTCAGGATCTGAATCATTACCTTGCCATCTCTCTTTGTGAAAGTGCTTTGGGCTCCTATACCCTGTGCCTCAGTACTACTGTATAGGAACATCTTGCTCACCATGCTTGGGATTTGGCTGTTTGAATATGGTTTGTCCTTTCTAAAGCTCATGTTGAAGTTTGATTGTCATTGTGGCAATATAGGAACATGGGGCTTTTCACAGGTAATATGTCATAATATGGATTCATCTACTCATAAACTAATAACAGTGGGTTACTACAGTAGTAACTGTCTTATAAAAGTCCACTCTCTCTGGCATGCTTGCTCTGTCTTTGCATGGCTGCTTTTTATCATGTTATGATGTAGCAAGAAGACTTACACCAAAGTTTAAGGTGAATGAAAAAGAAATACACAGACACTATAAACAACAAATCACATTCTTGGTAATCTCCTATAAGTACAAAATCACCAATAAAGAAAATGTAGGGCTGGGGGTATAGCTCAGTGGTAAAGCATATGCTTAGCATGCACAAAACCCTGGATTTGATTCCACAAATATGATAAATTAAAATGCACTTATTAATTTTCAGTAGAAATAAATTACATATATCATACATATTGCAATAGAGATAACTCACAGGTACCTCATATTTAGAAGGATACTATGTTTACTGTATGGAAAGAGAGCCTATTGCCAATGTTTTCCTAGGGAGCAACTGAGTATAGTTATTTGAGCCATTCTATGCTTTTTTTTCTTTGTTTTTTTTCTCAGAAGCAGTTATGAGATTTCTTCACTCTGTACTAGGGACTTCCTTTGTCTCTGTTACAGCCTCTAAAAATTGAAGAGGTTTTTTAAAGGGAAGACAGTGAATTTTCCTTTGGTTTTAAGAAGTGATGGTTTAAGCCATAATTATAGAAACATTTACTTATTTCAGTTGAGTTCTGTACTGAATGATCCTGCTTTAACAGTTTACATTGTGTCCAAACTTACCCTGAAATGGTGTGGTTTATATTCATTAGCTATAACTCAGCGGGTAAGGATAACAAAGTTATAATCAACTTTTGCTTCCACAAGCTTAGCTGTTTCACAGGGTGTCAGAGGACTCAGTGGTAGATCAAAACATGAAGTAAGTTTAGTGGATATTATCTTAGGAATCATACTTAAATTGTATTTTTCACATGTTGGGAATGATTTATAACATATTTACTTTTATCTTTCAGAAACTAAAATAGTTTTAGTTGAACTTAAAGAGAACAAAATTAACATTTCACAGCATGTTGTATGTATCAGATATTGAATAAGACCTTCACATATATCATATATCTTTACCCTTGAGTCACGTACACAATCCATCTAAGTGGTCTAGGCAAAAGATGACAAATGACAGAGCTAAATGTGCAACCTAGGTATTGCTGGCTTCAGAAATCTATGCTATTGCTTGAGGACCTGGGTTCAATCCCAAGCACTGAAAAACAATAAAAGTAATTTTTAAAAGATCCCCCATTTCTCTAAAAAAATTGTTTGTTTTCTAATAGACTAATATCTTCAATTTTAACTTACAATAGAATTTAAGGAAACCAAAGTTTGTCAGAAATACTGTATTTTCACAGGAATCATACTTGTACAGCCTATTTCCTTCAGAACTTTCAATACACATTCCACTTTAGCTAAGTCCAAATCTTCATACTGATATTGTAACTCAGTGAATTCATCAATATGAACGATGCAATGGTTGATTCATAAATATGCATCAATGTAGAGCCATGCCAGTATCATTTTTGGGTCACCTGGATGCTCAAATTGAGTAAGCAAGTCAAATTAGTTCCAATAGCACCAGGGAGATACTGCCTGGATTACTATCAAATTTCTTTGAAATATTCATCTTTACTGTGTACTGAATCAACACTTGAACACATATAGGCACTGGATGTTCATTATCTCAGGTAGCAGACATTTCTGGATCCCTCTGGCATAAATACAAATCTGTGTTTGAAATACTTATCCGCAACAGACATTAATCCCTTCATTCATGACAAGCTTTCAAATACTGAAGAGATATACCTAATTCCCCTGTGAGACCACTATTTGCTGTTTTAAAATGCCAAACCACCTTCCTTCATTTGTCTTGTGAAGTACTTTAAAGACCCTTCAATTCTTATATTCATTTTTATCTGAATTAATTCCACTTTTATATACCTGACATTGAACAAAACACTTAAGGAAATGTCATTTCCTTATTTCCCTCAGTCGGCAAATCATGTCATTTGTCATACACAATTATAAATCCTTTGATGGCCTTGTCATTTTGTTGTATCTAACAGAAGTAGTATTTTGTAGAGTCTACTAAAATACATGTACTCATATTAAAAAAACTACAAAACTGCACATTTTAAAACATTATTAATTATGTTTTGTTGTAAGAAAATGAAAATATAGATGATGTAGATGAGTAGTTAATAAATATTTGCTATGGCAGTTATATGAGCCATGAATAAATGTGTTGGCTCATGTAAACATTATTTTAAAGTTAACTTAGGTGAGTAAGTAATTTGTATGTTTTTTTCTACTATATATTCATCTTAAAGTTTCAATATACTGTTCCACAATAATGATAAAATGGTTACATAGTTTGATAGAGAACTCTTAAGGTCAAACCTCATATAATAAAGACACTCAAATTGTTCTTTTTAAGCTTCTTCTCCTTTTAAGATTTTTATTTGTGCTATGAGTTTTAAATCAAAAACCAATTAGAATAAAATAAAATCCAATTTTATGGGCCATGGAGACCATGCAATTTCATTTATCATTACATAGTCTTTGCAGCTTAGATCTCTTTAGTACATTTTATTTCTAGGGAATATCTTTTTTCCAACTGTATCAGCAAACTAAAGATGTAACATTGTTCATTTTTCTTGTGTGCACTTTGTTCTCACCTGACATCAGCAGAAGTCACTTGTCAATCTCTAGGATGCAATGAGAAGTGATTCTTGCTTTTCTCAATGTCTTGACACAGTTATTACAGTGCCAATGAAAGCTTTCTCTGGAGGACACTTTTGCTGAACACCTTGAAAATGTAATCTTTTAAAAATCTTTTTTAAAAAATTCATATGAATTCTCATGTAAAGGATTCTTATGACAGTACTTATTTAAAAGAAAAATGCACATTTCTAAATTTACTATGAATTTAATATTAATGTAAGTATAAGGTCTTGTAGATATTTAAATGAAATATAAGTAATATATGTAAATCAACTTAGTGGGTTTTTTTTCTGTACCAAAAGAAATAAAATTACATTATCATGTTAACCCTTTCACATTTGATACTAAATATGGTTCAGGGTCCAGATATAAAAATGAAAACAATATATTAGATCATACTATACAATCACATAAACTTTTGTGCCTTGAAGACTAAATAAATACATTTTCTATGTTTTATATATTATCAGTATATTTCAAATAGAAACAATAAAATGGTTAAATGAAAACATGTACTTAGAAAATGCAATCTTTAGTGTCTTTAGCCATCCTTTCATCTGCATTCCTCTCCCTAAAAAAAAGCATTGTCTTCTTCTCAATTTCTTTTCAGAAAACTCTAACTTACAAAGTAAAACTCATAATTAAGAATCACAGAAAATGCACCTGTCTTAATTGCTACAGTACAGCTTGTGACTACTGTTACTGAATGTTTTGTGACAAAAATTGGCAGCTGAAATGATAGTGAGAGATGGAGTATGTGACAATCAATGTAATGAAAGAAATTAAATCTCTGGGGAGTGACAAGCTATATAAAGGAAAAGAGGTCAGGATAGAGGGGAGTAAACATGGATAGAGCATGTCATTCTGCCAAGTATTACTACAGTGAGTATATGAATAGCTTACAGATAAACCACACTGATGTGTGTGTGTGTGTGTGTGTGTGTGTGTGTGTGTGTGTGTGTGTTTTCCAATTTAATTTTATCTCTTTGGACCATTTTTCCATTTCCTCATCTCTGAAGGAGCATTGTTTCTTGACTTTTGTCCTGCTGTTTATATTCTCATTGTTCTACATCTTTTCTTATTATCAACTTCTCTCTTCAATTCTCTTGTTCTTTTGCTTCTTTCCCTGAATAATTCCAAAGTATGACATGGCCAAGTAAAACTATCTTTTTCCCTTAGTCTGCCAATCATATAATCAATCCAGTCAATCACTTAAAATTTATATACAAAATTCTAGAACACATAGAAGCAACAGATTCTTTCTCATTTTTAAAAATGTATTATGCCAGAATTAAAGACGCATTTAGATAACAGCAACTGAGAAAAAAAATTGTTCAGAATAATTCTGTTGCAACATATTTTATATAAAGTTAATTACTCTTTCAGGAACTTGAAAAAGCTTGATGGTTACCACTGACAAGTAAAAAAAGAGCAAAACACATGATTTCAGGATCCTATGTTACATAAAGGCCAGAATTTAAATATGATTTGTGATTTAATCTGAACAAACCAATTAAAATCTGTCCTGTATTTTTATGTAATATTAAATTAGCATGTTCATATCTCCATTATCTACATAATCATCTTGTTAAGGTGATTTATAACATAAAATAAACAGTGACATAATAAACTGTGATTTATAATATGAAATTAAAAATAGAGCCAGCCATGCAATATTTTGGTAATAAAATAAAATAAATTATAATTGTTTTCTTCCAGAAATATCTGTTGCATATGATAAAATATTTATTCAGGAGTCATATTTATATCTTCAAACATATGAGGGGCATTTACAAATTTTTTTCCAGTACTTGTGATTGAATCCAGGGATATCCTCACACAGAGCTACATTCCCAGGACTTTTTATTCTTATTTTGAAGTAGGGTCTCACTAAGTTGCCCAGGCTGACCTTGCTTGCAATGCTCCTGCCTCAGCCTTCCAAGCTCCTGAAGTTAACAGGAGTGTTAACTTGTGCAGCCAGCCCATGAAGAGAAATTTTAAACTAGGCCTGAATACTTTCTTAAGTAACTCTTTTAGTGCTGTACCCTTCCTGTATTTTTCTGTCAAGGCACACTTGGTTTTCTTTAATAGCCATATGCCAAGATTTTATACTTGATTATTTTCTGTCTTGCTTATTTGACTATAGACTACATGCAATGGAAAGTTTTGCACTTTAATTAATTTCTGGACTATGACACACATAAAAAAGGCATGAGTGGAAGGAAAACCAAATACATATAGCCTTATTGAATAATACCTATTACCAGGCATTGCAAAAATCACTCACAATAAATATGAAATGTGAATGAAATTATTAATGATATATCATTTGCTATCAAATAGATTGCCAAAGCATAGAGCTCAGAACTGCAATGCTGTATAGAAATTAATAATTATAATTGCATTGTTTTCAGAGTGAATTGTAAATTAAACAATGCAAGTTTTTAAGTAGATATTATTAAGTTGCTGAGTGATAAATTTGCTTGCAAATGCCAACCAAAATATTCTTGAATATGAATTTGATCCTGGCAAAAATACACAAAGACTTGCCACTCAGATATCATCTAAGACCACTTTGTCCTTATCATCTAAATAAGGTTAAATAGAAGTTCATTTAAGGTTCTGTGAAGTGGTTTTGTCAAGATTTCTACATGTGATTTGCTATCAGATGGCCACCTGTGCCTATATTTATTTTATATTATTCTCTTCTCTTCTTCTGCTATTTTCTCTTTCATAACAATTTTAAATATTCATCAGTAGCACTCTCTCACCTTCAACATTTCCAGTCTTTTTAACTAGATCAAGCAAACACAAATACCATATATATATATATATATATATATATATATATATATATATATATATATAAATTTTAATGAATATTTGCCAGTGGTTAAAGAAAAGTTTTGTTGGTAAGCCATTACATATAATTTTCCAGATACTTCTTTTCCAAAAAGGTTTTCAGAATTACTGGTTATATTGACCTTTGTCATTTACTGGCTCATGTCTCCTGGACTCAACTTCCATTGAATATTTCCTGTCTGAATTTTCCAAATGCGTTCTCATTTTTAAATCTCTCATTATCTATTTCAGTTGTAGGCCTACAATGCTACAAAATGTTCAGTTCAAATAAGTGTAAGGAATCATGTTATCTTTTGCCAATAATGTCAATTTTTTTCAATATCATTATCCATTTGCATAGAAAATATAAATATTTTTAAAATATTATCCCTTCTTTTAATAATTCAAATAATTTGTAGTGTGACTAAAAAGACAGAGAATTGTTTCTTCTATTCTAATCTCAGCTCTAACCAATTTTTTTGTTTGTTTCATTCTTTTTTGGCATTGGGGATTGAACTCAGGGGCACTCAACCACTGAGCCACATCCCCACCCTTATTTTTGTATTTTATTTAGAGACAGGGTCTCACTGAGCTGCTTAGCATCTCACCATTGCTGAGGTTGGCTTTGAACCCTTGTTCAGCCTCCTAAGCCACTGTGACTACAGTCAATTCTAACCTTAATTAGGTATTTAGTTATAGGAAAGTTGTGGTAGGAAAAATAATAGATTCCTAAATATGCCCATGTCCTTATCATTGGACCTGTTAATCTGACAGTTTAACGGAAAAAGAGATATGCAGGTATGTTTCAGGTAAATGCCAGGAGATAGATATCTGGATTATTTGAGCAGATCCAACCAAATTACATGAGTCCTCAAAAGAATTGTCCTGGTAAAACCAGAGTCAGAGGAATACCTGATGACAGAATGATATGAGAAATGTAATGTCCCTCACTTTGAAGACAGAAAAGGTAGCCACCAGCCAAGAAAGATTGGTGGCCTCCAGAAGTTGGGGGGGGGGGGCAATAAAAAGTAAATATCAAAACATATTCTCCCTTTAGAGTCTGCTAAAAGGAATATGGTGTGGTTGATGCCCTGATTTCAGCCCAGTAAGACTATGACTGTACAAGATAGTACAATTGTTTTAAACTTGTATTAAATTTGTCATAATTTTCTACAACAGCAGTAAAAAAAGAATACTTGTTATTTATTCTTCTTGTCATTTAAAGAGTTGATTGGACACAGGGTCTCTGGTCCTTGATCCATTTTGAGTTGAGTTTCGTGCAGGGTGAGAAATAGAGATTGAATTTCATTTTGCTACATATGGATTGGCAGTTTTCCCAGCACCATTTGTTGAATAAGCTATCTTTTCTCCATTGTGTGTTTTTGGCACCTTTGTCATTAGTATGAGACAACTGTATTTATGTGTGTTTTTCTCTGTGTCTTCTATTTTGTATCTTTGATCTACATGTCTGTTTTAGTGCCAATATCATGCTGTTTTTGTAACTATGGCTCTGTAGTATAATTTAAGGCCTGGTATTGTGCTTCACTTTTCTAGCTAAGGATTTCTTTGGCTATTCTGGGTCTCTTATTTTTCCAAATGAATTTCATGATTGCTTTTTTCTGGTTCTATGAAGAATGTGGTTGGGATTTTAATTGAAATTGCATTCAATCTGTAGAGCGCTTTTGGTAGTATGGCCATTTTGACAGTATTATTTCTATCTATCAAAGAGCATGAGAGATCATTTAATCTTCTAAGGTCTTCTTCGAGTTCTTTCTTTATTTTTTTGTAGTTTTCATTGTAGAGGTCTTTCACCTAATTTGTTAGATTGATTTCCAATTTTTTTAAGTTATTGTGAACAAGGTAGTTTTTCTAATTTCTCTTTCAGTGGATTCATTGCTGAAGTGTAGGAATGAACTTGGTTTATGGGTGTTATTTTTGAATTCATTTATGACTTCTGTAAGTTTTCTGATGGAATACTTTGGTCTTCTAAATATAGAATCATGTCATCGAAGTGTAAGGATAGTTTGAATTCTTCTTTTCTTATTTACATTTAATGTCTTCCTTCTGTCTAATTGCTCTGGCTAGAGTTTCAAAGATCATGGTGAATAAAAGTCGTGAAGGAGGGCATTCTTGTCTTGTTCCAGTCTTTAGAGGAAATGCTTTCAATTTTTCTCTATTTAGAATGATGTTGGCCTTTGGTTTAGCATAGATAGTTTTTACAATGTTGAGGTATGTTCCTACTATTCCTAGTGTTTCTCCTGTTTTGAACATGAAGAAGTACTGTATTTTGTCAAATGCTTTTGCTGCATCTATTGAAATGATAATATGATTCTTGTCTTCTAGTCTATTGGTGTGATAAATTACATTTATTGATTTCTGTATGTTGAACCAAACTTGCATCCCACTCAATCATGGTGCACTATCTTTCTGATATGATTTTGTATGTGATTTGCCAAAATTTCATTGAGAATTGTTGCATCTATATTCATCAGGGATATTGGTCTGAAGTTTCCTTTCCTTGATGTGTCTTTGTCTGGTTTTGGTATCAGGGTGATATTAGCTTCATAGAATGAGTTTGAAAGGGTTCCCTTCTTTTTTATTTCATGGAATAATTTGAGAAGTATTGGTGTTACTTTTTCTTTGAAGGTCTTGTAGAACTCAGCTGAGAGTCCTTCTGGTTCTGGGCTTTTCATGGTTGGTAGGCTTTTTATAGTGTCTTCAATTTCCTTGCTTGAAATTGATCTGTTAAAATTGTGTATGTTCTCCTTATTAAGTTTGGGTAGGTCATATGTCTCTAGAAATTTGTAGATGTCTTCAAGAATTTTTACTTTATTAGAATATAAATTTTCAAAATAGTTTGATTATTGTCTGTGTTTAAGTAGTGTCCAATGTCATATTAAATCATGAATTTAATAAAAGTAGACCCAAATCTACATCATATCAGCTTAGGACCGGACTTATTTAGCAAGACTCCTAAAGCACAAGAAGTGAAATCAAGAATCAACAAATGGGGTGGAATCAAAGAAAAAAGCTTCATCACAGCAAAGGAAACAACCAAGAATGTAATGAGAGAGCTTACAGAATGGGATAAAGTTTTTGCCACCTGCACCTCAGATAGATCACTAATCTCCCAGATATATAAAAAATTCAAAAAAATTAACAGCAAAAAAACACATAACCCTATGCAAAGTAACTGAACAGACACTTCACAGAAGAAGTATGATCCATCCACACATATATGAAAAAATGTTCAACATCTCTAAAAATTAGAGAAATGCAAATTAAAACTACATTGAGATTTCATCTCACTCTGGTCAAAATGGCAATTATGAAGAATACAAGCAACAACAAATGTTGGTGAGGATGTGGGGGAAAATGTACACCTATCATTTGGAGCTTTATTCAGGGGTTGCCATGGTCTGAATGTGTCTCCTGAAATTCATAAGATGAAACTTAAGTCATAAAGTAAAACTTCTGAAAGTCTGGACCTTTTGAGAGGTGCTTAGATCATAGGGGCTCTCCCTTTGTGAATAGATTCATATTGCTATAAAATGGGCTGGCTGGAGTAAATTCCTTCTCTTCTCCTCTGTCTTATGAGGATACAGAATTTATACCCATCTTGTCCTTCTGCCTTCTGCCATGTGAAGAGTTTAGCAAGGAAACCCTTATCAGATGCTAGAACCTTGCTCTTAGACTTCTCTGCCTCCAGAATAAATTTCTATTCTGCACAAATTTTCTAGGCTGTAGTTTTTCTGTTATAACAGGGGGAAAAATATGATGATGACAGAAGTGTGCTCTAAAATATACTGTACCCTAATACTTCCGGTAGTGGAATCACTGAACTTGGTGTACATCTGGAACAGTGCTTTCCAACTTCTCTGTAGAAGGTTTCTGTGACTACATGTGTGGGTGTGACCTTTTCAAGATTTCCTACTGAAAAATTGGACCCCAAACCACCTCACTCTTGCCTGAAAATTATGTAATCATTCTCTATGGATTACAATAGATTTTAGTTTAAAAAATATAGGGAATACATTTGCCAGTCATGCTTTATGTACTCAGGCTATTAGAAATATTTCACTGGGCCCAGATGTTCCATGTTGTAAGAAATCTTCGTTATTGTTATCCCTTTTCCTTATTAGTATCAATTTGAAACCAAAAGAATTCTCTTTCTTCCATTTTCCAAGTATCTACCAGCCCTTTTGTGTTAAACCTTAAGTTATTTATAATGCATATCTCTCTTCCTTTTGTAGTTCTCTAGAGAAGAAGTTGATTTTCAAAAATCCTTTACCAACTATAAAAGAACGCATTTACAGCTTTTAAAGCCAAAAGTGTGGCCCCTTTGTCTCCTAGCCTGCTGCTGATAACACACATTTCAATATAGGCAATAAAATTCAAATGCCTGTGTGCTTCAAAGTGTAGTTTTCATGGCAATAACATACCTAATGAGCATGCTAAGAATTTCTGCAAGTTAAAAAACAAGTCAAGTTTTAAAGTAAGGTGAATAACAAAGTTTGTATTCTGCCTTTTAAAAACAGCTGCACTCAGCAGCCTGGGCTTATTTCAGGTAAATCATAAAAATCGAATGAATGAGTATACTTTCACATAATCTATCATAAGCATTCAGATTACAATGAGAGCTCAGATTTTACTAAAACTGGCAGACCATCCCCAGTTTAGACTTTTTTTAGCCAATGATGCTTAGTAACACATTTGCTCTTTCCATTAACTTTGTGTTAAGCACAAGAGACAGAACATAATTACAGCATAAAATAATAATATCGGTGTAGAATTTAGTTATTCTAGCTTTGGTTTCCTATATCATCTTAGTCGATTTTCAGTGGGCATGACCCAGATACCTGAATGAGAAGTAGTAAATGTGGCTTGAAGCAACACTCACTCTCTGTTTTGAAGTGAATTCTCCTAAATGAAACCTATTTAGATATATTTAAGAGGAGCAATGGTATCCAGTAAACATGCTGAACACAATAAATAAAGAATTTGTTGATAAAGAACAATTTCCATGTCAAGTTGTGGCCTAGGGCTACTGAATAGAAACATAACAAAACTTATTTTTGTTTATAAAATAATTATTTTATCTATTCGTTAATCAAAAATATATATACTAAGAATCTGTGAATTGCTAGAGAGTGAAGCTGCAGGCTGTAATAACTTTCTCTCTCACTTTGCCCATGTCCAGGATCTAAATTGCTCTTACATTTTATCTGCAGCTTGGTAGTCTGGAATTGGGACAGAGGAGAGTGATGCCTTTTCTTGGTCTGTCCCAGTTTCTGAGATTTCTTTTCTCTTCTTTCTTTTTTTTTAAATCATGACAAATTCCATTGCCCAGGGTAACAGAATTTGTATAATTTGGATCATGGATGATCCTACCTGTCCCCCATGGTTAGAAGTGGGTATTTACCCATTCCTTGAGAGTGACAAGGTTTGCTGTCCTTCCCTGAGAGAATAGTCCTCCTGCATTGAACCACACAGGAGGGACTCCTGTTGACTCCTAACCCCTACACAGTCTTTCCTGACAGCATCTAGAGCCATTGTAGGGGGAGAGCCTGAGCGAAGCCCCCTTATTTCTGTGGCTCCCGATGTTTCAATACACTCATCCTAATTCACATTCCACCTTTAGAATCATGCTAAAAATTTTACCTGGAGTTTTATTCCAACTCACTTTCTGTCAGATAAGTGGAAATTGTGTCTCATCTTTCTGGGGCCAGTGTCTTTTATTCATTACAAGTGATTTGGATATCCTTTGATCTCAATTTTCTGATGAAATTTTTCGATGAGTTTAAGAAACATTAGTTTATAGACCATCTTAGATTTTCTAGTTGTTATAGTGGAATAAACACTCTTTCAAGCTTTTCACATCTGAAAGAGATGGCACAAATCATCTCTATTTCTTTCTTATAGTACAAATTAATCTACAAATGCATATAAAATGGAATGCAATAGTGCATTAAACCCCAGTTTTCTCTATGTTTAGAGCTGATAGAAAAAAAATCCCAAAAGTTTGATGTGCTTAGTGAATTGAAAATATATAGTAGTCTATATATTCTTTAATTCTAGGATGTAGAAAAACCACTTCTAGAAATATATGTGAAGGCATGCTTCCAAATTCCAAATAAGCTAAGATGAACGTATTTATTACAATACCAGTATCAATATACAATAGTAAATGTTGGGAATAGTCCAAAGATCATCTGAAATAGGACATTGCTTTGCCAAATTGTTGTGCATGCACACCATAGAGTACTAAATAGCCATAGAAATTTTGAACAAGATCTTTACAAACAATACTAAGGGAAACATTAAAACATCTATTCTGATCTAATCCAGATCTTCTGTGATTTCTCTTTCTTATAACTTTCAATTTTATACCATGTGTATACTTTTATTTTCCAAATATAAAATCAACTGAAAGAAGCAACACTGATATGCAAAATAAATGAATATATAAACTTATAGACAAATGCTTATAAAAGCCTCATCCTAATAGTCAAAATATAAGTAAAAAATAAAGAAAGCACAAATAAAATCAAGAGGCGAATAAGACTTGGGATACACATACAGTAGAACACTATCTAACAATGAACAAGATGAAGTTATGATGCATGATATGTCACACATGACTCTCACAAAATAATATGATGAGAAAGGACCTAACACAAAAGAGTATATATATATGTGTACATTTTATATAAATGTATTATTCTATTTATATAAAAACTTAGCAGAAGTACAACCTATTGTGACAAAAAGCAGATGTATGTTCTACTAATCTAGGATCAGTGCAATTGACTAAAAAATGGAATTACTATATTCTTTTGCTTGTGTTGAAATATATTAATCTCAGTTGTGGTAATTCCATGGTAGCAAAACTCAATAAACTGTACATTTAAAACTGGTGTGGTGTTTCATAGTATGCAACTTATACCTTGATTTGTTGATTTAAATAGAAAAACTAAACGGAAGGCAACAGTGAAATCACAGATTAAAATTTGTTTTCTTAGAGGAAAACAATTTTGTAAGATCTTAGATGCTTGTCATTTGGAGAATAAAGGAATACTTCATGCAAAAGCTACAGTTAACATTTTTTTTTTACTCTTCATACTACAGAAATTATTTTCTATGTGGACTACTAGCTTATAAATTTGAGATTATTTGTGGAATGTAATCAATATTTATGTGTTTGTGACTATTTCCAAAATCATATTACATGATGATAATAAAAACCATTCTTTTGTTTCAAAAAAGAAAGTAGAAGAGATGTTTACATTTTAATCTTATTTGTGACTTTGTATAAACTGTTATCTTCTAATGTTTTTGAACCCACTTGGTTTCAAACTACATTAGTTTGAACCAATATGCTTGGTTGTATAGTGTTTTTAGTAGCCATTTCACTAAGTAATATTATGAGACAGCAACAAACCAAGTATGAAAAATCAAGAAAAGCATACTGATATAAATTTTTGCTATCTAGTACACAAAGCTTTGAATATGGATTGACAATTTTTAATATTTAAGAGATAAAAATGAATCTAAAATCTTTCATAAGTCTGTGTCCTTCATTGCTATAAAAATCATCACTGAATAATACATAACTTTGTTCATTATTTATATTTTTCATCTGCCTTTGTTTTTCACTTAAATTTTTAGGACCTAAACTCAGTAACTCAATTTTGTTGATTTTTACTTGCATTTCTAAAGTGCTTTGAGACTCTCTGAAAGAACAAGTATATTCTACCACATCAAAATTATCCTAGAAAACACACACACACACACACACACACACACACACACACAGGCTCTCTTCCTACATGGTGCTCATTGACTAAGGAGTGATTTTTTTAATACTGCCACATGTTCTTTTTTTCTTTTGTCTTTCAGGCTACTGATGGTATATATGGAGACTAAATCAATGAATAACATTTTGTTTAAATTTCAACAGATGAGTATATGTGCAATTGCTTCTTTTGTAAAAATCATCTTTTTATTTTAAAGTTGCAAAAATTGATGAAAATATAAACTGTGATTACATTATTTTGCCAATTTTAACTGTTTTGTTATTTTTTTTTTACAAACTACTTACCTTTTTTTCTATTCACATTGTAATAATTGTACCAGAAGTACTTCAAATATGATATTGGGGTCCAATCCTCCCCTCCTTTTTTTTCTTCTAATTGTGGCATATCTTTTACCACATAAATGCTCAGTTCAGCCAATATCCTCAGCCATTTCATCTCCCTACTGATAAAACACACAGGTCCTACTCCTACAGACCCTGAACAATTAATTGCCTGTTAAAATTTAGGTTGAAGCAAAGCTTTTATGTGCCATTTAAATTAAAATAAAGTAAAAAGTAATTTCTTTTTACTACTTCTGAAATTTTGGGGTCAAGCTAGCTATTGGCTTACTTAATTAAAATTAATTCTAAAACAAAAACTATCCATGTAATTTCAACGTTATTACATATAAATCAGAATCATCACCATATCTACTAGCTGGAATAGAACTAGTTTGTTCTGAGGGGATGTACCTATACTGAACACATTAGTTATGATTTCATGTGGTTAGAATAAAATGGACTTTGAGTCTTAAAAGATGTATTCACATCTAAACTTTGTTATTTTGAGCAGGGTCCCTCTAAAATTTAGTAATTAAATAAAAATTCATGTACATGAGATAATGTTTACCATCCAAAGATCTTACCTCAGCTATAAACATTTCTTAAAATATTTTAATGTATATTCTAGTTCTCATTATGGTAGCTACCATATCCTTCCAAGAGCTTCTTATATATTGTTTTAATATCAAAGCGTTGCCTTCCTCAAGTCAACTTTTGCCTTAACTTGAATATTTAGTACTTGCTAAATGCTGACAGTCTTTCACCCAAATGCTGGACTGGTCTACCTGGATTCTTTAACTTGCTCATCATACATGACTAGAGATAGGTCAACTGTTCTTCAGATTTCCATTTGGAATGCTTGCTGAGCTTCTGTGGCAACTTTTTAACAATTAAAATAGAATATTTGTACTTATTTATGGGGTATAACATTGTAATTTGAAATATGTTTACAATATGTAATGATCATGTAGAAGTAATTGGCATTTACATCTCCTTATTCCTATGTATTGAGAACTTTCAAGCTCTTCTATTATTCTTATTTTTAAATGTATACTTAATTGTAGACTATAATTTTTCTCTTGTTCTCTATAATATTAGATCTAGTTCCTCCCCTCCATGTTTTGATATCTATCATGTATCAATTCCTATCATACCTCCTCCTACCCTTTCAAGCCTCTTAGTGACCTCTGTTTATACTCTACTTCTATGTGATCAACTTTGACTTCCACAAATGAGTGAGATCACATGAAATTAATCTTTCTATGCTTGACTCATTTCACATAACATAATATTAACCAGCTCCACTCATGTTACCACAAATTATAAGATTTGTGCTTTTATATGTCTGAATATTTTATATCACAGACACATACACACACACACACACACACACACACAAACACACCATATTATTTTGATACATTTACCCATTGATGAACATCTTTGGTGGATTCCAAGTCTAGGCTATCATGACTAATACCATAATAAAAATGGACATGCAGGAATGTCTTTAATGTAACGATTACATTTCATTTTAATATATAACCAGTAGTAGGATTGCTGGGTCATATGGTAACTTTTTTTCATATTTTGAAGGAACTTCCATAACTGTTTTCCATATTGGCTGTAGTAATTTATGTTCCTACCAACAGCTTATTAATAGTTCTTCCTTTTTCATGTTGTCACCAAGATTTGCTAGTTTTTAATAATATTCTAAAAGATGTTAGATGCTATCACATTGCTCTTTTAATTTATATTTCCTTGATGATTAGAATGTTGAGAATTTTTTCACATACTTATTTTGAGAAATGACTATTATTGGTTTGTTGTAAAATTGTATTATTCATTTTGCTGTTGTTGAGTTGTTTGCTTCCTTATATATTGTGGATATTAAGCTTTTGTCAGATGACTAGTTCACAAAGATATTCTTCAGGGTGTCTCTGGACTCCGTTTCCTTTGCTGTGAAGAATCTTCTTAGTTTGATATAATCTCTCTTGTTTAGATTTCTTTTTATTGCCTGTGCTTTTGCAGTCTCAAAAAAAAAAAAAAAAAAATCTTTGCCTCCGCCAGTGCTTTCTTCCACTAGTTTTATAGTTCCAGGTCTTACATTTAGGTCATTGATCCATTTTGAATTGATTGATGTGCCTGGTGAGATATATGAGTCTTATTCTTAAACTAATATATATCTCATCTTCCAGCACCAGTTGTTGAACATTGTACTTTTTCCAATGTATGTTCTTGTCACATTTGTTAATAATCAGTTGGCTTTAAATACATGAATTAATTTCTGAAACTTTTAGTCTGTTCCCCTGATTTGTGTATCTTTTTATACCTTCACCAAGATGTTTTGATTAATGTTTCTCGGTAGTGTGCTTTGAAGTCAGGTATTGTGATGTCTCCAATTGTGTTTTATTTATTTATTTATTTTGCTCTTTGTGGACTATTATAAAATTACACTAAATATTATATTAAAACTTAGAAATTAGAGTGAAACCTCAGGTAATCCTTTAAAAAAAAGCAATATAAGGACCTGGGATAAATTTTACTTCATCCTTTAAAAAAAAATTCTTATTGAATTTGATTTTCTAATTGTCAGTTGAAGATTTTCACATCAATTTTCATGAGAGATATTGGTCCATATTTTACTCTTCTTATAATATCTTTCACCGGATTTTGATTTGAGGGAAAAAATGCTGGCCTTATATGCTGAGAAAACATTCCTTCTGTTTTTATTTTTTTTTCTGGAAAAGGATAAATAATGCTGGTATAATTTCTTAGTTGAATATTGGTAAAATTTATCAGCAAAATCATCTGAGTCTCATGTTTTCTCTTTGGGAAATTTATTGATTATGGATTCAATTTGTTTAATAGACATGGTTTTTTATTCATATTTTCTACTCCTTCCTGTGTGAATTTTGGTCCTTCAAGTAACTGGTCCATTTTATCAAGATTATAGGATTTTTGACATACAGTTGCTCACAATATTATTGTATTACTTTTTTAATATCAGTGAGACATAGAGGGAAATCCCCTCTTTCACTTTTGATATTAGAAATTTCTTCTTTCTCTCCTTTATTTTCTTAGTTATTCTGGCTAACAGAGCATCTATTTTATTAATACAGCTTTACATTTCATTGATTTTTCTCTACTGACTTTCCATTTTCAATTTCAGTGATTTTAGCTCTGACACTTTTTTTTTTGGTCCTTTTTTTATTTAATTTGTTCTTGTTACAGTTTTCTGAAATGAAAGCTTAAATTATTAATGTCCATACTTTCTTGTTTTCTAATATAGGCATTCAATGCTATAACATTTTCTCTAAGCACTGCTTTACCATAAGACTGCATTTTCATTTAGTTTTAAAGATATATTAATTTCTCTTGAGACATCTCTAAGAATAAGCATCTTCAAGTATTTTGGGTTTGCCTACAATGCTTCTGATATTGATTTATAGTAAAATTTTGTTGTGATCTGAGAGGGTATTTTATGTTAGTTCTATTCTTATAAGTTTTTAAAGGTTTGTTGTAAGACTCAGAGTGTGGTCTACTTTTGTGAATGTTCACATGAGCTTGAGAAATGTGTATTCTGATGTAATTGGAAAAAGTAGTCTGTAGATAATGAAGTCCAGCTGATTGATGATGATGTTGAGTTCTGCTGTATCCTTATTGATTTTTCACCTGCTGAATTATCCATCTGAAGACAGAGAAGTGTTGAAGTCTCTGACTATAGTAGAGGTTCTCTGTAGTTCTATCAGTTTTTGTCTCTGGTCTTGGGGCGTACATGTTAGGTATTTTATGTATTCTCAGAAAATTGGTCCTCTTGTTATTATGTAATGTCCTCTTCAGCCCTGCTACCTTGCTCTGATGTCAGATTTGTTTGAAATTAATGTACCTATTTCCATTTCTGTTGATGAGCATTAGCATGGCATGTCTTTCTTCATTCCTTTTCCTTTGTGTGTGTGTGTGTGTGTGTGTGTGTGTGTGTGTGATTACATTTAATGTGGGTTCCTTGTAGAAAACATATAGTTTGGTCTAGGAACTTCATCTGCTCTGCAATATGTATCTGAGATACTGAGTATAAGAAGCTCTGACCAGAGGCCTTTGTTGGTGTGGTGTTCTGGGTTGGAAGAGGAAACATTATACAGTTTTTGAATTGATTAATTGCTGTAATTAGATGGTTTATTTAAAATAACTGAAATGATTGGATTAATATTTACCACATCTATTATAGTTTTTATTCATTGTTGTTCTTTGGTTTTATACTTATGCTCTATTATTTTTTGGATTTTTTACAGTCTTGAGCATTTTATATGACTCCAATTTTTCTCTATATTAAAGTTATGTAAAAGCTATAAATAATTTTTTTGTTAGAAGATACCTGTCATTTGCAGTATACATTTGCAACTAATGCAAGCCCACTCTCAAATAATACTTTACCATATCATAGGTAACATAAGTACCTCATAATAACAAAATATTCTTGTTTTTTCCCTCCCATCTCCAGCTTAATATATTTTACTTACAAATAAGCAAACATAAGCTTATCTGTAGCTATCTACCTAAGTATACAAAATTAAATACATTGCTGCCATTATAATTTTGAACATATCAGATCAATTGAGAATAGAAATATGTTTTTAATTTTGTTTATTCCTTCTTCAATGCTCTTCCTTTCTTTATGCAGGTCCAAGTTTCTGACATACAGAATTTTCTTTGTCTCCAAAGTACTTTTTTTTTAACATTTCTTACAAGGTAATTCTGCTAGCAACTGAGAGTGTATTTCTCCTTTACTTCTAAGGAATAATTTAGCTTGGCATAGAAATCAAGGTCACTTTTATTCTTGTATCAATACCTTAAATATCTAACTATTCTCATCTTTGCATGATTTATGAGGTGAAGATAAATGTAACTTTTACTTTTACTCCATTGCAGGCAAGGTTCTCTCACCCACTGGCTTCTTCAATGAATTTTTCTTTTTCTCCATTCTTCTGCAGTTTGGATATGATCTGACTAAGTGGACTTGTTTGTTATTGATTTTTTAATTGATTGATCATGTGTTGGCATTTATCCTGTTGACATTCTCTGAGCTTCCAGGATTTGTGTTTTAGTGCCTGATAATAAATTTATTATGATTTGAGAAATGCTCAGTTACTCTTGCCTCAAATATTTTCTTTTCATTTTGTTTCTGTTACCTACCACCTTTCCCTCTCCTCTCCCGACCTTCTGGCATTTCCATCCCACTGCTCATGGATATTCTATTCCTTTTTGTTGTTGTTTCAGGTTTTATTCCTTATTTGTTACTTCTGTAAAGTTCTAGTGACATATTCTCAGACTCTAAGATTCTTTCTTTGTGTCAATCTCACTAATGTGCTTAGATCTAGCACTTTTCTTTTACAGGTTTTTTTTATCTCTAGTATTTCTTTTTGGTTCTTAGAATTTTCACTCTTTGCTTTTATTACTCATCTATTCATGCATGTTGTCAAGTTTTCCCATTAGAGCTTTTAAGCACATTAATTATAGCAATTTAAAATTTTTGTTCCTATAATCCCTACATCATTTAATTTGAGTGTGATTCTGATACTTGCTCTGCCTCTTCAATGTGTGATTTTACTTCTTATCATGCCTTTTAATTTTTGTTGAAAGCTGTTATCTGAGGTATTCAGTATAAGAAGCTCTGACCAGAGACCTTTGTTGGTGTGGTGGTCTAGGTTGGAAGAGGAAGCATTACACAGTCTTATAGCGAGATTGCAGTTTTGTTTTTTTTTTTTTTTTAAGTAGATCTCTGTTCTCAGCTGTGAACTTCATATGCATTTGTTGGGTCACCTGCCCCTTTCAAGAGACAGGATAACCACAGTGAACTTGATGTATTTCCATTGTTCCATGCCTGTTAGGCTTTGATAAGTCCCCCAAAAGTCATTCTCTGATAAAATAATTACCTTTCAGGGCAAACCTGCTTAAGAAAAGTAGGATGGTCTGGATCATATAGACATGGTAATTTTTGTCCTCTCCTTGCCAGAGGTTTCTGGAGGGCTTTCTCTGATCAACAATGAGAGAGCTTTGTATGTGGAGAGCGGTGACAGAGAATGGGATAGCAGTACCTGAGATTGGGGTCTCTGATGACCTCATGACTATGAGAAGCTTGGTGCCTGGGAATGTTTCTGGGCAAGGGTGCAGGATGCCTAGCTGCTATGGTAATGCCCTGCATGAGGAGGCTCTGTGCAAGAGTTTTATCAGTCTCAACCTTGATCTCAAACACATAGCTCCTGGGAATAGAGGAACTCATCTACTAGAAAACCCCAATGTTTTACCAGCTCTGCTACTCCTGAAGCTGCCCACTTAACAGTGACTTAAAACAATGGACTTTCTTGAGCATTACATAATGTTCTACCTTACATGGTAGACCAGAAACTGGAAATCAGTCTGCTCTATTAATTTTAATATGTAGTTTCCCTCATCTTTCATTTTCAACATTTTTTTTCTTTGAAACATATATATAAATCTGAAAAAATTATTGTACCCCAGCCTTAAATATTAAAACTAGCCTGGAGTGCATTTTTCATAAGACTGTGTAATATTTGTGAAGTTCTGGATACTCAAAATCAACCTTTTATAACAAAATAAACCTTTTTATAAGTAAGTAATTTTTTATTCTTATAAAGAAATCATTTGAAGATCTTGGTTCTTTTCTGTCTCTCTCATATTATTAATAATAACTAAGACATATTAAAGCAACTACAGGACATCCATTCACTAATTCTGGACAGATTTAATTCTTGCTTTAGATTTTCTGGCAAGAATAAGAATAATTATTATTTTCATAATGTGTTGTATCTAAAGATTAAATAAGTTCTATATGTGTTATACTAATAAAAAGCCTTTATTTCATAGAGACCGATAATGTATAACAAGAATTCAAAATATAAGAGGTAGATACATATAGATGTGCTTGTCTTAATCCTTGAATCTATGAATACTTCAGTTGTATGTTAAAATGGACTTTTTAGAGAGAGTTAAGTTGGAGATTTTGAGATGAGTTATTCTACAGAGGTAGGCCTAACCACCAAAGTTAAAGATGTCTGAGAACAGAAACAGAGGCCAAAGTGAAATGATTACTTACTTTGAATGTATGAGAGTCTTAAAAACCAGCAAGTGTGTGCAGCTTCTAGGAGCTAGAAAATGTGATGAATGCATTTTTCCCCTGGGCCTGCAGGAGTTTAGCTTTAAAGACACTTTGATTTTAGCTTTGGGAAAATTCTGATCTCCAAAACTAAAAGATAATAAATGTAAACTGTTTTAAACCACTAAGTTGGTGGTCATACATTATATCATCAATAAGAAACTAAGACTGATTTCAGTCTTATTTCTTATAAGAATGTGAAAATCAGATTCCATAGGCTAAAGAGTAAGTTGTTTCCCCTTGTTTATATGTACCAGATTTCCTTTATGCATTCATCCATCGATGGACAATTTTATGTACAATTTTTATGTTTTTACACAACTTATAATTTAAATAAAAAATTGTCTTAAACCAGTAAGAGTCCTGAGTTTTGAAAACTTTTAATGAAGATGATTGAAAAAAAGGAAATGTTGTCTCTTGAAAATGGAACTGTTTAGAGTATACATAATGAAGAATCGTGTGGTGAAAAAAGATGACACTATGGAGTACAAAGATGCAGACACATCTAGTAGGGCAGTCATAGAACAGACACATCAGCAGTTACATATAATATCTTTATCCATAGTTTGCATTCATAACTGATTCCCACTCTGAATCACACTCTGGGCAGCTTTAATGCACATTTCAACATTCCATTCCAGGCAGATACTACTATTCTTTTTAATTAGTTTTTATAAAATGTGTCATCTAGAATCCTCCCAGAAAAAAATAGAAATCACTCAAAAACAAGTTAATTGACTAGAACTGATTATATAGATGATGATGGAGCTGAGAAGAAAAAAGGAAAATTGACGGGATCCCTCAAAGCAGAAAAACAGTAAAACCGTAAGTTGCTGAGACACATGGAGGACAGGGAGTCCAGAAACAGGGATCACCTCTAGGAGTTGTAACTATGACCTGTTGCTTGGGAACAGGAGCCATGCTGAAAAATGAAGGGAGAGAGAGGATGGATGGTGGTTCTCATTTACCATCCTATCATTTGTTGTCATTACAAACAACATAAAAGCTACCTTGTGCCTTTTGCTTACTTTAAAAAGATGGGAGCCAGTGAATGCCTCTTATCAACTTCAAAGAAGATAGACCCTAGATAAAACTGTAGCCAAAGAAACCTAATCAGCAAGGGCCAGACCATCTGCTGGACCACTAAGAGTAGGGAGGGCAAGAAAGGGATCTGAGAGAAATTGGTTTTGGACTGGTGCAGCAGGTGAGGTTAAAAAGGGCTTTTAATTTCTTTTTTAAATAAAAAAAAAACCCTTTAATTTTAAAAAAAATGGCTTTGCCAATGAACCTTAAAAAGAACATTTTGAAACTAGGAATTCCACAAAATGAACACATTTTCCAAGATGTAATAAAGATCAGAACTGAAAATATGTTTAAGACTTGAGATTTCTACCTAAAAGTCTCCTACCTAAATTGATTGTTTGAAAAACACCAGCTTGATAAACTGCACGCACTGGTAAAAGATTAAAAATTGCATTTACTCTCATGTGAACTCTCCAACTATAATTTAACTATTCTAACTCATAAAGTTAATTTACAAATTAGAAATGTCATAAGGGTGCAATTTCCAAAGTGATTTTTTAAAAATATGAGTTTTATGAAAATATTTGTTAAGGTGTATCCTTAGATTGATATAAAACAATGGTGGACTATTTATTGGCTGAATATGGTCATAATTAAAACATCTTTTTTTATTCCCACATTTCAGAGCATCAATTTAGATATTCATAAGGTAGACATGATTCTCAGAGTATGAGTACTTGTGGAAGTATAGACTACGAAGCTCTTAGGTATGCTTTCTTTGTTGTTATGCATAATTATTTCAGGCTGAAATTGTTGATATTTTAAGTCAAAAATGAAATAAAATGTATGCCAATTAGTGAGAGATAATAATTTTCCTCAAGCAGATTATAGTAAGTACCCAGTACACAGATGACTGACTTCACAAAAATAATCATCAAGGCATAATCTGTCTCTCAGCATTTATCAAGCTTTTCCCTCCCTGATCCATCAGAACTGTGACAAACTTAATGCCCATCTGTCATAATCAATTGAATCTTTTTCAGCTGACAGACTAAAGCACATGAGGGAATTCCTAGATGATATGATGGCCAGTTCTCCCTTCTGTCAGAAAATTGCAAGGTAGATTGAGTGAGAATCCATTTTACCTATGACAAGTGGCTGTATTTTGGCTCCTCAGAGCTGCAAAATGGAATTTTTCTGCTCTTATCTATTGTTCTGTTGTGTTAAGAAATTGTCACCTTTTATTTGCAAATCTTATGGCTTTTTTGCTTTGGTTCTGCTACTGGTATCTATCATTTAAGGGGTATCTTTGTAACCTGGGCTCATCGGATCCTTTTGACTCAGTACTAGGAAGGTAAAATCCTCAGTTTTGTTTTCTCAGCTTAACAAGAATATGTTGAGCTTCTGTCGTGCCTTAGTTTTTTTTATTTAATTTTTTAAAATTATTTTTTAATATTAATGAGATCACAGTCTGATTAGAGATATAAATACATAAACAAAGTATTACCATGCAGGGTATTACATGTGAAAATGGACCTAAGACCAACTTAACATTTCATAATTAGTAGCGGGCGATTAACTCTTTGAAGACTGAGATGGATCTTCATGAAAGCAAAGCATAATTTTTGGAGGGGATTAGTTTCAATTTGAAAACCAGTTATAAGAATTTCTATCGTGAGTGCAAATAATTTTTCCATCTAATTTATACAGCTACTCTAAAATTAGATCTGGAGTAAAACTCGGTTTTTCAATAGGAATTTTGAGGCATTTGACATAAGAAGTTAGTCACAATCTGCTTTTGCCTCGGCTGCAGCATTTGGTACCTCAATGAAAGGAATAGCTAACCCAACATTTTTTCTCTGCTATCTCTGAACTTCAGCCACTCCACAACAGAGAGGAGGCTTCTTTTTGTATAAAATGACATTAAGATGCAGAAAACCTGGGCATGGTGGTGCATGCTTGTAATCCCAGTGGCTCAGGAGGCTGAGGCAGGAAGATCACTATTTCAAAGCCAGCCTCAGTAACATGTCAAGGCCCTTCACAACTTAGCGAGACCCTGTCTCTAAATAAAAATACAAAAAAGGGCTGGGAATGTGGCTCAGTGGTTATGTGCTCCTGGGTTCAATCCCTGGTACCAGAAAAAAAATAAAAGAAAAAATTCAAATATAATATTTTATCATAAAGCCAACTTCTTCTTTGGTCCATTTCCAGTTCCAAAATCTAAGGACAAATAAGAGCTAATATTTAATTCTGTAAACCAAAAAAAAAAAAAAAAGCATGCAAAGGGAATAGAGAATATATATATATATATATATATATATATATATATATATATATATATATATATATAATTTCATTCCATGAAATCTCACTATCTGCACTGATAAAATCTCTTAAGTTCCAGAGGTGAACCAGATGAATGTTTTTACATTTGTCAATTTATGTAAGATGTGAAGGACATTTTACTGATCAGTATTGCCTTCCATCTAACTCTATCCTAGTAATCCTGGTAAAAAATACATCTTGATTCTACCCATAAAGAATAAAATACCTGTCTCCATGGTGGTGATCTCCTTTTTATAGTGGAAGCAAGCATTTGTTTAGTGTGGCAAAAGATGAAGCCTAGAGAATGCAGCAGCAGCAACTTTTCAGCCGCTGTGCGGATGGAGAAGTTACTGTGAGGCACTGAATTGTAAAGCTTTGAAGATGTATCAAGGAACATTAATATAATGGAAGTGCACTTCTTCTTTTAATACAGTTTCTCCTTTACTCTTTTGTCCTCATGCTTTATCCTATAATAGTGACATTTTGCTTTTGTCTTAGTTTCAGGCAAATATTGATTTGGATACTGACACATATGACATTCAGGAAAGATATTTTTTTCTTGGTTTCCCTCTAGTATTACGAAAAATGTACAGGATGTCAGAAGCATACCTAAGGGGCCTGGACTTCACCATCTGAATTATTTGACCTATGGCACAGATGGTGTTTCCTCACGCATTCGCAGTGTTTCTGACATTTTCAAAATGTTCTTCAACTTTCTAGAACAGTTGACTCTGTGGTGCTGTCTGTGGATATAGCTAATAACACAGTTCCTTGCTTGAGAAGTGTTGCCACAAAGACCAAAAGTGTTTTTAATATATACTTTTCATAACATAAAATTCTCCCAAGAATTTTAGTTCATTTTATAAACTATTTTTAGTGATTTTTATATAATGAAGTTATAATTATTGTTTCATCCATTTTTGGATTCTTTTTTTCCCTCTCTGACTAGCTTATCTGATTATCTATACCAATATCACATTGATTTGGAAATGCTAATGAAAATATTTTAATATCTACCATGATAATTATATTTTGAATTTTTCATTGATATCTACAATGTAATGCGAAATCTGAGATACCAAACGAAACCAAACATCATTAGAAAAATTTCAGCACTTCAGTTACAATGGCTTTAAGTCTTATCATTAAGTTTGGCATAAGTGATACAATATTAAAACTTCCTGATTCAAGAATATAATTACATATTTTAGCTATGTTTGATGGCACCTTGCAGACATGGGTATGAGATGTGGTGGGCTCTTAAGGTAGGAAATAATAGAATATGTCTTCAGTAGAGAATTTGAAAGCAAGAATAAAAGTAATTTAAAGTGAGGCTGCTTAAAACAATCATTGCATTGCAGCAGTTCTAAATCAATATCAGTGATTAACTAGCTATATCCACTGTGTGATTTCCATTCTGTAGACACTTCACCCAGAGGTGCTCCATTTATTTATAATTTGCAATTTTCTCTTCTTTAATGTTTTTCTTTCACAACTGACAAGTAAAAAATGTATGTTTTTGGTATACAACATGTTTTGAATATGCATACATTGTGGAATGGTTAAATTCAACTACCTAACATGCATTATCTCACATATCTTTTTTTATGGTGAGAATGCCTAAAATCTAATCTCTTACAATTTGTTGCTGTTGTCATTTTGTGATGCTGGGGATTGAACCCATAGCCTTGTGCATGCAGGGCAAGCACTCTACCATCTGAGCTATATCCACAGCCCCTCTTAGAAATTTTTAAGTATACAATATATTGTTATTAACTGTAACTACTATGATATACAATAAGCCTTGGACTTACTTCTCTGATTTAACTGAAAGTTTTGTTCTTTGACAAATATTTTCCCACTAATCCTACTGTACAACCTCTGATATCATTTCATTTTCTGTTTCTATGAGTGTGACTGTTTTTACATTCCATACACAAGTGAGATCATGCATTATTTGTCTTTCTGTACCTATTACATTCATTATAATGTTCTCTAGGTTTGTCCATGCTGTCACACACAAATGACAATATTTCACTTTTCTGAAAAGACTGAGTCATATTCCTTTCCATGTGTGTGTCCCTTCTTTATTCTTTTCTTTGTTGATGAAAACATAGATTGATTCCATATCTTCGTTATTCTGCATAATTTTGCAATGAACATGTGAGTGCAGAAATCTTTTTTGACATAGAGATGTAATTTCCTTAGATTATATATGCAGTGGTGGAACTGCTGGATTATATGATAGTTCAATGTTTAATTTTTTGAGGACCCCCTCACTGTTTTTCATAATAACTGTACTAATTTACAATCCCACCACCAGTATGCAAGGATCCCTTTTTCTCCACATCCTCAACATCTGTTGTCTGTTGCTAATAGCCACTTCAATAGATCAGAGGTATTATCTCATCATGGTTTTAATTAACATTTCCCTAATGATTAGTGATCTGGAGCATTTTTTTTTCAAATACCTATTGGCTATTTGTATGTCTTCCTTTGACAATTATCTATTCAGTTGTATTTCTTATGCTTTGGTTGTTTTCTAACTACTGAGTTCTATATGTAATTTGGATGTTAATCTTTTCAAATGTATGGGTTTCAAATATATTCTCCTAGTCAGTAGAATGTTTTATAACTATGTTGATATTTTTTCCTTCTGTGTGCAGAAGCTTCTTAGTATAATATCTGATTTATCTAATTTTGCTTTTGTTGCCTGTGCTTTTGGATTATAGCCCAAATCCCTTTGCCCATCATCATGGATCAATACATCTACATATTTTTTTCTAATATTTTCACAGTTTCAGAACTTACATTTAAGTCTTTAATACATTTGAAGTTCTAAATTCTAAATTCATTATTTTTGTGTGCATGTGTGTATGTAGTATATATTTTTATATTTCCAATTTCGCAGAAGCAAACTGAAGAAACAATTATTCCCCCATTTTTCTTGGCATATTTTAAAAATAATTTGGCTGTAAATGCATGGATGTATTTCTGGGATTTGCTATGTTTTTTCACTTGGCTATGTGCCTGATTTTATGATAATATCATGATTTTTTTATTGGTACAATTTTGTAGCATATTTTCAAATGAGGTAGTATGGGGTCTTCACTGTAGCTCAATATTACTTTAGCTATTGAGGCTCTTTTGTGGTTCATTTACAAATTCTGGAATTATTTTTCTATTTCTGTCAAAAAAGTCATTGGAATTTTAATATTAATAATATTAAATCTATAATTCTCCTTGGGTAATATAGACATCTTAATGTTGATTTTTCTAATTCATGAACATGGGCTACCTTTTCATTTTTTTGTGTGTGTTTTCTGAAATTTGTTTTGTTAGTGCTTTATATTTTCATATAATTTTCTTTATATAGTTCTACTTATTAATTCAGTAAATTTTAAATTTTGAAATTCTGATTCTTCTTGTGAGGGTTTTCTTTATTTCTTTGTTTGGAACCTATTATTGTCAGTATTGAAAAAAGATATAATCATATATTTCATTAATTTTAACATTGTACTGTACTATTGTTCTAGTAGGTCACTATAACATAAGGAGAGGGGATTTTTTTCTGTTTTGTTTTTAACCAGTATTTATACTCATATTGTTGTTTCTTATAGGAAGATATTAATGTTGAAAAGTTTCATTATATTTCTTAAAACAAATGATGAATATTTCACATTTTAACTGAAGCTTTCAAATAGTCTTTTGTATACTATTTACAAGAGTCAAAGTTTTCTGCTAAATGTATTTATTCATAGTTTTCTTTTCCTATTAGTTTTAATTTATTACCTTGGCTGAATATTATTAAAATTTTAGCATCTTTTACAAAATTAATTCTTCTATCAAAATTTTCTGCAATCTAAATTATTAAATTTTCTAAGGTCAATGAGCAAATATTGTAAACTCAACATTATCTTGCTAAACATATTAGTTTACTTTCTGTCAACTGTAACAAAATACCAAGGCAATTAGCTTATAAAGAGAAAAGGTTTATTTTGGCTCATGGTCCTTAGGTTCTAGTTTCAAAATATATCAGTAGCCCTTTACTTTAGATAGCTGAGGAGGGCAGTATGTCATGGTGGGAGCATATAGCAGAGCAAACTGCTCATCTTCTGACCAGGAAATGGGGCGAAACAGGAAGAGAAAGATACTCGGGTCCCACAATTCCCATTAAGGGCATGCCCCCCATGACCTAGAACATCCTATTTGGCCCTACTTCTAAAAGTTTCCACAATTTTCCAATAGCAGCACCCTGGTGACCGGGTCTTTGAGAAAAACTTCGGGGTCACTCATTCAAACTATAGCAGTAAGTTAATAGATTCTATTTTTCTTTGCATCTATAATCACAATTAAGTACTCAAATTTTTTCTTTACAGAATCAAATTCATCACACTGGTATTAAACACATTCTGATCAATACACTCTATTGAGAAAAATTTCATGATTTTTATGGTGTTGAATGTTTTGTTATATTGCATTTACTTACTATTTAAAAGTAGGTAGAATTTAGCTGTGAAATCATCTTGTTAATATGTTTCTTTAAAATAGAATTCTGCCAAGTGTGTTGATACACACCTGTAATCCCAGCAGTTCAGAAAGCAGAGGCAGGAGGACCACAAGTTCAAAGGCAGGCTCAAAAATTTAACAAAGCCCTAAGCAACTTAGTGAGACCCCCATCTCGAAACAAAAAATAAAAAATAAAGTTAGGGATGTGTCTCAGTGCCCCTGGGTTCAATCCTTCCTAGAAAAAAAAAAAGAATTTTAATCATGTTCAAAATTATTTCTGTGGTAATTGACTTATCAAATTCTTTGTACCAGATTAATGTTGATGGTTTAACTAAAGCTAAGCAATCATATCTCTTTCTTCCATATTTTGATTTTCTGCCATATAGTTACAGATTGCATTCTTATAAAGTCTAAAACTTTGCTGTCTATATATAATATCCTTTCATTCTTAAAATTCAATGCTTTATTGTCTTTATTTATTCTTTCTAATATTTTCTTATTTTTCTATTCTACTCTATTTCTATGGTAGTTTTTACCATTGTGAACTTTATTTTTAAAAATTGTTATATACTTTCTTAAAATAAGTATTAAGTATTTTTTTTTCCTATTGGTGAGGGCATGTAATGCTACACACAACCCATTTCAACTTAAAATGATGAATTTACTCACACATATCATTAGAAAGAATCAATTTCTCCCCCCCTTTATACCTTTATTTTATTTATTTTTATGTAGTACGGAGGATTGAACCCAGGGCCTCACATGTGTTAGGCAAGTTCTCTACCACTGAGCTACAACCCCAGCCCAAGAATCTCTCTTTTAATAAAATATGTTTTCCTATCACACAATAGATATGCCACTGTCCCACTGTCATATTTTAATGTCCAAACCCCCGTACCTTTGAATCTGTATTTGGAAATAAAATAATTGCAGATATAAAAAAAAAGTTCCGATGTCAATAGGGTAAATTTTAATCTAATATTAGGATTTGTATAAGAGGAAAACACTATGTGAAGACACACCCAGGAAAAATGATATATGATTACATAGGCAGAATTTGAAATGTAGTCACTGCAAACTTAGGAATGCTAAGAATTGCTGACAAGCCACCAAAAGCTAGGTTAAAGCAAGGGAGGATTCACTCTTACTGGTTCCAGATGAAGCATGGCCCTGACAACAGTTTATTTATGTGCCATCTAGCTTCCATAACTGTGAGATGATATATTTCTGTTGTTTTAAGACTTTCAGTTTTGGCATTTTGTTACAACAGCCACTGGAAACTAATATACATACCAAAAGAAAACCTGTGCCTCATAAAAAAATGTTCAAGTATTGTTTTCTGATCTAACAGTTATGCTATTGTCCATTCAGTATCAGTGCCACAATTCCAGAAAGCATCGATTTATATTGATTTAAATAGGCTCCCCGAAGAAAGATCCTTATCAAAAATGAGACACCTATTTTGGCTCTGTGAATTTGACAGTATACAAGAAAGATTTACCTGACATGTTTTTTGGCATTGTGAGTCACTCCTCCATGATTTTTTTCAAACTTTGCTATCTATCGTTCATTTATCAAATATCTTTAATATGTATGTTGGTTTAAGGCCATTACTTAATTTTCATAAAAATTAAAATTCTACTGTTTTTTTGTTTTATTTGGTCATATCTTTAGATTTTTGTGTGGAAATTTCATAATATGTTCATAATTTTCTAATTCCTCTTCTTCCCCCCCCCCCCAAATTAAAGCTAATTTGATAACTCATTTATATTTACAACTTTCAGGCATAAAAAGGTATTTGGAGCATTATAAAAATAAAATGAAAGTTATTAAAAGAATGAATATTATTTATTTATTCATTCCTTTAAAAATAAATCCTTTTAATAAGAAATAATTGAATAAAAAGCATTCATTCTGTAAGACACAAATTTTAAGAAAAACTTCCCAAAGGTATGGCATATCTGACCATTTTATATATCCTTTCATTATATAAAAGTTATATAATATTTGAGAAATAATACCCATTATTAAAAGAAAACGAATTTTCTAGCATGAATAGGGTATTTTAAAAGGATACTAAATATTTGTTTGTGAAGAAGGTGTATCTATTTTTTAATGATTTTTTCCATTACTTCTGAATTTTTACCTATCACATTTTGGAGCAATAGTATCTATATTACTACTGAGAAATAGAATATAGACTCCAAGTTTCATTTCTATTAATCTTAATACATTAGTGTTTTCCAGTTAATTAAACAGGCCAGTGACCATATTCACCCATGACTGATGTGAAGGCAGAATTCGGTTTTCAAACTCTTGATGCATGAATGATAGCAATCTCTGAAACCCTCTGAGCATATATACAACATCAAAATCAATGAATTAAATTTCATTTCATCTGTTACCCATCTAATAGCTAGAAAGTCCATTCTAATAACTAGTCTTTAGGGACTTGCCTTGGAATAAAATAAAAACTACTCATTTAGACAAATAACATCTACTTCTAGTAATTGTTTTCATTTTCTGTATCCCCCCCACAAATTATTAAAAATCTAGATTCAATAACATTATTTTTAAAAAAATGTTCTTAATTATATCTTATAAAAATCTTTGGCTAAAAATAGGTGGATACTTCTTGTCAAATTTTTATAAATGGAAAGAATGAGAAAAAAAGGCACATATATCTTAGATTCTTCAAGGAGTATATGGAAAGCCAGAGCAAGAAAATGGTATGTGAACTATCAGTTACATCATTATAAGTTAAAACACTGCTTTTTTTTTTATGAAGTTGTAATTCTTCCCATATTTTTCTGACTGCCTGTTGAAGAATGTCTTCTTTTCATTTTTGATTTTTCTTTTGAAATTATTCATCCAGATATAAAGTTCTTCACTGGTTGGAAGATACTAATGTAATCTAGATTCTGCTAGGCAGGTGCTTTCATTTAAAAAATCTGAATCTGGAATCTAATGATGCCATAATGGAGTGGATTCATCTTGTCAAAATGTACTTTTGATACTGCTAAGAATCATGGATTTTGCCAGTTACCTTATTAAATCATTTTCCTTTTTTTCTTTGTTTGGTCGTTTGTTTGTTTTGTACTAGGTATTGAACCCAGGGACCCTTTACTACTGAGCTGCATCCCAAGTCTTTTTATTTTTATTTTTATTTATTTTTTGAGTAAGGGTCTCAGTAAAATGCTGAGGATGATTTCTAACTTGCCTCCTGCCTCAGCCACCAGAGTCACTGGCATTATAGGTATATGCCACTACACCTGGCTCTTTAATTCTTTTTATTTTTTTGTAACATATTATCATTGTTTTAATTTAAATGTGTTTTCTTATTATTTGGAATATCTTACTGATGCTTTATTTAAATAACTTTGTAATGAAATTATTCTCTGATAAAATAGATTTTTCTTGAATGAAAACATGGTTAAGAGCAGAATATTCTGGACATATAGCTAAATGGCTACTTATCTCTTTCCCCGGAAAGGAGAAATTTCTCTAACCTTCACTATGAGACTCCATTAATCCCTCTGACATTATAGAAATCTGGGCTTCACTAAGTTGAGGACCTCTGGAATTTTTACCTCATACTATTCACACCAATCTTCCATTAACTCATCAATTGCATTTTAGGTCTTCTTATCCCACATATTGGTTGAAGTGCTACTTTTTTTCTCTCATAGGCTTGTACTTAGTTATGTTCTGATATTCTATCTCTCTTCTCTTTAATTCTGGGGACAGTGGTTTGTTCTGTAACTGCAGATCTCTAATAAATTTAAGAAGATCTATTGATTTTCTGTTTGTTCACCTTTTTTCTTATTCTAAGGATAGGAGTAAAGACTCTCAAAGTCTTTCCATGCCCAAGTAAAACAAAAAAAAAAATAAGAAAAAGGTTGAAAGAAAAAGAAAAAAAAACTAGACAAAAACAAGGACAATAAATCAAAAACAATAGTAAATGTGGTAGATATTAATCTGAATATGTCAATAATCATTTTAAATATCAAGAGTCTAAATACAACAATTAAAAATAAAACTGTGTGTCTGGTTTGTAAGAAGTCTGATTCAATGATCTATTGTTTAAAATCAATGTACTATAAATATAAAGACACAGATAAATTGAATAAAAAATAGATAAACATACAGCATGCTAACAACAAAAGTTAGCTGGATTAGCTGTATTAATTTCAAAAACAAACAAACTTTAGAATAAGGAACATCACTAGGGATAAGGATCATATGTGACGATACAGGGGTCAATGATAAAGGATCAAAGAGAAGACGTAGAAATTTTTAACATTTGTGTGACTAACATTAGAACATCTGATGTGAGTCCCCCCAAAAAAATGATGGAAATGCAAGGAGAAACCAATGACTCCTCTGTTACAATTGGATATTTCAAAACCTTTCTATTGAGAATTGACATGCAGGAGGCAGAAAAGCAATAAGGGTGTAGTTGAACTGAACAGCACCACTAATCACTAGGATTTAATTGACATTTATGTAATACTTCATACAACATCAGATTTCATGTTCTTCTCAAACTTGCTTGAAACATTCATCAAGATAGATCACATTTTGGGCCATGAAACATAACTTAATAAACTTAAAAGTATAGAAATCATCCAAACCAGGCTCTCAGTTCACATTGAAAAACAAGACTCTACTAAGCTAATGATCTATTGTTATTATGATAGTTACTTCAGAAATAACATGAGAAATTATTATTTCTGTTTACCTGCCTTATAAGTGGAATTGTTAAAAACTGTATCTTGAAAACTAGAAAGAAATATTAAGCAACGGGGAAACTGGAAGAATAGCAGGAGAAATTTGTAAAATGTTCTTTAGAGGAAAAATGTATAGAACTTCCAGAAATAACTAATAAGTGAGTTAGTATTTTCGTGGATATTTTAAAAATAAAAGTGATCATTCTATGTTACATGGAGAAAGTGTAGCACTATTAAATCTTAGCTCTGTATCAGGCATTTTCTAGCATCCTATGAGCAAAGCCCTGGCCTCTGGAAATTAGCAGCTACGTGGAATTTTCTTGACTGTGCACCTTCTCACTGTGTTTTGCTGCTGTCTGAAGGGCCTAGATTTTACTGCTAATGTCTTTCTTCTACTACTTTTCCCCAACATACAATTTTCTAGATGAAGTTCTCAATTCCCTTCTTGTGACGTTTTTAGATCCTCTTCAGACTTGAACCACAGTAATAATTCTTTATTACTTTGTACGTTATATTTTTGCTGTGCTGGTCATGGAACCCAGGGCTTTGTAGGCTAAGCTTCCTCTATTGCTGAGCTATACTCCCAACCTCACAGTAATTCTTTTTTTTTAATTTGTTCTAGTTAGTGATACATAACAATAGAATGCTTTTTGACACATCTTACATGAATGGAGTATAACTTCTCATTCTTCTGATTGTACAAGATGTTGAATCACATGGGTTATGTGATCATATAAGCACATAGGGCCATATTATCTGATTTATTATTTATTGTTATTACCTTCCTACCCCCTTCCACTTCCCTTCCCTTCACTCCCCTCTGTTTAATCCAAAGTACCTCTGTTCTTCCCTAGCACCCCACTTATTGTGAAATAGCATCCAGATATCAGAGAAAACATTCAGCTTTGGTTGTTTGTGATAGGCTTATTTTACTTAGCATGATATTCTCTAGCTCTATCCATTTACTGGAAAATACCATAATTTCATTCTTCTTTAAGGTTGAGTAATATTCCATTGTGTATATATACATATATCACATTTTCTTTATCCATTCATCTGTTGAAAGGCACTTAGGTTGGTTCCATATTTTAGCTACTGTGAATTGAGCTGTTATGAACATTTATATGGCTGTGTCACTGTAGTATGCTGATTTTAAGCCCTTTTGGTGTAAACCTATGTGTGGGATAGTTGGGTCAAATGGTGGGTCCATTCCAAGGTTTCGGAGGAATCTCCATACTACTTTCCATATTGATTGCACCAATTTGCAGTCCCACCAGCAATGTATGAGTGTGCCTTTCCCTCCATGTTCTTGCCAACATTAATTCTTGCTCATATTCTTGATAATTGCCATTCTGACTAGAGTTAGAGGAGATCTTAGAGAAGTTTCCATTTGCATTTCTCTAATTTCTAGAGAAGTCAAACACTTTTTTTCATATATTTGTTGATTGACTGTATTTCTTCTTCTCACAGTAATTTTTGTTCATTGTTTTTATCTATCTTATTCCAGAAAAAAAAAAGTGTGACTAATCATAATGACAGGATTCCATGTTTCCTGCCACAATGCATGCTACACAAAAGTTAACCAATGAGAGTTTGATCAGTTAATAGGTCAACATGTAAAAAAAAAAATTAGTACAGTGAGAGATTATATTTCCTTTATCCCTACTTAAGTTTGTAATTCTAAAGGGTTCCATTCTTTGGCTACATTTATTATATTTATATACACACAAACACATATGTGTCTGCCAGTTAGGACCTAAGAACTGATACTAAAGCCTCTAATTTCACATTAATAGATATAAATATGTCTTGCAATAACCAGTCTAAACAAGTTCTTTAATGTGATCCATTGTCATAAAGTGTTAATGACTGATCTACTATTAGAATGAATACAACCAAAAATGAGTAAAATAGAGTAGCAGAATCATGCTAGAACACCCATGCTGTCTGTAACAACACATGGTGTTATCAGTTTATTACTGACTATAACCTATAAAATTAAAGAGAGAGAAAAATAGTGATATTATGTTTAACACATCCATGATACAAAATTTGATGTGAAAAATTTAGGTAAAAGCAAAATTACTTTGAAAAATGGAGACTTGATGCATCAAATACATACAATGAAATTCTACATGCTTGAGAACTCATCCATGTGCCAGTGTAAATTCCTGCATTTGAATTAGACAGACATTGGATACAGCTAATTGACTACTGGGATGAATATGTCACAGTGCAATAATACCTACCAGGAAAAGTATAAGAATTTATGAATCATTAGGTAGTTTATAATGATCTATGTCTAAATCTTTATCTAGGAATATGTATGCATCATAGAATGGCTAAAGCAAGGTAATTGATATGTGTATTACCTCATGTCATTTTTTATGTGTTGCTAACACCTAATACCTACTCTCTTAACAGCTTTCAATAATATAATATTTGTTATTAAATATAGTCACCCTGTTACACAAGTGTCTCAAAATGATAAATATTTCAAAAACAAGTTGCACAAGAAAAAACTGCATAATTTTTATTTGCCCACTAAAATTATATTAGAAAGCTTTATCCTGGTTAGATATATTAACAAATATCACTATTATTTTTCACATATGAATGGTATTTCATCAGCATGTAGTTAAAAATAGAGTTCAACTATAATTTGTATATCATGTGATATTTGATCTCTATTACAAATAAAATGATCAAGGAGTATTAATAAATGAAGGTGAAATAGTTCTCATAGTTAGCATGAGATAAATTCAGAATATATGCATTATTTTGCATTTGGTGAGAAAATTATTTTATTTACTGATAAAACATGTAATAAGTAACTTTCTCAATTTGTGGCTCATTTGATTCAGTTTTTCTTCAAAGTTTAGACTATTATCTTGAGATTTTGAGTAATTTCATTAGATTCATTGTAGTTTCTTTGTTTTCTCCCTCTGCTGATTCTAGACTACTGGAATAGGAAAACTGAATGTTGTATCATGATACTGTGGTAATACTTTGCAATACATCTATCCAGGATTCAGGTAAAAACATTTTCAACTTGCCTCCAAATCCTGCCAATCAAGTTACCTAAGTTTAATTCAGTTTTGTATCAAGGTATAAAATATGAAAATTGTAAAATCATGTAAAATGGAGATATTTGCTGGAATGCATTCTGCTCTGTAATCTCTATTGTAGACATGAAAGAAAAATTGCATATATATCAGAATAAACTGGGTTCCATTTCATCTTTAACAACATGATAAAGATTTGCCCTTATTAGTACCAGTAATAAAATTGACACAAATATCAGGAAACACTACTATTTCCAAAGTTCCTCTAATAGATGAAAAATGAAAATAGGTGAAATATTTCAGAAATAGAAAGATAGAAAGATAACATTTTTCACATCATATTTCTAAGCCAGTTTAGGAAGCCATTGAATCAGCTTGAAAGCAATGATAAATAAGATACTTAGATGTAAGTATTCTTGGATATCCCCTCAATCAAAATTTGGCATTAATGTTTTATTAATAATTACTAATAATATGAGCATAAATCCATAAAGAGTCATGAGTTATAACCCAAAGCAAAAAATATATCCCAAAGTCCATTCTGATATACATATATGGTTAAGTGAATAGAGAATACATGTATGACTGAGATCTAGAATACCCCCAAAAGGCTCATCAATTGAAGATTTGGTCTCTAATGAAACCATACACAGAGGTAGAACTTTTGGGAAGTGATTGGTTCATGAGCGCTCTGTCCTCATTATTTGACTAATCCATTCACTGGTTCATTGCTGATGGCATTATATTGATATGGTAGAATCTTTAGGAGATAGGATCTAGTTGGAGGAAAAGGTCACTTGGGGCATACTCTGGGAGGGTATATCTTGTCTCTGGCCTCTCTCTCTTTCTGCTTCCTGGCCATCATGAGGGTGAGCATCTTTGTTTCACAGGCCCTTCTACCATGATGTTCTTCTACCTTATAACAGACCCAGAAACAACGAACCCAACCAATATTGGACTGAAACTTCTAAAACTGCATTAAGTTGCTTCTTCAGATGCTTTGTCACAGCGATGAAAAGCTGACTAACACAATTAAAGACAAAGTTTTCTTTAAAAGAATACAATTCATGTAGATACTTTTTTCTTTTAAGAGATGAGTTTGGACAACACTTAATGACATTTCCAAAGAATAGAGTATGTTAAAAAAGAAAATTTACTATGAAGGAAACTAGCAGCACAACACTGGTCAACTGAATAAGGTGAACATCTTTAGTGACGACTCATGTTGATAGCATGTGCTTTTGATATAGCATGATTTAAAGGGTACTTAACCTTTGTTCTTGCAAAAACCCATAACCATGGTGTAATCAAGAAGAATACCTAATAAAAACCCAAAATGAGGCACATTCTGTGCAATTACCTGACAAGTACTTCTCAAATCTGCCAAAGCTATGAAAAACAGGAAAACTGTACAGACCCAAAGACACCAAGGATACATGACAGCTACATGCAATGTAACGTCTTAGATATGATACATGTATATTACTGGAAAATAAGTGAGATTGGACTCTTATATAGAATTTAGTTAATTTGGGGAGATAGGTATGGGAACTCTGTACTTAAAGAATGTGTTTTTGCTGCCATTGATAGCAGTTTTCTATAAATGTTAGTTAGGTTTAGTTGATTTGAAATTCTTAGATATTTGTATCCTAAATGGTTTTCTATTAGTTCTATCAATTACTGAAAGAGAATGTCTCAAACTATAATTGTGAAGCTATCTAGTTCTTCTATTAGTTCTATCAGGTTTTACTTGATGCCCTTTTGAAGCTCTATTTTTAAGTATTGTAAATATTTAAGCCAGCTATTCCTTCTTAGTGAATGCAGTCTTTTACCATTATGCAAGATCCTTCCTCATCTCCTGTAATAATCCTTGATCTGAAGTGTGCTTTGTGTAATATTAACATAGCTTCTCCAGTTTCCTTGGGACTAAATTTCTCATGCTTTTCCCCCTATTGTTTTACTTATACTTTATTTACCTGTATATTTAACATGGGATTCTTACAGAAAATAACTGACTCTTATTTTTATTATCTGACAATCACTACCTTTTAAATTGGGTACTCAGATCTATTACACTCAGTGCAATTATTAGCATATCACCTTACTAGTTGGTTTCCATTCATTCCATCTGTTCTTAAGCTTCTTCTTAATTTTCTGCCTGACTTAGATATAAATATGTACTTTAATTATTTGTTTTAATTTTATTTTTAGCTTCTCTCTCTACTTTCTTTTGTGATTGCTTTTGATTTTATAATATAGATCACTAACCTTATCACAGTGCACCTATAAATATCATACATGGTTATCTATATTTTATGAATATTACAACAACGTAGTTCAATTCATCTCTCCCATCTTCCATATTCTTTGGTACATATGTCAAATTTACATGTTATAATATGCATAACTATTATTATTTTGCTTTAGGTCATTTTCTGTATAAATCATGAAAAGAAAAGATAAATGCCTTTTATGTATATTTTGCTGCTGATAATTCCTGAGAATATTCATTTCTTATAAATCCAAGTTTTTCTGGAGTAACAATTTCTGTGTCATTTCTTTATTATTCCTTATAGGAAATATATGCAGGCAATCAATTCTCTTAATTTTTGTTGGTCTGAAAATAGTTTTCAGGTCTTTTTTAGATGTGAAATATATTTATATTTGATACAAAATTATAATTTGGAATAAATTTCCTTCCATACTTGAGAATTGCTCCATTATATTCTACTTTTCAGCGTATCTGATCAGAGATTTTCTGTCACTTATTTTCTGTATTTAATGTGTCCTTTGTATCTAACTATTTTCCATTTATTTCATTTCTTTGTATTCAGCTATCTGAATATTACTTGTCTGAATGTGTTCCTATTTACATTTACAGATATGTATATGTCTGTTTATCTTTGATTATATCTTACCTTTGCTTTTGGATTAATTGCTGGTATCTCATTATATTTTGAAATTTCTCTGTAATTGTGAATTCAACTTTTTTTTTCTTCTTGTTTTCCTCCTTTTTGTTATTTTAATTTCATGTATCTTAAACCATTTGGCTATTTGCTTCTCCTTTTTTTAAAAAAAAATGTTTAGACTGGTAATTTGTGGTGACCTATGTTTAAATTTTCCTTATTCTTCTTTCACTCTGTGGAATCTAGCTATGAGCCTGTCAGAGGAATTCATCACTGTTATTGCTTTATTTTGGAAGCATTTATTTTACACTATTTCTTCTAATTTTCTCCTCTTTTCTGAAATTTACTATATATTTGTGAATTTTTTTTTTTTGGTCATTTCCCCTCAATTCCTCAGCATTTGAATCATACTCTAACTCATGACCATATTATCTCTCTGTCTGGTTCTACAGATTGCTTGATGTGTTTTAATCTTTTTTTTCTTTAACACTGTCTCAAAAAATATTAACCAGTTTCCAGAGCAGTTGATATCTGGTTCAGGGATGTTCACCCCTGGAAATCAGTAGTTTTTTTTTTTTTTTTTTTTCAGTCAGTTAGCAAAGGAAATTGAATTGATCTGGTCAGGATTTGCCCAAGATTTGGAGTTTTGCTCCTATGATTTTCCATGTACCACAGGTGGGTTTTCCTTAGTATTAGAGCTCTCTGAGGGTTCAGCTTTTTCTATAAGCCTGCAATACAGGAGGAGTGTCTGACTCCAGGCTCCCTTTGTGATGGTCTTTCCCTGCCTGTTAATTAGTGCTGGCAAGGACGCTGTCTGGTGTCTGTGTGGCGTAGACATGAGAGAACTAACATCCTTTCAGGTAAGTGACCTTCCTGTCATTAGTTCTCAGGGATGTGGTTTTCTTAGCACCTATATCCCTTCTGCTCTGCCTTGTATCTGCTGTGAGTATTGTGGGCAAGTAAGTTTCCCAATTTCCCAGTATGACAGATCTTTAACACTGGCACAGGGGTTTACCCTCAGACCTTTATCCTACCTCTCCCCCAGAGGGAGCATAGTTTAAAAAAAAAATTAATAATGATGAAATGATTTTCTGCCCCTCTTCCAGAAGGTTGAGACTTTGAGAAAACGTCCTGAGAAGACCTGCTAAGGTTTACTATGCAAGATTTTTCCTGTCCTCCCCAACACCTGTTAGGCTTTCTCTCTTCCTTCTACATTCCACCTTTTATTCCATATTTCTATGCAGAGGCTGGGCTTTTTCAAAGCACCTGACAGAGCTCCTTGTTACTGAGCCTGTGAGTGCTCTTCTGTCTGCCTACAGAGGCTCTGTTCTATTTACCAGTTGAAACTCTTTAACAATTTGTTTAGCTGTCTTCTTTTTATCTGTTTGTATTGTGGTTCTGATTTCTTCCTATGTTCTGTAACAGGCAAGGCAGTCCTTTCTGCAGGGAAGGGTGCTATTTTTTCTTAGAGTTGGGAGTATTCACTACCTTGCAACCTTAGTTGTCTGAAGGGATTTTTAAATTTTTCTTTGGTTAATCAGAATTTTTTTAAAAAAATTAAGAGAGTAGAATGGTCTTTCTTCCCATCTTTCTGAGTTCTTGGAGGAAGCAGATTAGATACATTTTAAATAGCTGATTTACCTATCTCCATACATACATATACATCCATGTGCATATATACGCACAATATGCATTAAGGTACTTTTAGAAGATGGCATAGGAATAAAAAGCATTTCATAAAAAAATTGCTATCTATATTCACTGCAACCTAATTGTATATATTGTACCTTTTTATATTATATTCTATCTAATGCTAGAATGCTTTAATTTCAATCTGCACATGTTTACTTTTTGGTATTTTATCACATATATTTGCAGTAAAAGAACAGGTTTTAAACATTAATAAAATTTATGAAATGTATTCCCATTAAATATTTCCAAAAATTGTTATAACATATTGTATACAACATTCTTATATAACAGGTCCAGTATTTATGTCTTCCATTTTTAAGTCAATGGCTAATATTGTCCAAAAAATCCAATTTATTTTTGATATATAACTAGAAGGTGAATTTCTGGATCATATGGTTGCTTGTGTCCTTAATTTTGAAGAACAAGCGTACTGTTTTCCATAAATAGCTGTCTTAATTTACATTCCTCCAATACTGTATAATTATTCCCTTTATCCACATCCATAGAAGCATTTGTAATTTTTTGTCTTTCTAATAATAGCCATTCTAATTGAGGTGAAGAAATAGCCCATTACAGTTTTCTTTTGCATTTCTCTGATGATTAATGATGTTGAACATTTTTTCATATACCTCTTGACCATCTATTTGTGTTTTTCTGAGAATTGTCTATTCAGGTCTTTTGGCAATTTATTAATTGGATCATTTTTTTCTTTATTGTCCAGTCTAGTTTCTTATTTATTCTTGATGTTAATCCCTTATCAAAAGCTAATATGTTTTCCCATTCTTTATGTTTTCTCTTCACTCTATGGATTGTTTCCTTTGCCAAGTCAGTATGACAAAGAGCAATCTGCACTCTCATGTTTAGGGCAACACTATTTACAAAAGCCAAGATATGGAACCAATCTAAATATCCATTAACTGATGAATGAATAAAGAAAGTGTTGCATATATACATAATGAAGTACTAGTCATCCACTTTAAAAAATAAAGTTCTGTCCTTTGTGGCAACATAGGTGAACCTGGAGGAAATTGTTTTTAGTAACATAAGTCATACACAGAAAGATAAATACCACATGATCTCACTTATATGTGAAATCTAAAAACATTAATCCATAAAGTAGAGTAGAGTAGTGGTTACTGAGGGCTAAGAAGGACGGGGCAGAGGAGAATGGGGAGAGAAAGCTGTCTGTCAAAAGCACAAAGTTACACTTAGGAGGAATAAGTTCTTCTGTTCAATTGCACACGAGTGTAACTTTAATCAGTGATATTTCATATTTCAAAATAACTATAAGGGAGAGTTTTAAATGTTCTAACCACAAAGAACTGATAAATATTTGAGATGGTTTATGGTCTAAATACGCCAATTTAATCATTGCACAATCTACAAATGAAATATCACATTCTACTTCAAAAACATGAATAATTATTATGTGTCAACTAAAAATGAAATTTAAAAGATGATTTATATAAGTTGCATAAAAATTAAGATATTTCGATATTTCTTACCAAAAAATGAAAAGAAAATTCCAACTCTGTTATTCAGTGAAATACAAGGTGCTTACTTCTTGTCAGAAATCCTGTCGACATCTCAGCTTTGATAGGTTCCAGAGGCCAGCTATTCATCAATATGTTTCTGTTAGTATCATTTGGCCTAAAATACTCTTCAATTCCGGTCAGGCTCCAATTTCAGTTTCCATGACCTGTACTAATGTTCGAATCACATAGCCCTCACATACCACTTTTAACATCTGAAGTTGGATTCTTTCATTGGATTCATATTGATCAACCGTGCCCTTACATTGCAGAATCTTAAAATGATCTCCATCTATTATTACTACAGACTTCATATATAAATTGTGTTATTCTTAAATAAAAATTAAATTGTGTTTATTTACATATTATTATGACAAAAATTGAGTTTTATCCCAATAAGATATAGATAAGAAATAGTTGCATAATTAAAGAAGAAATGTTCTCCAGAACCACCATTATTTGCTTTTAGGACAACAAAAAAGTTGGAAAGTGTCAACAGGTTAGGAAGAAACATTCAGGGATAGTAGTTAGATGCAATGTCACCCTGGGGCTTTGTTTCATCCTAGTTTGGAAATTCATTGTTGCTAACTGTTAAATAATTGATAAATGTCTTAAATGTCTTTACCTCTTAAATAAAGTTTCAGCCCTCTATACCACCACTCTAAAAAAAATGTCCAACACTAAAAAGTTCTAATTTATTATACATTTATGGATACATTTTATCTGCTTTGATTGACAATCCCTTTTCCAAATACATCATTGAAGTACTGAGTCAGCCAGGTATGACCATGGAAGATTGACTGCCTCTGCAAAGGTTTTGTGTGCAGCCTTGTTACTGCCCTATTTCTTTTACTCTTGGCTGTAAAGTGTTTTCTATTCATAGCAGTGTGTATTAGTTCCTTAAAAATATGTCCTAAAAATAAGATGGCAGTCTTTTACAAATGCACATCATTCAGCAATTGGTTTTCTATCACTTTTCCTTGGGTTCATAAGCACTAATGCATACACTTATGAAACAAAATAGATGAACCTTTATTCCAAATCTTTTGAAAAGTCTTAATATGGTTTTAAAAAGAAAGCAATATTATTTTACATTTGAAATTGATTCATCAGTTTTTCCACAACTGTTAACTGTAAATAACACTGATTTTTCCTTTCCTGTATTTCTTTCTTTCTTCCTTCCTGCCATCCTTCTTCTTTCTTAGTTACAAAATGAAAAACAAATACATGTCACATTGTTATTATTGTGTTTACAATTTAAGGAAGAAAACACTGTATTTGTTCTCTAAAATTTAATAACTGACATATTTATTACCTAACATTACCTCCATTTTATTTCATTTTGGGGTAGTCATGACTCCAAATTCAATGTTTGATGGTGACCTAAAGACAAGTACAAATGTTGAAAAGTTGGGAGAACTATTCTAATTGACTAGTTTTATTCTCATTTGTAAAACAGGGATACTTACTAATTCAAAAAGTTATGGGAAGATTTGAATGTGTTAATACATGAAGTACACTTGAAAAATATAGCAAGCATTAAGAAAGTATATGCTATCATTATCATAATCACATATTAAATAAAAAGTGTTAGAACAGGAGAAGTGACATTTGCAGATATAGTTAGCAATGCTTTAATCTCAAGTATGTATCTCATTGTTCCCATCCACAGAATAAAGTCAGGTAATTCATTAAAAATTCTGAGGGATTTGATTTTTTTGTTCTTTTTCTTTATCAACAAACCTAAACCTTTTCTGACTACACTTTCCATTCATAGTTCTGCCACTTTTAGAATTCAGTGTCAATATGAGAGATAGAACTTTAGAACAAGTCCAGCTACCTCTTCTCCACTTTTAAGAATGGTTGGTATGTGACATCATCACAGTCAAATTGATTTTGTAATCCTATGAAACAGTCTGATTTGCTGCATCAGCTTACCTCCCAGCCTCTCCCATACATCTCCAATCCTATCACATAACTGCTATTCTTAGATAAGGTTTCTTTCTTGCTTAATTTAGCTTACTCATCCTAAGTTTCTATTTGTGATGACTTTTTAAATAAGTTCATTAATTAGATATATCCCATCATTATTATTCAATTTCTCTGCAAAAATTTAAGTTCTACCTTTGAATTTAAGTATTTGTCCTCCATAAGGATAAACTTCTATAAATGATTGAGTGATCTTTTCTTTAAGAATCCATATAACCCCAGACATTGTGCTAAAATGATCATGGTACGTGGATTATGACATCTACCATTTTGCTGTATTCAAATGAGAAATTGCACTCGTGTTTATAGGTCACTTACTTTTGCTGATGAGTATCTTCTACCAAATAGGCATGCTTCATCTCTCTATTAAAACTGTTCCCCAGCTCATGACCCTTCTTTTTTTTCCCCATCTTGATTTACTCTGAGCAAACTTTGTGGGATTAACATTTGATCTCAAGGTAGGCCACTTACAATTTTGAATGCCATTATTCTTTAAGATATTAATAGCTAAAGATAGTAATTTCTAATGAAAATAAGCCAGTTAAATTGATTCTACTTCTATTAATTTTTGACATTTGAATCTTATTTTCTAGTTGACATTATTTCTATCAGTTAAATTTCTTTACATAATTCAGGTAAGCACTTTGTCTAATGTGTAATTTGTAAAGTATTCTCCCTATTTGGGGCTCATCTTATTCTCTTATGTTTTACTTTCACAGAAGAAATGCTCTTAATTTTTATGAGGTCCAATTAATTTTTAATTGTTATTTTGACATCTCATGTAAGAAATCCTTTCTTAAATATACCCAGTGAAATGTTATTCTATGTTATACTTTATTTTGAATGAATCTATGAAACTTTTCTGCATTATACTTTATTTTCACACACACACACACACACACACACACACACACACATAAATGCTTGGTTTATACTTAGAGCTTCTTAGTTTTGCATATGGATATCCAGTTATTTCAAAGATGACCATTGAAAAGATAAGGTATTGCTTTCATATCTTTTTCAAAATTAAGTTAAACATAATGGTGTGCATCTATTTATAGATTTGTTCTTTAATGCTGCTGATCCACATTCCTATCCTTTGAATGCATGTTTTGGCTACTGTATATAAGTATGTCTTAATTTGAATTATATGAGTTCTTCAAGTTTGTCCTCTGCTGTAAGATAAATGAGTATTATTATAGTAAGCCATTTGGAATAAAAAAAATATATTCTGATTATTGCATGTGAGAAAAAAAATATTATACTTGTTAATTTCAGCAGAATTTTATTATATTTTAAAACAATTATGTCCTTCTTGGTTATTATGAGCTACCTTTCATGACCCACTTGTGAAATATTTCAAAATTTACTGATAATATAAAATAATTTTTAACTTTCACTATCTGTGTTCTCTCCATAGAAACTTAGAGCTGATTGTATATAATTAAAGATGTGTTCATTTGTGCATATATGCATTTATTAAATACTTCTTGGTTTCAGACTTTTTAAAAATATTTTTATCGCGACCAATTTTAATATTAGGAATATGAGTAATTTAGTCTAAATTGACAAAAGATTTCTCATGTTATCTTTTTTCAGTCAGTACACATGTGACAACTGTGGGCTGGGGATGTGGCTCAAGCGGTAGCGTGCTTGCCTGGCATGCGTGCAGCTTGGGTTCGATCCTCAGCACCATATACAAACAAAGATTTGTGTCCGCCGAAAACTAAAAAATAAATATTAAAAAAATTCTCTCTCTCTCTCTCTCTCTCTCTCTCTCTCTCTCTCTCTCTCTCTCTCTCTCTTAAAAAAAATGTGACAACTGTAATGGTATTGGATGCATTCCAAGAACTCACATATTTGAATGATGATCTGAGACAAGATCCTTTGAATATCACTGGCCTATTTCATGGTGTCAGATTCTCACATTATAATGACATAAACTTCGTAAGTGAATCCTGGGAAAGGTGATGGGTAAGGAGTTAAGCAACACTTTTATGGTATTGGGAGAACTACTCATGTGTTTTTTTTTTTTTTTTTTTTTTTACTTTCTGTAAGGTGAAATCTATTTGACATGATCATGTTTTGTGAGAAGGATAAAAAGGGGAGACAGAGAATAATTTATAAAATGTAGGAAGTAGAAACTTTTAAAAACTACATAGAAACACATAGGAACATAACTGGCAATAAAAACAGGACTTATCTCTAGTGGTTAATATTCATTCACCTAATGTCATTTTAAACACCTCTAATCCCACCTGTATAAACTGTATAGATATTCAGGTGACAAAATTATTATGAAGACACCCAAGTCTAATTTCTCAGAATTTTTTTGAGTTTAAGGGCTTGCATAAAGATTTGTCATACAAAATCATAGTGTTCACACCAACAACAGATTTCTACCCTTTGAAATTAGATTTGTGTCCCTTTACAGATAACAATTTGGTTTGAGACTTCCTTGGGACTAAATTCAGAGCTAATATGTTTTACAAATGTGAATTAACACACATTCTAACATGCTTAAATCAATTTGGACAAATCATTAAAAGAGGGTACTTTTTCTTGATTTAAATATTTTTGGAACTCATCTACAGATAATACATTTAGACAATGATTAAAAGCATGAATTGATTCAAAATATTTTCTGAATAATTTTCAACAAAATGTAACTCTTGTTAATTGAAGTAATTCCTAGTTTGTATAGTGCTGTCTGCTTACAAAACATTTTCTTTGGAATCATAGATAATCCTCACATCTGACTTTGAGTTGTAGCTCTTCAAGTTCAATGTGGATTAAAAAACTGAGATATAAATTGATGGAATAGCATATCCAATTGGAAACAAGTCTCAATTAGCTAAACAAGAACTTAAACACTCTGGGCTGGGGTTAGGGCTCAGCAGTAAAGCACTTGCCTAGCACATGCAAGTCGCTGGGTTTGAGCCTCAGCACCACATAAAAATAAATAAATAAAGATTTTTTTTTTTTAAAAAAGAAGTTAAACAAAGAACTCTGACTTTAAACCTTATTCCCTCTGCCCTTTACATTTCTTCTATAAAGAACTATCATTTGAAACTACAAATTTGTTTTCTAACTGTAACTGAATTACCTCATACAGAGCTCGTTAACATGTTTAAAAGAGAGTGAAGTCTCAGAAATCGACAATGGCCACAAAAGATAGATGTCATATACAATCTGAAATACTACCATAGAGATTTAGAAAATTGAATAAAAGAAAATTAAAGTACAAGAGTTTATACTTTAGATTGTTCATTCTAAATTTCTTTAATATAGAAGAACAAACTTGGTGATTTAAAAATGTTGTATTTTGGAACTTCTTGGTTCTCATTGGACATTTAATTCTAGATGTTTACAGAAATTCACCAAAAAATATATAGAAAAACAAGGTTATTAAATAAAAACATTTTTGCAGCATAACTGGGAGCAGGAGACAATGAAAGGAAATGATGTTGAAAAAGATGAAATATTTTTGATGATTGTCATTCTGACTGGAGTGAGGTGGAATCTCAATGTAGTTTTTTGTTTGTTTGTTTGGGGGGTACCCGGGATTGAACTCAGGGGTACTAAGCCACTGAGTCATATCCCCATCCCTGTTTAGTATTTTATTTAGAGACAAGGTCTCACTGAGTTGCTTAGTGCCTTGCTTTTGTGGAGGCTGGCTTTGAACTTGTGATCCTCCTGCCTCAGCCTCCCAAATCACAAGGATTACAGGTGTGCACCACTCTCAATGTAGTTTTTATTTGCATTTCCCTGATGGTTAAAGCTGTTGAACATTATTTCATATTATTCTTGGGACTTTGTTCCTCTTCTTTTGAGAAGTATCTGTGTAGTTCATTTATCATATGTAAAATGCCTTTGGAGTTCTTTATTTATCCGGAATATTAATCCTCTGTCAGAAAGCAGCTGGCAAAGATTTACTCCCATTCTGTGGGGTCTCTCTTCACACTGTTAATTGATTCCTTTGCTATGAAATAGCTCTTTAGCTCTGTACCATCCCATTCCTTGATTTTTTTGTATTATTTCTTAAGTCATAGGAATCCTATTAGGGAAGTCGCTTCCAACTCTACATATTGGAGTGTTTCCCTTTTGTTTTCTTCTGGCATTTCCCTTTTCAACATGATTTCAACAACAAGTTTCTGGGCTTATTCCTCAGTCTTTGATCCATATTGAGTTTACGTTTCTATAGGGTGAGAAATAGGGTTCTAGTTACACATTCTATATATGGATAACCCATTTTCCCAGTACCATTTGTTAAAGAGGTTGTCATAAGTTTTTAGTAACTTGGTCAAGAATCTGATGATGCTAGTTATACAAATAACAGTAAGTGCTGGCAAGGATGTAGAGGAAGGGGAACCCCTTACACACTATTTGTGGGAATCTAAAATTAGTATAGCCATGTCAAAATTAGTACAGAGACTCCTCAAAAAATTAAAAATAGAACTACTGTATGATCCAGCTATAGCACTTCTTGGTATCTATTCAAAAGAAGAATTAAGAACAGCATATTTTAGAGATAACATGCACTCCCATTATTATAACAGCATGATTCATAGTAACCAATTATCACAATAGCATAGGTGTCTGTCAATAGGTGAATGGGCAAAGGAAATGTGGCGTATATACACAATGGAGTTTTATTTAGCCACAAAGAAAAATGAAATTTTATCATTTGCAGGAAAATGAATGCAACTAAAGCAAAATAAACCAGACTCAGAAGGACTAGTGCCGTATGTTTTCTCTCACATGTGGAAGCTGTAGAGACAAAACTGGGGGAGGCATCTCATGAAAATAGAAAGGACCCCAGTAGGGTAGAAGAAGGAGACCATGGAGAGGAGTAGGGGGGCAAGATGAGGTGCTAGGGAATGAAATTGGTCAAATTATCATATATGCATGTGTGAATATACTGCAATAAAACCAACTAGTCTGTGTAACTAATATGCTCCAGTTAAAAATTATAAAAATTAAGTGATGATGGCAACCCCCTTCTCCTAAGTACATCCAAATAAATATTTTACTATAAGACAGAAGATGGTTTCTTCTAACCAAAAGCAACTAAAGCAAAGTACAAACAAAAGAAAATCTAGATTTATATAAGACTTCTTGAGAAGAATCAAGATTCTTAAGAACTAAGAAAAATGAATATAAATAATTGTTTTAATTTTATTAAAGTAACATTATTTTCTATTAATAATATTGTGTTATACAGAAATTATTATTTTGGCAGGAGACTCATGAAATGTTGAGTAATATGTAATAATATCTGCAATTTAGTTTCATATTGTTCAGCAAAATGTTTCCTTTGTCATTGTGGGATATGTTTGTGTAAGAGAATGAGAGATAGTAGAATGGATCTGACATAACTTCCTATGTCCTTATGTGAATATAGACCAGTGTAACTTCACATTATGTACAACCACAATGTGAAATGGGAAATTATACTCCATGCATGTTTAATATATCAAAGTACATTCTACTGTCATGTGTAACTATGTCACATATAACTAAAAAGAACAAATAAGAAAAATTAAAAATTGACAAGCAAAAAAAATTTACCATACAAATTGAAATATGCTGGAATTACAAAAGATAATCTATGTTTCAAACACTTAGGATAGAAAAATTAAGGTTAAACCAATCTTCATTATATTTTATATTCATGTTAAAATACTATTTTAAATATACTGGATTCAATAAAACAGTAACATTAAAAAAAGAAGGAGAATTAAAGAAATTTGGCAAAATATTAGCAATTTAATAATATTACTGAAAGACATGAAAATTTTTGTATTATTGTTTCAATTTTTATGCTATTTTAATTTTTTTCATATAAATTGGATAAGAAACTCCAAAGATTCTCTTAAAAATTTGTAGAAAAGCTCTGTAGGAGGTATCAAGGATATAGCATTTTTTATTTCCATAAATATCTAGCATATAGTGTTTTTTTAAATGAACACTATATTATTATAAAAAATGGAACAATGTTTTTCCAATATGTAGTTATGTATAAATGTAAGTAAATACTGTTATATTGCTGCCTAACATTCATTTTAAACATAAAAAACTTGAGATTGAAATTGTACTTAGATAAAATATCTTAATAAAATCTTTATTATTTCTAACCCCACTGATTTTTCTTAAACGAATCCAGGAAATGAGAAAATTTTGCTCTTAAGATTTTACCCTATATGTAGCAATCTGCAACTAAATGAATCCCTGGAAGTACCCTTAAAATATTCGGTGAAAAATGTATTGTAAATAACCCCAAACTAAGAACTTTTTGAGTGATTCAGCTATTAGGACATCTTGAATTGGAATTCCTTTAGTTATTGTGATATGGCCAGAATGAGAAATGAATTTCAGCGGCCATGTTCATACCTTTGCTACAAGAATACTGCGAATCAAACCATTGTATCGTGTGCTTCCTATCATCTAAGAGCTATTCTTCAAATCGGAAACTAAGAATCATTCCACCACAACCCCATTCCTGCAATACAGGAGAATTTCTTTCTTCCTATTGATTAAGGAGATTAAAGTTCTCAATAAATTGGCAAATTCACAATGAATAGAAGGGTAAGATGTTTTATATCTTGAGATTTGAATTCAGTCTTACAGATCTTTTAACATAAACTAGACAACACTTAAAATATACACGAATATAAGATGCTAAAACTTATGACCACAGCCTATCTCCATCCCTTAGCCTGGTCCTCTATCTGTGTTTGGGAAATCTTGGATGAGCAGAATTACTTAAACCTCTGTGGGTAAATGAAAGAGATCAGCAATCCTTACTCCCATAGACCTGAGACGTTTCTCCTGGAAGTTCTTTACTGTTTTAAGCAAATTACCGGAACTTTTCTCTAGACTCCTGCAGTAGATTGGAACTTGTCCTATTGATCCACTTCATCAGTATCTGCATCTGTAGGAAGGTAGAGCAACCTATGTGGAGAATTAGTTTCTTAAATATCAGAATTGTCAAAGCAAGTATTTCTGTAGCATAAGAGGTCAAATTGCTTTACTAATTAGGAGCTATCCTTAGTTGCATGATAAATACTTACAACATATATGGCAAATTAATTTATTTGGAATATAGTATGGTTTTACTGCTTATTCTACCATTCCCCCTATTTTAACTCGTTGTTCTAGAGAAAAAAATGAAGAAAAATTAAATGGAGAAAGTATAAAATGAATTCAAATATGGGGAATGATATAAACTCTATAATGTATGCTAAGAAATAATATTTATATAGAACAAGATTAAGAGATGAAAAGATTACTCCTAACTTCCCTGAATCCTTCCCCTCTGATCTGCTATAGAACATAGTGTTGGGCAGTGAAATGGCCCTTTATTAGATGTCTTTTTTCAGGATGCTATAATAAAAATGCCATAGATTGATTATATGGCTTATAAATAACAGACATTCATTTCTCATAGTCTGGAGACTGGGAACCAGAAGAACACAGCAGTGGCAGATCTGGTTCACAGATGGTTGTCTTATTGCTGTTCCCTGATGTGGGGGGAAGGCTAAGAGTGTCTGGTGACCCATTCAAAGAGCATAAATCCCATTTGGAGGGGAAGCTCATATGGCCTATCACCTTTAAAATGCCCCATTCCTAATACTATCACTTGGAGTAAGGATTTGAACATATGAGTTTTGAGGTAGAGACACAAACATTTAAACCTTACCATTGAGCAAATTAATTGAATAAATTGTTTTAGGGCATGGCTGCTCGCTTCCCGGTCTTGGGGCCGCACATGTGGCTGGGATGGCTATTGGCGATCAGCCAGGAGGCAGTGCTGTGGGTGGTGACGGAAAAGGCGGACCACTTCTAGGATAGGTCCAAGACTCTTCCGCCCTCCTGGACAGCTGTGCCTTCCCTTACAGACTATGGGATGGGTGTACACGTGAACTGGCTCCACCTCTCTGACCTTTATTCTGATTGGCTCCTGTGCAGTATATAAGCTGTGTGTGCTTCCTCAATAAACAAGATCCTGCTTGACTCCTCTGCCTGGTACGTCTGATTGTCCTCCCACGAGGGAGGGCTGGGTGCCGGCTGCCAAGCAACCTTTACCCTGACAAATTGTAGATTAAATTAAGTGGGCTTTGAAATACCCCTGAATTTTTAGCTTCATTTTTTTTCAAAGTCAACATGTCTGTCTTAAGGTGACAGATGAGTAAGGAACAAAGCAAGCAGATATCAGAAAAACATCATGTGTGTGTGTGTGTCTGTATATATTTGTCTCTGTGTGTATATGTATGTGCATATGTTTTGGGGTAAGGTAATAGGGGGAACACCCTCATGGGAAACTTGTCTGTAGTCATAAAATGTGGACTCAGTGACTCAATTGCACATGGTACTCAGTTTTACATGCAAATTTTGTGCCCATTCCTTTGGAAATGAAACAGTTATTTCAAGGAGTATGTGAAATTCACCAAATTATAACCAATGAGTGTGAAGATAAACAGATACCTATTCTGTTTTTGCCATTTTTGTGGGATAAGTCAAAATTTTCATAGTGGGAACAATATTGAAAGAGGAAACTGTAGGAAAACATATAGCTCCTGATAACCACTTGTGAAAATGATTCTTTTAGAAAAAAGAAAACTTACATAATTTCATTGAAAACAAAATAAGCCAAACTTTTCAAAGAAGAAAATTCTACAAATAAAAATGTACCTTTACTAAATCATAATCATAAATACTAATGAAAAACAGTTTTTTTCAAAGATGAGTTTGTTTGTATTTACCCTGAATGAGCAGATGTTCGAATTCCTATAAGAAAAGATATTATAAAGATGAGTAGCCTTAGATCCCATGCTATTATGTTCATCATTCATAAGTGGTGTTTGCACTTGCTTTAGTACACATTTGCCTTGTTGATTTATTTTGCTATTTTCCCCTATGTGAGGGAATAAAACTGCTGCAAATATTTCCTCTCAGCCATTTCAACATTATTTCCTAACAGAATTTCAAACACAAAACAAGGGCACTGCTGTCATAGAGTGCAATGCACCAGAGAAAATTAATAGCCCTCTGTATAAAGGGGTAGTGGAACTGGCAAAAAATGTGTTTCTTGGGTGTTAGGACCATCTTAGTCTCTGAAGTTATTAATACAATAATAAAAAAATCCTCTCAGCAACGCAGATATACATTGGAATCAAAGAATCTTTTTGGTATATTGGGAAACTGCTAAGAACTTATGGTGTGTATGGGATAGGGAGCAGGGTGAAGGAGTGGGGACATTATTCTTGATTAGTACCATGAGCACCACTGGAGTTATCTAGCCTGGTGTTACTGTACAGATATCACAAAATACAGATTTTAAAGCAAATAAAAAGAACAGTTGAGGTTTAAATATAGGGTTAAGGAAGGATTAAATGTTTAACCCAGAAAGAAGATAAAATCACCTTAAACTAATTTGCTGCTAATAACTTCATATTGAATAAGTAAAATGAACAAAATTATAAAGTAAAAATATAAAAACTCCAAATCATTATCTCTTTTTCCTTTATTCTGCTTAAACTGACACACTGCCCTTTTGAAGAATATTTAGCATATAAATTAATTTAACCTTTCCGTCTATGTGGCAATCCTTAGCTAAGCCTTTCTTGTTAGTACTACCAAGCCATTCTAGCTCTTAGTAATTTTTCAGTGTTTCTGCATACTGAAAGCATCCAATGTGGAGAAAAAGCAACACTTTCACATGGTTAGTAAGACTATAAATTAGTACAATCACTATGGAAATCAGTTTGGAGGCTCCTCAAAAGACTAGGCATGGTATCAACACATGACCCAGTTATACCACTTCTCAATACTTACCATGAAGAATTGAAGTCCTCATACTACAGTGGTACATGCATACCTGTATAGCAGCACAATCCACAGTAGCCAAACTATGGGACCAGTCTAGGTGTCCATCAAAGGATAAATGGCTAAGTAAAATGTGGTGTATATACATAGTAAAGTTTTATTCAGCCACAAAGAAAAATGAAATTATGGGATTTTCAGGAAAATGAATGGAACTAGAGACCATCATGTTAAGCAAAATAGATCATACTCAGAAGGTTAAGGGTACTATTTTCTCTCTCGTATATGGAAGCTAGAGGGGAAAGAGGAACACAAAGTTGGGAGTAGATCTCCTAAACATCAAAAGGAGATTAGTAGAGGAAAGGGATCAAGGCATGAAAAGCAGGGAGGAAGGGGGGAGTGCTAGGAAGTGATATTGGCCAGATTATGTTGTTATATTGTGTGCATGTACAAGTGCATAACAATAAATCCCCACAATATGTAAGACCATAATGCACCAATTAAAAGTGTATAAAAAGTAAAATAACACTATTCAAGAAGTATGGTAAAATAGAAATTCCTGACTCCAAGTCATTATATGGAAACTTGCTCATCTTTCTGTTAAACATTTCTGGTGTTCCTTTGTATATCTACTATCTATACCAGCCAATGTATGCATGAAAGAGAAGGAAATATAAAAACAAATACAACATGAGTTCCAAAACCAATGACATTAGAAGAAACATCACTTATTGAACAGTTATTGTAATGTAGGCACTAAATTTGATCTCTTTGCATATTAATTTAAATTGAAAATAATTAAATACATTACTATTTTCATCATTTAGCAGATAATTAAAGTTCCCATGACCATACAAAATGCTGTGATAGAGCCAAAATTTTAAGTCTACCTCTTTTGTCCTCAGGAATTGGGTATTTTCTCAGTTGGTTTCAATAAGTTCGCTCCCATATCTAAAAATTGATTGAAGTTTATTTTTGTCTCCTGACTCCCAATTTTGGTTTTCATTTCAGTAATGTGTTTTTATTTAATAGCCTTGGAATTTGTGAACCTCAGTTATCATATATGAAGAAACATGGAAGTTTTCAGGGTTGGCCAAAAAAATTAACTGTAATATAGAAAAATATGCCTAATATAATGCCTGGTATGAAGGACACATTAAATATTAGTTAATGTTTATTAAGTATTTATTATGTTCCAGAAACTGTTCTATGCATTTGTCATATGTTAACTGAATGATTATAATATTCTAATGAAATAAATATATCATCATTACCATTATTTGTATTTTATTACTATAATAAATACAAATAATGTTTAAAAAAATTTTTTTTAAATTGTTGTTGTTGTTGTAGAAATACACAAACTGAGGAGAACTGAGATGAAATATTCACCTAAAATTCACTCAGCTAGTAAGGGGTAGACATATTCTGGCTCTAGAATTTATATTTTAACCATCACACACTGCATTTCTCCAGATAAATTTAAAAAATGTCAGGCACTTATTATCTTTGAGGGTTTTTTTGGGGGGAGGGGCGATATCAAGATATATTATTGATTTTCTCCTTTTTTTTTTCTTTGTAGTGCATGGAGTGAGTAGTCTGGTTTAAAGAATCCTAAAATGTTTTTTTTTTTCTCTTATGACAATGTTGTCCCAGGAATAAACAAAGTGAAATCCCAAACCCTGGTACCAGAGTAATGTTTTACAGAACTTCTGTAATGTAACCTATTCTCCCAAGCAAACAGTTTTCAAATTACTCTTGTTTATAAACAATAATCCTAAAATTATATTAAGAACATATATACCATTTTAAAAAACCCAACACTGGAAAGATTTCTAAGTATAGGTGAGAGAAACAAATTTGTTGTCAGTGGTCTTGTTCTGTGATTTGTATCTTTTTCCTGAGTCCTCTGATATTAGGAGTTAGCAAGATTCATGTGTGTGTCATCCATGACCTGAAGCAAGTTACTCCCTAGAGTGAGATTTAAGATGCCTTTAATCACAATGTGCTCTAAGTTACCCATGCTCTAAAGACAAAAGATACTTAAGTTGCCATTTAACAGTACTTTTTTTTTTTAAGTAATAGAATAAACTGTGCAGCATCTTATAATTAAAAACATCTTGAAAATAAACAGAGAAAGGAAAGTGGTCAAAATCTTTCACTTAGATCCTGGAACTCTGACACTTGCCCAGATTGTTTTCTGTATTAATAAAAATACTATCTTTTGGAAACTGGCCTTATGACCTCATATTGCTTTTGGTATTAAAATGTAGGGAAGAGGCAGGGACAAGTAATCTTAAAAAAAAAGTAATCTCACCAGAAAATTGTCATTACCTAAAGTAGATGTAGCAACTCTCATCTCCATCCTATTAAATATATGAAGGGGATAAATCACAGTCTTATACCCCAAAACTCATGAGCTTCTGGGGATGGCATAAAATTTTCATAAGTCTGGATATTAATACCACAAATCATAAATTTCCAGGCAATACAATTTCAGCCTCAACTATGCTAACATGTTATTAGCAGAGTTATGACTACTGTTAGGAGAATGATAGAGTAAAATCTGAGACAATAAATATGAGGTTAAATCCCCAGACATCTTTGCAAGCCAATTCATGAGTGGGGAATTACTAAGTGTGTTTCCTGGTTTGGAGTATGAACAATTAAAAATGTGCTACTGAGACTTAGTTTGGAGTTAAGCTATTGTTGTCAGTAATGATTCTTGATAATGATCATCTAAGTGGCATAATTTATTTCTTGGACCAATCTGAAAAGGTTATGGTAAAATATAAAAATCATTAAATGAGTATTATTTCAGGACTCAATTACAATTTAAACTTGAATATAATGTTTTAAACAACTTATTGTCTTTCAAATGTTAAGAATTCCAAAAGTTATGGCAAATCACCTGTCATTCATTGAATGCTGCAGATTAGACATTGCAATCCACCATGGGCTGCAAACATAGTAATGCTGTACATAAATTAAAGGATTAATTTGTCCCATACTGTGGTTAAAAAAATTATAGTTTAAGGAAACTTCTCTCAGCTTCCAAGACTTAGGCCTAACCAATACCTGGTTTGATTCCCCACCTTCACCTGAATTCTTCCTAGAGGTACTTCTCCAGCTATCCTCACCCATACATTCAGTACCAGTGTAATGTTCAAGGCTGGCTTTTCACATGCAATTGTCATTAAATAATCATTTAAGGGTTTTGCAAATAAAAATGTAGAACACATTGTTAAATTTAAATCCAGGAAACATTAGCTTGTTTAGTATAAATACATACAAAATATTGCAGATATTCAATGCTGATGAGAAATTCAAACTTAAATGAGCATTCTATATCTTATACTCCTAGGTTAAATAGCTTTTATTTTATATTCTATGGAGCAACATTAAATTTATCTTGCTGATTCCAAATGGCTTCTCCTTTTTTTTTAGAGTTTTATTTATTTATTTATTTTTATTGTTGGTTGTTCAAAACATTACATAGTTCTTGATATATCATCTTTCACACTTTGCTTCAAGTGGGTTATGAACTCCCATTTTTAGCCCATATAGAGATTGCAGAATCACATCAATTACACATCCAATGATTTACATATTGCCATACTAGTGTCTGTTGTATTCTGCTACCTTTCCTATCCTCTACAATCCCCCCTCCCCTCACCCTCCCCACCCCTCTTCTCTCTCTACCCCCTCTACTGACCTTCATTTCTCCCCCTTCTATTATTTTTCCCTTTCCCCTCATTTCCTCTTGTATGTTCTTTTGTATAACCCTGAGGGTCTCCTTCCATTTCCATGCAATTTCCCTTTTCTCTCCCTTTCCCTTCCACCTCTCATCTCTGTTTAATGTTAATCTTCTTCTCATGCTCTTCGTCCCTACTCTGTTCTTAGTTACTCTCCTTATATCAAAGAAGACATTTGGCATTTGTTTTTTAGGGATTGGCTAGCTTCACTTAGCATAATCTTCTCTAGTGCCATCCATTTCCCTGCAAATTCTATGATTTTGTCATTTTTTAATGCAGAGTAATACTCCATTGTGTATAAATTCCACATTTTTTTAATCCATTCGTCTATTGAAGGGCATCTAGGTTGGTTCCACAGTCTTGCTATTGTGAATTGTGCTGCTATGAACATCGATGTAGCAGTGTCCCTGTAGCATGCTCTTTTTAGGTCTTTAGGGAATAGACCAAGAAGAGGAATAGCTGGGTCAAATGGTGGCTCCATTCCCAGCTTTCCAAGAAATCTCCATACTGCTTTCCAAATTGGCTGCACCAATTTGCAGTCCCACCAGCAATGTACAAGTGTACCCTTTTCCCCACATCCTCGCCAGCACTTGTTGTTGTTTGACTTCATAATGGCTGCCAATCTTACTGGAGTGAGATGGTATCTTAGGGTGGTTTTGATTTGCATTTCTCTGACTGATAGAGATGGTGAGGATTTTTTCATGTACTTGTTGATTGATTGTATGTCCTCCTCTGAGAAGTGTCTGTTCAGGTCCTTGGCCCATTTGTTGATTGGGTTGTTAGTTATCTTATTGTCTAATTTTTTGAGTTCTTTGTATACTCTGGATATTAGGGCTCTGTCTGAAGTGTGAGGAGTAAAGATTTGTTCCCAGGATGTAGGCTCTCTATTTACCTCTCTTATTGTTTCTTTAGCTGAGAAAAAACTTTTTAGTTTGAGTAAGTCCCATTTGTTGATTCTAGTTATTAACTTTTGTGCTATGGGTGTCCTATTGAGGAAATTGGAGCCCGACCCCACAGTATGTAGATCATAGCCAACTTTTTCTTCTATCAGATGGCGTGTCTCTGATTTGATATCAAGCTCCTTGAACCATTTTGAATTAACTTTTGTGCATGGCGAGAGAAAGGGATTCAGTTTCATTTTGTTGCATATGGATTTCCAGTTTTCCCAGCACCATTTGTTGAAGATGCTATCCTTCCTCCATTGCATGCTTTTAGCCCCTTTATCAAATATAAGATAGTTGTAGTTTTGTGGATTGGTTTCTGTGTCCTCTATTCTGTACCATTGGTCCACCCGCCTGTTTTGGTACCAGTACCGTGCTATTTTTGTTACTATTGCTCTGTAGAATAGTTTGAAGTCTGGTATCGCTATACCACCTGATTCACACTTCCTGCTTAGCATTGTTTTTGCTATTCTGGGTCTTTTATTTTTCCATATGAATTTCATGATTGCTTTCTCTATTTCTACAAGAAATGCCGTTGGGATTTTGATTGGCATTGCATTAAACCTATAGAGAACTTTTGGTAATATCGCCATTTTGATGATGTTAGTTCTGCCTATCCATGAGCAGGGTATATTTTTCCATCTTCTAAGATCTTCTTCTATTTCTCTCTTTAGGGTTCTGTAGTTTTCATTGTATAAGTCTTTCACCTCTTTTGTTAGGTTGATTCCCAAGTATTTTATTTTTATTGAAGATATTGTGAATGGAGTGGTTGTCCTCATTTCCATTTCAGAGGATTTGTCGCTGATATACAGGAATGCCTTTGATTTATGCGTGTTGATTTTATATCCTGCCACTTTGCTGAATTCATTTATTAGCTCTAATAGTTTCTTTGTAGACCCTTTTGGGTCTGCTAGGTATAGAATCATATCATCTGCAAATAGTGATAATTTAAGTTCTTCTTTTCCTATTTTGATGCCTTTAATTTCTTTCGTCTGTCTAATTGCTTTGGCCAGTGTTTCGAGAACTATGTTGAACAGAAGTGGTGAGAGAGGGCATCCCTGTCTTGTTCCAGATTTTAGAGGGAATGCCTTCAATTTTTCTCCATTCAGAATGATGCTAGCCTGAGGCTTAGCATAGATTGCTTTTACAATATTGAGGTATGTTCCTGTTATCCCTAGTTTTTCTAGAGTTTTGAACATAAAGGGATGCTGTACTTTTTCGAATGCTTTTTCCACATCTATCGAGATGATCATATGGTTCTTATTTTTAAGTCTATTGATGTGGTGAATAACATTTATTGATTTCCATATATTGAACCAGCCTTGCATCCCAGGGATGAATCCTACTTGATCATGGTGCACAATTTTTTTGATATGTTTTTGTATCCGATTCGCCAGAATTTTATTGAGGATTTTTGCATCTAGGTTCCTTAGAGATATTGGTCTGAAGTTTTCTTTCTTTGAAGTGTCTTTGTCTGGTTTAGGTATCAGGGTGATGTTGGCCTCGTAGAATGAATTTGGAAGTTCTCCCTCTTTTTCTATTTCCTGAAGTAGCTTGAAAAGTATTGGTATTAGTTCCTCTTTAAAGGTTTTGTAAAATTCTGCTGTATACCCATCCGGTCCTGGGCTTTTCTTAGTTGGTAGTCTTTTGATGGTTTCTTCTATTTCCTCAATTGATATTGGTCTGTTTAGGTTGTCTATATCCTCCTGACTCAATCTGGGCAGATCATATGACTTCAGAAATTATTGATGCCTTCACTATCTTCTAATTTGTTGGAGTATAAGGATTCAAAATAATTTTTGATTATCTTCTGTATTTCTGAAGTGTCTGTTGTGATATTGCATTTTTCATCCCATATGCTAGTAATTTGAGTTCTCTTTCTTCTTCTCTTCGCTAGCATGGCTAAGGGTCTGTCGATTTTGTTTATTTTTTCAAAGAACCAACTTTTAGTTTTGTCAATTTTTTCAATTGTTTCTTTTGTTTCGATTTCATTAATTTCAGCTCTGATTTTAATTATTTCTTGCCTTCTACTTCTTTTGATGTTGTTTTGCTCTTCTTTTTCTAGGATTTTGAGATGAAGCATGAGATCATTTATTTGTTGGTTTTTTTCTTTCTTTTTTTAAGGAATGAACTCCAAGCAATGAATTTTCCTCTTAGAACTGCTTTCAATGTGTCCCACAGATTCCGATATGTTGTGTCTGTGTTTTCATTAATCTCTAAGAATTTTTTAATTTCCTCCTTGATGTCTTCTATAACCCATTGATCATTCAGTAACCTATTGTTCATTCTCCAAGTGATGTATGCTTTTTCCTTCCATCTTTTATCGTTGATTTTCAGTTTCATTCCATTATGATCAGATAGGATGCATGGTATTATCTCTACTCCTTTATATTGTCTAAGAGTTGCCCTGTGACATAATATATGATCTATTTTTGAGAAGGATCCATGTGCTGCTGAGAAAAAGTGTAACTGCTTGATGTTGGGTGGTATATTCTATATATGTCAATTAAGTCTAGGTTGTTAATTGTGTTATTGAGTTCTATAGTTTCCTTATTCAACTTTTGTTTGGAAGATCTGTCCAGTGGCGAGAGAGGTGTGTTGAAGTCTCCCATGATTATTGTATGGTGGTCGATTAGACTCTTGAACTTGAGAAGAGTTTGTTTGATGAACATAGCTGCACCATTGTTTGGGGCATAAATATTTATGATTGTTATGTCTTGTTGGTGTATGGTTCCCTTAAGCAGTATGTAGTGTCCCTCTTTATCCCTTTTGATTAACTTTGGCTTGAAATCTATTTTATTTGATATGAGTATGGACACTCCTGCTTGTTTCTGAAGTCCATATGAGTGATATGATTTTTCCCAACCTTTCACCTTCAGCCTATGTATGTCTTTTCCTATCAAATGCGTCTCCTGTAGGCAGCATATTGTTGGGTCTTGTTTTGAGATCCATTCTACTAGCCTGTGTCTCTTAATTGGTGAGTTTAAGCCATTAACATTTAGGGTCATTATTGAGATATGGGTTGTTGTTCCAGCCATATTTGTTTATTTATGTTACTAAACATGGTTTGTTTTCCTCTTTGATTATTCCCCCCGCCCTTTACTGTCCTACCTCCCACTGTTGGTTTTCATTGTTATTTTCCATTTCCTCTTCCTGTAATGTTTTGCCGAGGATGTTTTGAAGAGATGGTTTTCTAGCTGCATATTCTTTTAACTTTTGTTTGTCGTGGAAGGTTTTAATTTCATCTTCCATCCTGAAACTTAATTTCACTGGATACACAATTCTTGGTTGGAACCCATTTTCTTTCAGTGTTTGAAATATGTTATTCCAGCTAGAAGGCTTTCAGAGTCTGTGTTGAAAGATCAGCTGTTATCCTGATTGGCTTGCCCCTAAATGTAATCTGCTTCCTTTCTCTTGTAGCTTTTAAAATTCTCTCCTTATTCTGTATGTTGGGCATCTTCATTATAATGTGTCTAGGTGTGGATCTCTTATAATTTTGCACATTTGGCGTCCTGTAGGCTTCTAGAATTTGGGATTCTGATTCATTCTTCAAGTCTGGGAAGTTTTCTCGTATTATTTCATTGAATAAATTGCTCATTCCTTTGGTATGGAGTTCTATACCTTCCTGTATCCCAATGACTCTTAAGTTTGGTCTCTTAATGTTATCCCATATTTCTTGGATGTTCTGCTCATGGTTTCTTAACAGTCTTGCTGAGCTGTCTATGTTCTTTTCAAGTTGAAATACTTTGTCTTCATTGTCTGATGTTCTATCTTCTAAGTGTTCTACTCTGCTGGTAGTACTCTCAATTGAGTTTTTAAGTTGGTTTATTGCTTCCTGCATTTCTAGGATTTCTGTTTGTTTGTTTTTTATAACCTCTATCTCCCTGTATAGTTGATCCTTTGTTTCCTGGATTTGTTTGTGTAATTCCTTGTCGAAGTGATCTTTCATTGTCTGATTTTGCTGTCTAATGTCTTCCTTGATACTCCAGATCATCTGAAGCATATATATCCTGAATTCTTTATCTGACATTCCATCTGCTGCAGCTGTTACCTCTTCTAAAGTTGAATTGACCTGCATTGCTTGTAGTCCTTTCTTTCCTTGTCTTTTCATACTGCTTGCGTTTCTTTCTTCTTGGTGAAACTGTTGTGTTTTTGAAATTTTCCCCCCCTATATATTTATATTGCTCTTGTATAGTTGAAAAGTCTCCCTTGCAGGTGCGGGCGGGGGCTCTGCTCTGCCCCTCCTCCAATTGGTGTGAGGTGTCTACCACGCCCGCGGACCCCTGGGCCTGATCCGCCGTTCTGTCGCAGGTCTGCCTACCTTGCAGGTGGGGGCGAAGGCTCTGCCCTGCCCCTCCTACCACGCCCGGGGACCGCTAGGCCTGATCTGCAGGTTGGTCGCAGGTCTGCCCACCTTGCGGGCACGGGTGTCAGTTCTGCTCAGCCCCCACTCCAATTGGGGTCACTTGACCACCACACAGGCGGGCCGCTGGGCCTGATCTGGGCGCGGGCGAAGGCTCTGCTCTGCCCCTACTCCAGTTGGGGTGAAGTGTGTATCACGCTGGCAGGCCGCTGGGCCTGATCCACCGGTCTGTCGCAGGTCTGCTTATCTTGCCGGCGCGGGCGGTGGCTCTGCCCTGCCCCTCCTACCACGCCTGCAGACTGCTGGGCTGATCTGCAGGTTGGTCGCAGGTCTGCCTACCTTGAGGGCGCGGGCGGCCGTCCCTCTCCTCCCCTCTGGCTCGACGACAAAGCGAGAGAGACTCGGGTATCTGTGACTCACCCTCCCTACCAGGGGACCAACTGTTTCCGTCGCTGCTGGCACCGATGAAGTTTTCTCCTCGGCTGCTCTCCGATGACATCAGATCTCTGACATGCTGGCATCCCCTGTTCTATGGCTGAATCCCATTTTCTTCTCTTCCAATAGGCGGAGCTGTGCCCTCTGATCCGAGCTTCTGCCCTCTATGTGCTGACAGAAATCCCTGTACGGTGGCTCCTGCTAATGTGGATTCCGCTGGGAAGGAATTCTGTCGGCGGAACTCTGGTGATGTCACCACTCTGCTATGGCGGGTCCCAGGCTCCTTGCCTGAGTTTCCGAAGGGAGGGGTGGGAATGATCTGTCTCTGGTTGGTTTCAGCTCCCGGTTTGCTATTTCATGAAGGCTTGGCGAGAGACCTCTTCCTAGAGTCCCTGCACCGCTCCTGCTGCGCTGCGCCTCGGAGGCTATCCGCCCTGACGCGGGGGCCGCGTGCAGGCAGCCGACAGTCGCCGAGTCGCGTGGGCAGCGGCTGGCGGGTCTGGACCTCTGCGCTGCGTGGCGGAGATTCACTCATCTAGCGCAGACTGTCACCTCCAAAAATCCTTCCAATTCCCGGCCAGTCTCTCTTTAGTGGAATTTTGCTAGGAGTTTCTCAGCAGGTCGAATCTAAGCGTATCCATGCATCTCTCTGACCCCGTTGTTGAGGAGGTACTGAAAGTGCTGCCTCCCCTCTCGCCACCATGTTGGATTGCCCAAATGGCTTCTCCATAATCCACATAATTTGTCTAGAATTTATGAATGATTGATTGATTGAGTTTTTGTCCTTATTGAAATCTAGAGAAACTCCAAGGTATCCTATTCCAGTGTCTTTTTCTTTCTTTCTTTTTTTTTTTTTTTTTTTTTGGTGATACTAGGATGCAGCCCAGGGCCTTGTGTATGCTAAGAAAGTGCTCTCCAACTGAACTAAACTCATAGAACTTGTTATTTTACTTTTAGATAGGGTCTCTCTAATTTGCATAGGCTAGCCTGGACCTTGAGAGATCCTTGGCCTAAGCCTCTGAAGTACTTGGTATTACAGGCATGCACTAGCATGTCTGGCTCTACTGGTTGCTTTTGAACTTGCAGTCTCAGCATTTTTTTCCACTATACTTTCAAGTAATCAAAATTCTTTCTCTGAACTAATTGATTTTGCCTAATATCTGATAATACCAATAGACTTTTGCAGGATGCTCTCTGCTCCTGGATTCAGTCATCAGGTTCTATCACACTGTATTCTACTTAATGGCTTTTAGTAAATGAATATCATGGCTATGCACTCAGCAAGTGCCCCACAAAGTAGGTATACTATCCTCCTTCCCTATACCTAGCATTACAGGGACTGCCTAATTTTTCATAAAGATATTTTTCTTTTACTTTTAAATGCATTCTATGCATTATCATTTTTAATATTGCTCCAGATGTGCATACGATAATGCAAAAGAACCTCTTGGTTTAGTACTCTCCACCCCATTCTGAACCCCTCATGGTCAATACTAAAAACTAGAAAAAAAAAAATTACCTGACTGAATATTAGAATGCTCAGGCATTAATATATAAGAGAATAAAAGAATTCTTATGATATAGGAGCAGAGAGTAAAGGGAGTATGGGAGAAATAAAAATTGATGGCTGAAGACAAAAATGATTATTATATTTCATAGTACTCTACAGAATAACTCTGTATTAACCTCACACATTTCTCCAAGCCCTTCCAAATTTTATTATTTGGTACACGTTTCTAGACATTCCACAATGTTCCATAAGCTTCTCTCTGCTGCACACTGAATACCTGACCTCCCAGGGCAAAGGGAGAAGCTGAAGAACTTTTTATTTTCAAAATTTTGAAGGTGTTTATCACCAGGAATATTTCTAATAACAATTTTAAAAATCACTTTTTAGAACTGTAAAACATTCATCTCTAAATGTCATTTACTATTTTCTCATGGAGGTTATGAGGAATGGTTTTATTGGTGATTAACAAGTTTTAGGAACAGGATAATAAATATTATATGAAAAAATGTCATAACCTATAATGTGAGATATGATTTCAGACTCATATGAACAAATAATTTTCTGGCAATTCTGAATTCACAGATGACACTTACCTAAGGTTTTTTCAAGGAGCTCGAAATCTGCCATAGAGTGGGTATTTATGGAAACTGTTTTAAATTCAAAGTTTCCTTTTTTACTTTAATTTTTGAGACTCAGTTATTATTTACTAGCATGCCATTGAGTGTAATAGTCACGAATGTTTCTACTACTCTAGTCCTTTTTTCCAAATTTCTCACTTATGATATTGATATTTTATTTATTTTTATATAAAATAATTTTCTTCACAGGATCTTAATAATGCTAATAACGATAATATCATACAATGAAGATTTAGTACCTTTCTAAGATGACTATGTTAAATAATGATGAATTTTTCAAGACTTTTATTTGAGCAACAGACAATAAGTTCCTATGACAAAATGAAACAAAAATTTTGATGGTGGTAATTTAGGTCAAAGTTGCATCTCACAATAACTGTAAGTAATGGTGAATATAATTTTACATTTCTATCCTTTAGATTCTTATTGATAAATCAGGTATAGTGATGTTTGTTATAAAATGAAGGGTGTTACAGAATTTTAAAATAACAGAAAAAAATTGAAAACACTAAAATTGAGAGTGCTTAAAATTTGAAATAGTCATACAAACATTGTAGTAAATAAGTTATCAGAAAAAAATGTTGCCAAAATATTTGTTATCCTTCTGTCAGTTCATCTGCTTCCTAGAAACATGGAACTTTTTACAAACAACATTTGGGCATTTAGTTGTTACTGTTTGATCACTATAGTGTGACCCAGATCTCCAGCTGCTACTGAATATCTTATTATGTCATAGCTAAGATGCACTTCTTCCTTCTGTCCGACACATGGTAATGTTAAACCTTTTTGTTTGATTGCACAGAATCCCCTACCACACCCATAGCTAGACCACTAGAAAGCATTATTCCTCTGGAGACAAGATGTGCCCCTCAAGTACACTGTCTGAAGAGATATCTCACTAGATGAAAATTAGATCATTTTTTAATGCTGTTACCAACACAGTCAACAAAAGGAACACATGAAAGGCTTTTCTAGGTTGTTCTGATTCAGTTCAAAGTGTGTGGACAGCTACACATGCTCCCACAATTGGAAAGTTCTTATTTCTTCTTTACTTATGACTGGAATCATTACATTTCTTTTTTTTTTTGTCAGTTTCCATCAGGAGCCTTTCAGATATCTCAGATTCTCTAATACATTTAAACAGGCTCCTATACCAAATAGATTCTATAATTTTTATATTCTTATTCCAGTTTAAAAAAAGACATCTTGTTTTGCTTTTGCTCACCCTATTTTGATTTCTACTGAACATTTTCCAAATAAAATTGAACATTAAGTATTTCTTTTGAATTTTTCCTTTAATAACTTTAAGGTTTTACAAGATAGATATTATGTTACAAGTTTTTGCCCTTGATAAGCTTGTCAGAAGCATTTTTTAAGAACTGAGATTTAAATTTTTTAATGGACACAATATATTTATTTAGATTTTGATGTGCAAACAAAACAAACAAAAACCTGTTATCCTGCATAGATTAAGCTATGTGTTACTTTCTATCTGATAAATAGCTGTATCACAAACTAATGTCTTTCTTAATTTTTTTTTAATTTCACCCTTACAATGAGCTAAATTATATTTTGTAGATTTGCTGTAAGGTTTCATAACTATATATTTATTTAGTGACCAGAAATTGAAAATACTTCATAAGTCATCATGATTGTGTTCTGTCATCAGAATTTTTTTTCTTCTGCTTTTTCTTCCTCCTTCTTCCTCCTAATATACCTTCACAAAAAGGAATGAGCTATCAAACTCCTGCTAAGAGAGAAGTGAGGGAAAGATCAGAGAATAGATTTTGCTGCCTCAGGCTTCCTCGACAAAGGCTTACTTTATTATTAAGTCACTTACTTTAATTTTATATTCACAAAGACACACTGCCTCTCAACATATGTCTATTGGTGAGTTCAATATATTCATCTAAATTCAATTTCTGTTCTTCTGGCTTACAGATAATGAAGACAAATAGGTTTTATATGCTAAACTTTATCATTGCTTGGAAAAGGCTTCTAAAAAATCTATCACCCTTTGCCTAGATTATTTTAAATATACAAAAACTTCTTAATCTATTAATTTGTGTAAATAAGAGAAAACAATAAATCTTTGCATTTTGATTTAAACTAATTTGACCTCATATCACATTTACATATACTTTTAGAATTAATTTAAGTTGAAACTCTTTCTGTAGGATTATAGCTTAGAGAGTTTTCTAAGTAGTCATGTTGGGAAAAGAGCAAACAATAGCTTGCATACATTATTTTATACATAACTATTAGAGAAATATTGAATTTACATAATCAACTTATTTTCCCTATTAAGATCAGGCCCAGGTCTGTCCCACCACTGGCAGACACCCTCTGGAGCTCAGGCTCTGGCTCAGGACACCTCTGTCAACCTGCTAACAAGCCCAGACACAGGGTAGGCCCAAGTCTGCCTCTGTCCCCTGGGAGCCCAGGCTTAACCCACTTCCATCTTGGGTCACTGCAACCATTGCCATAGCCCTCCACATGCAGGAGCCTCTACCTTGGAACAACAGACAGGGCCTAGAAGCAGCTGAATCTAGGAGCAAGCATCCCAAAGCCAGTGTAAGGGCCACCCTTTCTGCCCCATATCTGAAAGACTTTGTATCCATCTTGGGACACTTCCACTGCTATCTTCAGTTAACTCTGCTATTGCAGCCACCACCTTTAGTTGAAGTAGCATTCACTGTGAGACACCAGCAGAGTCTGGAAGCCCAACACCAAGGTGAGGTACAGATAATCTGTACAGATGCTACAAGATTATAGGGTAGAAACTGTAATACCTCAGATCCACACTGCAAGAAAGAAAGACACATAGACAACATGAAAAAACAAGGGAGGAAAATTCCCCCTCTCCAGAACCAGGATACTACAATAACAGAACCTATGGACAGACAGCACAGTTGATTAAATGTCAGAGAAAGAGTTCAGAATGTTCAGAATTAAAAATGATCTGTGAATTAAATAATAATCTAAATGAGCAAATACAAGCAAAAATTGATCATTCTAACAAAGAGATAAGATAGCAAATACAGGCAACCATTGATGACACCAATAAAGAGATAAGGGAGAAAATACAGGTAGCAAAAGCTAACTTCAAGAAAGAGATAGAGATTCTGAAAAAAAAATCAGAAATCCTCAAAATGAAGGAAACAGTAAACCAACTAAAAACTCAATAGAAAGCATCACCAACAGACTAGATCACTTGGAAGACAGACATAAGTTAATAAAGACAAAGTATACAATTTGCAAAATAAAGTTTACTACACAGTGAAGATGATAAGAAACCCTGAACAGAACATCCAAGAATTATGGGATAGCATCAAAAGACCAAATTTAAGAGTTATTGGGATAGAGGAAGGCACAGAGTTTCAAACCAAAGGAAGGCACACTCTCTTCAGTGAGATAATATCAGAAAATTTACCAAACATGAAGAATGAATTGGAAAATCAAACACAAGAGGATTATAGAACACCAAATATACAAAATTACAACAGATCTATACCAAGGCACATTATAATGAAAATGCATAGCATACACAAATAAGGATAGAATCTTAAAGTCCTCATGAGAGAGAAATCAAATCACACATAGGGGGATACCAATTTGTATCTCACAAGATTTTTCAACCCAAAGAGATCCAGGAAAAACATACCAAGCTCTGAAAGAAAATGGATGCCAATCAAAAATCTAATATCCAGCAAAATTAAGCTTTAGATTTGATGATGAAATAAAAACATCCCGTGATAAACAAAAGTTAAAAGAATGTACAACTAGAAAGCCTGCAGTACAGAATATCCCTGACAAAATATTCCATGAAGAGGAAATAAAAAACCATGAAAATCAGCAGAAGGAGGAATTACAATAAAGGAAAAACTAATCAAAGGAGAAACCAAGTCAAGTTAAATACCAAAAATAAACAAAAATGGCTGGGAAATACAAATCATGTCTCAGTAATAACCCTGAATATTAATGGCCTAAGCTCACCAATCAAAAGACATAGGCTGGCAGATTGGATTTAAAAAAAAAAAAAAGACCCAACAATATACTACCTCCAAGAGATGCATCTCATAGGAAAACAAATCCACAGACTGAAGGTGAAAGGGTGAAAGGTTGGGAAAAATCATACCACTCATATGGACTGCTGAAGTAAGCAGAGGTTTCCATTCTCCTATCAAGTAAAGTGGATTTCAAGCTAAAGTCAATCAATAAGGATAAAGAGGGACAGTTCATACTGCTGAAATGAACCATAAACCAACAAGACATAACAATTATAAATATATATTTCCCAAACAATGGAGCATATATGTTCATAAAAAAATCTTCTCAAGTTCAAGAGTCAAATAGACCACAACACAATAATTCTGGGTGACTTTAGCACAACTCTTTCACCATGGATAGATCTGCCAAACAAAAGCTGAACAAAGAAACTATAGAATTCAATAATACAATCAATAACTTGTACTTAACTGACAAATACAGAATATTTCATGCTTCAGTGAGTGAATACACTTTCTTCTCTGGTTCACATGGATACTTCTCTAAAATAGATCATATATTATGCCACAAAGCAACTCTTAGCAAATACAAAAAAGTAGAGATACAAACTTGTATTCTATCAGATCATAATGGAATAAAATTAGAAATCAACAATAAAATAAAAAATAAAATCTACTCCAGCACTTGGACATAAATAATGTGCTACTGCATAAACAATGGGTTGCAGAAGACATCAAGGAGGAGATTAAAAAAATTTTAGAGGTAAATGAGAACATGGATACAATGCATCAAAGTTTCTGGGACACTATTAAGGCAGTACTAAGAGGAAAGTTCACTGCATGGAGTTCATTCCTTAAAAGAAGAAAAAGTCAACAAATAAATGACGTAACATTATATCTCAAAGCTCTAGAAAATGAAGAACAAATCAACACCAAAAGCAGTAGAAGACATAATAATTAATATCAGAGCTTAACTCAATGAAAATGAAACAAAAAATAATTGAAAAATATTGACAAAACAAAAAGTTGGTTCTTGAAAAAATAAATAAAATTGACAAACTCTTAGACATGCTAACAAAGAGAAGGAGAGGAAAAACTCAAATTACTAACACACATAATGAAAAAATAAAGAAATACAGAAGATAATTAGAAATTATTTTGAAAACTTGTACTCCAAAAAAAAGAAAATATAGAAGGCATTGACAAATTTTTAAAATCATATTATTTTCCCAAATTGAATCAGGATGATATACACAATTTAAACATACCAATATCAAGTGATGAAATAGAAGACACCAGGACCAGATGGATACACAGCTGAGTTACACAATACCTTTAAAGAATAACTAATACTAATACTCTCCAATAGAAAAAGAGGGAGTACTTTCAAACTCATTCTATGAGGCCAATAACACCCTGATTCCAAAACCAGGCAAAAACACATCAAAAAAAGAAAACCTCAGACCAATATTTCTAATGAACATAGATGCAAAAATTCTCAATAAAATTCTAGCAAATAGAATACAAAAACATCAAAAAGGGAGTGCACCACAATCAAGTGGGGTTCATCCAGGGATGCAAGGGTGGTTCAACATACAGAAATCAATAAATGTAATTCATTACATCAATAAACTTAAAGATAAGAATCATGTGATCATCTCCATAGATGCAGGAAAAACATTTGACAAAATACAGTACACCTTCACGTTCAAAACACTAGAAAAACTGGGGATAATAGGAACATATCTCAACATAGTAAATACTATCTATGCTAAGCCCCAGGCCAACATCGTTCTAAATGGAGAAAAATTGAAAGCATTCTCTCTAACCATTGGAACAAGACAGGGATGCCCTCTTTCTCCAATTCTATTCAACATAGTTCTTAAAAAACTGGCCAGAGCAATTATACAGATGAAAGAAATTAAAGGGTTAGAGATAGGAAAAAAAGAACTCAAATTAGCACTATTTGTTAACAATATGATTCCGTACACAGAAGACCCAAAAAAATTCCACCAGAAAACTTCTAGAACTAGAACTAGTAAATGAATTCAGCAAAGTAGCAGGATATAAAATCAATACTCATAAATCAAAGGCATTTCTGTATATGAGTGACAAATTTCCTGAAAGGTAAACAAGAAAAACTACCCCATTTAGAATAGCATCCAAAAAAAAAAAACAAACTTGGGAATAAACTTAAAAAAAGACAGCTACAATGAAAACTACAGAACACTAAAGAAAGAAATTAAAGAAGACCTTAGAAGATGGAAAGATCTCTTTTGTTCTTGCATAGGCAGAATTAATATTGTCAAAGTGACCATACTACCAAAAGCACTATACAGATTTCATGCAATTCCAATCAAAATTACAATGGCATTCCTCATATAAATAGAAAAAGGAGTCATGAAATTCACCTGGAAAAATAAGAAACCCAGAATAGCTAAAGCAATCCTTAACAAGAAGAGTGAAGCAGGTGGCATCACTATATCCAGACCTTAAACTATACTACAGAGCAATAGTAACAAAAACAGCATGGTATTGGCACCAAAGTAGACTTGTAGACCAATGGGAAAGAATAGAGGACACAGAGACAAACCCCCATAATTACAATTATCTTATATCAGAAAAAGGCGCTTAAAACACACACTAGAGAAATGATAGCCTCAACAAATGATGCTGGTAAAACTGGAAATCCATATGCAAAAAAAAATAAAATTAAATTAAACCCCTATCTTCCCATGCACTAAACTGAACTCAAAGTGTATCAAGGACGTAGGAATTGAACTAGAGACTGCATCTAATAGAAGAAATCTCTATCATGTCAGATTAGGTCCCAACTTCCTTAATAAGACTCCTATAGAGGAAGAATTAAAATCAATAATTAATAAATGGGATGGATTCAAACTCAAAAGCTTCTGTTCAGCAAAAGAAACAATCTGTGAGGTGAATAGAGAGCCTGCAGAATGGGAGCAATTTTTTACCACAGGCACATCAGATAGAGTACTAATCTCTAGGATATATAAATAACTGAAAAATCTTTTTTTAAATACCTTTATTTTATTTATTTTTATGTGGTGCTAAGGATTTCACCCTGGGCCTCACACATGCTAGGTGAACACTCTACCAGTGAGCCACAACCCCAGCCCAGAACTCAAAAATCTTAACACCAAAAAAGAAAAAAAAAAAAACAATCAATAAATTGCCCAAGGAACTGAACAGACTCTTCTCATGAGAGGATATGCACTCAATCAACAAATACATGAAAAAAAAAGTTCAACATCTAGTAATCAGAGAAATGCACATAAAACTACTCTAATATTTTATCTTACTCCAGTCAGAAAGACAGCTATTATGAAGACAAACAACAATAAATGTTGGTGAGGATGTGGGGAAAAAGGTATACTCATACATTGCTGGTGGGACTGGAAATTGGTGCAGCCAATATGGAGAGCAGTATGGAGATTCCTTGGATATCTGGGAATGGACCCACCATTTGACCCAGCTATCCCTCTTCTCGGACTATACCCAAAGGACTTTAAAACAGCATACTATAGGGACACAGCCACATCAAATGTTTATAGCAACACAATTCACAATAACTAAACTGTGGAGCCAACCTAGATGACCTTCAGTGGATGAATGGATAAAAAAATGTGGCATATATACACAATGGAATTTTATGCAGCAATAAAAGAGAATACAATCATGCCATTTGCAGGTATGTGGATGGAGTTGGAGAATATAATGCTAAATGAAGTTAGCCAATCTCCCAAAACCAAATGCCTAATGTTTTCTCTGATTTAAGGATGCTGATTCATAATGGGGTTGGGCCTGGGGGGCATGGGGGGATTAGATGAACTCTAGGGCAAAGGAGAGGGAAAGGAAGAGAGAGGAAATGAGGGTAGGGAAGACAGTGGAATGAGCTGGACATCACTACATGAAGTACATGTATGAAGACACAAATGGTATGACTCTAGTTTGTGTACAACCAAAACTTATTGAAAAATTATGCTGTACTTGTGTAATATGAATTGTAATGCATTCTGTTCTCATGTATAACAAATTAAAACTAAAAAAAAATGAAACGAGATAGAAAAAGAAAAATAAAAATGATTCAAAAATTAGAAAATTCAAGAAAAAAAAGATGTTATATGGCATGGGGTTTTATTTTCAAGTTTATAATGATACCTAAAATGTATGTACTTTCAAAAGTCTCAGTGAAATTTTAGGATTTATATAGTTTGTTAATTTCTTTACTTGTAGCTCATGAATATTCTCATGAGTATCTCCAAGCCAGTGTAGAAAAAATTGTGTCAGCTCCTAAGCTGAACAGAGCAATCCTCTTGGACAAGGCTGCTCTGTCTCATTTCCTATTCTCTGTTACTTGCCATATTTCTAAGAGATGCTAGCGCTCCCTGACTCACATTTACAACCTCAGTTATAGACCAATTCCCCCACCCTACCACAATTTACTATGTTGGAGCCTTAACATCCAGTATCTCAGAATGTGACCATGTTTGATAATAGTGTCCTTAAAGAGGTAATTATTTTAAGATGTGATTATAAGGAGTTCTAATCCAATAAGAATGCTACCTTATAAGAAGATGAGGAGGTGCCAAAGTGTATGCACACAGAAAAATCTTTGTGAGGACACAGTGAGAAGGTAGCCAAGTCCTGAGGCCTCTCAGAAACCAAGTTTGTCAGCACATTGACCTTGAATTCAGCTCCCAGAACTGTGAGAAAATAAATTTTGGTTGTTTAAGCCACCTGTACTGTGGTATTTGGTTCTGGTAGCCTTCACAAACCAATACACTGACTAATCCTAAATTTGAAGTGTGAATTATGTGCTAGTTTCTTTCCACTTTCTCTCCTTTTTATTCTAGCAATCACTCTTGGCTCATGCTATAAGAATTTTAATGAAGAATTCATTCCGGAATCATTAATTACTATCTAAAATGTTTTCTGAGGTACAGTAACTGCCGTAAACAGTTAAAAAAAAAAAAGAAAGAAGGATATTGTTTAATTCCACTTCTAAGTCATGTTCAAGTGTACATTCCCCTTTTAACTTCAAAGGAAGTGGTTCCTTTCCATAACAGCCTGTGTGTCGAGCTTCATATTAGATATCAGGTTCACAAGGAAGATATTTGGGGTAGATGATATCAGTAAAAAAATTAAGTATAGTTTAGAAACTCTGAAGAAGAATATAATCACAAGTTACTAGGAATTATAGAGAAGGGAAAATTCACTCAAAGGAGGGCGATACCTAAGTCAAACATAGGTGAATGGTACTTAGCAGTTTGCCAGGTGGTAAACACAAGGAGATGATTGACATACTAAGAAAAGGAAAAGCATGGAAAATTTTTTTTTTTTTAATTTTCATCCCTTCTCTTTGACTAGACTCTAGCTTAGCTACTCTGAATGCACTCAAGGGCCTTTGGGATACAGGCTTCTCATCAGCCTAAATTTTGAAATCTTTGTGGATCTTTGATCCACAAATGCCATCATTTCCTTGGGCAGGAGTTGCTTGCTGAATTTCCTCTCTACCACCACTACTAAAAGGTGTCTGTGTCCCATGGACACTGGAATTTACTGAGCCGACTTTGTCTCCTTCATCCTTATCCTGTAGAAGGCAGTCCTCTAGGATTAAGCTGCTGCCACTTCCTACTTCTCTCTCATGAATAAATTATAGAAAATATATTTATATCTTGACCATAGACAAGAAATTTTAAATGGTGACTTTTTTTTTCCCAAACAAATTGGGCCAGTCCATAATGAAGCGAGAGCCTAAAGCTGGTCAGTTTCATGTCACTTACTTCACTTTCTCTACCTGAACTGATCTCCCCACTTTGTCTACTTCTGCTTTTTTTATTTCAAGTTCTACTTGTGATATTAACAGGGGACATAAGTCATTTTCTCAGACAGACCAAAGGGAATCTTTATTCATCTTTTTCTAGTTCAACAATTTTATTAGTCAATTCAAAATTAATTATTAAGTTTACTCAATCATAAGAACAATTATAAGTGCTTAAGCAACTTACATGTTACTTGGAAAAATATAAAACAAAATAATGAAGGCTTTAAATTAGAAAGAGAAATGGCAAATTGTGTGATATAAATTAATTTGTATTTCCACCTCCAGTCAACCTCATACATGTCATTTTCTTTGGTTGCCTTGCAGGCAAACTAATCAACTTTCAAAAATACAGATCAATTATTTTGTCCTTTCCAAATTACTGAAAAAAAAAAAAAAACAGTTTTTTTTTCAAGGTGTAATGTTTTACTTTGTCAACCACTCTAGGAATTTTAGAGTTGTTTTAGTTAGCTTATTCTTTCCTGTTACAAAAATACCCAACAAGACCAACGTAGAGAAAGAAATGTTTTTTGGGGGTTCATGGTTTCAGAGGTTCATCGAAGACCATAGATAGAAGTTTGGCTCTATTGCTATGGGTCCAAATTGAGGTTGTACATCATGGGGAAAGGGCCCAGTGGAGGAAAGTTGTGCAGCTGATGATGGAGTTGGAAATCAGACAGACAGACAGACAGACAGACAGTCAGAGATATGCAGAGAAGAACCCTTCCAGAGCACATTCCAGGTGACCCACCTCTTCCAGTCATGCCCCACCTGCCTACAGTTACCACCTAGTCAGTTCATTCAAACTAGAAAAGACCAATTAAGTAACAGCTCTTATAATCCAATAATTTTAACTCTGATCATTTCTGCATTAACAGTAAATTTTGGGGAATACCTCATATCCAAAGGATAACAGGAGTCATCTTGAACTTGACCTTCACAATCTTTCACCTCTTTAACACAACTGTGGGTGGTACAAGTGAATGAATTTCTTTCTTTACAAACATTTAAAATGAAATAGTGGAAATTAAGAACTCATATTAAACATTGTTTTAATAATAATAAATTTCTATAAGCAAAAAAATCTAACATCTGCAAATCTCTTTTTCTATGATGAACGCTTGTCCCTGTTTTATCTTTTGCCCTTAGTAAATCATCTTACATACTGATATCTAAGTTGGTGTAAGCAAAGCCTAATCATGTCAACTTCTTAAAATGAATTCAGTTAATTTATAACTATATTACAGGTATTTCAATAAGAGTTAGAAAGACTGACATGACCAAAGGCATGAAGAAAAATGTACAATAGTGGGATATCAATTAACTTTCTTATTAAATTTAAGAGTCTTTTTTTATTTAACCCTGAAAATTAGTATTCTGAACAAATAATTTTCTGTATATTTTAAAAGTAGGGCTGCCTTGTTTTTGAAAAATGCTGGATTGGTTCCCTGGGCCTAGAAGTTCATAAACCCCAACAAAGTGCCTTTTTAGTTAATATATGCATAATTGTTACCATGCAATGTACTGAGTGATGTGTGGCATGAGGATACATAACAGTGGAATTGGTTCAGAGGGAGGATAAATAGTTTATCTCCTTAGCCTTGCCCAGTTGCACAGTGGAATATCTAGGGAAAAGCCCTGTATCATCCCGGAGATACTGATTTTATTGACTTGAGTGGCATTCTGGGCATTGAGGATTTTTTTGAGGTTTCCCATGTGATTCTGATGTGAAAACAATGCTGAAAATCAGTTATCTTAAGGGTTGCTTTTTTGTTGTTTTTCATCAAACTATATTAATTCTTACATAAGATTTACTTAGATGATGTTATAGTTTAAATAAAAGGTATCTCCCCAAAGCTCATGTGTGAGACAATGAGACAATTCGAGGAGTTTTAGAGGGGAAATGATTGGATTATTAGAGTTTTAATCCAATGAGTGAATTAATCCCCTGATAGGAATTAACTCAACTGAAGTGAGTAGGGTATGGCTACAGGAGGTTAGTCCTTGGGGGAGTGCCTTTTGTGTATATATTTTATATCTGATAAGTGGAATATTCCCTCTCTCTCTCTCTCTCTCTCTCTCTCTCTCTCTCTCTCTCTTCTTCCTGGTGCCATATCCCAGATGCTTTTCTCCACCATACACATCTGCCATGATGTTCTGCCTCTTTGCTTTTATGGAATTCATGCTCTAGTAGATTCTAGAATGATAAATCAAGGACAATTCTAGGAAGAGCCAGCTGAAGAGTTTGGAAAAAGCTTTTATAGAGTATGGAGTGAATCAAGAAAAAAATGTGAAATGAGGAGAAAGAGAAGAAAAAGGATAAGGATAAGGGTTAGAAAAGGGGAATAAAGAGAAGGAGAGAAAGCAAAAGATATTTTGAGGAGGGTGTAGTCATTGGGATATAATGCCAAATAGATCAAACAGAAAAATGCTGGATTGGTTCCCTGAGCCTAGAAGTTCATGAACCCCAACAAAGTGCCTTTTTAGTTAATATATGCATAATTCTTACCATGCAATGTACTGAGTGTGGCATGAGGATACATAACAGCGAAATTGGTTCAGAGGGAGGATAAATATGAGTGAGACATCATGCCCACACTCCAGATGCAGAGATAAGAAACATGGCCAAAGAATGTGATATGACACAAGGCTAAAAGGGCCAGGTTTCTTGTTAAATTGGCTTTGATTATAATTCCCCAAACCCTGGCACATAGAGTTACACCAGGTTAAAACAGTATCCAAATTACTACAAGATTCAACATTGTATTAACTGCAATGTTAACAGGTACACAGGTATAGTACATATTTTATGATGCATCCCTCAAAGAACAGTGTGTTTCTTCTAAGGTAGTCACAGATAAGCAAGCATAAATATTTAGCATGATTTTTAGAAAGCAACGTGAGATGTAAAATATATAATATTCAAGCCACATAGCATATATTTGCTAGACCTTTGTTGTGAGACTGACAATCTCAATGAATTTGCCCTTCAAAATAAGAAGCATCTGAGAAACTACATTAGTGGTATCACAATGAATCTAGTAAGCTTTCTGATCAGTTTGGTTTTTTGTATATAAAATAATCCAACTTGTATTGAGTGATGTTAGCCTTATTACATAGCCAGTTTGACCCTGTAAGCAAAACGTGGTAGAGAGTTTCTTTCTCAGTGAACATGCATCCCAATGAGCCATTACTTTAGGAGAAATACTGTCTTTATGTATTTATATCTGTTTCAGCATATGACAGCATGGACGTATATTGCAAAGATTTACTATTTGATAGGGTGTTGTCCCATTTTCATTGCCCCATCTAGGTTTTTTTTTCTTTTCTTTCCTACAGATAACATAAATCAAAATCTTAGTGCCATAAAACTTAATTGTACATCTTGCAGTTCTGCATCATTATAGAGTGTGCTACACATGAACGATTACTTGAACAATGCTTTATGTATTTCAGTGGTTTGGTCGCCTCTTTTGCAAGATAATACAAATGACAATCAGCATAGGAGCCTGCGCATGGCAGATTTTCATGGTACTATTATATCAGTTTAGGTGCTATCTATGAAACCTGATGAGCCTAGTAATAACTTTAGAAAGGAGGGTTATCAAAGGAGTGCCGATTTCAGCAGGAAAGAGAATCATCCACAACTGGCAATCTCTGTAGACTGCCAAATTACCCAAAATCCTATTCTGCAAAGCTGTAATCTTTAATGTTCCAATAAAAAAGTAACTCTTTTTGGGATAGCTATTGTGCTTGTAATTGCACACTCAGAAAGCAATTTGCATAGTATTGCAAAGGACCACAGGAAACATGCTGATAAAAAAAAAAAGGTAATTCAAGATGTTGAGAAAGGCATTTATTTCTGTGCTGCTCTGTCCTGCTTTATTCTTCATTCAATTATCAAGAATGTACTACGTGCCTGAACACACAAGTTGTTGGAAATGAAGATTTATAAGAACTATTTCTATACCCAAGGGAATCCATATTTTAGTTCTAAGACTAGTGAATAGAGAGTGTTTGATACTATAGTAGGTAGAGATATACATCAGGATATTTTGTGTGGTTTGAAGGAAGCAACTGAGATATGACATTGATGAGTTAGAAAACAAGATGGGTAGCATGATGGTGAGGATAGTCTATGTAAAAAGAATGTCATATGAAATCTACAGAAAATGAGATAGCCAGGTATATTTTGGATGTAGAAAAACAATTTCAGTTGGTTAAGTGTGGCAAAGAATGAGGAAAAATAGGAGAGTGCCAATTGGAAAATGAGAGGACCAGTGACTAAATTTGTGTGCCATCTTATATACTCTAGATTTAATGCTGATGGCAACTTGAAGCCACTGGAAAATTTATGCTAGGACAGGTTCTAAACTGATTTGCATTTTAAAAGATCGCTGTGGACTATGTTGTACAGAGAGGCAAGAATCAAGACCTTTTAGGAGATGTTTGAAGTAATGGAAATAATTGATGATGTCAAAGGAGTGAGAAGAAAGGAAGGCAATGAATTATGAGATATTGAGAAAGCAGAATTGACAAAACTTGGTGGAAGAAGAGGAAGGATAAAGTTTACCCGTTTGGAAAAAGAGATGATTTTTTATTTAGAATTCTAATCATATCTGAAATATACAATTTAACTCTACAAAGGATTAATCCACTGAAGTGATTTGACATGTATTTTATCTAAATAGTTTAAGTTTTTTTTTACACATCATTTTTAGTAAGACATATGTGGGATACCATATTTCCTCAGAGTTTTAATTTTTGTGATAAAGGACACCAATATCTACAAAGTTCTTAGTTTGTTGTATGGCAATACTTGTTTTTTAAAAAATCAGCTTTTATACATGTCTTTTTTATTGTGCATATTTATGGGGTACAATGTGATCTTACTGGTTTTGAAAGGGAAAAAAGTGTGCATTAGAAATCACCTGGGAATGATCCACAGGCTACTTCTTAGCACATGTCTAAAACAGCTAAATCAAAATGTAAACAGTTCTAAATTAAATCCTCACATTTAACTATCCGCTAAACTTTTTAAACTGTCCTGATATTTTTGTTGCTGTCGTTTGTGTTGGTGAAATTTAATATCTGTTAAATAGGAGCCCTGAACTGTTGATTTTTTTCTATATTTTCTGACTTTATGGACATTTTAAAATAACTATTTTTCATTATATAATTTACCTATGTTCAAACTGCTTTAATCAGATAAATTGTACTAAGTGAATCTAAGTTTCAGTCCTACAGCAAAAGTCAAATGAACCTAAAAAAATCCATGCTGTAGTTGAGACACCTTAGAAGAGCAAAGAACAAGAATTTGAAGTCAGTCCTGGGCTCGGTTAAGGGTGAAAATTCTCTGGGAATGGCCTTTTATTGTCTTTCTTTAGATGTTGAATGGTAACACCCTCGGTTGACCTCTGTTGATCTCAGTCAGACCTTTGTGATCTCGAGATTTGAAGGTAAAACATTACAGTTCTTACTGCTGCTTAATCACTCTGTTTTTAGTTTTCTTGTTGGTAGATTTGTTAATGTGTTTATTCATTGAATCAATGAATATGTATTGAGTTCTACTACATGCCTAGTTCTTAATTAAGCATGAGAGGCATTATCTGAAGAAGAGAACACACATGCACGTACACATGGTAATTAACACAAGTGTTGCCTCTGTCCTCTGGAATATACTAAATTTAGTGCTTCTCAAACTCTCTTCGATGAAGTGGTTTATTCTTTATTTCAAATCTGTTTATAACATATTTTTATCAACTGGGATAAAAACGTGTTACTAGAAGAATAATTAAATGAGAAGACATTCAAAATATATACACTGGTATTTTATTATTGTTAGATTTAAGTTATAAAATGATTTTCAATAAGTTAGGCATTTCATCAGTTAGGCATATCATTATAAAATGAAAAAAAAAATATACAAATTGTGTTCATTGAAATAAATATCAAATCATACCAGAAAATGTCCTATTGTTAGTGAGGCAATATCTCAGGTACAAATTCATTCTTTTATGCTCTAAAATGCTGGGGCTAGAATTCTTTAAACTATATTCCTTCTTGTTTCTTGTCAGTCTGTGTCAGCAGGAGGAAATAGAGAAACACTGGAAGACTGGAAGAGAAGAAAAGAAATTTTGTTTCTCCTATGCCCACCATTTATTTCATATTCCAGCAGCACATTTTAACCCATGAGTGATTAATTCTCCTAAAGGGATTATGGACACAAGAACAAAAGATTAAACTAGAAATTAATCTTAAAAGAACTCTTTTATGTTTCTGAGCATAAGATAATTTATGATCAACGTATGTGTTGTGAAAACTTGTATGACCTATAATTGAAAAAAATGAGAAACACATGTATAAAATAAAGGTTCAAATTAAAATGGCACATCCACCTCAGAGAATATCAGCCATTAAATGCTGTTTATGAAACATTTATATTAACATAAATAATGATTATTATAAAATATGTTTGCTATATACATATTTTTAAAGTACACATAATTTAAAAAATGTAAAATATACATGCTGTCAGGAGCATGAATGAATCATTGTGAAAATGTGAGTGAATCACATATAATAGGGAACCAGTACCTGTATGAAAGAATCAAGACTTAATTTGAAGTTCTCTGATTTGGTTTGGATTTTCTGCCCTGTTATAAAGCCTACAGCTCTGTTCTCTCTCATAAAGGTGTCACCAGAGCCCTGAGAGTCCCAGGTCTTTGCTCTTCAGAGTAGAGCACAAAGTGCAATAAAATGAACCTTTTAGGGAAAATTTTACAAATTTACAATATCATCGAGAATTACCGTACAAAGTTAATGGTCAATGACAATGAAGCTTCCTTATACATATTGTTTCATCATTTGAAAATTGTCTTCACATACACCAACCCATGTGCTCCTCACAAAAACTGTAAGAGGGAAGAGGAGAATTCTGAGCCTTGGGGAAGTTATGTAACTTCTGCAAACTCTGAAAAGCTGCCCAGAAATTCTTTAGTCCTTACACCTTACCTCATAACACCATCCGGAGGACAGAACGACTTAACTCATCATTTTTTCATTCCTGTGGATAAACTCTGCAGAGAATCTGAAAACTGCTTTCTTCCCTATCAGCAACCCCTATGAGGCTTTGTTTTCTGAGAAGTCTGATTTAACAACTGCAATCCTCAGTGACTACGGACATGGGAATTCACTGAAAGATAAAAGTTAACCCTTGGAAAACTCACTTTAAAATACTTATCTCTTAAGGTTCCACCTTTCTTCCTCTTTTGATTTGATATTGAAAAATAAGAAAGGAATGAAGCACTGAGATGTAATTTCACTTTCCTGTCTGTAAGCACGATGTAGAAATTCATTATTCACAAATAACATGACTTTCTACATTAGATTAACGGAAGCTCACTTTCTTTCCTTTTCACTCATTTTCAAAGTAGGTAAAATATTTTCTATCGTTCTTTCTTTGAAAAATTCCAGTGGATGTGATCCTGAATTGATTTTTTTTTTTTTTTGGTTGGAAGTCTGCTGAAGACTGAGTGATTCAGATCCACATTCGTTTTGTGCTCCATAATATAGAATTATACATCATGACCATGGAGCCCAGGCTCTAATACCTGGAAGATTCAGAAGCTCACTGCTGCTCTCAGTATCATCCCTAAAAACAAGGGAAGCCTCAGCTCAGAATCACCAGAGAAAGGTGATTGATGATCAATGTTGAGGGACTCTGTCTTCCTGCAAAAGTGTCCTGAACCCTCCTAAAGATTCAATCCACTGCCACGAACTCACTAGTTGGTATTTTGATCCTGAGGCCACCTACCATACCCAGATAGGAAGTCAGTGAGATTTCACTAGAAGCCCTATGGAAAAATGACCCATTAATCTTTTTAGAGAGTTCCATCTTAGGGTTTTCTGTGTGCCAATATTATTGATCTAAAGTAGTTGGAAAGGAATAAGAAACACCACTCAAACTGTAAGCTTTCTCTACTATTTTCTAATATTGATAAATACTGATTTATATCTCTAGATCAGAACAAGACCAATTCCAATATATCTTCCAAAGTTGGATTAGGATTTTATTACAGTCTCCTATATCTCCCTTTCATGAAATATACCAACTTCAACTCTATGCATTTTTTTTTTATTTTGGTACCAGGATTGAATCCTGGGGTGATGCACAAAACCCCCAGTCCTTTTTATTTTTTAGTTTGAGACAGTGTCTAAGTTGCTTAAGGGCTCACTAAATTACTGAGGCTGGCTTTGAGCTTTGTATTCTCCTACCTTAGCCTTCTGAGTCACTGGGATTACAGGCATGCTCCCACTGCACCTGACTTTTATGCATTTTCTAAATTGCATTATTCCATAAACTTAAAGTATGACCTATAGATTTATTTGTTACCAGTGATAGCTCCTCAACTATTTGTTTGTCTGAGGTGATATCATTTTGGAAATTTAAAGTAAGCATTTAGAAGTTTGTTTTGTTTTGTTTGGTGATGCTGGGGATTGAACCCAGGGTCTTGTGCTTGTAAGGCAAGAAGTCTACCAACTGAGCTATATTTCCAGTTCTAGAAATTTTTGTAACAAATTTTCATTTCCATAAAATTCAAGCTCCAAATTGGGATTAGATGTTTGTTGTTTGACTTCTTTGGTATACTGCATGTCAAGTTAGCTGCTTAGAAATGCTTAGTGGGATCATCTTCCAGTCTGAAATATTTTAAGATTAATCTGTTGTCTGTATCCTAAAGGTGCAATAAAAACTCAGAAAACAAAAGCATTTTTATACTTTGTCTTTACAATTTAATTTTAGTAAAGTATTTAAAAGAAAAAGCAATTATAATTTAACAATATTAATTAAATTAGAAATGTTAAATTTCTATAATTTATATTATTTATTTGAACCTTAATTTTTATCTGAAGTTATAAATTTTAGGAAAGGAAAGCCATACCTTTTCTGAATGTGGCAGTGATATCAAAAGAATGGCAATGGAAGTAATTTTAAATCAATAAATAACAAAAGGATTTTTAATAATTTATAGAAGTACGATTCCTCACTAAGTTTGGTTTTGTAATCAAGGGTGAAGTATGAAATGTTAAAAAAAACAGTGTGCTTTTTAAATAGTAGTATATGTTAAAACAATGAAACCATCAAAACATAAAGCAACATTCACCAAAAATATAAATAAATAAGTTTAAACCCAAAAACTTTTCCAAAAAATATCTTATCTTAAAACTCTGACAAAAGCAGAAAAGCAGTTCATTACTTTTTATAGAGCATTAATAATGTAAAGACTTCTTATAAAGTAGAATTCAGGTTGCTAAAGCTAATTAAAAAATACATATGCTACTGTGGAAAGGATAAGGAAAATCTACATTAAATGTTTTGTTTGAAAATATTGAATGGATCTGTGACAGCATCATTGAATATATTGAGAAACTGGATAATTGAACAACAAAATCAGTGAACCTGGATTTCTATTTCCATTCAACAGTAAGAGGTGCCCCTCCACTTTTAGGCTGGTTTGGTTTCACAGAAGACCTAGTGGAAAGTAAATACTTTTCTACTATCAAGCAGTGATGAAGAAAATACCTTAGTGTCACTGAGGCCATGAAGGGAATAGCACAAAGGCATTCCTATCCTCCCATTCAAGGTGGCATCCATGGAGGTCTAATGGGGAGCCAGGACTCTCACCTCTTCTGTTGAGAAAAGAGCTCTAAAATCAATAATCTATGCTTAGTTTTCCACTTTAGAAAACTAAAAAAGGAAGATCCAATTAAATCCAAAGTAGGAAGAAAAATAAATAATACAAGTTGGAGAAGAAAACAATGAAAATGAAAACAGTAAATCAATAGAGAAACTCAAGTCAAAATATAGGTCTCTGAAAGATTCAACATACTCAAAGGCCTAAGGAAAAAAAGACACAATTACTATATCAGCAGTGAAAGTGGGTTGTCACTAAGATATCATCTGTACTGCAGCCATAGGCATGGACACCACTGTGTGATTCACTATTTAAGAGACTACTCTTCAAAGGATTCTGAGAGGAAGTGAAAAGAGAGAAACAGAGAAAGACAAGGAGGAGGAAAAGGAGGAAGGGAGGTAGGGAAGGAGCCTGCTGAGCCAGCTACTTGGGTCCATGCTAACAACAAAAGTCAACCAGTACAAATGCAAAACACAGGCAGTGCCACAAAACTGGTAGAACATGCAGTGGAAACATGAATTTTAATAGCAAAAGTAAATGCTTAGGGAGATTTAAATACAACACTTTCTAGAGATAAATATATGAATTTACAACTCTGTATTCTATCGATAAATGAAAGGAGACTGACTTGCCTAAAGATATAGCAACATAGAAAGCAAAAATATTTTTAAAAATCCTAAAGGAAAAGAACGTGGAGTCAAAATCCAAGAGGAACAAGACATAAATAATGCATATCAACAATAATTAAAACAAGTGTTAAGGAGAATTATGAATTAAAATAGAGACCGCAATGTAAAAACTGACAGGATTGAGAGAATTCCAGGCTGTTTTGATTTGAGAAAACACGCACATATAAATACAAACACACACACACAAAATCACACACAGACACACAGGCACACACATAACCCACATATACATAGATTATATTATTTTAAAATCCCTTTATTTTTAGTATAAAGAAAAAGCTATGAACAAGTTTGTGTTCAAAAACAGGAAAATTTAAGGAGCAGGAAACTCCTTTCATAGAATTGACCACATGAGACTTCTGGTAAATACAATGTAGTTTTGCCAGTGAAGGCACTGAGAAATTGTCTCATTTGTTTCTATCAGTTCTTAAATAGTGATGAAATGAGAGAAATAGTCCTCAACAATTTCACAGCACTGTCCTCAGATCTTCCTTTTTATATCCTGAAACTCTATTAGAATAATCATTAGGTAGCTCTGACTGAATGTGCATCACAGCAACAAATACTTCTAATTATAGAATTTAAAATAGCATTGCATAGTTTATATACTTAATTTTCAGTAATATTATAATGCTTTGGGAATATAAAAATGCAGCTTTTAATCAGGATTTTTGAAACATAAAAAAAGTTTTGCTAGAATTTATTCTTATGACTTAATTGGAATCACTGAACTTTTGAACATTAGAAATAATCTGTATTTTCAGAATTGTAATAACACAGATATATATATATATATATATATATATATATATATATATATATATATATATATATATGAAACATTTGTAAATGCATGCATATTTGGGGACAAATATAACTTTTGCTCAATCCAGAAATTCTCTCCTTAAAATTAATAGAGAAAGAAAACACTTTTATATATTAAATAGTTATTAAGCCAGAAGATAATATGTACCCTCGTCAATCTGGTAAAAAATTGGAAAAGCAAAATAAATTACATCCATTTTATATAGCTTAGCAGGTACAATCCATTACATACATGCTTTTAAGATAAGCAATAACTAGTCCTCAGGTAAGAGGACTTGACAGCACCATTTGTCACAAGTAGTTTGTCCTAAATTTGTGCAGCAATTGGGGTGATCATCATTGTTAGCTAATTGGTTTCATCCAGAGAAGAAACAGACTTCTCAATGACAAGAGATTTTTCTGCACCATGAAGTAAGGGGCCTCCCACATTAGAATCCTAGTCCCCCACAGAAACCTGGAGATAGGAGGGATACTTCCTTGATATTTACATTTCGAGGAAATGGCCCATGGGTCCTTGAGAATGATATTACCAAGTCATAAAGCTAACTAAAGATACATTTAATTTCCCAGAGGGTTTACATACATATGAAAGAAAAGAGAAAGTATTTATAATTACAAGTTTTCTAAAGTAAATGCTATAAGAATAAGGAAAAAGGGGGAATCTTATTTTTACAGCGATAATTAAATCTATTTAAAATCTTTGTCTTAAGTATGAAAATGCACATCCACATACACACATATGTATGTGCTCTTAGTCCTCTTCTTATCTTTATTTCCTGGACCTGTTAATCGGGACTGTATCCTACACCTGACTTCAATCAACATTTGCATTATCAACATCAATATCATCAACATTGCTATGGAATTTTGTCCTTTTTCTTTAAATGAAATATACCCCCTTAAGTGATTCAGCTTTTTCAGTTTCACATTAATGAAGTTGCTAAATATGTCTATGCAAGTGTCATAAAAATATTCAGGAATTTTAAAAAATCCTAGTTACTTTTCTTTCCTTTTGTGTGCAATCTCTCTCTCTCTCTCTCCCTTTCTCCCACCTCTCTCTCTCTCTCTCTCTCTCTCTCTCTCTATATATATATATATATATATATATATATATATATATATATATATCCTGATAGGTTTACCTATTCACCTGTTGAATGACATCTGGGTTGTTTCTATGGCTAGACCATTACAAATAACACTACTATGGACACCTATGTGATAATATTGATGTGGACATAAAATTTTATTTCTCTTGGCTAAATATCAGAGAAGAATTTCTAGATAACATTTTTAAAACATTTCCCAATAAATACACAATTCTATTGGCCTTAGTTCTCATACCATACATTAGATCTCTACTTTATTGAACTTCTACATCTACTATTTTGTTTCCTTTGACTTACACCACTTTCATTACCATTCGCCTTCCACCATGATATCCACTGCTTCATTCACTAACTCTGTGCATTGGAGACATATGTAGCCACATATTTTGTGTATGTGTGTGTATGTGTGTGTGTGTATATATGTATACATATATTAATATATTCCATATAATTTAGATAACACTTTCTTTTCTCTTTGGACTATTTCACTTTAAAATAAGCCTCTATTCCCATAACCTGAAATTCACATATGATCTTACTGGCTTCAGAAATCCCTGTTCATCTTATATGTCTCATTAGAAAAATATCCACATTTGGCAGTAACAGTGTCCAAGGGAGTCATGGCTATTAATTATTGAGATTCAATTCACTTTCCACAAACTATTTTAAACTTTTCAAACCCATTCCCCATCCCAGAGTAAGATCAGCAGAACAAGGGAGAAAACTGAAACTAGTACCAATTACCAAATTACCTTTAACTTTAGTGATTATCCATTCTCTGGTAGGGTTTTATTCCTCAGTGCTTTTTAAATTTTTGTGGTTCTGTTGGTTAGAGACTATTTTTACCTAACAACCAGTCTAGGAGTTTAAACTATAAAGCACCATAGAATATAATATGTTTCATATATTAATGGCAGGTAATATTTTAATTTGTAAGTCAGGCTCAACAATAATATAAGAATTTTAGTTTTAAAAATCTCAAATAATTCTTGAGAGCTGGGTTTGTAGCTCAGTGGAAGAGCACTTGCCTAGCATGTGTAAGGCACTGGGTTTTATTCTCAGCACCACATATAAATAAATGAATAAAATAAATGTTCATCAACATCTCAAAAAATATTTAAAAATGTAAAATAATACTTGAGAAAAATGAACTTTTTAATTTATTTTACCCTTTATTACCATGGTCCTAAAGCTTGATAACCATTCTATAAATATGTTGACTGAAAGAGTGCATGATGATATTGCTGCAAATTCAAAATGTCATGAGGGGATATTGTTAGCTTCATATCATAAAATCGCTAGAATATTTTTGTCTCTTCAGTCTCCCAATAGTAACATTTGCATTCATGGACAGAGAACAAAAATTGAATCATTCATGTAAACTTTCTGGATTTCAAATAACCAAAATGTTTCCAGATGCCTAAGAAAATCCATAGTCTTTTGAAAAAAGAAGTATACTATTTTTCATGTACTAAGTATGAAGTTACCTGCATGCCTAAAATTCCTCATATATTAAAAACAATTTAATACCAAGCACAATAAAGTTTTAGTTCAAGACTATGATAAGTTTCTCATCCTTTTGTTTCTCCCTAGTAATCAAGTTCTCTAATGTCTGCCATTTAGCAGTTTATCAAGATGCTAAAAAAAGTGAAGTTATTCTTCTAAGGCAATTACTTCTGGTCTTGACTACCAGCCCCTCTGAGACCATCAACTAGGCCTAACAGAGGGAGACTATTGAGCTAATTGAACTTCATCTCTAATGGCTGCTAATGACTTAATGTGCTCATCCTCCCAGATAATATATTTGCATTTTAACAGGAAAATGAAATGTTTTAGTTGAAGAAGTGAGTACTGGGATGATTTCAGATAGATTATAAATATTAATGCACTTTAAGTGAAGTTTCCTGGGAAAGATATGGTTGTTTATTGAAAAGGAAAATGTTAGTATTAATTATTTCAAAAATGTTTGGGGAAAATTCATACGTTTGTGTAGTCAATTTAATCAAAATGTTGGTCCATTTGGGTGTGGTGGTTTCCTGCCTGTAATTCCAGCTACTTGAGAGGCTAAGGTAGGAGATTTGCAACTTTTTAAGGCCAGCCTTGAGAACTTAGAGAGACTCTGTCTCAAAATAAAAATAAAAGGGGCTAGGGATGTCGTTCAGTGGAAAAGCACTTGTCTATCATGCCTGCGGTCCTGGATTCAGTTCCTACCACTATAAAAAACAAATAAATGTTGGTTCAAATGCCTAGTCAACATGGTGACTATAGTCAATGATGATATATTGTGCCCTACAAATATACAGAGAAAGTAGATGCTAATTATTCTTGTTATAAAAAGTAGTCTGTCCATCCCTATATGAAGTAATGCATTTGTTAATTGGGTAGATTTAAACATTCCATAATAATATTGTAAGGGCTCTGAAAATGGTACCACAAAGATGCATTCTCTGGCATGCTAAGCAGTCTTAGAATCAAGGTTCCTCTGATTTTCCCTTGTTTCTTCCCTCCCAGGGCAGGGTGAGACTTTCTAGAAGGTTCCCTCATGTGCTTCAAGTCTGGAGCTGCCAAAGAGAAAGCAATTTCCTCTGGTCTCTTCCCTGAGCTTTCAGTGGCTGAACTCACATCACAGGAAGAAAGACTGAAATCCAGCAACACACCTGGCCAGACTTGCCTCACACTCCAATGTTCTCTATTTAGTCACAATGAGAATCATTGACAAACTATCATCTGTTCTATTATATGTTCTTTTAGCTCACTGAGTCCCCTGAAAAATCACTTAGTGTACCCATCAAAATTGTCTGTATTCCCCATTCTCCCCTCCCTTGCAGAGATAATATATATAAACATTTGAATAATTTGGGGCTAGTGGATAAAAATCCCACTCCTGTGGACTCATACTCCATCCCCAGTTCTGTGATATTTCCCCTTTTGCTTAAATAAATTTGCATATGAAATTTCTCTTACTTAATCTCTGTCATTTTATTCTTTCAGAGGGTGAGGAGAAATTTCCCTACACCTTCATCACAAACACTTCAAAACATCATGTCATACATGATAAATCCATAAAATTTTATCTGTCCACTAAAGAAATAATAAAACAAACAATTTGTCTTTTTAACCTAGGTCAAAGAACATATAGAAAGTGAAAAGCTGAAGAGAATAAAGCTCTATTCTAAGGAATTACTAGTTGATAATAAATTTTAGCTATTTATAGTTATAATTTAATTCATAATTTTGAATTGTATCAGCTCCTTAGATTTGCTTTGAATAGACTCTTTGGGAATATAATCAATATGCAATAAGTTTCACATATTTAAAGATTATAATTTGATATGTTTTATATATCTATAAACTTTTGAAATTACTATCACAAACAAGGTATCATCTGCTACTAAAATGTGTACTTGTTCTTTTGCAATCTGTTCCTATTGTGTGCACAACACCCTGGTAGCAAGTGACCTTCTTTTCACTAGAGATAAGTTTGCATTTTTTCATAATCTACAAAATGGAATCATATAAATGTTACATATTTGTGTGAATTATCTCATTCAACAAAAATATTTTAAGATTAATTCATATTAGCACATGTTCTAATAGTGTATTACAATTTGTGACTGAGTTGTATTGCATTTTATAGCTAGAAAACACTTTGTTTGGTTATTTACCTTTTGATAGATAACTGGGCAATTTTTAATTCCTGGCTATTTTAAATGAAGATGCTAAAAGTTTCTGTATGAGAATAAGCTTTCATTTATCTTTGTTGAATTTCCTAGGACGTGAATGATTGAATCATATGGAAGGTGTCTTTAATTATTAAAAATTAACGTTTAATTTTAAAATAGTCTTAAATTTACAGAAAAATTACAAATTACTACAAAAATGTTGCATATACCTCACACTCACTTTGCCTATTACTAATATTTTACTTTAGGGTGATATATTTGACACAATTATCAAACCAATATTGAAACAATATTAGTAACCTAAATCCAAACTTTATGCCTGCTATTTATTACATTACATGCATACTATCATAATAAACCATAACTAATCCTCATGTGAGAAGACATTGGAACTCCTTATGCCACATATAGTTTATCATAAATTCACCTGCAGCCATCTGTATTTACTGCTTAGTTTTATCCTAAGGAAAAAATAACAAGGGATAGCTTTGCAACTTGGAATTTGATGCCTGTCTACATTTAGGCTCCTACACTGGCACAGACACTGGAAGATATGGGGGCATTCTCTTCTTTATTGATTCCATTTCAAAAATGCTCCTCAGGACCTTGAGAAAGTGTGGGATTGTGAGAATGTTTCCTCTTGTGAGAAAGGGATCAAGGAGAGGATGTTTGCCAGGGCAGGACCTCAGTGTGGTCAGAGACCCTGGCAAGAGGCTTAGTGAGATGTTAAAAAGACTTACATATATTTCAAAAAGAAGGCAAGAACTTAAAATTAGAAGTTTATACTAAAATGTTTTATGAAAGGGGAGAAGCTGGAGTCTTTTCCTTTATTCTCAATCGGAAGAAATAAGTCTCTTATTTTAAGTTGATATTTGCTTTTACAACCCTACCTGAAATTCTTCCTTATATTCTATAATATTTTGAGATATGTGTATTGAAGTCTTAGAAAAATTTTGCATTTTTCTCTTTGCGATCTACCAGTATCGCTTCAGGTATATATAAGCTTAGTTAATATGTGAATGTTTAGTTTTATGTTATTCTGATGAATTGACTTTTGTGCATGCAAAAAGATAACTGTGAGATGCTAGATGTCTTATTCTGCTTCACTCTAATAAACATTTTACTATGTATACATATCCCATAATATCAGATAAACTTCAAATATACAATCAAATTTAACAAATGATAAATTAATGAGTAGATAAATAAAGGGCCACAAGGGGCAAAGGGGTCATGGAAAGTTGGCTCTTAGCATCACAAGTGACTTTGGTAATAATTTTTTTTTCTCTGAAGTATACTTTGTCTCTTCTTAATATCTGTGTTCATTTGATTAATATTATGATGACATTTTTCAACTTTACATTATTTATTTCTTTGTACTTAATATATATTTCTTAAAGGCACCATTTACTGGAGATTTGTACTTTAATCTGAAAATTTGTTTTTTAGGTGTGATGTTTAGTTAATTGTTAGTTAATTGACCTTTAATATGATTGTTGTTATAATCGGTTTTAAAGGTTTTTTTTTTTAATTTTATTTATTTATGTATTTATTTACTTACTTAAATGGTATTGGGAAGTCAAACCAAGAGCCTGGCACATGCTAGGTAAGAGCTCTACCAATGAGTTATACCCCTGTCCCTATAACTGGTTTTAGATTCCCCACATTGCCATTTGTTTATCTATTTTTGCACTGCCATTGTTCCCTTCTTCTCCTTGATTTACTTCTTTTTAAATTAACTCTGTATTTAAAACATTTTATTTTAACTCATTTGCTAGTCTACTTCTCTCTTTTGGTTGTTTTCACTTTCTAGTAGTTTATGGTTAGCATCATTAACTGATAGCAGAATACTTTCAAGTCGTGGGCTATCACTTAATCTGTATAATCAAAACTCAATATGTCACACCTCAACTCTTCCATTTTTGGCTGTTGTGCTATTGCTTTCTTTCCATTTCTACAAAATAAACTCCACAATGTGTGTCTGTTGATTTTTCTTTAAATACCTAATGATCAGTAAAAGAGATTTTCAAGATAAGAAAAAAAGACATTTGTAGATATTTATCATTCACTGTTCTTCATTGATTTGTGCTACATTCAAATATCCCTCCACTCTCGAATGTTTTGCCAGAAAAAAACTATCATTTCTACAGGTGAGGAGCTACTACTGATAAAATATTCTAACCTTTTTATGACTGAATTAGTATTCTCATATTTAAAGGCACCTAACACAAATATCAATATTTCTTATTGTTGATAGTTGTATAGTATTTGGCCTTTGTAAATCTATAGTTTTAAGGTTTTAATCAAATTCCAAAAATTTTCCATCATTTATTACAATCATTGTTCTATCTTCCTTCCTCTCCTTTAGTAATTCCAATAACACTGATATTGAACAATGTGAAATTTTCCCATGACTCACTGATACTGAATTTTTTGTTGTTATTTCTATTTTGAGTTTTTTCTTCCATTTTGTGTTTTCCCCCTTCCTTAAGGGAAATATTTTCCTGTATCTTTGCATCCTGGTATTTTTTTATTACATTTCCAATATTATGAATTTTATGTTGTTGGAAGCTGTATGTGTTCTATTTTATATTCTTAGACTTTATTTTGGAATTATATTATGTTCTTTGGAATTCATTTTTAAATATTCCTTAGATAACACCAGTAGATTTGGGCTCATTTTTTTCTCACTACTGAGTCAAAGCCCTTCCAATTTGTATGCTCCATGAAAAATTGTTTTTCACTTTTGCTGGTGGAATGTTTTCATAACTCTATGCTCCTGAGGTTTTTCTCTATTCCTCATTCTTTCTTCACCTCTCAGCCTTGAGAAGTTTTCTTGTTTATGCCCATTGATTGACACTCAGCAGAAAACTTTGATGAAGTCTTTGAAAGTCTCTGAAGTTCACTGTCTGAGAAACTTGGTCCTCTCATGTATTCTGTTTTATAATCTCCAACTAACATAGTTTCACTGCAAACCCAGCTTTGTTAATTCAGGGAGTCCACTGGATTCTGCAAGTTTTTCCTGTACTTGTGATATAGTCTGGAAACCCCTTTCCACTAATAAGCCTGCAGAAAACTAGAGATACAAATGTATGTTTTCTGATCAAAATACCATTGAGATACCAATTCCACCCCAAAAAACATGGAAAGGAAACAAGTTTGAACTTATTAACAAAACCATTTCAGCATTATTTATTATCTCACTGTTTTCTCTATTAATAAATTAAACCAAATAATTGGAATATGTCCATTTTATATTTGAAAAATTTATGGCATTATCTATTTAAAATTATATTTTAAAAGTATAAGTAGAATCAAGGACAAAAAATGCATGATCATCTCAATAAATGCAGAAAAAGTCCTTGACAAACTCCAGCACCCATTTCATTTTAAAATACTGGAAAAATTAGGGGTATAAATAACTTACATCAACATTACAAAACTATATATCGGAAACCTAAAGCTATATATGATGAGCCCAAACTGAATGGAGAAAAACTTAAAGCACCTCTCTAAAATCAGGAATAAGAAAAGGATGTCCCCTCTCACCACTCCTATTCAATGTAGCTCTTGAAACTCTAGTGAAAGCAATCATACAAAAGCAAGAAATCAAAAGGATAAAACTAGGAAAAGAAGAAGCCAAAGTATATCTGTAAACTGATGACATGATTTTATATGTAAAAAAAAAACAAAAACAAACTACTCCCCCAAAAGACTTCAACGGCTGATAAATGAATTCAGGAAAGTGGCAAAACACATATCATCATACAAAAATCAATGGTTTTCCTATTTTCCAATAATGAATCTGCAAAAAATCAGGAAAATAATTCTATTCATAATAGTTTAAAAAAATTAAATTAAACACTTTGGAATAAATCTAATGTATGGGATAAAAGATATCTAGAGTGAAAATTATAGAACAATGAAAAAAAAAATCAAAGACCTTAGATGATGGAAAGACTTAACATGCCATTAAATAGGCAGATTTAATAATGTCAAAATGGACATACTACCAAAAGCAATATACATATTTCATGAAATCCACATCAAAATAACAATGGCATTCTTCATGGACCCAGAAAAACGCAATCCAAAAATTCATAGAAAAGAATAAAAGACTGAGAATAATAAAAGCAACATTGAGCAATAAGATAATGATGATGGCATTACAATAACTGATCTCAAGTTACACTCCAGAGTTATAACTTAAAAACAATACCATCATTGGTATTGGCACAATAAGAGACAAAAATAATAATGGAATAAATTGAAGACACAGAGAAAAATCCACTTTGGTATAATTATGTGATCTTTGATAATGATGACAGAAAATGCATACATTGGAGAAAAAGTAACATTTTTAAGAAATGGTGCTAAAAAAGAATATTAATATGTAGAAAAATAAAAGTAGCTTCCTATCTCTAACATAATAATCAATGCAAAGTGGATGAGACACCTAAGAATTAGATAAGAAATACTGTAACTGTTAGAAACAAACTCAGGGTCAACACTCTAATATATTGGCACTGACTTCCTTAATAAGACTTCTAAGAGTTTGAGAAATAAAACCAAGTGTCAGTAAGTGGAATAGCTTCAAATTAAAAAGCTTCTACATAGGAAAAAAATGATTAAGGACATGAAGAGAGAGTCTCCAGAATAAGAGAAAATCTCTGACAGTTAGAAAGGTGATCATCAAAAATACAAATAAAAAAGGAGGAATGGACCCACCATATGACCCCAACTATTCCACTCCTTGGTATTTATCCCAAAGGACTCAGATCAGTATATTATAGTGATGCATGCATATCCATGTTTATAGCAGTGCAATCTACAATAGCCAAGAACCAGATCAGTTGCCCTTTAAAAGGTGAGTGAATTAAGAAAATGTGGTATTTATATAATGTGGAGTTTTACTCAGTCATAAAAAAAGAGTGAAGTTGTGGCATTTGCTGACAAATGGATGGAACTAGAGAACATCATATTGAGAGAAATAAGACAGATGCAGAAAGTCAAGGGTCAAAATGTTTTGTTATATATGTCAGAGAAAAATAAGTATTTAAAAAAGGGGGGGAATCTCAGGAACATAAAAGGGACAACAGAGCAATAGAGAAAGGATAGAAAATAAGAGGAACAGTAGAAGGAAAATAATCAAATTATGTCATGTGCATATATAAACATGTCACAATAAATTCAATTTTTATGTATAACTATAATACACTGCTTAAAATAAATAAATAAAAGTATTATGTGTAACATTTCAGTAAGTAGAATTTATTTGATATTTTAATATTTCTAATTTTACAATTATAAATTTATCACATCTATTTTGTGGATATGGCTTATTTATTTTTCTGCTTCAAAACTCTTTTTTTTTTTTTTGGTAGTTTTAGGGATTGAGCCCATATCCTTGAACGTGCTAGGCTAATGCTCTACCATTGAGCTATATCCCCAGCCCCTCATCTTTTAAAATTTTGAACAGGGACTTGCTAAATTGTTAAGACTGACCTTGAACTTTCAATCCTCCTGCCTCAGCTTCCCAAGTAGCTGGGATTATAGGCATGTGCCACCATGTCCAGCTTTATTATTATTTTTTTTTAATCTTATTTAATAAGAATCCAAAGTCCTTTTAATAAAAAAAAAAGATCATTTTTAAGAATCATGATTCAAATTGCTTTATTGAGGCCTTTATTCTGTGTACTCAAATTATTAACATTACTGGACACTTTTGTATAAGCTGATGGAGGCAATACTTTTGGCTATATGGATATTGAACTTTAGTATTTAGTCATCCTACTATAGGTCCTCTAAAATAAAAATTTTAAATGCATTTGAGTATTTTAATTCCAAATTTTTATTAATACTAGGTGATAACTAGAAATTTAACCAAAGTTCAAGACTTCTGTTACAGTATGTTTGAAGTCAATAGTTTGGTGGGCTCTACCAGCATTGATTTACATGTTTCTGCTAAGGGCACTTTCTTTATAGTTTCATTTAAGATGATGTAAAGCCATCAATAGCATGTGTGGCATAAAGATTCATTTCAGAAGTTAAATATGAATAGTAAGTGGAGCAGTCTGGCTGGGCACAATTCAGGAGCCACTTGTAAAAAGAAACGAACTTTATTTTTAGAACACACACACACCAAACCACACAGCTCCTCAGGAAAAACCTTCAGAGCTCAACTGTCACCACTAGCTTCCCACAAGCCTCTCAACCTCCCCAACTCCTCCTGCTCTTGAGGCTGATTGGCTGGGTCGGGTGGGCAGAGCCAAAAAAAGGCCCCCAATGAGCAGCTCCCTGGTCTTAAAGGGCGGGGAAACAGCCCAATGAGCATCACGCAGAGGAGCCAATCAGTTGGCAGCTAGAAGTTTGCTGGGGCTGCTGTGAGCCAATCATCAGCTGGCAGCTGGAAGTTTGCTGGGGCCCCTTCGGCAGTGGCTCTCAACAATTAAGTAGTTAAATAATCCCACTTAACTGTTAAGTGGGATCCTATGGGTATGTGTTTGAGTGTGTGCATTAAAGATTTAGTAGAGAAAAGTTTCTCTAAATAAAAAGTAATACTTTACCTTTGCTTCCTAGTGGTAGGTCAGAAAAATCACAAGAGAAAAAAATGATCTTCAGTGTCAATTAATTGCCTTTCATTTCACAGCCAGCACCCATTGATTTGAGATAATATGATTCTGAAGCTAATTTCCCTTTCACGATAACTTAAATTTGTTTTATTTATATTTCTATCAATATGTGTAGGTCTAATTAAAACTCTGTAATTGCAGTATTGTTATTTTGTTACTAGGTTGAAATCCAATTCAAATCAAGCAGAACTGACAATCTGTGCTTTTAATAGAAACTTAAGAAATTGGTATTTGAACTTTATCCAAATTTATAAATGGAAAGTATGACACTGGGTTTTACTTTAACATTAAGAAACAGATTTATCTATAAATTCATGGAGGTACAGTTAATTATATATCCTTTTGCTAATATTCATATAAGTTTATTAAAACAATTATTGATTATCAGTCGTATGTCAGGTTAAATACCAGCACCTGGAAATGAAAATATAAATATGGTATTGTGTTTGCCTTGATCACATTTCAGAAATGCTGCACAAAAGAAGTCCCATAGAATAAGAAAAAATATGGGGCAGTCACTTTTTGGAAGCATTAGAGAATGGTTCAAAATTAAGCACATATTGGAGTTGGTCTATAAGAAGGATAGATTAACATTTCTGAAGTGAGGAAATGAATTTAAGACAGAAGAAAATTTCAGAAGTGTAATATTTACCCTGTTGTTAGGGTATAATTCCAGGTATTAGCTACATAAATTTTGTGGCAACACAAAGGATTAATAGGGTTTGATACATGGGAATTATATTTGCAGCAATGATGCAAATTTTTGTTGGATATTATAATATTTGGGCTTTTTCCCATTGATTATTTTTAGAGTTGAAGAAAATAATTAAATCTGCAGGAATAATTGCAGAAATTGAAGCAGCTGAATTGATTTAGAGTATTTATAATAATCATGATAAAATTATAGTATTTAGAATTAAGATGGCCAGATAGATGGACAGACTTTCACAGGTGGAATTTTAGAATGAATTGGGAAAAATAATTTTCTGTAAGTTTGTTGATTGATACCAAGCCTCAATTTTCATCTTGTTTATGAAGCATGACTTCATTAAAGATCAAATCTTCTTTTCCCTTATCTTTTATTCATGCATTACAGTTGTACATAATGGTGCTATTTGTTGCTGCATATTTGTACACACACACACACACACACACACACACACACACACACACAATATAACAATATAATATGGCTGATATCATTTGCCAGTATTTCTTCTTTTTATCCTTTCTCTCTCCCCATTTCCTTTTTTACATTTTATTGATCTCTCTTTGATTTTCATGATATCCCCACCACCATCTTTTTTTGTTTGTTTGTTTTTGTTCTCTAGTTTCCACAATATTCTGTGATTCAGTATTCAGATAGCAGAGGTATAGAAATAAAAGCTCACTTCTAACTATAATCATTATTTAGTGTTCTGATGAGCAGGATTCGTATGTCAAGAATTATTTCAACTGCAAAAGTAACTAAGATAAATCAATTTATAAAGAGAGAGAGTCTATTTTGGCTCACAGTTTTGGAGGTTTTAGTCAATAGCCAGATGGCTCATTGTTTTGGGGCCTGTGGTCAGGCAGTGTGACATGGCGAGTGTGCCTGGTCAAGCAAGCCATTCTCCCCATGGTGAGGAAGCAAGGAGAGAAAAGAAGATGAGAACAGCATCCTTTTGAGGACATGGCCCTCATGATCTTCCACTAGAGCTCACTTCTTAAAGGTCCTACCACTTCCCATCAATACCATACACTGGGCACTAAACTTTGAACACAGGCCTTTGGGGGACACTCAGTATCCAAACTATGGTGATATATATACATATATAAAAATTTTGAGTTTTTCACTCCAGAGTTAGTATTACTAATGGTGATATATATACACACCCATAAAAATTTTGGGTTTTTCACTCCAGAGTTAGTATTATTACAAGTGAAAGCTGTCCCTGGCAGGACTTTAGCCTGGAGGTGTTTCCTTTACTTGGCCGACATACTAGTGAGAAAGCAGCATCATCAAGACCATTTCTTGGAAGCCAGGAGCTTTCCAGTGGTCTCAGACCCATTCACCTAAGTGTAATATAGCCTTGTAATCTTTATGGAATGGTTGATTATTTTATCATGTTTGGAGAATGAGATGGGGCTCATAGTGTGGTTTCTTTCATTAAACTAACACTTTAACATTTCTCATTGTGATCATTCATCCTCAGATGAATCAAATCTAAGTCCCAAATTATTAAAAATCATTCAAACACAGCATAGGTGTCAATAATAAGAAAAACTCATGGTTAATACTGAATTCCCTGACAGCCTCTTCTTGTGCTTCCATTTTGTAATGCCTTAACCACTCTGGAACCCAGTTATTTCCATTGCTCTCAGAACAAAATATGGTGTCTGGTAAATAAAGAGCATGCCTTTGGGCTTGCCAAAGCTAGAAGTGAAATCCAGGATTACCAGTAGGGTAGAGGAGAGGGACCAGGGGACAAAGAATGGGAGAGAAAGGGGTGATAATGGGGAACACTATTGACAATATTATCCCATTATATTGTGTGCATATGCAAATCTATAACAATGAACCCATTATGTATAATTATAGTGTACCAACAAAATATGGAAAACAATAAAGAAAAGAAACCCTAGCTCACTCCTAATAGGGACTACCTTCCAAGTCTAAAATTTGATCAGTAGGCTTATTATTTTTATTTAGTCTTGTAAATTGTCTCAAGTTCCTAGTAGAGTAACAAAGAAAACAAATGATATTTATTAATATGACTTCAGTTATTCTCTTCATTTCTTAGAAGCTCAGCTTCATTATCTGCAAAGTGGAGATAATGGTACATGTCATGATGGTTTGTATTTTGGTACTCTTCCTTTATTTCAGGAAGAAGAGATACTTTGTAGATAATTAAATGAAGCCAAAATATACATATATATGTACATATACATATGTATATATAAAGTACCTGTCAAAGTGTCTAGAATGAGAAACACAATTATTTCTTAACTTTCCCTATTTACTCATTTTTTTCTCTTCCATTGAAAAATTAAAAAAAGAAAAATCAACTTCCTCCCTCATTTACCTTATTTACCTTCATTTCTTCACCTCTTTCACCTTTTTTTTTCTTGCAAAAAAATAATAATAATGCAAAGACCCACCATTCGCAGAACATACTGTACATGAGGGGTATAAACCTGAAGAAGGGAAGATGCCTGACTTGAAGAATTTCTGCTTATTGGGGAGAAACAAACACATGTAGTCACACTTCCAGATTTAACAGAGAAATCCCACAATACTACACAATCACGAGGGAAGGTGAAGTGGCCATGACCACTTCTTTTGGGTCTCAGGCATCTATATTTGTAAGCTAGAAGTAGGATCATTCTAAGGTTGGTTGGATTCTGGACATATGCCATTTCTTCCTAGAGGAGGAACAAATCTACCTAAGAAGTCAATGTTTTGTAATTTGTCCTCAACTTGGCTAAAGGACGGCTGGAATGGTCATTCTCAGAAAGCAGATTATTTGGCTCTGTGACTCTGTCTCATGCCTGCCAGGTTATGTGGAGGAGCCAGGATTGTTGGAAAGCAATTCTTCCTCCTCTTATTCCTCTCTTTTGTTAAGTTTGGGGCTTTCTTTGCAATCACAGAGGAAGTTAGCTTTGAAGATACTGCAATCTGCAATATTTGAAAGATCAGATCTCTGTCATTTATTGGAACTGCTCTTCCCTCCCACATAAGCCCTTGTGATATAATCTGGATAATGAAAGTTTTACTGCTTGCATTTTTATATCTATTCAAAACAGTCCTTTCCAGGCACTGGGCTTTTTGAAAAGAAGGCTTATATTACACTCTAACATCTTCATTGACACTGGCATTGAATGGCTTAGAAATATGTAGTCAATAAATCTGCATTTTTGGCTTACCTCTTTTTGGATCTTTTGCAAGCAAACATCTTATCCAAGGATGTAGCTGAGTACCATTTACATGAATGTTATCTAACTTGACATCTATGTCTATATATGTCTCAGTGGCACAACCGCCTTCTGATAACAGCATCCTACTTCTTTGGAAAATGTTCCTTCTACCTATAAAACCACATGATCCTAGTGAGATTAACGACTTTCAGAAGGCTGCCTCCTTGACACAAATGTGAGCATGTGATCCAGGTTGCACCAGGATTCAGTAGTAATTTTAAAGTGGAAAATGGGGGAAAATCTCTTTTTCCTGATGTTGTAACTTGGTGGGATGTGAGCCCCAGTGCTGCTCACCTCTCAGGTGGTCTAAGAGATGGTGGCACACTGCCGAGGAAACCAGGTTGGGAGATGGAAAAGGGAACTGAGTGGAGTTTCAAATCCTGGTTCCAGTCCTAATGGATGCATCCCTATATTCCTGTTCCACTTTCTGTTTGTGGTCTAAGCCAATAAATCCCCCTACTAAATATTCTAGTTTTAGTTGAATGTCTGCATCTTGTATGTATTCCCCTTGCAGGGCAAGAAATAAGCAGATCAACTTGATATTTTTTTTTCTGCTTGAATTCCTATGATCTAACTAAATAGATCAGGTTGACTTTTTTGTTTTTTTTTGGTGAACAATGAGAAGCCAAAAATCTAATTAATTCTATATTTTTCTATAAGAAAATATGCTGTAATTTGTGTGTTATTTTCTCAAATAGGTGGCAAGTTCCATGAAGACAGGGACCATGCATGCCCATCATTGCCCCCAATACTAGGATGTAATAGATGCTCATAAAAATGAGTCAATGGAATTCTATCACACATTATATTACAAAGAAAAAAATGAATATGCAGTCTTAAGCCATGCACTATCCATTATATTGAATTTTCCTCCATAACTTTACTAATATATGACAAAAATTGGAAGTAAATGTAGATTAAATACAGAGAGTTGATTCTTTGTTTTCACTTTGTTACAGCTTGCCCTCCCCAGTTGATTATGTGTCTGGTAGTCAGAGGGTTTCTTTAAAAATGGTAGACACGTCATATCATGCCTCAGCTCATAGACACTGAGAGTCTCTGTGGTAGATGAAAGTTGAAAGCCCTGAACTTAACAACTTTCTTGAATCTTTTCTGTTCTTAATAACTTGCTTGACCTATAGAATAGACATGAATACACTGTAAAACTTCTGAGCCTAAGTATTATTTTTCCTTCCACAGATCACCACTGATACTTTATGTATATATTTGTTTAATGTCTTTTCCCTAGATTATATTATAAGCTTCATGAAGATAGAGACTGCCCGACGGTTCATGGCTGCATTCCCAGTACTTAGACCAGGTTCCACCACATAGTGGACACTTAATAAATATCTGTTTAATGATGAATCAAATTGGACTTACAAAATTGGATTGTTAACACCACATGGGTAACAAGGTAGTTCTCCAAAAATGTTCCCCTTCCCTGGCAGGAGAGAGGCTGATCAACTTAATTGTTATTTCCTCTGCTTGAATTTCTGCAATTTAACTTAATCTTCTATCCTTGCCCTTCAAACCTATGTGCTCTTGATTTAATCAGAAGGATCAGAACTATTGCACTTCCCTTTGCCCTTCAGCCACCAGCAGAAAAATGATTGACAGTTAATCATGTCTGGAGGGGATCTCTTCCTCTCTTTTGCCATTCTTTGTAGGAGGGTTAAACTAAGTTATGCCCTCAAAGAAAATAATTCTTAATAATACATATCATAACCCTTCTATTTTTCATATATATATATATAGTTTTGTTTCTCTCAATTTTAAGTAAGTGCTCATAACCTTAACAGGAAAAGCAAAACATGCAGTAGAAGAATAAAAGGTAAGTAAATTGAGATTGATCGAATGTCTACTATGTAATGACCCTGTGCTTGAACTTTCACTTTTCAAAATAGCCCTATTTTTCTTGATCTTTGCTTTTTCTGCAATTTAAATATCTAACACCCTATGTCATGTAGAATTGCAAATTTGGTCAACAGATGCAATTGTTAACATTAAATAGAAAATGTCAATATTTCATTTGTTTTAAATTCCTATATATAATCAATGCTTTTTTTTCTTCATGTATATATATTGGGTAGTCTGAGAGTATCACATGTCCAAAAAATCAACTGGCACCATATAACAGAAACTTCTAGAGGACAAGCAGCTTTGTCTATATACTATCCTCAATGCCAAGACTGGTGCCAGGTCCACAGTAGGTACTCAATAAATATTGCTATTGGACAAATACAATTAATTTATTAAATTTTCCATCTACCATCACTAATCTGATTAAAACTCCAAACCACTAGTCAGCATAATTTGTTTTACCATGAAGAAAAATTCTCCTTAGGAACTTGACATATTTAACCCAGTGATGTTACTCTATGAGGTATCATTTAATTAAACTTCATACAACTATTTCTGTGTCTAATTCAAAGTATGTTATTAAACTTGGTCAGTGCCATTATTGAATATGATTATTTCTCTTCTCCTTTAAATGTAAGAATCTCTTCCCAAAAGCCATCAAGAGCCAATGATGGATAAATAGCCTAGTATCAACTGCTTAAAGAAGATTGCCCTAGTCCATAGGCTTCCTGCCTCCAACTTTCTTACTGCCTGCCTACACACAGTTTTTCTTTCTCTGATGTTTTCTCTTCCTCTCAACTTCTATTAAAATACAATTCATTTAAAATTAAATAAATTTTAAAAATGTATGTATTTTTATTTTCTGTACTCATGTTTCAAAATATGTTCACACTGTGAAATGAGTATATAAAAGTAATTAGCATATCCATCACCTTGCCTACCTATCATTTTTATGTGGAAAGAATTTTTGAGAGCTATTGTCTTAGTAATTTTCAAGCATATGCTACATAATTATTAACTAAAGTCACAATGTTGTATGACAGATCTCCAGGACTTATTCCTTTTGTCTAATAGAAACATTGTACCCATTGGCAGACATCATCCTACTCTGCTCCATGACCTGCTCATTTTAACCAAATTCAACTCTTTGCTTTTGTGAGTCAAACTATTTTAGATTCTACATGTAACTGAGATCATGTAGGGTTTATCTTTCTGTGCCTTGATTATTTTACTCAGAATAATATCATCCAAGATTATCTATGATTTTGCAAGTGGCAGGGTTTCCTTGTTTTTAAAGGTTGAATAATATTTTAAAGTGTGATATATTATGTCTATGTCTATGTATTATACTTTCTTCATAAATTCATTTGTTGATGGACATTTTTATTCAATATAGTACTAGAAGTAGTAGCTAGAGCAATTAGGCAATAAAAAATAGTCACATTGTAAAGGATAAAGTAACATTGTATCTGTTTAGAAATGATATGACAAAATATATAGAAAACAAAAAAATCACACACACAAAATTAGGACAAATAAACACATCAGTAAATTTCAGGGTATAAGATCATCACACAAAAGTTAGCAACATTTGTGTACACTAATACTTAACTAGCTGAAACAGAAATAAAGAAATCTTATTTATAACAGTATCAAAAATAAGATAAAATACTTAGAAATAAATATAACCAAATAGGTTAAGAAATATGTACATTGGAAAAAAAAACTACATAGAATCAATTAAAGAAATTGAAGACACTAATAAATAGAATAATATTCCATGTTTATAAAATGGGAAGTTAATACTGTTAAAATGTCCATACTATCCCACAAAGGAATCTGTATATCTCATGCAGTCTCTAACAAAACTTTGATATTTTTGCAGAAAGAGAAGAAAAAACTCCAAAACTCATACTGAACTATATAAGAGTTATAATAACCAAAGAAATCTAGAGCCAAAAGAACAAAGCTAGTCTGAATGAGTATCTCACTACCCAGATTAAAAATACATGCAAGAATATAGAAATCAAAACAACATATTACTGGTATTAAATGGGACATACGAACTAAAAGAATGGAATGAAGAATCATGAGCTAAATCCACACATTTATGATCACTTAGTCTTTATTAAAATGCTCAAGAACATACTCTTGGGAAAGGATAGTCTCCTCAATAAATTGTTGAGAGGACTATCTCTACATGATAAAGAGTGAAATTGAAGCTGTATCTCATACCAAATACAAAAATCAATACAAATGATTAAGACTTAAATGTAAGACCTGAAACTACAGAATTACTACATGAAAACATAAGGAAAATGGTCCATGTCATTGGTCTAGGTAATGTTTTCTTGGATGTGATCCTCAAAGCATAGGCAATAAATGTAAAATATACAAATGAACTACATAAAATGCTTCTGCACAATAAAGAAAATGATTATCCATATCAATGGACAATTCATAGATTGGGAGAAAATTTTCACAAACCACACATTGACTAAGGGGCTAAAGTATTAATAAGGAATTCAAAAAAATTTACTGTTATGGTTTGGATGTGAAGTATCCCTCAAAAGCTCATGTGTGAGATAATGCAAGAAAGTTTAGTGGACAAATGATTGGGTTATAAGAGCCTTAACCCAATCCGTGAATTAATCCCTCTATGGGATAAACTGAGTGGAAACTAAAGGCAGGTAGGTGGGGCTGGAGGAGGTGGGTCACTGGGGCCATTCTTTTGGAGTATATATTTTGTATCTGGTAAGTGGGGTTTCTCTCTCTCTCTCCACTCCCCCCCTTCCTGATCATTAGGTGAGCTGCTTCCTGACTGCACACTCTTCTGCCATGATGTTCAATATCACCTTGAGCCCCAAGGAATGGAGCTGTCTGGCTGTAGACTGAGAGCTCTGAAACCATGAGCCACCAAATAAACTTTTCCACCTCTGAAATTGTTCTTGTCATGTCTTCTAGTCATAGCAGCATAAAAACTGACTAAAACAGTAACAAGAAAATGAATAAGTGTATAAAATAAATTGAATAAAATATTTGAATAGGTATTTTTAAAAGTGATGATGACAACAATAAAATAATACATAAGTGGCCAATAGTTTTATGAAAAATTGGTCAGCATCACTAAACATCAGGGAAATTAAATTAAAACCACCATGAGACAGAACCTTACACCTGTTAGAATGACTATTATTGAAAATGTGAAATATAATTGTTGGAAAAAATATTAGGAAAGAGGAATTTTGGTACCTTGTTATAGGGTTGTGGATTAGTATAGTTCTTTTGGAAGACAGTATGGAGGTTCCTTAAGAATACTGAAGAAGAGAACTACAGTATGAACCATCATTCCACTTCTGCAAATATATCCAAATAAAATGAAAATATACACACACTTATATACACACCGTATATTGAAAATATACACACACTTCCAAGTTAATTGAAGCATTTGAACTCTTATTGTATAATACATTCCTAATGATACCTTATGATGTCTTTTATTGGTGTCACCCTCATGCCATATGTATATGTTCACACACAAAAATCACTAGATCTCATCTCTCTACTCTATCTCATTATTGGTAGGAACTGCAGCTCCTCTGAGACTGTCTCCTCATTTATTTATTTAAACATATCTTTAAGCAACTGGTATCAGTCAAGTACTCTCATAAGGGATAAGACAGAGGTAGACTTAGCTTTGTCTTTGTGTTAGGTTTCTGCTATTGTAATGAAATACCAGAGATAATCAACTTAAAAATAGAAAAGTTATTGATTATTATTATTATTATTATTATTATTATTATTATTATTATTTTGGTTTAAAGTTTTAGAAATTTTGACCTATCTAAGTTGACCCTGTTGCTTTTGTACCTGTGGCGATGCCATATATCAAAGCAATAGTTTGTATCACAGGAAGCTGCTTATCTCATAGCAGCTGGGAAGCAAAAAGAGACAGGAGCAGGTCAAGGTCCCATATTCCCTTCAAGAACACACCCTCAATGACCTAACTTTCTTCCACTAGGCCCACCACTTAAAGGGTCTGTGACCTAACAACAGCACCACAAGCTGGGAACAAAGCAGTTAATGTGGCCTAACCACAGCATTCCCTTAGAAATATAAATGCCTGATCCATGCCTGATCCAGTCTACTTTCTATACCGAATATCAGCATTCTTAGTTTTCTGCTAGAAGGAATGACTAAACAATAGTAATTACTTAAATGCACAAACATTTTTATAGTGTCCATTAAAGACATATATTTATTAAATTTTCCTAAATAAATACACAGAATGACCTAGCAGTAGTGAACCTAAGACTTATATTCAAAGAATGAACTATTTTGCAAGGGAAAATAGTTTTAAATTACAGATAATGTATGTATTGCAAACAATTGCATATTTCGGAAAATAGAAAGAAAAAAATAGAAAACAAAAACAGAGATCCATAGTATTTCTACTAAAGAATTCTTCATTGTTCAAGGCATAAATATTTTTAGTTATATAGCTCACACTTTGTATAGATTTCCACAATTACTTTGTTTCAGTTTTCTGAAATATCCATTTTGGCTCTCTTTTGACTAATGTGAGAGGTGGATGTAGAAGATACACATTAGAAGTGTCAATCCATTAATGACTCAACTAATATTTATTTAATACCAACTCATTTGATTCTGTGCCAAGTACTAATGCAGACTAGATTGATTTAACAGGACTTTCCTGGAGGTGCTTATATACAAAGAGGAGTAAGTAGCATTACACAGGAGGTAACATGATACTATATATATATATATTTTTTTTAACCTAGGATCTCATAAAAGAAGTTGTTCTACCCTCAGTGAAGAGTTTGCCTGCTCATGGCCTTGGGAAAGCACAGAAGAACCTGGCAGATATTCCAACAGGACATAGGACATTTAGATCAAGACACAGTAGTGGGAGGATTGCCATGCTATGCAAACAAAGAGGTAGAAGAGCCTTTTGATAGCTATGAGAACCACAATCACTCGCTTAGAGAATCCCAAAGGATTGACCTTCAGAGACATGGATTAATAAAGACTTGTCATTGAAGTAAACTCCTGTGATCTTTTCCACAGAGAGTAAGAACAAAATGCTGGACCCCAGACAACACCCTGTCATAAGAAGGGCAGGACATCAGGGCCCTTACCACCTGCACTTTCAGTTCACATCCTTATATTATCACTCCAGCAATCCCTGGGCCTTATAGAGAACTCTTATCTTCTGGCTCTATAATTTCTCTAAACTATCCAATGCCATTTTCATGAAGGGTTCATACCTTAAACAGCTCTGATTCTTTCTTTTCTTAGTACAGCTCTGAGTTTCTCTGCTTTTTATTGTGGGCCTTTGTGGTTTGGATCTTGGGGTTGTCTTTCACATCTGTGGAATTTAGTGTCCCTAGTACTACCTGAAGTTTTATGGGACATACTTATGTAAATGTATCCCAAATCTCCTTCTCTTCCAGGCTTGTATGTCCAAGGCCTCTGGATTATCTTTATTTAAATATTTAATGGTTGCGTAAAACTCAAGAGGTTAAAAGAATCTTGTCGGCTAAACAACACTATAATTTACTAAACTGTTCAAACAACATACATACATAAATAAATAAATAAATAAATAAACAAATAAATAAATAAAGGGTGATTCTTATTCTTTTTTTCCTCCCTATGCACAACTCAGCCCAACCTCAGGTCCTGTTGTCTCTCAAATGGACCCACCCATTCAATCTTCCCTGGCCACTGGGTGAGCCCAAGTTGTCCTTATCTCTTGCCATCATTTCTTTAAGACCTTCCTAATTTGTTTCCTCATCTCAATTCTTGCTGTCCTTCCATCTACTAGGAATGAAGTAGCTGATTTATTTTATTTTATTATGAAGTGCCCAATATTTCAAAAATGTAATTTATATCTTATCATTGTGTCACATAAAATGCTTCAAGGGCTTTTGTACTGACCTTTAGAATAAAATCCAAACTTCCCAGCTTGATTTACATATCAACCTAATGTGCACTGTCTCTACCATGTACTATCGTCCTCTCTTTCCCTTGCCCAGTTATGGCCAAACTACACTAGCCTCCTGTTCAGATATGGGTGGGCTGAACAAGCGTTTTCTGAATGGACCACCTACATGTGTGTTGGCACATTTGTTCAAAGGAAGAGCAGGACCTGGTTTTAGAAGGTGCATATCTGATATCACAGTATACCAGAGCCAGTCCTTCTTTATCTCTCTGGATCTCTCTTCATTTTAAAAAAAAAATGTACTTATTTAGTGAAGAATATTTCTTGTTTAAATTCTTTTTATTAGAGCATTATAGTTATACATAAGGATTCATTTTGACATATTCATAAATGTATATAACAATTTGCTTCATTTCAACTCTCAATACTTCCTTTTCCCTTCCCATCTCCCTCTCCCTGATGCCTTTCATTTACTCTTTTGCTCCTCCTTATTTTTATTTTTAATTGGTGCAATATAATTAATACATAAAATTGGAGTGCATTGTGACATATTCATACATGATTGTAGCATGATTTGGTCAAATTCATTCCGTAACTGTTCCACTTTCCTTCCCTTCTCCCACATCCTTGTGCCCCATTTATACTCTATTGCTTTTCTTTCTATTTTAACAAAATTCTACTTTTTGTTTCTTTTACCTACTTCTTCATATGAGGGAAAATATTTGGCCATTGACTTTCTGAGACTGGCTTATTTCATTTAGCATGATATTCTCTAGCCATTTACCAGCAAAGGACATGATTTCATTCTTCTTTATGCTTCAGTTGAATGCCATTGTGAGTGTACTTATACACACACACACACACACACACACACACACACACACACACATATATATATATATATATATATATATATATATATATATATATATTTGCACACATATATATGTATGTGTTTGTGTGTAATTAATATATATGTATACATATATGTGTGTGTATGTATGTATGTATACATGATACTACATGATGGGTTTTTTGAAAAAAAAAAAAAAGAATTTTTTTTTTTATTGATTCACCTCTTGGTGGACACCTAGACTAGTTCCATAACTTGGCTATTATGAGTTGCACTGCTATAACATTAATGTGGCTCTATCACTATAGCATGCTGATTTTAGTTATTTTGGATAAGTACCAAAGAGTGGGAGAGCTGAGTCATATGGTGGTTCCATTTCTAGTCTTTTAAGAAATTTCCATACTGCCTTCCAAAGTGGTTGTACTAACTTGCAGTCCTTCCAACAAGGTATAAATGTAGCTCTTTCCCCACATTCTCACCAGCAATTATCATTGTTTGTATTCTTGATGATTCTCATTCAAACTGGGGCCAGATGAAATCCCAGTATAGTTTTGATTTGCATTTCCCTGATGGTTAAGGGTGTTAAAGGTTCTTTTTTCATATATTTGTTCACTATATCTCGTTATTGTTTTACGAATGTCTATTTAGATATTTTGATCATTTATTGAGTGGGTTAGTTTTTCTTGTTTTTTGTGTTTTTCATATATTCTGGTTTTAATCCCTTGTCAGAACAGTAGCTGGAAAAGATTTTCTCCCATTCTGTAGGTTCACTATTCATTCTCTTGTTTGCTGTGCAGAAACTTTGTAATTTAATGCCATCTGTTATGGTTTGGATGTGAGGTGTCCCCCAAAAGCTCTCATATGAGACAATGTAAGAAGGTTCAGAGGAGAAATAATCTGGTGTAAGAGCTTTAAAACAATCAGTGATTTAATTCCCTGGTAGGGATTAACTGAGTGGTAACTGGAGTGATAGGGTGTGGATGGAGCAGGTGGGAATTGGGGTTTGGCTATGGGGTATACATTTTGTACCTGGAAAATAGAGTTTCTCTCTTTGCTTACAGGTCATGATATGAGCCTTCTATGAACTAAGATCTCTGAAACCATGAGCCCTCAAATAAACTTTTTCTACAGTTGTTTTGGTTGGGTCCTTTAGTCATAGCAGCAAAAAATCTGACTAAAACATCATCTGACTTATTAATTCTTGGTTTTCTTTCTTGACCCTAGGAGTCTGATTAAGGAAATTGGCGGCCTGCACTAATATGTTAGGTTGTTGCCCATATGTTTCTTCTATTGTTTCCAGAGTTTCTATTGAATTTCTAAGTCTTTGTTCCATTTTCAGCTGATTTTTGTGATCCATAAAAGAAAGGGATCTAGTTTTTTTCTTCTACATATGGATATCCAATTTTCCCAGCACCATTTGCTAAAAATGCTATCTTTTCTCCAATATATGGTTTTGACACCTTTGTTAAAAATCAGATGACTGAAAAAAAAGAATCAGATAATTGTATTTATGTTGATTTGTCTCTGTCTTCTATTGTATTCCTTGGTCTTAATATCTGCTTTTGGACCAATATCATAGTGTTTTTGCTACAAATTTGAGTATAATTTGAGATCATGCATTGTGAGGCCACCAAATTCACTCTTGCTGTACAGAATAGCTTTGGCTATTGGATCTTTTCTTTTTCTTTATAAAAGTTAGGACTTTTTTTTTTTCACCTGGTTTTGTGAAGAATGCCACTGCATTGAATCTGTAGGTAATGTGCCCATTTGGAAGATATTCTGCCTATCCATGAATGTGGTAGATATCTTCATCTTCTAATGTGTTCTTTAATACTTTTTTTCCTCTCCAGAGTTTGAGGCCTTTCAATTTCTTAGTTTTTCCTAAGTATTTTGGATGCTAATGTATATGAAGTCATTTTCTTAATTTCTTTTTCAGCACATTTATTTTTGGAGTATAATAATGCTACTTGTTTTCTCATGTTGATCTTATATCCTGTTATTTTTCTTGTGGTTCTGGACTTTTCTTTGTTGGAAGATATTTTAATTCCTGCTTTAAACTCATTGCTTGATATTGGTATGTTTGTTTTTTATATCCTTTTGGATCAATATGGGTAGGTCATGTTTTTAGAAATTTTTAAGTATCTTACAGATTTTCTAATTTGTTGGTATATACATTTTCAAATTTGTACCTAATTATCCTCTAGATTTCAGAAATGTCTGTGATGCTATTTCTTTTTTTTCATTTCAACTTTTGTTGAATGAGTCTGCTCTCTCTTATGTTTAGTTTGTTGAAGGGTTTACCTTATTTATCTTTTCAAAAAAAAAATTCTTTCCTGCATTGATCCTTTGTATTTTTTATTCTCTAGTTCATTAATTTTGACTATGATCTTAATTATTTCTTGTCTGCTACTGGTTTTGGAATTTGTTTGTCCCTGATTTTCTAGGGCTTTGAGATGTAGCATTAGATTGTTTATTTGTTAGGACTTAATGTAATCTCCCCAAAGAGGTCATCCCCAGTCATCCCCATATAGTGTTTACCTGTCACACTCAGTTACTCTTTCTCATAGTACCTGATTTTATTCTTTCTTTTTATATTATGTATCATATTCTTTAGTTATCTTGAATAATTTGGAACTGGTCTATTCTGTTATATCACTAGGCTTTAAGCTCCATGAGTGCAGAGTGTTTTATTCATCTTATGATATATTTTGTCCCCATGGGTTAGAATTATGCCAGATAAGTTGGAGATGTGCACAACTGAAGATGTCTATTTCTTGATAAGTGAAAAAAATCCCCTTGCCCAAGCTCTGGGTGATGAAATGTTTAAATACCAAAATACATATTTTTCTTGTGGAAAGCATTCTCTGAAATTCTGGTCAGCCATGTGCACTACAAGCAACTCACTTTTCACAATTCTATTATAACATGTTTACTTGTTGGGACTAGTGCTGTAGATTACCCTAAGCTTATGAAACTAACTGAGTAACTTATAGATTTCTCTTTTGTTCTTTTAGAGGAGAAAAAGACCTTTCAACAAATTTAACAAATTTGTAAAGCCCAAAGTACAAGGGCTTGCTGTTTTGGAGTCAGAAAATTGTAATTTAAGTCCCAGATCAACCACCTCTTTAACTATGTGACCTTTGACAAAGCCCTTTAATGTTTCTTAGCACAGATTTCTTCTCTGTGAAATAGAAACTGTAATGCCTAACCCCGTAGGGGGCTGCTGAATTTAGTGAGATGGGAGTGGAAAGTGACTGCACATGAGTTAATCAATCAGTGTGTGTTCATTTGCATTGTTGAATTGGCTCTTGGCCTGTTGCCTGTTGAGTTCTCAGAATGGAGACTCTGATATGGATATCAGCTGGCAGGGGATGTTTTAAGGAATACCCAGGGGATCGATATCCATGTAAGGGAAAGGAAGGAAGTGCTGTCAGGGAAAGGGAAGGCTGCAATACTTCACAAAGGTCTCAGTTTCTCAGCAAGAGGCCTGAGCTGTGATGGTCCCTTAGAGTTGGCCCTGTTAAGTCTGGGGCGGGGGGGGGGGGGGCAGATCATTGTGCCCCTTAGTGGATCAATCTCATCTCTCTTCTTTCCAGGAAATTCCTGTAGGAGGCTGAAAGTTGGGGTCACCTTCCAGGCAAACACCCAACAACTGGAGAATAGGAGAAGTCTAGATATGGAACCACAGAGTCCACAATGTCCTGAGTTCTAATAGTTGTCCATGCACAGATCTTTCATTCAATAAATATGTATTGCATTCCTGTTGTTATTCCAGGAATGGTACTGGGCACTATGTACACCATGACGATTTGAATTCTGTTCCTGCCATGGGGTTGTTAAGAGTGAAACATGAGAGACAGATGTGTACAATGTATATCTTCAGCACACCCATAAGCAGAACAGGAAGGCACAGTGTTAATAGCTCCACCCTCAGACAGAAGGAAACCTTAGTCTCATTTCCAAACTTTCTTTCACCATATACTTTTGTGTCCTGTGGCACTCTGAAATTTCATCTCCTCTTTTAATTTTCTAAAATAGCTGCATAACAAGAATATCATTATTTAGTGACCACATAAATGGCATGAAATTTCCCATGTAAAAATAATTCACCACTCCAATGTTAGTCAGATAATCTTTGAAGGAATATGAAACTCAAGAATAAAAATCATTGATCTAAATACCTACTCAGTTGCTAAAAAAAAAAAAAAAAAAAAAAGGATTCATGAGTAATGAGGAGTAATGAGGCAATTGACCTTATGCCAGAGACAGTAAGTACTTTCAACTAGAGGTTTCCCTATGATGCAATGAAGGGTACCTTTCTGGATCTCTATTTTTTGGGTGCACAAAAGCCACATACATGTTGTGAAACCAAGTCAATGGACATTTGCCAAACTCCATCATCATAACCTTTCTGGGCTCTTTGTTCTGATCATTGCAAGTATGGATAATATTTTTTTAAAAAAGGAACATTTTGTGCTTTTGAAATATGAGTGGATATAAAAGACAGCAGGTGGCTAAAATTGGATGCAATGTTCAATTTTTAATTAAAATCATCAATGCAATTCCTAATGATATGAATATCAACAGTTTGTTGAGGGACTTAATGACTGAGGTCAGTAGGAAAGCAGCATAAACGGACAAATTATTAAAGCTATTTCAGAATCATAAAAATCCAAACATAAGCAAGTCATCTGCTTTTGAGCATGCCTTTCCTCAACTCCTAGGTAAGTCTCTGAGGCTCTTTGGTGTAGTCACACAATACTGTGTCCCATACCTTTATTTATGTCCTTCCCTTATAGAGAGAAGTTATATGAAAATTGGGGGTGTCTCTCTGACTCTTTATGGACATTTAATACATGGAATGATTAGGACCATTCTATAAACATTGTCTGGTGACTCTTCTGGCTTGTATAATAATTACAAAGCTATAACAATATTATTTTTCAGGAGGTTGCTATATATCAGATATGTTTATGACTATAAATATATTACTTTTTTCAATCTGCATAAAAGACCTCTAAGGTAGGGATTACTGGTTTTAAAAACAATTTTAAATAATTTTGCAGGTGAGAAAATTGAGGATCAGAAAGGTGAAGTAGCTTGTCCAAGGTCACAAAGCTAAAGCATGGTGGCACTAACATTCACCTTTAGGCTTGTATGTATTCAAAACCATTCAACATTGGTCTTGAGCTCCTTGAAACTGATAATAAACTAGAGACAAGTATTAACACTAATTTTCTTAAGGAGTCGTTCTTGCAAGACTTAGAAGCAGAATTATTGAGAAAACACTTTCTTTTTACCCAAGTGCTCTCGACTGTAGCATTATTGACATATGGAGCTAGATAGTTCTTTGTTTAAGAAAAAAAAAAAAAAAAAAAAACATTTGGGGGCTTTATAGGTATCTAGTTCTATCACTGGCCTTACCCATTGTATGTCAGAAGAATTGTCTAGGTCTGAAACCACTCTACACAATGCTGAATATTCCTAGGGCAGGGGAACCATGCTGCCTTGAGAACACTGATTTACACATAGAATAGAAATCTGCCTTACATGTCTTGCAAGAGGAGTGTGTGTGTGTGTGTGTGTGTGCTGTGTGTATTATAGGATTCTCTCCAGTTGGATTATGATAAACTCTCCCAGCAAGTGAAGTGAGAAAAAGAGATTTAATGAGTTGCTTAAATGTTGGAAAGTTAATATTTAAGTCAAATGGGATCCGTACTATCTTGGAACAAAATGTGAAAATGAAAGACAAAAGCAAAGTCTTTTCAGAGCACGTTCTGCTCTGTGTGAATCAGGCCCTGGAGTCCCACTCCACTAAAACTTTAAAGTATCCATTTTCTTAATGGCAACAAGGGAAACTAGACACTAATACTGTCCCCTTGTACACAAAATTCCAGATCTTTAACAATGCAGAAAGGAGCCATTGTATGCCTCACTCCAGCGTAAATTATACCATAAATATTCATTAAAACACAGATCTGGGAACACATGTTTCTTTTACCGATGATGAGGCATAAAGCAATCACAGGGCTGCTTAGATTAGATTATAGGGAGTGCAGGATATTAAGGAAAGAGTGGAGACGATTTTCTGAAATATCTTAGGGGGCTGGGTATTGACTGTGTATCATATGTACGGTATGCAAATATTTCCTTCCATCCTGTAGGTTGCCTTATCTTTTTGTGGATTGTTTATTTTACTGTATGTAACTTTTTAGGTCGATGTAATCCCACTTGCGCAGTTTTGCTTTTGTTCCTGTTTTTTTGGTATCGTATCCAAAAAGCCATTTCTGGGGCTGATGGTAAGAGCTTTTCCCTTTGTTTTTGCTCCAGGAGTTTAATGATTTCAGGTCTTATGTTGTAGTCTGTAATCCATTTTGAGCTCATTTTTGCATGTGGTAAAATAGAAGACCAATTTCATTCTTATGCTTATGAATATCCACTATCCTGGCACCACAGACTGTCCTTTCTCCATTGTGCATTCTTGAAATCGTCATTGAAAATTAGTGATCACTTGTTCCTGGGTTTAATCTCTGGGCTCTCCATTCAGTTCCAATATCTACATGCCTGTTTTTATGTCAGCATGTACTGTTTTGATTCCTATGCCTTTGTAGTATGTTATCAAATCAGGTAATAAGATGCCTCTAGATTTGTTCTTCTTGTTGATTACTTCTTTGGCTACCTGGACTATTTTGTGATCATGTGCATTTTAGGACTTTTTTCTATGTTGGTAAAAAATAAATGTCATTGAAATTTTGATAGGAATTGCAACACATTGGTAGATAGCTTTAAGGAGTACGGCCATTTTAACAATACATTTTTTTCTAGTCCATGAATATTGGTCTCTTTTTATTTGTGTCTACTTTAGTTTCTTTTATATATTCTTTGAAATCCAAAGTATATGAGAAACTCATTCAGCTGAATGGGGGGCAAGGAAACAGTGAAAAAAGAAAGAAAATTTAAAAATCAAATCAAAATAATAGGTAGTTCAGGAACTTGAATAGACACTTGTTAAAGGAAGGCATAGCCTGCAAATGTGTCAACAAAAATGCTCAACACAAAACTACAACTACCTTATATTTGATAAAGGGGCTAAAAGCATGCAATGGAGGAAGGATAGCATCTTCAACAAATGGTACTGGGAAAACTGGAAATCCATATGCAACAAAATGAAACTGAATCCCTTTCTCTCGCCATGCACAAAAGTTAATTCAAAATGGATCAAGGAGCTTGATATCAAATCAGAGACGCGCCGTCTGATAGAGGAAAAAGTTGGCTACGATCTACATACTGTGGGGTCAGGCTCCAAATTCCTCAATAGGACACCCATAGCACAAAAGTTAATAACTAGAATCAACAAATGGGACTTACTCAAACTAAAAAGTTTTTTTTTTCTCAGCAAAAGAAACAATAAGAGAGGTAAATAGAGAGCCTACATCCTGGGAACAAATCTTTACTCCTCACACTTCAGATAGAGCCCTAATATCCAGAGTATACAAAGAACTCAAAAAATTAGACAATAAGATAACAAACAACCCAATCAACAAATGGGCCAAGGACCTGAACAGACACTTCTCAGAGGAGGACATACAATCAATCAACAAGTACATGAAAAAATGCTCACCATCTCTAGCTGTCAGAGAAATGCAAATCAAAACCACCCTAAGATACCATCTCACTCCAGTTAGATTGGCAGCCATTCTGAAGTCAAACAACAACAAGTGCTGGCAAGGATGTGGGGAAAAGGGTACACTTGTACATTGCTGGTGGGACTGCAAATTGGTGCAGCCAATTTGGAAAGCAGTATGGAGATTTCTTGGAAAGCTGGGAATGGAGCCACCATTTGACCCAGCTATTCCCCTTCTCGGTCTATTCCCTAAAGACCTAAAAAGAGCATGCTACAGGGACACTGCTACATCGATGTTCATAGCAGCACAATTCACAATAGCTAGACTGTGGAACCAACCTAGATGCCCTTCAATGGATGAATGGATAAAAAAAAATGTGGCATTTATACACAATGGAGTATTACTCTGCATTAAAAAATGACAAAATCATAGAATTTACAGGGAAATGGATGGCATTAGAGCAGATTATGCTAAGTGAAGCTAGCCAATCCCTAAAAAACAAATGCCAAGTGTCTTCTTTGATATAAGGAGAGTAACTAAGAACAGAGTAGGGTCGAAGAGCATGAGAAGAAGATTAACATTAAACAGGGATGAGAGGTGGGAGGGAAAGGGAGAGAGAAGGGAAATTGCATGGAAATGGAAGGAGACCCTCAGAGTTATACAAAAGTATATACAAGAGGAAGTGAGGGGAAGGGGAAAAATAATACAAGGGGGACAAATGAATGTCAGTAGAGCGGGCAGAGAGAGAAGAGGGGAGGGGAGGGGAAGGGGGATAGTAGAGGATAGGAAAGGCAGCAGAACACAACAGACACGAGTATGGCAATATGTAAATCAATGGATGTGTAACTGATGTGATTCTGCAATCTGTATATGGGGTAAAAATGGGAGCTCATAACCCACTTGAATCAAATTGTGAAATATGATATATCAAGAACTATGTAATGTTTTGAACAGCCAACAATAAAAAATTAAAAAAAAATTAAAAAAATAAATAAATGCATTCTTTGCATACCTCTGAAAAAAAAAAATGCTCAACATCCCTAATCATCAGGGAAGTACAAATCAAAACTACAAATAGATATCACCTTTCACCTCTTAGAATGGCTACTATTAACAAAAACAACAAAGATATTGTCAGTGAAGATGTGGATAACAGGGAACCTTTGACATTTCTGATGGGAAAGCAAACTGGTTCAGCCATTACAGAAAATAGTATAATGATTCCTTAAAAAGTTAAACAGAGCCAGGCATGGTTGCACATGTCTGTAGTCTTGGCAGTGTAGGAGGCTGAAAAATTGCAAGTTCAAGGCCAGCCTCAGCAACTTAATGAGACTCTTTTCAAAATAAAAATAATAAATAAATAAATAAATAGACTTGCAATGGAACCACCATTTGACACAGCTATTCAACTCCTCAGTCTATGTGGATTAAAATCAGCATACTATAGTAACACAGCCACATCAATGTTTATAGCAGCTCAATTCACAATAGCTAAAGTGTAGAAGCAACCTAAATGCCCTTCAATAGATGAATGGATAAAGAAATTGTGGTTTATATAACACAATGGAATATTACTAAAGAAAACAAAATTATGGCAATTGCAGGAAAATAGATGGAGTTGGAGAATATTATGCTAAGTGAAGTAAGCCAATCCCAAAAAACCAAAGGCCAAATGTTCTCCATGATAAGTGGATACTGAGTCATAATTTTTTTGGGGGGGCATGGGAAAAATGGAGGAACTTTGATTGGGCAAAGGGGAAGGAGAGGAGGGGAGGAAGAATGAGGGTAGGAAAGTTGGTTGAATGAGATGGACATCATTACCTTAGGTACATGTATGACTGCACATATGGTGCAACACTATATCTTATACCAAAGAAATGAAAATTTATGCTGCAATTGTGTACAATGAATCAAAATGCATTTTGTTGTCATATATTGCGGCAGCCTGGCTGGCTGGGCAAAATAACCGGGGGGTGACGAGCAACTTGTGTACATTGATACAGCAGGAGTGGGAGCCATTTATTGTAGGACAGGAGGGGTATATATACATTACACACAGCTTATCTTAATTAGCATAAACTAGATACAGCAGTCAACCAATAAGGAATCTCCACACTTAATGGCTCGCTGGCGTTACTTCACAAACCACTCCCTCTGGCAAAATTCCAGATGCCATCTTGACTTGTTTACAGACCCTAACAATATATACCTAATTAAAATAAATAAAATTTAAAAATAATTGATCAATTAATAAACAAATAGAACAACCATGTGATCTAGCAGTTTCACCTCTGAGTGTATACACAGTGGAACTGAAGTTAGGATTTCAAAGAGAGATTTGTACTCCCATGTTCCTAGCAACATTGTTCACAATTACAAAGATATGGAAACAACCCACATATCCAAGTGTGGAGGAAAAGATGAAGAAGCTGTGGCCTAAAAATGGAAAATTGTTTAGTCGTAGAAATGAAGGGAATCCTGCCATTTAAAGGAGAATCTGTAGGGCATACATTAAGTGAAATAAGACAAACAGAGAAAGAAAACTATTGCATGTTCTCACTTATATGTGGAATCTCAAATAGACACACTCATGGAAACAGAGATTAGAATAGCAGTTGACAATGGCGAGGGAGAGGGAAAGTCAGGAGTTCAAGATCAAAGTGTAAATTTTGCCTTTATGTAAGTTCAGTAAGCTCTGGAAGTCTGCTGTGCAGCACACTGCCTGCTATGTTTTGGGTGCACCTCCCTGTTTCCTGTGTTGGAGGATTGGTCCTCAGTGTGCTAGAGTAGAGGTGGTGGACCTCTAGGAGGTGCAGCCTACTGGGGGGTGTGCTCTTGTAAGGGACCTCAGTGGCTCTCTTGCTTCCCCCTTTTTTATGTGATCTTTTCCTTTCCCATGTGCTCCCACCATCCACCAAGGGGTTAGGCTATTTGAGCATTTAACCTTTAAGTCTGTGAACTAAATAAAGTCTCTTTTATTTATAAAGTTAATCTGCCTGAGATATTTTGCTACAACCCCTGAAAAATGGGAAAATTACAGTGCCTCCATCTAACAACACTGTATTGCATACTTATTTGCTAAAAGGATAGATTTTACATTAAATGTTGTTAACAATGAAAACAAGCACACACCAGTTTTAAAAGATAAAGCAGAAAAGAGAAAACTTTGTGAGTTGATGGGTATGTTTATGGCCTTGATAGTGCTGATGATTTTATAGATATATACTTATTCCCAAATTCCTTGAGATGTACACACCACATATGTATAGTTCTTTATTGGTCAATCACAGGTCAATAAAGTCATTTGTTTAAAAAAGCAGTGGAAAGTGCAGTGGGTAAAGGAAATGGGTTTATTGAGATTTTCTATATGGGATGTGCCTATGGTAGATAACCAAGAAATACTAATTGGTTTGGTTATATTTTAAGAAATGAAGGCATTCACTGATTAATTAATTATTGGCAATGACCACACAAACCAATCTATATCAAAAAGACAGCATTTAGTCCTTGTCTAACTACATGTGCTCAGCAATGATTTTTTGGCTTATTACATACTTTAATTTCATTTATGATTATCATAACCCCAAAAGTCAGTATAATTTTTCTTATATTATGGATGAGAAAGGCAAGGCAGAATGACTTGCCCAAGGCCATAAAACTAATAAAAAGGGGCCAACATTTGAATGTAAGCCTGTGAACTCCCAAGTCAATGTTCTTTTGGCTACATTACAGCTCAGAGAACATAAAATGCAATGTCCTTTATGGAGTTCACATTAGTGTAATTGATGCAAAATAATTCTTTTTGATAGGGAGGATACATATTATTATCTGTAATTACAGATGAGCAAACCGAGTCTTTGCCAAAATCAGTGCTTTCTTCCCTCTCCAACTTACATTATTAAGCTTTAGACCAGAAACAAAAAGCACAGGCAACACTCCTAAGGTCCATATTTCTGGGTCTTAGAAGATGAGGTCCTATCTTGGACTCATCAGATTTTAGCTGTGTAAGTATGTAAGTGATTCACCTGTATCTCATTTCCTTTATTTGCAAATCAGGAATAATAAAACTGCCCACCTCACAGTATGAATGTGAAAACTAAATGAGAGCATACAAATAAAGAGCTTATGAGAGTTAACTACTCATAATAAAGACTTGATAAATGTTAGACACAGTTGCTACTTTTATTCTTTGATTCAGTGAACATTCATTGAAGAATTATTGCATACACGATGGCATTCTAGCATGGAAGATTCTTTAAGTATTTATTCACACCTACTATATGCTAGGAACTATTTCAGGTGCTTGAGTTATGTTAATGAACTAAACAGTGAAAGATGAAGTTCTTCCTGAGCACTTGACAGTGTAAGTCATATAGAGATATTGGACACTTGCCCAGCCAATCCCTGTCAAATGTGGTTGATTGTCATTGTCAAACCACTTTCCCCAACATCCCCTTTATTGGTATGTCATCTCTTCAAAGTCTTCTGGATCTCAAAGAAGCCAGAACAAGAGATGGTGAAACACACACACACACACACACACACACACACAAACAAACACACACACACACTTTTTATATTCAATCTATCAATCTATGCAGGCAATGGGTTGATGTGCTCATGCATCATCTCCCATTTAATCCTCTTAATTACCCTGTAAAATGCAGTTATTTTTAATGCTCATATAACAGATGAGAAAAATGAATCTCAGAGAGGCTAAGTAACTTTTCTGAAGTCATACAGGTAGTGAATAACCCTTTTGTCAGTGGAAATAAGTCATCAGACTCTGGAGCCCTCTCATCTGACCTTCTGCTGTTTATTTTCTAGTTCTCCTGCCAGTATTCCATCCAGAGCCTCTTCTTGGGAAACAGCAATGCTTCAGGGAATGGAAACATAGCTCTATCTTTTCAAAGGGGACGGAGACCTCTTTGGAAATGAAAGCCCCATGCTCGCCTAATATCACAAAACAAGAACTCAAAGCACCATGATTTGAATTCATATTTGACCAAAATATTTTCATGTGTATTTTCCTTTCTGATTTTTATTAGCAGTAGTGGGAGTTTGGGTCAGGAGAAAAATCTGGTATGAGCTTTTCTTTACAAATGATCCCACAGAAAAATGACCAAATGAAGGCTTTTTTTTTCAGTACTGGGAATTGAACCCAGGGATGCTCTTCCACTAAGCTACATCCCAAGCCCTTATTTATTTATTTTAAATTTTGAGACAGGGTCTCACTAAAATTGCTAAGGATGTTACTAAATTGCCCAGACTGGCCTTAAAGTTGCAATCCCTTTTAGTCTTCTGAGTCTCTGGGATTAAAGGTGAAATTTTGGATGTACTCTCTAGAGGAAGTTAGACTCCCAGACATAGGAACATGCTGAATGTATGGAAGGTAAATGACATTCACCATCGTCAAAGTCAATATGGTTCCACTATCTGAGTGCACTACCTGTGATGCACCATGGCTAAGGGTTTTTATAAATCTGCAAATAATCCTTGAAACACACTTTTATTTTTGTCTTAAATAGGTTCATTGATACAATGTAGACATTCAAAGTACATCACCAATTTTATCATGCTATTTTGACATTTTAAAATTTTTTAATTAAAAACAAATATGAAAATTTTAAAACCTCAGAGAATGTCTACTGGAAAAGATACAAGTCCAGAGATAATTATTAATTAGCCCAAAGGTAAAGAGAAAGTTATAGAACAGAGGCCTCAGAGATAATGGGTGAATTGTGCGAGGACAATAGCAGGGGCAGGTATAACACTTTGCTGCTTAAATTTGAAGGCAGGAGAGGAAAAGAGAAGATACCATGTGGCAGGGTGTTAAGGAGAAAAAAAAATTGGGGGTGGCTGCCAATTATGAGATAGTGGGAAGGGAAAGATGTGTAAATCATGGATGACACTGGTTAAATTGAGTCTTATTTCCTATCTCTTGCAGATGCTAATTAAATTTGATTTTTGCTTTCTGTTGGTGGACTTCTGGGTTTTCCATTCCCTCTAATAATTCACTTTCAATAATGTATTGCCAAAATTAACCTGAACCACATGATACTACTAAAGTTATAAGTATATAAATAATTCTTATATGGAGATTAATTATGAGCATCAAAGCCAAGGAAGTAACAGATACTCTAAATATATCCAACATCCATTCAGTTATTTGCTATTCCACAAGCATTTGTTGAACATGTACTATGTGCTAGTGTTGTGGTTTGGATCTGAAATATCCCTCTAAAGCTCATTTGTTTAATCCTTGGTCCCCAGGGCAGCCATGTTCGGAGGCAGGGCTTTGGTAAGGAGATTGGATTGTGAAGGCGCTAACCTCATCAATGGATTCATCAATGAATGGATTGATTCATGTCTGAATGGATATTGGGAGGCTGTGGAGACTTTAGGAGGTGGGCCTCATTGGAGAAGCAGGGCTCTGGGGCATTGCTTCCTATCCACCACAGAATGATCTGCTTTGTTTCACCATACTCTCTCCCTCACAACCTTCTGACACACCTCAGGCCCACAGGATAGGAGCCAACTGACCATGACTGAATCTCTGAAAGTGGCAGCCAAAATCCATCTTTCTTCCTTTTAAATTATTTATTTCAGGCATTTTTTCACAGTGACAGAAAGTTGAATAACACCACTAGACATTGTCTCTTGGAAAACAAAGGAAAGATGGCTCAGTTTTTGCCTTCAAAAAATTCATAGACTGGTTTCCTACAAAGAAAAGTACCACTCAAAAGACAGTATGACATAGAAATATTAAAAGTATGTAAATACAGCAGGTGGGGTACACACACACACATACATAAACTATATATATGTAAACTGGATATGTATATATGTATATATGTACATACATATATATACAAACTATTTATATCGTCTCTCTGAGTAGATGTGTGTGTGTGTGTGTGTGTTTAATTCATGGCCTTATTTTAACCTGAAAATGGTGTAGTAAAAAGCTGCTTGTAGGTATATGGTTAATCCACAAATCAAATCACTAAAATATTTCCCCTACAGTTGAAATTCCTCTTTTCTCAGTTCCCCTTTTACTATTTGGACAATTAACCTTTGGACTTGTATATTATCCTTTCAAGTGTGGTTCTCTAGGAAAATTAGGGCAGTGGAAAAATTAATAGAAAAACTGTTTTCAAGTCATTCTATTCAACTGGCTTTAAGAATGTGTGGAGAGGATGATAGGAATACACTTTTCTTCCCTTTGGTTGTTGAGAATTCTCAAGTTGATTATTGGAAAAAATGAAAATAAGGTCCTTAGCTGATGGGAGTGACATCATTTTAATAGATATTAAATGTCATATGCAAAAAGTTGACAAGCCTAATTGAGTTTTCTCTGATATTAATCAAATTAACTGACATGGGAAGTTTTTAAGCCTAATAAACATAGGCTGCTGTCCAAGCCAGTTATCATCCAAATACATGCAAAGATGGACAGATCTAATTGTGCTTTAGGAACTGGGCGTTTGGATACTTGGAAAGACGTTTCAATACAAAGGAAGACCTCAGGGCTTTGTGAGTTGTTTCTAGTTACTCATTTGTCTTTCTCTGCAAGCAGATAATGATTTCATAGACAGCAAAGAATGCCTTCTTTCAGGCCCCCACTAACCAGGGTTCTTAGGATCCAAGTCTGTTTGTCAAATATAATGGCCTAAAGGAAGGTTTGATAAGGGAAAAGATAAATGAAAATAAATTTCTTACAACACTCTTAATGGTTGGGAACAGCCATATGGTTTACTTTTCTTCACATTCTCATTTACTGTAGCTCCTGCTAAGATGGGAAAACTTTCATTCATTTGTGTCTCCAGTATCAAGGGTCTGTGCTGGACAGGTTTGGCTTGCCCCTGCAGATCTACACTCTATGCCTTTCCACTCTGCTTCTGTCCCAGGTGATGAACCTTTGCCAACAACATTTGCATTTTCCCTTATGGACTGGTTTTTGGCCAGTGTGGCCCACAGATGCAGGCGAAGGGAGGGAGGAAGAGAGTGTGCTACCCATTCCCAGGCTCCTTCCCTGCAGGGTCACTTCAGAGAGGCTTTGTCCCACTATCAGACACCACTGCTTTTCTAAGAAAGCTCTCTAACACTTTCTCCTTCCTGATTTTTAGAATATTTCTATTTCAGGCTTAAGGATGGTAACATCTTTGGTGTTATTAGCCATGGTAACATCTTTCCTCCAAATCATCTTAAATAATCTACTTATTAGATCCACTTTGAATCATCTAATTTTAACATGCCACTTTTGTCCTTTTGGGACTGTAGCTGATAAAATAAAATGATCAGACCTGGTGGCCAAAGTAGGATATGCATTGGAAAAAATGTGGCTACAAGTGAGAAGGCCAAAGATGAGCTATGATACCAATTCCAGAATGTAAGATAGATGGCAGGCCTTATTTTATTTATCTTTGGAGTTACTTATTTTATTATATTGCTAGTAGATATGTTGTCCCCTCCAGTCTGTGAGCAGCTCCTTATAAGCAATTCTCTAACCTTCCCCCACCTCCTCCCCTCCACTGTTTCCCTATTGTTCCACCCTCCCCTGTCCTGCCTACTGAGATCAGGGCCTACCCAGAAGAATGCTGACTACTATATGGTTAAAGATTCACTTCCATCCTCTGAAGCAGCCTTACCCTCATGCTACCATTTCCTTGTAATAGTATAACTCTGTACCTTATGAAGTGGATTTAGGTTTGAAGGAACAAAGAAATGATTGGATATCAGGGATTGGTAGAGACAGTGTGAACTTCAAAAATATAACTAAAACTTCATCATCTGGCAAGACAAAGACTTTCAAGTTTTTATGAAAAGACTAACTCAAACAGTAACTTTCACCAGTGGGGAAAGCCAGTTGATTTTAATTGAAGGTTTGTTTTATCAGCGGCCACAGCTTGGAAGAAAACAACTGTAACATAATCACCCCATAAATTGTCTTCACTTTTTTAACTTACAAAGTACTTTTTGTATCTTTTCTCTTATTTGTTCTTAATTTTAATGACTGAGTTCTTCAAGAGAGAAATAGGACTGAGATTCAGGTTGCATTATTGCCTATCTTTCTCGAACAATCTTTTGAGCATCAACATTGTCTTTCCAAACTTGGCTCCAACTATCACATTGTGCTTAACTTCACTGACAAACTTTAGAGATGGTGGCCCTTTGGTTGATAGCCAGTCATAGATAGGGCATAGATGGGACCAAGTTCTTCTTATTGTGTATAAGCAGGGTGACTTATTCTAAGACTCAACTTCCTAATCTATGAAATGGAAATAACAATGTATGTAGCATAGAAATGTTTTGATGGTTAAAATAGCATTTGAGAGTTTCATGCTTTACCTGTGTGTGCTCCAGTTTATAACTTCAGTATCCTCTGAAGTCTCATATATTATAATTTTACAAACTGCATACTGTGTTCCATAAAGCTGGTTGAGTTGGGAACTTTCTAACATTATCTGAGAATATTGAGGATCCCCTTTGCACCTTTTCTACCCCAGGCTCTGAGTAATTCTTGGCACTTAACCTTGTCTTTTATTGATGAACATCTACCTGCATTTAGAAAATATCTGTTCTGGTTTGGGTTGGGAATATCCCCCCAAATCTCATGTGCTTGCTCAAAGGAAGGGCTTTGGGGAATTATCTGATCATGAGTGCTCTTTCCTTATCAGTAGATTAATTCATTAATTGCTAGTTGGAGAAAGGATACCTTGGGTGTGTACCTTGTAATGGCTTGTTTTTACCTGGACAGACATCTCTCTCTTTCTCCAACTTCCCTGTGTCTGACTCTGAGCTTATTGAAAACACAAGGATGAGTAAGACTATGATCCAGCCTTGCAAAATATACAAAAGGAGAAATACAACCAAGGGTTCCATCAGGATCTTTTATCTATGATAAAAAGAAGTATATTAGGGGACCTCAATTCACCTCTACCAGGAAGGGAGGGAGTTCTTCCTGATGAAAAGGCCCTGGGATGCCCAAGTTGATGCACAAAAGATTTTCGGACACAGTGAGCTGAACTCAGGATGTAATGAACTTGACTCAGGAGCAAGACTGAAGTCTTTGAAGGGAGACAGAGGATTGAAGCAGTGAATGTCTACATGTCAAAACATCCTGTCCTGTCCTACCGACACGCACAGATTCAGTTGTTCACCTGCCAGCTTGGAATAGAACTCATGTGCTACTTGTGTGCAGTTTCACAGTTATTTACTTCTCCAAGTCTAGCTTCCTAGCTGTAAAAATGTTATAAAAATACTTCCTGCCTCAAGCACTATGGAGAGGGTGAACTGCAAAATATCCAGAGTGCTGGTAGGCACAGCATAAGCGCTCTACTAGCCATTATCATTTACAGTCATCACTAATCATTCATAACCATGCTAATAATAGCCAATAAAATAAAGTGCTTACTACGTGTCAGATACTGTTCTGAGTGCTTTATACAGTTCATTTATTTAGTTCTCTCTAGAACAGTATGAAATTGGCCTTACAGTCATCCACACTGTTACAGATGAATAAGTTATTTTACAAGTCACACAAGTAATAACGGGAAAGCCAGAATATGATCTGAGAAAGTTGGACTCCAGTATCTATATCATTATACTCTAAGGTATAAAATGCAAAATAAGAAAGAAGTATTTCACTAAAAATTATGTAAGTAGTTTAGGAAGACACAGACATGGCCCTGTTTCAGCCTCTTGCTTTTAGAAGGGCCACAGGGGGAATAGGAGTGCTTGGAAGAGGGGGTGAGGAGAAATCACTCTGATAAGCACCCTCACACTATGTGAGGCAATACTCAAAAAATTAAAATTGTCAAAATGGCCATACTACCAAAAGTGCTTTACAGATTTATTGAAATTCCTATGAAAATTCTAATGACATTCTTCACAGAAATAGAAAAAGTAGTCCTGAAATTAATTGGGAAAAATAAGAGACCTAGAATAGACAAAGCAATCCTTCACAAGAAAAGTGATGCAGGGGGCCTCAAAATACCAGACCTCAAGTTATACTACAGAGCTATAGTAACAAAAATGGCATGGTATTAGCACAAAAACAAACATGAAGACCAATGGAACAGAATAGAAAACACAGAGACATAGCCACATACATACAGTTATCTCATACTAGACAAAGGTGCCATAAGCATACATTGGAGGAAAGATAGCCTCTTCAACAAATGGTGCTGGGAAAACTGGAAATCCATATGTATCAAAATGAAATTGAACCCCATCTCTCACCTGCACAAAACTCAACTCAAAGTGGATCAATGATCTATGCATTAGACCAGATACCCTGCACCTACTAGAAGAAAATGTGGGCCCAATTTTCCATCATGTTGTTTTAGGAACTTACTTCCTCAGCAAGATTCCTAAAGCACAAAAAGAAAAATCAAGAATCAACAAATGGGATGGTATCAAACTAAACATCTTCTTCACAGCAAAGGAACAATCCAGAATGTAAACAGAGAGCCTACAAAATTGGAGAAAATTTTTACCATCTGCATCTGAGATAGAGAATTAATCTCCAAAATTTAAAAAGCTAACACCAAAAAACCCAAATAACCCAGTCAATGGATGTGCAAAAGAACTGAGCAGGCACTTCACAGAAGAATAAATATGAATGGTCAATAAATGTATGAAAAAATGTTAAGTATCTTTAGGAATTAGATAAATGCAAATTAAAAATACACTGAGATTCCATCTCATTCCAGTCAGAATGGCAATTATAAAGAATATAAGAAACAATAAATGTTGGTAAGGATGTGGGGCAAAGGGTTCATTTATATATTGCTGGTGGGACTGCAAATTGGTGCAACCACTCTGGAAAACAGTATGGAAACTTCTTAGAAAACTCGGAATGTGACCACCATTTGACCCAGTTATCCCACTCCTCTGCTTATACCCAAAGGACTTAAAATCAGCATACTACAGTGACAAAGCTTTATCAACATTTATAGCATCTGAATTCACAATAGCCACACTATGTAACCAACCTAGGTGTCTTTCAACAGATGAATGGATAAATAAAATGTGGTATATATGCACAATGGAATATTACTCAGATATAAAGAAAAATGAAATTATGGCACTTGTTGGTAAATAGATGGAACTAGAGACTGTCATGTTAAGTGAAATAAGTCAATTTTAAGAAAATTAAAGGCTGAATATTTTCTTTGATATGTAGATGGTAACCCACAGCAAGGGAGTGTGGGGAGTGGAAGAATAGAATAGATTAAAATATTAGAATAGAATAGTGGAAGAATAGATCAAACAATCCTCCTTGAATGAGACAAAGGGGAATAAAGGGAAGGCAGGGAGGACTGGAATAGGAAAGACAGTAGAATGAAGTGGACATAACTTTTCTATCCTCATATATGAATACATGACCAGTGAAACTTCACATTATGTACAACCACAAGGATGGGATCCTAATTGGAATAAGTTATACTCCACATGTGTATAATATGTCAAAGTACACTCTACTGAATGCATATCTAAAAAAAGAACAAATAAAAAATACAGAAATGCAGGAGTGGTTAGCTAGATAACAACTGCTAAACAATACATCAGGGTTGTGTTTGTCAGTTTTCTGTTATTGCAGCAATTTGCCTGAGATAATTAACTTACAAAGAGGAGAAGTTTATTGGTTCACAGTTTTGAAGGTTTGTGTTCATGACTCTTTGGCCTCATTGCTTCTAGACCTGTGGTGAGGTAGTACAGTGTAGTAGCATTGCATGTGGAACAAAGTTACCAACATCATTATAGGAAAGAAAAAAAAAAAAAAGAGGAAGAGGAAGAGACCAGGTTCCCATTATCTCTTTCACTAGGAACTTTTGAAGTTTCTATCACCTCCCAGTAGCACCAAGCTGGTAATTAACCTTTAATGTTTAGGCTTTTTGAGAATATTTAAGATCAGATCTATAGTTTGGCTAAAGTCTAAAAGTTTTCAAAAATACTACTAAGGGTTTTGATGAAACAAGAGACTCTACATCAGCATGTTAGGACAAACATTCATGGCACCCACATATACCAGTACTCCTTATACTATAGACACCCTCTTGACTTGTCAGTCATTCTCTCCTGGATGGATTCTCTGAAAGAATGCACCCTGAGTAGATCCTTCCACGAGCAATCCCATGTCTGACTACATTCAGCCCTAACTGTAAGTGCTATTCATTATATATATATATATATATATATATATATATATATATATATATATATATATATATATACACACACACACACACACACACACACACACACACACACACATACACACACACATGTATTGTTGTCATTGTTGGTACTGGGGATTGAACACCAGTATGCTTAAACACTGTGCCAAACCCCCAGTCACTGAGCCACAGACCTAGCCCTATTTTTATAAGACAGGGTCTCTTGGTGAGTTGCTTAAGGTCTTGCTAAATTGCTGAGGCTGGCTTTGAAATTGCAAACCTCCTGCCTCAGCCTCCAAAGCCACTGGGATTACAGGTGTGTGCCACCACGCCTGGCCATGAAATAAATTTTAAATTAAATTATATTAAAAAAGAAACAAAGAAAAGTCTAAGTTTATAACTATGAAATGCTCATAATAACTGGCCATCAGATTCTATGGGGCCCTTATTTGATCTCTTGAAAAGCTGTCATGGAATATTATTTGTAATTTGCTTCCAAAATAACCTTTGCAGTTTGGAAATAGCTTGAGTCAACTTGCAATGTATGAGCAGTTTGAAATTAGTGTTCATCTTTCAGTCTTTTATTAAGTTGGCTTACAACCAATCCCCAAAATAAAATAATGCCTTCCTCCTTATAAAGCAGCAAGAAATGATGAAATCACTGGATATCTTTGGAAGTGGAAAAAGCCAGTGCTGCCCTTTCAGCTTAGAGATAAATGTAAGTAACATCTCTATTTTGGAAAGGATTTGGTGCCTAAACATCTTTGCTCCTGCTAAGTTCCCTCTGATTTATGATGTGGTTTCGGCAAGGAAAACAATCTGGTGCAGGAAGGAGCTGTACCCTGCTGATGAATTTAGAATGTTACCTTCCTACCATTCAGCATTTTAAGGGAGGGTGACCTTGTACAGGTCAGCCAAGGAGATCTTCCCATGTTCCTACTGTGTGCAGCTACTATGTTCTACATACTGTGAATATGTCTGTGGACAAAGCCATGTTGTCTGGATCCTGACCTCATGGAATTCACAGTGTAGCAGAGTACAAGTAAGTCAGTGATCTCTCTAAAGCTTATCTTTCCCTTTATAGGGTAATGAGTGTGATTCTACTCTATCCAGCTTGTGTAAGGACCTAGCATACTCTACATTACGTTATATGTGATCTCTGTTTCAGTCTTCCTTCCCCAGTCACATTCTTCCACCCATTCAGCATTATGTTTGGAAGCTTTCTTTTTTCTTTCTAGAGTGCAGTAGGCTCTGATTTATTTCCATACTTGAAGCATCTCAGACATAGAGACTGAATTTAAATCCATTCCTGGAGCTATGTTTCTCCTAAACTTGGTTTCTCCCTGGTGCCTGCCACCCCTCAGTGGCCCAGTCTGTCCACATGTTCCTTTGTTCTGATTCCACTTGGGCTTCTGACTTTAAAGACAAGAAAAGCCACAGCAGCTCTCTTCACCTTAGACTCATACTTTCCCTGGGTGCCTGTCCCCATCGACATCCTGCAACAAGATCCGTGAAACTTTACCTCCTCCTCTTGTTTGAGGCTGGAATCTCTTGAACCTTAGATGTGCAATATTTTCACTTTATTCTAGAGAGAACCTGATTCCTCAAGAAACTTGACTCTGAAGTTTTCAGCTCATGGGTATGAGAAGCACCTATAGATGTTAAATATTCAGTCCTGAATCATGAATGATGGGAATCCTAGGAAGCAGTTAAACGGTTAGTTAGGAAAACCATTCTGAAGCTATTTGGAGCTGGGAAATTGCCCAGAAAATTTCAGAACATAAAGAATTCCAGACTGAATGAAATTCAGTGGTGCTTAATGGCTGGTAACCAGGTCAGGCTCTCCAAGTCCAAAGCCCTCTTTGCAGGAAAGGGGGAGAGCTTTGGTTTCTGCATTCTAAGAGGGAGGTCACTTGCTTCCTCTCTCACTTGTGTTTCCTTGTTCATTCATTTGTTGTCAGCAAATATTCATTCATTTTCTACTCTTCTTGCTGTGGCCTGTCATAAATTATAGATAGGACTGGTCAGTCAGGCCTAGTCCTGGCCCTCATGTAGCTTAAATCCCAAATAAATAATATCCACAAAAATGGATTCATGCACAAGCATGGAGCTATGGATCGGATCCAGGATTTGGTTTAGAAAGTTCTGGGCTCCCATGCTGACACTGCAGCTCACTCTCTAGTGGCCTGTGGGAGTCCCTCTCCTCCCAGGCCTCAGTGTTCTAGTCAGGAGAATGGACTCAAATAAGGACTCAAATGTTCTGGACTTATTAAAATGCAATAATCAATATACCAGTGCTGTTGGTATCTCTTCTATCTTCATTAGGTGTTTTGGATCCTGTTAAGACTAGTATAAAAGTGTTTCCTGAGCCAGGGCGGGAGCCAACGGAAATGTTACAGAACACAGGAAACTGTGTGCTGAATTTTGATGAGCTTAATTCCATTCTAAGAATTCAGTTGACTCCCCAGAAGGGTCCTTGCTGAGGAGAGGTAGCCCAGCTGGCAAGGAGAGTGTTCTGTGTTTGATAAACAGACAGAGCGCTCACGAATGGTCAACATTTCTAAGCTAGTTTTGGATGTTAAGTGCCTTTAGTACTCTTAGACATGATCTGATACTTTGCTTTACAAATGCTTTTAGCTATGGAGCCTTGCCTGCAATGAACCGTTACTTGGAAGAACCAAATGTCCAAGAGAGACTGAGACAAAGGGGTGGGGTGTGCCAATCAGATGGAGGAAGAAATAAGATCTAGCTAGTTTGTGGGTTAAGTCAAAAGGTAAGCATGGGCTACGACCTTCTGTGTCAGGGAGAAATCTGATGAATCGATGGCCTTCCATGGGCTTCCAATGTGTGATATTTTTATCTCAGAGGTGAGTAATCATCACTAAGACAGTTTTGCAAGTTGCAAATACTACCATCATCATCTCCACAGAGGGTTGGTAGATCAGATCTGATCAACTTAATTTCATTCTAAGAATTTAGTTGACTCTCCAGAAAGGCTCCTGCTGAGGAGAGTTGCTTTCACACATCTCACCCAATGTGAGATAGCCACTATACCTCAGTTTGGGTTAGTAGAAGCTCCTCTCCATCTCCTGAGGAGACCTCCAGTTCTACAAATACCGTAGCCATTCTTCAAAGCCCTTGAGCTTTGTGAAAAGGGGAAGAATAACCAACTGGATTTCTTCTACACACCCTACCCATCCTCAGTCACTTTCCTCTCTTAGATATCCATCTGGTAGCCCAGAGGTATTCTCAGTAAAGCACTGAAACATTGCTAGAGCCCATCACCCCACAAGTGTTTCCTCTCTCCTGAATTCTGAGTGCTGTTACAAAATGCTTGCTAAATAAGTGTGAATATGATAATTGCCTACTCCCATTTGTAAAAAGGTTTGATGGCAGGTGGAGTTAGTAAGGCAGAGCACTCAGGTTCAATAATAACTTTGTAAATATTGTTTTCTACTGTTTGGATGGAATAACAAATACTTCCCAGTTTTCAGATAAATGCTATCAAGAGAATGTTAATTGGCATGAAAGTGTCTTATCATTTATTATCCTGATAACAAATATTTAAAACAGCCTATTTGAATAAGATTCTTTTTAAATAGATAGGAATCCATTCATATTGCTAAAAAATTTTTAAAAGACCATACATATGTGCTTTTACACATGATACACTTGTCTGTCTTTCATTGTTTAATCTACAGATATAACACCTCAGTGATGAAAATTCAAGCACATGTTCTTTTAGAGATAAAGTGCTATAATTTCATATAATCTGAACTCCTTCAGATGGGTTAACAGTAGGTTTTCTGTTTGTTTCATTTCGTTTACAGTATATATGATTTTTAAAAAAATCTCTTAGCAATATGAATGGTATAAGATGCACTAATAGAAAGTCCATCTTAATTTTTGCAGAATAGCTTTCTCAAACTTGTCTTCTACTAGACTAAATTCTAAAAAAAAATCTCACATCTCTGTATATACTCTCATAAGAGATTAGTCTTGATTAACAACAATTTTTACAGTGAAATGTCACTATTATTTCTTATTTTAATGATAACTTTTCTTTAATAAATTCAGCAGCTTATTTGCAATAAAAAAAGACCTAACCATATCAAAGCTTGGTCAAGTGAGGCTAAAAGACATCAATTCAGCCAACATGACCTAAGTACTTATCATAGTATGTCCTAGGCATTAGAGATAGATATTCCCAACTAGCTCACCAGGTATAAAATGTTTAACTACCTGAGTTATTGTACTTTCAAAGGGTTAAGAATTAGAATTCCTTTCCCCCCCTTGTATTCAGGAAATACAATTGCCAAAACTAATGTTTAGGGAAAAATTATTTTATTTTACTTGACTTTCAAGACATTAAAAATTCTCACTACATATGTGTTCGTTCAATAAATTCACACTAAGCAGACACACACAAAAAGATAGAAATCCTGCCCAGGATGTCATTCTGAATTTGGAGGTTCCAGGGACAGAGATGTGGGCCAGACACAGATGAGGTAAGACATTGCTTTTCTGAAGATAAAGATGCTCTCTGATCCTTATCTAATGTACCTCCTTCTCAGAGGCACAATGGCATGTCCATGTCACCCTTTTAACCGTACTTCAGCCGAGACTGTCAGCTGTAGGTAATTCAAAGATGTGCCAGAGGCGAGGGTGGGCTGCTGAACTGGTTGTGCAATTGAAGAACTGTGCAATTTCTATCTTTTAAATTTTGGGCCTTTGTTAAGTAGAAGTTTGGAATAATTTTCTGCATCCTTCTTTTAAGTCTTTCATCCTTGATCTCTGGGTTTCATCTATATTTCAGAGTCTCATAATGTCACAACTAAATTTAATTCATCTCCTATGAAACATGGATAAAACTGAGGCCAATCTCAGGTCAGTGTCTGGTCCCTGGTTAAATAGCAAGTTAATAGGGCTAGAATAAAAGCCTCTCTTTCTGGTGCTCTTTAGTAGGACTGCACCTCACCCTGACTCTAGGAAATGTGGCTTCCCTGCACTTTCTCTGCACTCTGCAGTGCCCATCAATCCACTCCTTATTCTCTGGCTTAAATCAGAGAATTGAGTCTTGTGGTAAAGCTGGGTTCCAGGTTCATTTCTCAGATACTCCAAAATAAGACTAATGTGAGAAAGGAGAAAATCCTACAAACAGTTCACAGCAATTTCTTTAGAAAATCATTCTACTTTTTTAGCATTATAGTTTTCAGAAACAAAATATGTACATAGTTCCTTATCAAGTAAATTATTTAGAAACAATGGTAAGTTCCTCTTTCTAAAATATTGAATGACACACATTACCCCTTTACTAAAAAGTTATGCTACTATTCTTACGCTTCCCCAGATTAGAAGTGCAGTCTTTTTTTTTTCCTTCTGCATAGTTGATTTGTGGGTTAAGTCTTTTCTTTTTCTGCTTGTTTTATTTTCTAATCCCAGAAATATATAAGTGCCCAATTAATATGTGTGGAATCAATCAATCAATGACACATGTGAAAATATTTGCAACTTGCATGAACGTAAAGTAGAAAAATAGTAGAAGAGGAGAGGAGAGTTGAAGGAGGTTGGAAGGGGGATAGGGGACTAGACATATTTTAGTGGGAGGCAGTGTGGCTGGGAGTTAAGGGCAGAGGTTCAGGCCTCTGATTGCACTGCCTCAATTCCTAGTTTAGTTTGCTCTTAGTTATGTGAAGCAGGGAAAGTTAAAAAACACCACTAAGATTGTTTACCCACCTCTAAAAAGCAGATGCCAAAAATATTGCTGACTTTGGAGGGTCAAATAAGGATTTACATAAGGCAACATGTGGAAAGCACTTGTTACACTACCAGGCATATGGTGAGAGATCAATAAGTATTATTTTCCTTGTCCTTTTCCTCAAATAAAGCAATATAAAAACCAGCTACTTTGCTTAGAGCATGGCCCAACAAAGATAATTCTGGAGAACCTGGGCACATCACACATAGATGAAAGACATGCAGATGGGTGTTTGTGCATGTGTGCTCATGAACAGTTGCTTACGATAAAATTACTCTCCAGTGGGCTCCCATATATTATGCAGTCTTTAAGAAAAGTAGGGTGGGCTGGGGATGTGGCTCAAGCGGTAGCACGCTCGCCTGGCATGCATGCGGCCTGGGTTCCATCCTCAGCAACACATATAAACAAAGATGTTGTGTCCTCTGAAAACTAAAAAATAAATAATAAAATTCTCTCTCTCTCTCTCTCTCTCTCTCTCGCTCTCTCTTTCTCTTAAAAAAAAGGAAAAGAAAAGTAGGGTTACCTATTTAATCTCCCCATTTTACAGAAAAAGTACTGAGGCTCATTCTTATATGGCAGGAAGCGCAAAAAGGAATTTATCCAATGTCTTCATGGTTAAGTCATCCTGCACTTTATACACAGTCCTCTTAGGTAGAAGGGAATGGGGAGAATGAGGGACAGGTATGAAGCAGCCTGAAGATGGTGACAAGAGAAACTGAGGGGACATGCTGTGGAGATCCCTCTTCTTCACAGGCAGTGAAAGAAAGCCAGTAGCTCAAAACTGAGTGTGCAAATAAGGGACGACTGCTCAGGGATGGAGATGGAGAAAAGGAGTTGGAATTTAGAATAGTTGTTGGGGGATCTGAGAGGGAACTGTTGTAAGATGCAGGATGCTCCATCTTACCTGGGACCTTCTTGGGATGGTTTCAGAGGCATGAGAAGCACGGATGTCCTAGTTGTGCTCCCAGGGTCACTCTCAATTGGGTGGGTAAAAGGCAGAGTGGCTGGCAATCTCCCTTAGTTCTAAGTGCCAGAGGTGCCCGTGCTTCAGGAGCTCAGCCTCTAGTCTGGTGCACGATGTGATCCAAGGGAGAACTTTCCAGAGGGCCCAGCACACATCCTGATACCCTTGGTCCTTGTCAGATGAAAGGCCTTTGCCAAAGTACATGCTCTATTCTTAGCCTGTTTTCCTTTTTGGTCTTGGGAAGTTGGAATAAAATAATTTTGGTGCCTATTCATTGTTTTTTCCTGCATTAATTTACTCAGCAAATACCTACATAGTATCAACTATTTACAAGATGTTGTTGGTGTGTCATCTCTTTCAGCTCAAGCCAGCATAATGGGATGGATTCTTTTCTCACATTTCACAAGTTAGGCAATGGGTCCGGAGAGGGAATTGACTAGGTAACAAAACTGGCTTGACCCTGTGATAGGCCACCTGCCCCCTCCACGGGGCCTGTGTCTTGCCTACTATGCAGAGATAATCAGTGGTCTCTGTTCTACCTGGCCTCCAGGAATGGCAGGACCCGTGCAGACTGGTTCGAGTGAAATCATTCTTGGAAGCATGAGCTGCAGCACAGATTCTGTGGGATGACTGGGGGCCAGACACACACTTTTGTGACTTTGGCCTCTTTCAGTTTTGTCTATTTGGAGCCCTGTGAGAAAATTCTAGGTTCAGAATTGAGTCATTTCCAACCCTGAATAATTAATCAGTAATTGATTAATTACTATTCACTAAATTTGGCATTCATTTACCACTACATAACTTCGGCCTTACTGTGGAGCAGGCTTTTTGGGTGAGCTTTACTATTAGGGCATCTGACTTTTATACAAACACAGTTTTTCTTTCCTACTGAATCAAAAATACTACATGCTTAGGAAATAAAGAGGGTAAGTCTGAGAACAATGGCCTCCTTTAATTCATCTTTTCTAAGTATACTATTTTTTTTCTTTCCTGAGTTTAGAGCTACATTGGACATTGCTGTCCTCTAATTTTGGTCCTGAGGGATTACTTCATAAGAGATAATTTAGATTCATTTTCTTAAATTTTTTTTATTAGTTTTAATTAGTTATACATGACAGTAGAATGCACTTTGATACATCAAATATAATGGAGCATAATTTTTTGTTCTTCTGGTTATATGTGATACAGAATAACATGGGCGATATAGTTATATATGGGCACAGGGTAATAATGTCTGCTGATTCATTCTACTATCCTTCCTACCCCAATTCCCTTCCCTTCCCTTCATTCCCCTCTACCTAATCTAAAGTAACTCTATTCTTCCCTAGCCCTCTACCATAGTGAATTGGCTACTTCATATCAGAGAAAATATTAAGCCTTTGGTTTTGGGGGATTGGTTTATTTTGCTTTGCAAGATATTCTCCAGCTCCAACCATTTAATGGCAAATGTCATCATTTCATTCTTTTTAAGGCTGAGTGATATTCCATTGTGTATATATAGCACATTTTTTAACCCATTAATTTGTTGAAGGCCACCTAGGTTGGATCCATAATTTAGCTATTGTGGGTTGAGCTACTATAAACACTGATGTGGCTGTGTCACTGTAGTATGCTGCTTTTAAGTCCTTTGGGTATAAACTGAGGAGTGGGATAGCTGGGTCAAATAGTGGTTCCATTCTAAGTTTTCTGAGGAATCTCCAGGTGAGTGTGTATGACAGGGAGTGGGACACACAGAAGGAAGGAGAGGAGACAAAGGGAGTAGAGGGGAGAGGTGGATGGAGGGGCTCTGAGAGACTCGCAGGGCCTCCTGCCTCTGACTGCTTCTATACTACTCTAAGCTTCTGAGTGCTTTTCTCTAAAACTGCAAAAGTGAGTAGTTCTATTGTTCCCCTGATTTGCAGTTCTCCACTGCCTGCTGGTAAAAGTTCAAATGTCTGTATGTGACCAGTAGGAGCTTTGCAAACCTGACACCTCAAATGTCTGTATGTGACAAGTAGGAGCTTTACAAACCTGACACCTATAGGAGGTGCTCAGCCCTTGTGCCCCACCTCTGACCCTTCCCCTCTGACCCATCTCTGACCCTTCCTCTCACCAAGCCAAAGGAAAGGATCCCTTCAGAGGCCAGGACTAAGCACGTGGAGATCTCCCTCATCCTTTAGCTGCCTGGTGAGCCCTGACAGGTCCTTCATGCTTCACTACCACTTCAGACTTCAGAGAGTCCTGTGGTTCAGATATTAGCCTTCTTCCTGTACCAAATCATTGCACCATAGGTTTTGTCATTCAGGCAAAAATCTTCCTGTGATGTCACCTTTGTCTGGCTTGCCTCCTGTTTCCCCCATGAGGCTGTGAACTACAGAAAGAGGGCCTACATTTCTATGTATCTATGGAGCACATGCAGCCTTAGCGTCTTCTCGGCACCTCCTTTTTTGTTATTGTTTTGTTTTTATGGTGCTGGCAACCAACCCCAGGCCCTGCATGTGCTAGGCAGATGCTCCATCTCAGAGCCATATCCATAGCAGCCCTCGTATCTAGAAAAGCTTCCAATAATCATCCAAGAAGCACACAAGAGAGGGAGGAAACAAGAAAGGAAGGAAGGAAGGAGGCTGGAAGGAATGTAGACAAGCAGTGAGTGAGAACCAGTCTTTCTGTGTGTCAGGACTCTGGTAGGAGATTAGAGGTGCTCTTCTCCAGGGCTCACAGCAACCCTGCTAGGGGGTTGTTAATATTTCTCATCTCAGGTGAAGAAATGGGTCCTCATGGAAGTGCAGCATTTTGTCTGTAGCTGCCACTCAAAACTTCAGAGTTGGAACCTGGGTGCACATCTGGATGGGCCTGGGAGTTACCTGGTTCCCTCCACCCAGCTGGCCTCTCAGGTGCTGTCTCCCTTCCTGAGTCTTCCCTTCCATCCCTGCTTGAACAGAGCTGTTCTCCTGAAACCCCCAAACCAACAAAATCACCCTCTCATAGGACTATCAACACCTCACTTGAATGGTTAGGAATGAAGTCATAGGATTAGAAAGAACAGGCTGCACTTCCTTCTTTATCTGTGGAATAAGGGCCACAATAAAAGCTAGTAATGAATGCACACTGTGATGGTTAATTTTATATGTCAACATGGCTGGGACATGATACCCAGATATTTGGTCAAACATCATTACAATTTTCTGCGAAGGTGTTCTTACATGAGATTATCATTTAAATGAGTGGAATTCGAATAAAACAGATGACCCTCCATAACACTGGTGGGGACCACCCAGGCACTTGAATGCCTAAATAGAACAAAGACTAGTGTTTCCCAAGCAAGAAGCAATTCTGCCAGCAGACTGCTTTTGGACCTAGACCTCACATCACCCATGGCTCTCCAGTCTCCAGATAGCCAGGAAAGCTGTAGATTTAGGGTTTGTCCCTCCATAATCTATACATTCACGGGAGTCGATTCTTTAAACTCTCTCTTTCTCCCTCTGTCTGCATATATATTCAGGATCCAGGATGAATTGATTCCTAAAACCCCTATGGATATCATCTCCGCAGATGCTCAGATTCCATATAGAAAATGTCATTGTATTTGCAAATAATCTATGTACGCTTCTGTAGAACTGAGATGGGAAGAGTACCTACCTCATCATCGCTGGTCCTAGAGCTGTCATGAGGATGGAATGCTAGGGTATATGTAAAGCCCTCAGAATGGTGCCTGACACATTGCACACACACAATCAATCAAACCTGTAGTTACTTTCTATTGTAGTTGTCCTTAAAGTAACCCTGTGGTTCTCAATAAGAATTGGAGTATAAGGGAGTATGATGCTGTTTCCCAGAGGATATCTGGCAATGTTTAGACATTTTTTTGTTGTGACTACTGGAGAAGAAAAAATGCTAATGGCATCCAGTGGTAGATGTGAGGGATGTTGCCATGTATCCCATAATTCACAGAAGAGTCCCCGCAGCCAAGAATTATCTGACCCCAAATATCAATAGTGCCAAGGCTAAAAACCCTGAAGTAATCCTACAAATTACATATTATCATTCCTAGCTTCCGATGAAGGCACATAGACCAAGGGATATAGACAAGTGCACTCAGTAACACAAAATTATTGTATGTGAGAACATGGATCCAAGGATATTATTGTTCCCTTATAAGACTGTGAATGACAGCAGTACCCCGGTGTCCTTGTGTAGATGAACTACCTCTCTAACTTCTCAGGCTATAAATGAACCTTGGGTCAGTGTTTTGTTTTTTGTTTTGAATTTTAATTGAAGTGGATTCCCAGATAATGCCATTCATTGGTGAACTATTTTTCCTAGAAACAGTAGAGTCACACTCCAGTCATGAAACTCAAATTTCTTCAGACAAAGCCAGGGAGATTGTCATTTCTGAGAAAATGAAAATCTATGTGGTCTTCAAAGCACGTTTCAAGCCTTGCACAAATGAACACTGGGGCTTATCATTATTTTCCTAATCATAAGACACTACACATAACACCCTCTGCACCCCACTTCTCATTTTTCTGTTGATTCTTTGGAGATTTCTAAACCATCACTATCCCTTTAGAAACTGCCACCTGGTTGGAAAATATATAGAAATAAAAACCCAAACTTTTGGTAGTATGACCATTTTACAATTCTGCCTATCCCAAGGACATGGGAGGTCTTTCCATATTCTAAAGATTTTGTATCCTGCTACTTTGCTGAATTCATTTATGAATTTTATAAATTTTCTGATGGAGTGTTTTGAGTTTTTTAATATAGGATCATATCATCAGCAAGTAAAGATAGTTTGTGTTCTTCTTTTCCAATTCACAGCCCATTAATTTCTTTCTTTTGCCTGATTGCTCAGGCTAGAGTTTGAGAATGAAGTTGAATACAAGTGGTGAACAAGGGTGTCCCTGTCTTGTTCCAATTTTTAGAGGGAATGCTTTCAGTTTTTCTCCAGTTAGAATGATGTTGGCCTCAGGATTGATGGATATACAATGTTGAGGTCTGTTCCCATTATTCTTATTTGTTTTAGTGTTTTAAACATGAATGGAAGCTGTATTTTTTCATATGCTTTTTATGCATCTATTCAAATAATTATGTGATTCTTGTGTTTCAGTCTATTTATATGGTGAATTACATTTATTAATCTCTGTAAGTTGAATCCATCTTAATGTTGTCAAAATGGCCATAATACAAAATGAATACCCACTAATCAATTGCGTTCCTATATACCAATGATAAATCAGCTGAAAGAGAAATTGGGAAATCTACCCCCTTCACAATAGCCCTCCCTCAAAAAAAAAAATGAAATCAATCTAACAAAAGAGGGAAAAGACCTCTATGATGAAAGCTACAGAACACTAAAGAAAGAAATTGAAAAAAGCCTTAGAAGATAGAAAGGTCTCCCATGATCTTGTACAGGCAGAATTAATATACTCAAAATGGCCATACTATCAAAAGCACTCTAAAGACTTAATGCAATTCCTATTAAAATTCCAATGATGTTCACCATAGAAATAGAGCAGTCATGAAATTCAATGGGAAAAATAAGAGGCCCAGAAGAGCTGAAGCAATCCTTAGCAAGAAATGTGAAGCAGGAGGCATCAATACCAGACCTTAGATTATACTACAGGGCTATATAACTAAGGGATTTCAAATCAGCATACTACAATGACATAACCACATCAATGTTTACAGCATCACAATTAACAAAATCTAATCTATGGAATCAAGCTAGGTTCCCATGGAGAGATGAATGGATAAAAATGTTATTTGTATACATGATGGAATATTACTCAGCCATAAAGAAGAATGATTTTTATGAACTTTTGCTGGTGAATGAATGGATCTGGAGACTATCATGCTAAGTGAAATAAGCTGATCCCCCAAAAAAGACAGGTTGCATGTTCTCTCTGGTATGTAGACAGTGACACATAACATGGGTTACGGAAGGGAAAAATAGAAGTTTAGTGAATTATAGACAAAGAGGAATAAAGGCAAGGGAGGAAATATGGGAATAGGAAAGGCAGTGGAATGAATTTGGCATTGATTTTCTTTGTATATAAATGAATATACCAGAGTAAATAGCACCATCATGTATATTCACAAGACTGGGATCCTAATTAAAATAAGATATACTCCATGTTTGTATAAATATATCAAATAGACTCACTGTTGAGTATAACTAAAAATAAAAAAATAGAAATCAAAAAAGAAAATGAAACTTTTCAGATTATGAATGTTGACTAGTCAATTCAAATTAAGTAGGTAACCAGCATGTAAATAAGCCTGTAAATAAAAAAATCAACCTGTAATAAAATAAAACTGAAAATTTATTAGCATGATGATAGAATTTTTTTTTATTATTATTATTAAGGCAGGGCTGTCTTACCACAAAGGGACCATGAGACTTCCTTTCCAAAACTGAGCATCACTTTATGTAAAATGTACGTGCTGGAATTGCCATGGGAAACTGTTGGGGAAGGGATCAAAGGAGGTACAGATGTGATAGTTGTTTTCTACATATTATTGGAATACCTGGCATTTTGCTACATTCCCCATGAGGGGCCAGGGGAGTTCCTGTGTATTACAGTGAAAGAAACGTCTCCAGGCACAGGAAGCCAGCATTGCTGGTTTCTGAAGACTGGGTATTTTAGTCACCTTTTTCAGTGCTGTGACTAAAAGGACCCAACCAGAACAGCTGTAGAGGAGGGAAGGTTTATTTAAGGGCTCATGATTTCAGAGGTCTTAATCCATTGAAGGCTGGCTCCAATCCTTGGGGCTCAAGGTAATGCTGAACATCATGGAAGAAGAGTGTGGCAGAGAGAAGCAGCTCACTTCATGACCAGAAAGCAGAGAGAGAGTTCTACACTTGCCAGATACAAATACGTCCCCCAAAGCCACACCACAATTCCCACCTTCTCCAGTCACATCCTACCATTTTAGTTACCACACAATTAATCCCTACAGGGGATTAATCTACTGTTTGGGTCAAGACTCTCATAATCCAATCATCTCTCCTCTGAACCTTCTTGCACTGTCTCACACATGAGCTTTTCTGGGACATCTCTCATCCAAACCATAACACTGGGACTAAGAGGAATAGAGGCAGAACAGGATCGCCTAGTCAGAATGGGAAAAGAAAATCACAGAATAGCAGAAGCCAGGTGGCAGCTTTGTACCTCCAGAAACAAATGAGTCATTCTTCAAAGGGACCTAAGCCATTTATTAGGTAACTTTAAACTGAGAAAGATGATACCAGGAATCTTTTAGAATGCCGGATTCAGGTCCCAAGTCACAGCTGACATCTGGGGATTCAATGAGCTATCGTGGCTCCTCACAACAGCAGGGGCACCATGGGGTGAGCTAATAAGTGAATCCTCTGCAGGGTTATGTCATGGTGGGTACACTATGTGGTGCAGTTGTTGATATGGTGCTTTCTAAATGTCAATGTGGTTAAAGGACCTAATCTAAATATTGCTTAATTGTCCTGTCAATTACTAAGAAAGGGGTGTTTAAAAACTCCCATAATGATGGTTGATTTGTTCATGTCCTCCTTTAGTTATAAGTTTTTACGTCATGCATTTTTAACTTCTGTTATTATGTGCATTCATGTTCAATATTTTAAAAATATAGATTTTTATCATTTTATGTTTTCCTGGTATATTGACCATTTTAACTTTAACATTATGCAGTGTTTCTTGTCTCTAATGAAAGCCTTTGACTTGCATGGGATGTATCTTATTCTAGTTGGGATCCTATTCTTGTGGATGCACTGGATGGTGTGATTCACTGTGTTGTATTTGTATATGTACACAGGAAAGTGATGTCCAATTCATTCCACTGTCTTTCCTTTTCCTATCCCCATCCCTTACCTTCATTTCCCATTGTCTTATCTACTGGACTTCAATTCTTCCCCTCACCTCCACCCCCATATTGTCAGTAAGCTTCCATATATCAGAGAGAACATTTGGCCTTTGGTTTGGGGAATTGACTTATTTCTCTTACTATGATAGTCTCCAGATTCATTCATTTGCTGGCAAATGTCATGAAATCATTCTTCTTTATGGATGAATAATACTCCATTGTGTGTGTATATATATATATATATATATATATATATATATATATATATATATATATATATCACATTTTCTTTATTAATTCATCTGTTGAAGGGCACCTAAGTTGGTTCCATAGCTTAGCTATTATGAATTGAGCTTCTATAAACATTGATGTGGTTGCATCATTGTAGTACACTGATTTTAAGTCCTTTGAGTCTAGACCAAGGAATGGGATAACTGGGTAAAATGGTGGTTCCATTCCAAGTGTTCTGAGGAATCTCCATAATACTTTACAGTGTGCTTGCACCAATTTGCAGTCCCACCAGCAATGTATGAATGTACCTTTTGCCCCACAACCTTGCTTTTAAATCCCATCTGACTCTTTCTTTTAACTGGAGTGTTTTGTCTATATTCTGACAATGCAATTTTAATATGTTATATTTGGCTTGCCATTGTTCTTTTCTTTTTCTAATTTTTGTCTTGTTTCTCTATTCTTTTAATATAAGTGAATATTTTAGTATTCCTTTAGTTGTTCCATGTCCCTTTGTCTGTATGTCTTCCATATTTTTACTGCTTACTCTAGGGATTATATAGGAATCTTAAGCCAATCTAATGAGTTCATATTTAATGTACAGGTGAAATATAAGGACCTTTCATGAGTGTATTTCCTTTAACTCCTCCATTAAAAAGTCATATACATGTTAAAGAAGTCATGGCAGTAAGATGGGCAGTGGCAGCAGCATGCATTGCAAGCCCAGTCCTGGGCACAAGCTGAGAGTTGTGACTGTAGCCCAGCGTATCCTCAGGCCAGCCTGGATTCTTCTACCCTGTTCTCTAGTAATACTTCATCATTTAAGTATCTTTCTGGTCCTATTTGATGTTCATATTCACTCTCAGGAATGCTTCCAATCCTCAACCATATCACACCAAGAAACTACACTGGATTAGTGTGTCACAGTGGACAACGCAGGGAACTGAGAGAGGTGAAGTGACTTACATAGTGTCCCAGATAGTATGCAGTGCAGCCAGAACTTAAACTTAGTACCGCTGCTCCGACCAATGTCATTGAGCATGAGCCAGTATGTGTCATGGTAATAAGTGCAACACTACAAGATGTGTGTAGATAAGAAATCTTCTATTTTGGGTTAATTCTGCTATTCTACAGAAGTAGAACCTATTAGTTATTCAGTAAATATTCACTGGATTTGAATTTGGATTATCTTCCATAGTATTTTATTAGAGCTATATCATGATATCCATTGCTGCATTTGGTAATTTTGGTAGGGATCCATGATGAAATGATGTCACATAAAAACTTGGCATAAGATCTGACTCTAACATCTGGTTTGCATTTTTAATATTCTATAAGGTAGAAATAGTAAATTCTATGATCCAGAGGGGTGTGATGTGGAAGTGTATAAGTGTGATAGGATGCCATTTAGCTTCCTTTCATTCTTTTCCAAACACTTTTCTAGCAGCACCTAACCATGCACAGAATGGCCACGTGCAGTTGTGTAGGTTGCACACACAGGACTCCAGCAGACACCATTTACAGTGTAGTTTCTATAAATACTGACCCTTGAAGTTGTTCAGGGAACACCATGGATGGCTTTATATGGCAGTCTGAATCTAGCACAGTAACTACAGCACAGTGAGACCACGGTTATTAGTTTTCAAGTGAACCATTCCTCATTCAATGATCACCTCAAAATTGAATAAGAACAAGATGCATCTACTTTACTCTGAAATTTGGCCTATTCCAGAAACAGATTTTAAATAAAACATCTTTTAATTAAGAGCCAATTCAACAAGTCCACAATCAAATACAGGTCCTGTCCTTCTCGAGGCATCAGAGAAAGAGGAAAAAATGGTTCACATTCACCACTTCATAGAAACTTCTTTTGTGCTGCCCACCAGGGATTGCCAAGTCCCCACATCTATTAGCCACTTCTCTGTTCTGGTCTTACTCACTGAACAGCTTTTCTTTAGTGAAGCTGATATTTTTCTTTTGAATTCCATGTTTTCTCCTGTTCAAAGGTGGCTCTTTCTCTGTCCTCTTTGCTGGCTAATCCTTCTCTGATAGATTCAGAATCCTGGGAGTGGCCCATGGCTCAGTCCTGGAATCTTTGATATCTGCACTTTCTTCCTAAATCAGTGGCTCACAATCCTGGTGGGATATTAAAAAGATGCAAGAAGCTCTTAATAATACAGATGGTCAGGCTGCACCTGGGACCAATTATGAACAAATCTCCAAGGACAGGACAGAAACAGGATCTTTTAAAGGCTCCCCAGGTGGTTCCTATGTGCATCTAAGACTGAGCTCCACTGCCTGGGTGATCCCATTTATTCCACAACTTGAAACACTATCCATATGCTGTTGATGCCCAAATTTACGATTGAAGCCCTAGAATCCAAAACTCTGACTCCAGCACTCTCCTTTATCCCTGATTCACCTCACACATCTTGGCTTTAGTCTTTACGGGCCCCACAGGTAATCATCATCAATGAGCTGGAGCAACTTCTTATTGCCACCCACTTGCCACAAGTTCACCCTTAACTCACCAGAGGGACATCCAGATGGGCTGTTTAGCTGCTGTTTATCTCTCTTATATGACATATCTGCCATGTGACAGGTGCTGTGCTTGGGGTTCTGTATATTTTATCTCATTTAACCTTTATGACAATGCTTTGAGGAAAGTATTATACACAAACTTACCAGTGAGATAAACAAGCCCTAAAAGGGTGCCTGAATTTATCCAACATTAAATGACCAGTAACTGGATGGACAAGGACAGAAAGGCCAGGTGAGTTTTTAAGTTCACACATCATCATTAAACACACTGCTGCTGACCCCTTGACTTTCAGACAAACGAACCTCATGCCCCTTTGAGAATGTATTCTTGTTTTTAATCACAATGTGACATAAAAATCTTTGGAATTCTAGAAAGTTAGGTTTGGATGGGGACATAGAATTCTCAGAATTCAATTCTTTCATTTCACATTATTAGGGTGCCAAAGTCCTGAGAGGGAAAGTTATTCCCCTGAGGGTCAAGCAACTGACCTTGGCTGGGCAAAGATTTAAAACAAGGTCTCCTATGAATCAAATGCTCTTCTCAGAACATAATGTCTCCTCCCATTAAAATGGAGTGTTTCTAATAATTTATTTTTCTCTTCAAATTAGTCAAGAGCCCTTCATAAAACAGACTATGTGTTGTTCAGCAGCATAAAATAATTATTCATTGTATTTGTTGCACTCTTTTTACCTTTAATTTCAGTCAATTCAAATAGCCACTGCTCGCCAAACTGCTTTAACCAGAGCCCTTATGATGTTTATTTGTCACTGAAGTCTTATTTTCTGAGGTAAATTAATGATGTGTTATTCCCAGAGACTTTATGGTACTTATCACTATATTAACTCACATCAAAAAAATCATAGGGAGCTATTTTTCAAATCCTGACAAAAACAGCCTAGAGAAATCCTAGTGAATTGGAGGCTTTGAAATATAAATGCACATGTGGATTGCATATTTCTCATAAAAATATTTTCATTTCACATTAGGTAAAAGCTCTCTTTAAAAAGTTGTCATTTAGCACAGGAAAAGAGTCATTCCTTTTCTGCCTGGGTTCTAAGAGCAGAGGGAGGGGGCAGCTCCTTTGCAAACAAGAATCATTAATCATAGGCCACACATGGTGTGGAGTTCAGGGAGACCCTGGTTTGATTTTCTGCCCCCCGATGACTAGCTGTGCACCCTTAAGTATATGACTTAAAGTTCCATGGCCTCAGTTATACATCTATAAAATGGGGGTGGAGATATGACATAAAGAGAATTAAGTGACGTAACATAAGTGAAATAACCTGCAGTGTCCTGGACCATCATGGAAGTTAAATAAATGCCATATCTCTTCCCTGAGAAGATTTCATTTTTTCCTATAATAGCTTAAAAGATCCTTAGTCATTTTCCAAGTTACTAGAGAGAAGTTCTACACCATTCATTTAACTTCATTAGGAGGCATCTACGCCAAGCACAGGTCAGAAACCCAGTGTCCCACCTCCTTCTAGGAATCTGAGCCTTGGTGAAGGCAGAGGAGGAAACGGGATTGCATAGAGTTCACTGAGAGCTCTGATGGGTAAAGACCAGACACTGGACAGCCTAAGGGCAGCTCTAACTCGGTCTTCTTACAAAGATTTCCTGGAGGAAGGAAGATTCAGGCTGAACATCCACTAACACTTCTCTAGTCTGAGGCACTGACCTCCCTACCCCACTGGTTCCTCTGGGGCTAAAGGGGTGGACAGAATACTCACATTGAAACCAAAGATAATGATTAAGTATTCTTTATATAAGACACTGAATTATATGTGTTTGAGAAAGGGTCATCTCTCTTCCTCATGGAGCAGGGTGTGGGGAGGGGAATGAAGCCTGAAAGCTTTTATTTGACAGCCACAATGTTTGAGGTACTTTGCCTGGCATTGCACTCTCTCTTTCTCTGTCTCTCTCTGTCTCTCTATCCAGTCATCATCATGAATTATGAGGCCTATTTTATCTTCATATTTTTTTCCAAAGGAAAAACTAAGTCCCATAAAATTCATTTTACCTTGCCCATGGCCACACTCTTATAAGTGGGTAGGGTGGGGACTTGGATTCACTCAGGTGTACTCTATGCAGTTGTCCCTCTGGATCAGGGTCTCAGCTAAGCAGGCTGGGTTCAGAGCAGCAGGTCACAGAGCCCAGAATTGTGACGGGGAAGATTCTGTTGCACGAGGCAGGGGTACATAAACTAATAGTTTGAAAAGCAGGCACCACAAATCATTTGAGTAGCAGGACTAAATCGGAACCCTGCTTTCAGCACCGTGGTAGGCTCTTCACAAGGGGTCAAGCAGGATGTTACTGGCTCAAGAAATGGTGGGCCCCTGGGTAGGTGGACAGACCCTGTTCCTTGTAGGGATGCAGCAGAACCCCTGCAGGGCCTGCTCTCACATCCCAGAGTCCATTAGTCAATGGACCTTATTCAAATTGGCAGCAAATCATCAGTAGCAAAGGGGACTAAAAGGGTTGTACTTTACGTAAAAAGGGAGGATAAATTTGCTGAGATATGCTGTGGATAATGAGAACAGTGACTAGAAAAGAAAAAAGTGGAGTTGGGATGGAGAAGGTGGTGAGCTGCTGAATCAGCTCTCTGGCAGAATTTAGAATGAAAGGGATTTCTTTCTCTTTCTGACAAAATGGATGTTGGGGCTTTCTTTCTTCTTTTTTTTCTTATTCATCTAAAAGTTCCTATATAGAAGCACAATGAAGTAAAAATGCAAACCAGGAAAACCTGACAAAAACTCTTTGACAAGAGTTGAGAGATTGTAGGGAGGGATGGCCTTTGATCCTGAACCAGGTCTGGGAGATGAAAAGTGTCCTCATTCCACTAAGAAGAAGTGGACATCTCCTATCTCCTGAGACAAGTCTGAACCTAACATGTCTTCCTTCCTCCTGTAAAATGAAGAAGGAGGGGGAAAAGGAAGAAACATTAATATTCACTGAGCAATAATCACTGGGCAGCCAGGCTGTTTGTTATATACCACCTTATGTCATTAAATCCCTATTAAAACCCTATTGGGTGCTGGGCATTGTTCCCATGTCACAGAGAAGCCATGTCAAGTGAAGAGAGGTTTTCCAGGGTCACCCAGCTAATAGGTACTGGACCTGGGGTGCAGAACCAGGACAGTCCAGCTGTGAAGTTAAGGTTTCTGTCACTGTGTCTCTCACCAGCAGGAGGATGCCCTCCCCCTGCCTCTCCCAGAGCATTGCTGTCAGATGAACGTTACAAGTAGTTGGCCCTCAGGAGTCTATCTGCTTAGTTTTTCTCTTAATAAAAAAAAATGAGGGATGGGGTTGTGGCTCAGTGGTAGAGCTCTCACCTAGCATGTGTGAGGCCCTGGGTTCGATCCTCAGCACCACATAAAAATAAATAAATAAAATAAAGGTACTGTGTCCAACTACAACTAAGAAATAAATATTTTTTTTAAAAAAAGAAGAAATTTGAAGAATAGGCCTGAAATGGATTCCTGACTGTTATTAACTAAGCTCCTTAGGTTTGAAAATGACTGTTTCTGGAGTCAACAATCTTTGTATTTCTCCCTCAACCCAGATCTGAAGATAATGGGTCCTTCCTCATCCATTCATTTATCCATTCAGCCTTCTATAGATCTCAGAAATATTAAGTACTTGAGACGTGACTGCCCTCATCCTAAATAATAGGCAGATGCCCCTTCCTTTTCTTAGGGAACCTCCCTGTAAAGTAGAAGGGATAAAGCGGCATCCCACAGGGTAAAGGAGAGTAGAGTGATGACCTGTGTAATGGAAAATTATAAAGGATCTGTCTGAATCCAAAGCATGAAGTGACCCACACACCGTGGTGTTGTGATGTGACACAGGGAAGCTTTCCCAGACTGACATTGGATTAAAGCCAAAAGGATGACATGGAGCTGACCAGGCAGAAAAACAGACCAGTGGAATTAATGCAGACTGAAGCAAAGACAAAGAGATGTAGCCTGTTATGAGATCTAGGAGTGGATGGTGTGGTGAGCCTTAAGGTTGAAAGGTAAGCATCAGTATGGACAAAAGCAGGAGAGTTCAGGGTGGATATGTCAGGGAAGGCCCCGCCTTGGTAAGGAAACTGAACTATTCTATTGCCAATAAGGGTCAACTGAGGAATCTTGATTAGGGTATGACCTGATTAGATTTGTATTTTTTGAAATTCTTACCAATACTATGTGAGATGAGACACTCAAGAATGAGTGAAGAATCAGTCCAGACTTTAAATAAAAATTCTAAGTGGCATTTCACATATTCATTCCTTTATTTTATTCTTTGTTTATTAAATATTTATGGTCAGATACTGAACTGGGTTTGGGAAATAGGTAGGTGAGTACCATAGACATGATTCTTGACTGCAGACAACACTGAGTCCAGTTGAAAAAACCAAAACTTACGTGAATAATCACAAAAATAACACTGAAGCTGTAAGAAGAGATTTGGATGAAGACAGATGATATCATAAGGTCCTGGTTGAGATGTTTATTTGTCCTGGTCAAGTGATACATGATCTGAGATTTGCAGAAACAATGATAACGAGCTAAGAATTGTCAACAGAGAACTGTTTCAGATAGATTGATAGTTGTGCTAGGCTCTGTTTGGGTGGGAGTGTAGAGGTGGCAAAGGTTTCTAGAAAGAGGAAATAAATAAATCAGGGAGTTACACAAGGAAGGAGGCCAGGAACAGATGCTGAGCTTTTATCTCTGGGCCTGGGCTTCAGAGGATGGTCCACATGGGGCAAAACCCTCAGGCCATATGAGCCAAGGCCATTCTATATTATCTCACAGTCAGATAAATCCAAGACATGTGAGTGATTTTAGCTGAGATCAGATGAACTGTACAGCCAAACACATCCTTAAATCAACCATCTTCTGACCCAGGTAAAAATAATTGGTTTTCTTCTTAAGTCATTTGAGTTTTAGGGTTTGCAATGTGTTCATGTATGATGGAGGTGGGAGAATAGAGAGGGGTCAAGAATGATTTGAAGCTCCTGGTTTGTATATCTCAACAAGTGTTGGATCCATGCTGAAATGAGTCAAGATTTAAATTGTTCAGTAAGAGATACCTGAAAGGAGACTGAGAAGTTGTTTAATCATGGCTAGGCAAACTAGAAGGGCACTGTGTTATCAGGATAAAGAACATATTCTAAAGCACCTATTCAACCAATTTAGATGATACATGCTTCTTGGATAACTCTTTTAATCTTGAGTGTAATGGATAAGTTAAAAAAAATTAATTCTGTGTGTGTGTCTAGTAGCAAGTCAATTAGTTTTCCTCCATTTAATCTGAGAAATAAAAACAATAACCTTCATTCACAAAGTTTTAGTAAGGATTTCATGAATGAAATGTAAAAGCATGGACCACATTGCTTCTTCTTTATTTAATATCCAAGGCAGAGTTGCTATTGTAATTATACAAATATTTATTCAGGATGCTCTTCATTTTCTGAATAGTCTTTTTTCCTCTCAAAGTCCTATTTCACCAAATTCTTGAAGTCCTCTTAAACTACTCTAATTCCATTGCCTCTCACTTTTCTCAATTACTGGGACTTGGTGTTTTTGTATACATTCACTGATCAGACATCTTTTGCTAATTACAAAGGAAACAATTTTTTTTTCCTCACAGTGTTTACTCATAGGTGGCAGATACCCCTTTGTACCATATTTTCATTTGTTCTTTCCAGATTACAAAGAGTTTGATACACACAATTTCCTGTGATGTTCACAAAGCCCTGTGGAATGGCAGGCCAAGAGTTAGTAGCCAGTTTGTCATCAGGGTGGCTCTAACTCTTTGTGTCATGCTTTTCACATCCTGGTCACTTGATAAATCATTTCACTATAGACCTTAGCTAATTTTATTTATTCCATAATGTATTTGTCTTTCCCAGTTATATGGTGCCATTTGAGCTCGAGAACAATGGTTTCCTTATACATCCAGCCCCCAGATAAATGACTGACTGTGAATGGCTTGTGCACTTGTGGAGAGTTTGAGAGGTGTGCTCCAATCCACATGATTAATCAACAGCAGATGAGGTTAGAATGAAGTTTTCCTTTCTCTCAATTTAGTGCTCTATTACAACAAGTTATCTTCTCTTAATTTCATGTTTCTGTGGCTGAATTTATAAAGCAGATTAAAAATGTCTTGGGATATGGAGGGGGAGCATAGGAGGAATAGACGAACTCTAGATAGAGCAGAGGGGTTAGGGGGAAGGAAGGGGCATGGGGTTATAAGTACATGTATAAAGACACGAATTGGTGTGACTATACTTTGTATACAACCAGAGATATGAAAAATTGTGTTGTAATAAGAATTGTAATGCATTCTGCTGTCATATATAAATAAAAATAAAAAATTGATTTTTCTCTTTCTCTCTCTCTCTCTCTCTCTCTCTCACACACACACACACACACACACACACACACACTCACACACACACAAAATGGCTTAAAGAGCTTTAAGAGAGGATAATATGCTAAGGTGATAGGAAGGGTGTTAAGATTCTCCAGAGAAACAGAACTAATAGGACATGCATGTATGTATGTGTGTGTATACACATGTAACACACACACATGCATGATAACTATCATATATATATATATATATATATATATATATATATATATATATATATATATATAGAGAGAGAGAGAGAGAGAGAGAGAGAAGTTTATTTATAGGAATTAGTTTTTCCACATGCAGAAGCTGAGGAGTTCCACAGTCAGCTGCCTGTACACTGGAGAACAGGAAAGCAGGTGGCATAACTCCACTTGAGTCTGAAGGCCTAAGAACTACAGTTGGGAAATAGGGAAGGGGGCAGTAGTATAGTCTCAGGTCAAAGGCCAGAGGATCACTGTCCTAGCAGACAAAAGGGGCAGATTCATCCTTCTCCTGTCTATTCCGTTCCTAAGCAGAAGGAACGATGCACAGCCACATCTTCTTTATTCATTCTACTGAGACAAATGTTAGTCTTTTCCAGAAGGATCTCCACAGACACATCTAGAAATAAAGATTTACCAGCTATCTGGGAATCCCTTAGCCCAGTCAAGTTGGCATATAAAATTAATCATCACAGTGAGAATCTATTAAAAAAAATCTAATGAATGAAAGGAGACAGGGACCAATAAAGTAACAGTTTTGAGCATTTACTGTTCATATAAAATATGTTTTCTTATTTAATGTTTGTAGCAACTTTATTAGGATAGGGATTACTACTGTTCATGGATGGAAAATCTAAAGTTCTCTGAGATAGAGTTACTTGCGTAGGTAAATTGTGGGCCTGGCATTATTATTCAAATTGGTGTAAATTCAGTGCCTATTCAATTTTTGTTAAGCCCTACACAAAAGTAGAGACTTGGACAAACTGATGAACGTGTGAAAAGATGAACACTACATTTATTTGCCATTCAGTTGAAGGAATGGGTGCAAATAGGGCAGCTTCTGAAATTTAGAGACAAAGCCCCCTAATGTTCAGATTGTAATGTTCACTCTTGTGGGTTTGTAAATAATGTTTCCAGTTTTTTTCTTTTCTTTTCGTTTTGTTTTTTTTTTTTTTTTTTGGTCATTTCATAAATGAATCTGATTAGGAAGACATTGATCATTTCCTAAGACTGTTTTGTAAGAAATGCCCAAAGCCAGTTAGCGTCCCCTGTTGGTGCTTATTTCCCTGTTTTGATAAAATATAATTGTCCTAAGTCCCTCAGGATTGATTAGATGGAATGTTAAAAAGGAAAGCTGTCTTATTACTGACCCTGCATCCTTTAGCTAATAAGTTTTTTCCCCTAATTTTACTTCAAAGATGAAAGTTTCTTAATTAACCATCAGAGGTTCTCTGAAGCAAAGTATATTAAAATCATATTATGCCTTCCTGAAGCGCTCCTAAGATTTTTTATTAAGTAAAGCTATTGGAAGTAAAGATATGAGGATAAGTGCATCTATATATAATGCAGAAAGATATACTTATGAGTTTTCTACTCTAATCAACATCACTGCCACACTGAAAAGTCAATTATTTTGTAATATTTAAGAATGCTAATAAAAATGAATGTTATTTAGCCAAATCTTGTTAGCTCTGGAAATGAGAAGGAAGAATAACACGGTAGAAAAAAAAATCACAGCTTAATTCCTAAAACAATTTAGCAAATGTGTGTGAAAGCAACTCAATTTATTTCCATAGAGAGAAACTGATCACCTGCAAGATACCAACCAAATAATCTTCCTAGGTTCTGACTGGTATAAAACTTAAGACTTTGACCCTGCCCTTAGTAAGTTCACAACTTCATAGAGGAGATTAATTCTTTACTTGTAAAGCAGATGAACTAGGATTTGTGATATAATAGAGATATATGTAATGCAATGATGTGGTGGGAAACTGGATCTTCAGGGGAATAAAGCCCTGATTTATTAATTTTCATGGTGTGAATATCTGTGGTATGAATATCTGCAGCACAGTTAATTTCAAATTCCCAATTTAAAATCTCACAACAAACTTAGCTTGCAAACTTCCTGACTATTTATCAATAGGCTCTTACAAGTGGGTATTAGCCAGTTTTAACGCACTGCTAGAACTGTGGTAAAAGAACAAGTGAAGGCCTAGAGAATTCTGCCTAGAATGGATCTGGGAAAGGACTTAAGGGATAAGGGAATTTGAGGTGAGCCCCTGGGTTGAGCAGTCTAGTGGGCCAGAGAACAGAGAAGAAGAGTGTTCCATGGAGAGGGGATATTATATTCAAATCTAAGAAAGCTGAGAATTCCTGGTATGTTGGCATGTGTATGATCACATGGTGTTGCAGGTGGGGTTCTAAAAGCTGAACAAGCTAGATCTGGATTGGTACAAATCTTGAGTGTTGCATTAGGAGTTATGATTCCTTTCTGCAGAAAACGAGAGTCTCAAAAGGGGTCTCCAAAATCTATGTTGAATAACAGCTACTGAAAAAGCCCAGCTAAGGTGGATCCTCCAAACCACAAGGCATTCTGTAAATATGATCATTTTTGAAACAAACAATCTCTTGGCTGAATAATACTATTTTTCAAAAAATTTAGGCTTATTCAGAAGCATGGACATAGAAAGCAGAAAAAAGTGAAGGGAAGAAAGATGGAGGTTAAAAAATTGAAATACAACTGTATTATGACTGAAGGAGGGACATTTCATAGACAGGAAACAGTACATGCAAAGGCAGGTAGACCTTGACATGTTATATACACATTTATCATGAAAAGCATTGTATATCATCACAAAAGAAAATTCCAGCTCTCCATTTGAACCTAAGCAATCTAAGGGTAGCAAGATGTATGCTAGACAAAAACCTAGAGAGCACTGTGGAAGGCAGATTATAAAGTGACAAGAACTGACAGAAAAACCAGAAATATTGACAGAGAAAAAATATGGTGAACAGGATAAAGGCTATGGTGATGAGGGTAGCAGATGAGATAGGCATGTGAGGCATTTCAGAGGTACAAATGGAGAGTGTCTGGTGACTAGTTAGGTGTGATGATGGTGAGGGGAATAGTGGAAGCCTGATTTCTGGATGGAATTGAAATATTCAAAAGAGAGAAAGGAGACCCAAGTTTTCCATTGGACTAATGCTTTTGCGATGCTGTGAGATAACCAAGTGAGGACGTGCAGTCTTCTGCTGCTATATCTGGTAGAATACTATTGGGAGAGTGTGGCTCATGAGACAGTAAAAGGTTAACATTTTTTAACGTCCCAGTTTTTTTTTTTTTTTTTTTTTTTTTTTTTTTTTTTTTTTTTTTTTTATCATGATCACAGCTTGTGTATTCTACCATGTACAAACCAGAGGCTAAAGGACTTTGCAGCTTCACTGCTGGAATCCCTGGCTTTTCTTATCTGCAGCAGAGACCCGTAGAGTATCTGGAGTAACTGCTGAGAACTCAGTGTATGACATCTCCTAATTAAAGATCACTGCCAAGTTAGGGATCACTGGAAGCAGGCAAGAGGTAAAGTGCACTTATTATCAAACAGAAAGCCACACCAGTTCTAGTAGTGATTCTGATTGAAGTGGCAGCATTTGTCATGATTTGCTTTCATTTTCTTTTGGAGAACTGTATTTTGCAGGAAAATATCAGGAGTTGTCTGTTTAGTTTAGATGTTCAGATGAAAAAAAAATTATATGTATATCCATTGACTAATTCAACAAACTTTCACTGAATATCCATTATTTAAGATTAATGATTATTATTTTTTTTTAATTTGGGAAACTGTAGATAAGATTTAGTGTCAAATAAGACATATTCCTGGCCTCTCCAGAAACACAAGTATTATCTTTGTTCATTTTAATGGCTGTAACTCCCATGATTATCATTAATTAATAAAAATAATGATTATACTTTGTTTTGGGTTTTGGTGAAGAAAATCTTGGTCTCTTTCATCCCCAAGTGAAGGACATATATTTAGAGACTAAATTATCTTGTTTGGGGTTTTATTTAGCCAAGAGGAAGTGCAATGTAATAAAAGTTATTCTTCTGATCATACTATGGGCATGCATGGGGACTTTTCTTTATATACATCTCCAGACTCAAGTTCTAATTTTTTTTTTATTCATTAGGTCTGGGGTGTTAAAATTGGAAACTTTTCATTTTTACAAGCATGGAAATTCTTAAATACATGGTTTATCAGGTGCACTTTAAGAAACCTGGATGTGTTAGACACAAAAAGGGCTATGGTGTGTAGCTGATCAGAATGCCAATTCCAATAGTATCTGTGGCAATAGTGTGACTTTGATGGGTTTTTCTAAAAACCACATGAGCTTCAGATTATCCACCTCAGAAAAACAAGTCTTTGGAACATTTTTGTAAGACTAAATGAAATTTTGTAAGTAAAATATTTAATATTTAATTGATCCTTAATTTTAGGTTTTCTTTCTCACTTTCTCTTTTTATACTCCAATTAGTACTTCACTTTGTGTTCTGATCCATCACTTAGCTTTTTTTTCCTTTTATTAGAATTCCTTGTGTATTATTATTATTATTATTATTATTATTATTATTATTATTATCTGTTCTTTTGGAGCTAAGAGTTTTGGGCCCACTTTATTTCTTTATTCTCAAATCTTGCACATAGAAGGTATTATGGTTTGGATCTATGTATTCCCCAAAAGCTCATGTGTGAGACAATGCAGGAATGTTCGGAGATGAAGCAATTAGATTATGACAGTTGGAACATAATGGGTGTATTAATCCATTTGATCTATTAATAATTTGAAAGAGTTACTGTACTGGGTGGTAACTGTAGCAGGTAGTGGGTGGCTAGACACAGTAAGTCACTGGTAGCATGCCTTTGAGGTTTCTGTTTTGTCCCCAGCAGCTTGCTCTCTCTCTGCTTCCTGGTTTCCACAGGGTGAGCAGCATTCCTCTGAAATGCCCCCTCTGTCATGATGGCCCTCTGGCCTTCTCACTCGGGCCAGACCAATGAAGCCATCTGACCATGGACTAAACCTCTGAAACCATGAGCCCAAGTAAACATTTCCTCCTCTAAGTTGTTCTTCTCAGTTATTTTGATCACAAAATATTTTTAAAACTGTCTAAACTAGCAGGTTTACACTAAAGTGCTTTCCTACAATGTTATCCAATTCCTTGACATCTACCTTTAGTTTATGCTTTCATACACTAATGGTCATTAACTTGTTGTCAAGATTTACACTTCTAAAACTCATTAATTTTTTTATTCTTACTTTTTATAATGTAGTACATTTGGCAAGAAGTGGGATTACACTTGTTTCAATTCCATGATCGAGAGGAAATGCCTGATATAAATCAAAGAATGATAGAATTAAATACTTGCTTTGAGCATTCACAGAGACTCATGCACATGTTGACCAAAGAATGACTTGGTGGCTTGGGTGGCAGCCTACAGGTTGGCAGATTCTTTGTGTCTAAATCTGCTCCTCAGCTCAGTGAAGACAATTGGCCTCACACTGTGTGCCAGGTACAGTGTCAGGAGTGGAGGGATGTGATGAACAAATAGGCCTCGTTTTCAAGGGGCTCATGGGTTTGTAATGATGGCAAGTCCATAACTTCAACACAATGGGGTACATACTGCAGTAGAGGAGAGCATGGGATGTTTGGGACTTGATCTATTATAAAAGGAAGAGGGAATCTTTCCTGAAGTTGATCCTACTCAATATGAAGTTTGAAAGAGTAAACAGTGGTGCTATAGTTATATGTTTTTGTTTCCAAAAATTCAAATGTTAAAATCCTAGTCCTCAGAGTGGTAGTATTAGAAGACAGGCTTTGGGTGGTGATTAGGGTGGATCCCTCTTCAGTGAAATTAGAGACTTATAAAAGAAGCTTCTACCCCCCTAACATGTGGGGACACAGTGGGAAGATACTATCTATAAGCCAGAAAAAAGATAATTCTATACCTATACGATCAAAAAAAGATCCACCAGAAAACTTCTGGAACTAATGAATTCAGCAAAGTAGCAAGATATAAAATCAACACCCATAAATCAAAGGCATTTCTGTACATCAGTGACAAATCCTCTGAAAGACAAACTAGGAAAACAACCCCATTTACAATACCCTCAAAAAAAAATACTTGGGAACAGTGTAATAAAAGAGTGAAAGATCTCTATAATGAAAACTACAGAATGCTAAAGAAAGAAATTAAAGACCTTAGAAGATGGAAAGATCTCCCTTGTTCTTGGATAGGCAGAATTAATATTGCCAAAATGACCATAATACCAAAAGCACTACACAGATTTAATGAAATTTTAATCAAAATTCCAATGACATTCCTTATAGAAATAGAAAAAGCAATTGTGAAATTCATATGGAAAAATAAGAGACTCAGAATAGCCAAAGCAATCATTAACAAGAAGAGGAAAGCAGGTGGCATCACAAAACCAGATCTTAAACTATACTACAGAGCAACAGTAACAAAAACAGCATAGTATTGTCACCAAAATAGACTTGTAGACCAATGGTACAGAATAGAAGACACAGAGACAAACCCACATAGATACAGTTATCTCATAATAGACAAAGGCACCAAAAACATATATTGGAGAAAAGATAGCCTCTTCAACAAATGCTGGGAAAATTGTAAATCCATATGCAACAAAATGAAATTAAGCCCCTATCTCTAACCATGAACAAAACTCAACTCAAAGTGGATCAAGGACCTAGGAATTAAACCAGAGACCCTGTGCCTAAAAAATAGAAGAAAAAGTAAGCCCAAATCTTCATCATGTCACATTAGGCCCCAACATCCTTAACATCCTTAATAAGACTCCTGTAGTGCAAAGAATAAAATGAAAAATCAATAAATGTGATAGATTCAAACTAAAAAGCTTTTTTTCTCAGCAGAGAGAAACAATTAGTGAGGTGAATAGAGAGCCTATAAAATGGGAGCAATTTTTTACCACACACACACATCAGATAGAGCATTAATCTCTAGGATATGTAAAGAACTAAAAAAAACTTAACACCAAAAAAAAAATCAGTAAATGAGCTAAAGAACTGAACATATGCTTCTCAGAATAGGATATATAATCAATCAACTAGCATATGAAAAAATGTTCATCATCTCTAGCAATTAGAGAAATGCAAATCAAAAGTACTCTAAGGTTTCATCTCACTCCAGTCAGAATGGCAGCTATTATGCATACAAACAACAATAAGTGTTGGTGAGGGTGTGGGGAAATAGGTACACTCATACACCACTGATGGGACTGCAAATTGGTGCAACCAATCTGGAAAGCAGTATAGAAATTCCTTGGAAAACTGGAAATGGAACCGCCATTTGACCCAGCTATCCCTCTCCTCGGTTTATACCCCAAAGACTTATAAACAGCATACTACAGGGACACAGCCACATCAATGTTTATAGCAGCACAATTCACAATAGCTAAACTGTGGAACCAGCCTAGATACCCTTCAGTAGATGAATGATAAAGAAACTGTGGTATATATGCACAATGGGATATTACTCAGCATTAACAGAGAATAAAATCATGGCATTTGCAGGTAAATGGATGGAGTTGGGGAATATTACTCTAAGTGAAGTAAGCCCATCCCCAAAAAAAACAAAGGCTGAATGTATTCTTTGATATGTGGATACTGATCCATAATGCGAATGGGGTAGGGAGCATTGAAGAAATAGAGGAACTTTAGATATGGCAAATAGTAGAGACATGAAAATATGTTGTCTATATGTGTACTATGAATTGAAATGCATTCTGCTGTCATGTATAACAAATTAGAATAAATAATTTTAAAAAAATGCCTTATGGACATCAAATTTGTTGGCACTATCGTGAACACTGTGATTCAATGTGTACTCAAGGTTATAAACATGTGCTTGTGAACACGTCCTCACTTATTTACCACATTGGCAGTAAGCCTTCTTTGTCTGGTCTGCATATTTAAAAAGGCCTATGTAAAAGGCAAGGGTCTGGAGGCTGGGAGCTGTTGCCACCTCTGAATAAAGCATGTCTACTATCCCAACTGTGCCTCACATCTTCTTGCACATGCCAGGATCCCAAATCTGTTTCCTGGGTTCCAGCCCCACCCTAACAATTTGTGCAGTCAGCAGGATTTACACAGGTGAGAGGTGCCTCAACCACAGTAGATAGGGGGATCTATATACACTGAGTAGCTGGACTTGGTTGCCAAGGTCCTAGTAGCATGGACTCCTGTGGACAGTTGGGATATAGTTTATGGGTTCCCTATGAGCATAAGTAGGACTATAAAAGCAGTGAGTTCCCATCTATGAGATGGTGCCACTCAGAAGGCAACAGGGCAAGTGGGTTGAATTTTTCTGATTGAGCTGCATTAAACATAGACCCAGTGAAGTTGAATGTGAATGGGCAGCAGAGCCCAGTTGCTGGGCCATGCATGGCCAAGGAGAAAGATGTCAGCAGCAGTGCAGAATGGATGGAGGAACAGTCTAAGGATGCATGCACCTGGTTGCTGGGACCATGGAATGGGTGTTTCTTACAGGTCTGAGAGAAGGAACTGATGCAGCTTTATGAGAGCCTACCAAGATGAGGGAGTTGCAAGATAAAGGAGAGGCCTTGGAAGCCAGAGTAACATCATTGGAGGAGGATCTTTCTACCTTGAAAATACCCCCCAGCCTCCGCCAGAGTGCTAATTGAATCAAAAGAAAAGAAAGTGTTTTAGTCAGGTTTTTCACTGCTGTGACTAAAATACCCAATTGATATATTGTAGAGGAGGAAGAGTTTATTGGAGGACTCACAGTTTCAGAGATCTTAGTCCACAGATGGTCAGCTGTACTTCTTGGGGCTTGAGGTGAGGCAGAACATCATGGCAGAAAAGTGTTTCATAGGGAAGCAGCTCACATGATAATTGGGAAGCAGATAAACTCCACTTGCCAGATGCAAATACATATCACAAAACCACACCCCTATACCCCACTTCCAATTCCCACTCAATTAATCCCATCAGGTGATTAATTCATTGATTGAGTTAAGGTTCTCATGACTCAATCATTTTTTTTCTCTGTACCTTCTTGCATTGTCTTACATATGATTTTTGGGAGACACCTCACACCCAAACCATAAAGGTGAGGATTAATATCTGTAAGCCTTGCCAGTAGTAATGCAGAAAATGAAACAGCAGCAGCCAGTGGCTCCAGCAAATAGCTGGCATGGCCACCCCAAATAAGCAAGTTCACCACACTTCACCTGTGAAGCAGAGTTGGTGGACCTGGGAAAACAATTTAGACAGAGGCCAGGAGCCCCTGGCCGCTTTGGTGTTATGCCTGAGTTTAGGGGTGAATGCTTTTATATGTAGTGCTCTAAAAGTAGAAAGGTTAACACTTCACCTTACAGCAGAGGTTGCAAAACAGTCAATGACATGAATGCATTTAGAGGGTCCAAGAGAGCCCAGATGTGCCAGGAACTCACAGGGACAAAAGAGCCCAGATATACCAGGAACCAGCAGGAATAAGAGACTTCAGGAGGTTCTAGAGCCTGTTACATATGTAAGTGAAAGAAAAACATGTCCATTCCTTAGAAGTAAAGCACCCATACTGTGCAGTGGTAGGTACATTGAGGGCTCCAGTCATGAAAAACCACCTGTTTGAATGGTGGTGGCTGTGGAGTCAGACACGAACAGTTTCTGGTTTGAGATGAGTATAAGACAAAATAGCCCATAAGCTGAGTTAAATGGAGGTAGCAAATAAAGTATCCCCCATGGTGATATGTAATGACAGTTGTGCTATATATTATGGACAAATTCAGTAGCAAGAGGTCTAGGAGCTAGGCCATCAAGAACAGTTAACTTTCAGGCATGTTATTAGCCATGCATTCCTGACTAGCCCAGGGAGTTATGAAGCAGATGCTTTGGCTAGGGTGCAGTGTTTGGAATGGGCACCTCCCACTGGCCTGGCAGCTTGGTTACACTGTCACCTACAGCATGCAGATGTGAAAACTATGTGGAATGCAGTCCAAACACTGGGCCAGCCTTTAACATAGAGGGCCATTGTAGGTCTTGCCAGGCATGTGGTTTGTGCTCAGGATCATCCACACTCAATGCCTTGGAGCCACAGACGGCCAGGTAACATGTGAATATTTCCCCTTTAATTGATGGTAGGTTGACTACATTGGCCCTTTATCAAGGTCAGAGGAGGCCATGTTTTCCTTGATAGCAGTTGATACAACCATAGGCTTCTAGTTTTTCTGGCCCAGTGGTCAAGTGAATTGGCATAATACAACTTGTACCCTGACATCATTAATAGTCTTGTATAGCTGGATCCTCACATAAAAAGTGATCCAGGCACCCATTTCATGGGTCAGAATGCAGCAATGGGCAACTGACTTAATTACAGATTCAATGGAAGCTGCACATCCACAGGCTGCAGGCAGGACAGAAAGACAGAATGGCCTGCTGAAGCAAGGGCTTAGAACTGCAGCCAACCCTCCTTCTATGAGGGTAGACACAGCATCTGTGGACAGTTCTGTGAGCTCTGAATGTGCATCCCTGAAGAGGCAGAGCAGCTCCTGTGGAGGAATTCCTGCACAACACAGCAGACCCAATACTGATCCAGGTGACAATAAAGGATGCTAGACTTAAGACTGGGTTTGGAAAACAAAGGATTTTTTTTGCCTACTACAACTGGATAGAATTTGGGGCAATCTGTGGATTGGACATGGCCCTGTACAATAAAGGCCCCCACCATCATTGGATAGCCCTGTTATCTACATAGGGAAACTAATTGGAGTTTGATCTCCTTATAATACCATGGGAGGTGAGTGAATGACCTCTCCATTGCCCCTGGGTACATGTGACTTGGCCAGGTCTAACAGATGGGCATGGATTTTAAAGGGCATGTTTGTTATTTCCCTTTGGCCAATTTTGAGTTCCCTGTGCTGATATACATAGAACAGGCTGAAGTTCAGGACCAAACTCTATGAGTGTGGTATCACCACAGAGTGTGATTCCACAGGTGGCCACTATGCTTTCCTGAGAACTCAAAGCTGGCATGCATTTTCCCAGATGGATATGGCTCTGTCCTTTGCTCTGTAGGAGTGACCTCACTAAATCCTACACCAGAATAGCAAACACCACTGCCTGCTAGGTAAGCACCTAAGTGCCTGTGAGTTCTGCTGCCAGACTACCTTAGCAAATCCAGCCTACGTCCCTTGACAATTGGACATGGCTGGGAAGAACTTTCATTGCCAGTTCAACATGGGATGAAATTGGCCTTGGGTTTTAGTAATCCTAGGTGATGAGATTTTTCTTTTGACTGTATGTTGTTGTAGTTTGTTTTGTTGTTGTGGTCTTTGGATTTGGGGCTCTAACTTCCTCACTAAGAGATCTTTGTGGAAGACTTCAAACATGAAGACTCTACAGCAAGGGATCTTAAAGGGTTGGATTGTAGGGCAGGCCCAAGGTAGATACAAGTAGGTTCCCTCACCAAGGCTTCCAGTAGGCTCTGTTTTTAGTATGTAGTCAAAATTATGAAAACCCTGACTCCATGTGTGCAGTCAAGATGATAATTATTTGCTGTGAGCATTCACTCACTTATGAAACCTGTTAGCACCGAGCCTCCTTTTTCTGGTCTGCAAATGACAAAGGTCTACATAACAGGCTAGTGTCAGAAGGCTGGGGGAAGCTGTCACCTCTTAATAAAGCATGTCTACTATCCCAACTGTGCCTTGCATCTTCTTCCACCTGCTGGGATCCCCAATTTGATGGGTCTGAACCCCATGGACAGCTATCTACCAAGTTTATGGTATTTTGTTATACCATTCCACATAGACTAAGCAAAACCAGGGAATGGAAATGTTCTCCAGCTTGTGCAAAGACTAGACAAGAGTGGACACTTTGTGGTCATCATAAATAAGCAGCTAATTTGTGAGAAGAGATAGGAGTGACAGGTATGGAAACATGTCATGATGATGCTTATTTTCCCAGGCTAAGTAGTTAAGCTTTCTCATGAATGTGAAGAAAAGTCATTACAAAGTTTTAAATATAAATGAAATGTCATCATAATTGTAATTCTAAATTCATGTTTGCTACCTACCATAAATTTCATCTTTAAGTAATTTTTTAAAGATTCATTAAATGCATTTATAAATTTCCAAAGAAACCCAAGTTTAATTTTCACCATCACTTGTGAGTTAACTCTCTTAGAGTTAGTAATATTCAATAACTGAATATAATAAAACTGTGACCTCAGAGTTGAGGGATTTATTTAATTTTTTAAATAGCAAATTATTTTTAAGATCATTTTAGGAACTTCTAGTGTCACATGGCTTCTATCTGGTATTTTCTCACTCATCCAATCCTAACTGCCCAATTTTATTAGTTAGAATAGGCTAGGTTATGCTGCAGTAATAAACAATGGCAATTCTTAATGACTTTAAGAACTCCAATGGGAGTTCTATACATCTTTGGAGGGAAAAAACCAGCAAACTGGGTGTCTTTCAGTCTAAACTTTATGAAACTGAGTAATCTCACCTGCAGAAAGTCATATAAGATTTCTCCATCATCCCCAATCTGTCTTTCCTTTGACACATATCTGTAGGGACTAAAGCAAATTAAAACTCAGTGATCATCTGTCTATCTCAAGAGCACTTCTTGTTGAAGTGTCTAGAGTACTCTTCACTCCCACATTCCCAATTTTTCAATATATAATTAGAAGCTGCAATCACTACTAGGAAAGAACAGGGCAAAGGCTGTTATGCCGAGTGAAGTAAAAATCTTTAATTCTTTTGATTTCAGTCTTTCTCTGACAAAATCAAAAAACTAGTAGCATTCTCTGGACTCTCAACTCCTTTGTCATGGCCTGAAATGTAAAGGATAAAGACAAAGCTGTGGCCTTGTGGTTTCTGACCCTTCTCACACGGACAATTTCTTCTAGCCAGCAAAACTGAAGAGGACCTTGAAGTAGAGTTACTAGAAGGGTATAGGTACAAACAAGCTTTCATTTAAATAAAAATTCTACCATCCACTATATGTGTGAACTTGGAAAAGTTAACTTCTAGTGAGTCTGTTCCTTATCTTCTCAAGTGCAAATAGCAACAGACCCATACAGTGAGGTTGCTGTGATAAGATGATACATGCAAAACATATAGAATATGGCTGGCTAGAATAATCAATAGTATTATTATAGTTCACAAACAGCCAGACAGTGGGTTTCCAGATATGTGGCTACTTCATATACAAATTTCGGGTAAAAACTAAAACTCTTCCTCTATGTCTTCTATGGAGGGCACATGTGCCAGCCCTGATGATTCTGCACAGATATTTGTTATTTCCCCTATTCATTCCATTAAAAGCTATTTCTAGCTTCTGCTTCAATGATCAGCAGCTCAAAGTAGTAAAACAATAAAGTGTATATCATATATTTGTTTTGTTTCTTAAGACTCCCCCACAGGCTCAGAAAAGTAATTGTCAATGAGCATACATTATATTCCATGTACATTTTAGACTTTTCCCTTGCTAGACTGCAAATTTCAGAAATGCAAATATCATATCCATCTTGTATAGTCAGGAATTAAAGCAAGAAAGGCATGTAATAGGTGCATAATAAGTATATTTGAATAAATGTCTTCTTGAGTCATCCAGTTCCATGCTGGGTACATGGTAGAAATAGGTACTGAAATAGTTGGGAGTACCACATTTTCTGAACTTCAGATTCCTAAACTGTAAAGCAAAATAGTCAGTTTCAGGATCTGCAAACTGAAATTCTTTGAGTGGCCTAGTAAGATTAGAAAAAGTATGTAAAGGCAGCTGGTGTCATGCAGGAGGGAGTGATGGAAACTGGTTAATTTGAGAGGTGCCTCAAGAGATTTATATACAGTATTTTTTCTTTCTTCCTCACTATGCATAGTGAATATGTTAACATCACAATGGGGTGACATGACAATGGGGTGACATGTGTGGTTTTCTTTACACATGTAAGAAGTTCTATTGTACATGTATCTTTTTGTTTTCACCTTCAAAATGTCCAATGAAAAAAAATACCCACTAGAGAAGTATACACTTAAGATTCAATAAACAACCATAGACAATAAATATCCTCCTCAGCTCCAATTTTAGTAATCTTTAATAATGAAGGTCTTTGAACTTTATGCATTGTCATAGGCATCACTATGCTAAGGATTTGTGTGTATATCTTAAAACTTTCTTTCAAAAAAGACTAGGAAGAAAAAGCAACCAAAAGTTAACCATAGTTATCTTGAAGATGAGTGATTATTTCTACTTCAGTTATTTGTACTTTCCTTACTTTCTATTCTAGAGGAGAAAAAAATAAATTTTACTTTAAAATTCAAAAGAATCCTAACAGAAAGGCACTGGTAAAATTTGATGGCTCTAAACTTAGGTAAAACGGAAGAGGTTGTGGGGAGGCAGGGGTGTTCTTTCAGGAAGGGCAGGGAAAGGGGGTTGCCTTGCCTCCCAAGAAGATGGCATCCGACTTCAAGTTCTTCAGACTGATGCTAAAGTTCTAAGGCTGAGTCTCAACATCTCATGGAGGTTATTTTGGGTATTGGTGGGTTTTGCTGAGGTGAGTGTTTTCTGGCCAATAGAGCCAAGTTATTTTGGGCCACCATAATTGTGAGTTAGACAGGTGGTTTGTGTGTGAAACATTTAATTTACTGGCTGTGTAGTCTGTTGACTTTGGATAAGGCTAGAAACAATTCTATACAAGTTTCTCCAAATGATGGGCTCCGATGCTGATCTTGTCATTGTTACAAGCAGATGCACATTACCAAGGCAGGCTGGACATGGGCAAGGAGGGCTCTATGGGAAAATCATGGTGTTACTTTTCATTGTCTTTAGGGTAACCACGCTATAGGATTCAAGTGGCCCTTAGGTAGTGATATTGCTGTTTGTGTTTCTCATAAGAGCTCCACTTATAAGCATAGTTATTAGTCACTAACTTTCCTCCACTCTCTTTTTATGGTGTATTAATGTTGTGTGATCTGTAAAATTATTTAGAAGGGAACTGGTCTTAAAACAAGTACCCAATAGAATGTATTTTCATTATTAAACAACATATATGTTTATTCATCAGTCCAGACCCAGGTAACAGTTTGAATAAGTTGTCTTCACAGTTTTTGCTATTCCATCTTTCCCAAACTTCAGGCACTTTATACAAATAATTAATAAAACAAAAATAATAAAATTTGCCAACTAAACTGATGTGACCAAGGTTGCAAGCAGAGGCACTGATGGGAAAATATAGAACATATTGAGACAGACTCCAGTTTTCACTCTGTCATTGTTGAGGGCTTATTTTCCCCAACTAACTCTTACAAACATCTCTCATGAGTTTTATGACAACAATTCTTCTTCCATTTCTTCCTTTGTTCCTTCCTCCCTTCTCTCCCTTTCTTTTCTCTTCTTTCACAATAGAACAACAAATGCTCCTTGTCTCTCATATCTGGATGCTGGAAGTCCCCTTCTGAAACCTGCAGGAGGAGGACCCTTCTTTGCCTTTTCCACCTTCTGGTGGTCTACTAGTGATCCTGGCTTATAGACCCATCACTCCAGCCCTGCATCTTTGCATGCTGTTCTTGCTGTATGACAGCTTTTCTCACAGCTGTGGCTTCTGAACCTTGCTACTACATCTTGTCCTGTTTCTCCAGTGTCTCAGGATCCCATTTTGCTTTCACTCTGGAGGTGTGCCCCGCTCAGCCCTCCTTCCCCTGGCCCTTCATTACATCCCCAGTATTATTCTTTCTTGGGGGGTGGTGGTACTGGGGTTTGAACTCAGGGGCACTGGACCACATCCCTAGCCCTGTTTTGTATTTTTAATTGATTTTTAAAAATAAATGACAGCAGAATGCATTACAATTCATATTAAACATATACAGCACAATTTTTCATATCTCTTGATGTATATAAAGTATGTTCACACCAATTCCTGTCTTCATACATGTACTTTGGATAATGATGTCCATCATATTCCACCATCATTGCTAACCCCCTGCCCCCTCCCTTCTCCTCCCACCCCTCTGCCTTATCTAGAGTTCACCTATTCCTCCCATGCTCCCTCACCCTACCCCAGTATGAATCAGTCACCTTATATCAGCACTTGGATGGGAGACCTATTTTGTATTTTATTTAGAGACAGGGTCTCACTGAGTTGCTTAGAGCCTCACTGTTGCTGAGGCTGGGGCTTTGAACTCTCGATCCTCCTGTCTCATCCTCCTGAGCCTCTGGGATTACAGGCATGTGCCACCCTGCCTGGCTCCCAGTATTATTGTTTATTCCTATTTTTAACATTCTTCATAAGTATTCAGGATGTGTTTTGCATTTGTAAGTCACTTCCTCATTCTCTTTTTGAAATTATACTTTCCACAATGAATTATTTCAACTCTACCTGATCTAGGGGAAAATGTAACTTTTAACTCTGTTAAGGGCACATTAGAGTATTTTTAGGGTAATCTTTTACAGTTATCTTCCATGAAATGGTAGATAAATGAAGAGCATAGGAATGGGAAATGATATCTGTTAATATAGGAAAGAGGAAGCACTTCTGCTTTTTGAGAATAGAGAATAAAGATGAATTTTAAAAACTGGTTAGGAAATAGCTGCCTTTTAAATATGGCATGGAAATAGATTTTAGTAAGATGAGGAAAGAAAACTACATGATGATGCAAAGCTTAAATGCAGACTTTTTGTAGCTGCAGCTCACCTAGAGGAGAAAGAGCAAGCGGCCACTCAGCCTGGGTGAAGTAGAAGGAAGCTCTTCCCAAGTATGCAGGCCAGCAGCATTAGCATCACCCAGAAAAAGAAGAGAAATGTAGTCCTTGTGGAGTGAGAAATCCTTTTTATAATGCCAGGGCTATGGTCACTGAGGACAGCACATTAGTCGGGGAGGGCAGACACACAGGCTTGGTAGTGTGTGCGTGGCTGCTGCAGGTCAGGAAAGAATGGTCTGGCACCTTTCTTTCTTATGAATCAAGAGGATATAATTTGTTTCTAATTTAAGCCACAAGGAATTGCAAAGGTGATTTGAAGCAGCTTTTTTGTGTGTTTCATCAGCATTATTCAAATCTAGAAGAATGTAGAAAAAATATTTTTCTATTACATGTGTGGAAATAAAAATATATCAATTAATGCTCTTGCTGAAACCCACATTTTCCTAAAACATTTTAAAATAAACACCAGTGGAATTCAGAAATATATGTGATAGAAAGGGAGAAAGAAGGGATCTATGCAAGAGTAGTAATAAAAATTTGATTTACTCTCAAACATCCTAGGAACCAAGGAAAAATAGGGGTCAGGGATGACCTGGGTAAAGGAGCCCTCATTTCTTTAATTAAAATGGGGAGAGGGTGAGGTAAGAAAGATCTAAATTTGGGGACAAATTAGAAAGATACCTTTGTAAAAGACATTGGGCCCATAATAGATAATATCTTCAAAAACAGTTTTGTATAATGTGCAAAAATGTTCTTATTTGGTTATTTTTATATCAAATTGAGATCAAGAGTAATGGGTGAACTGTACATTATAGAAAGTTAATAAAAAGTAGGACATAAACTTGGTTTTCTAGAATTCTAAGAAGAAAAGAAAAAAAAAAGATAGAACTTGGAGGAAGCTGTGGAAGAAACATGCAGTATTAGTCTCAAATTGCATGATGATTCACCCGTGCCTCATGGCCATACCTGATCCACTGTCAATTTGAAATTTGAGTCCGGTGGCAACTCAGCACATCCTGGATGTTAAATTTTCTGAGGTGTTGATTAAATAAAATTCATATGCTTTGATCTGCGAGACATTCTGGAGAGAGGGCTTCTATTTTGACAATGAAAACTCAGGCACAGCTTTGTTCTTGCTAGAGACTGCCATCAACTCCCCAAAGTTCTCTGCTCCCTTCAAAGGTGAGGCCCCAAAATTGCACAAAAAAGGACTGGAGCAGCCCTTCCCTGTATACTTAAAAGATAGTTTCAAATATATAGAAATCCCTGGGCAAATGGGAACAAGGTTTCTTTCATAGAATATTGAAGAAAATCTTTGGGATTAGCAAAATTTAGTGCAGTTATTCTCACTAAGATTCTGTTAACATTTTCTTGGTAAAAGAACCTTAATCTGACTCTTGCCTGAAAACTGATTTTTTTGTGTGATTTTGGATAGACTTGCCCCTTTTATGAGCCTAACAGAGTTGTTCCTGCCATACATCGCCTTGGGAATAGGTGAAATAATTTGATGGCCTGGGCTTCTTTTATAATTTGCAAAATAGTAATAACAATATCCATGCTGCATAGGGCATGTGGATTAAACAAGGAGGTAAGTAAATGTTATCCATGTAAATACTGCAGAATATCAAAACCCAACCTTCACAATGTGGTTTTCAGATGTCAGTGTTGATCTAAACTGTATGATAGTGATTAGCCAATATTCTAATATTTTAGACTACTCTTAAAGCCACAACATCAGCATAGAGGAGGGATCCTGTTTACTTGTTTGTTTAAAAAGGCACATTAAAACAAACTGACACTTCGATTATAAAGTGATTGAGTCTCAGCACCACTCACCAAAGTCAGCATTGTGGCCAGTGAGAAAAACTGGCCACCCTGTACAAATGCAGTCTCTGCCCCAGGAAGCAAACTCTGTCTCTGCCCCCATGGAATCCACTAAGCCAGGTCCTGATCCATATACCATATCCAGAGCTGCTGTCTTTAGGTTTTCTTTCCCAAAGTAAGGAAGCAGTGATGTTCATGTGTGCCAAAGAAACCTACTGTCTCCCATCACTGACAACCTCACCTAAACACATGAAACACAGTCAAGAATCATTAAACCACTTTATAAATGCACAAAAGAGATAACAAACTGATTAGAGGTCTTATCTCAGTTCCTTAGAATTTGGGAAACAGGGTGGCACTTTAAAATAAATATATTTAGTCTTTGCCTCAACAAATTTCAATAATTTTCACAAACATAAAATAAGAGTAGATAAATAAATAACCAAACAAGCATCAAACATTTTGGTAAATTAAATATTCATTTGCAAAAACACACTTTTAGCCACATTTTGATAAAAGCTGTGATATCCATAAGCTAAAAGGAGAATCTCACCAGCTTCCAGAAATAAATTATAGAAACACATTCTGCAAGGACAGTAAAGTAGAGAGTAGGGAACAGGAGGGGAAGGGGAAACACTGGGGACTGAAGTAGAACAAATTATATTCCATGATTTTATAATTATGCCATAGTATTCTATTGTCATGTATAACTAAAAAGTACCAATGAAAAAGAAATTCTGCTAGCCTACAATTTCTGTTTATGAGGAAAGATGCTAAGAAGCAGAGGAGGTGAGAATATAGTCTCAAGGAAGAATTTTCATTTGAGTAATATTTTTATTTAGACATCCATATACAATGGAATATTACTCAGCCAACAAGAAGAATTAAATTATGATACTTACTGGTAAAACGATGGAACTGGAGAATATCATGCTAAATGAAATAAGCCAGTCCCAAAAAAACAAAGGCTGAATGTTCTCTCTGATAAGTGGTTGCTAAGCCACAGTAAAGGAGAGTGGGGAGGAGGAGAATAAAAGTTCATTGGATTAGACAAAGGGAAATAAAAGGAAGGGAGGAGGGTGTGAATAGAAAAGATAGTAGAATGAATTATACATAATCTTTCCTAGGTTCATGTATGAATAGTGAAACTCCACATCATATACAACCACAAGAATAGGATTCTAATTAAAGTAAGTTATACCTCATTATGTATAATAGGTCAAAATACACTTTACTGTCATGTGTATCTAAAAATGATACATTTTTTAAAAAGAATGAGGATTAAGTGAGGTTAATATTCAAATAGGGCAGGGTTGCAAGAGTATACCCTTGGAATGAACCCTTGATTCTTGCCTAAAATAAACAAATTTAGAAAAGGGAAAGACATATTATATTCAGCTGTCAAATTCTTGTAGTTTTAAAATAAATGTTCCTCTGATAGAAATACTATAATGATATTGTATATCATTTTATATATTATAGTATATGTGTGTATAACATATGCCAAATCAGGGAAATTGAGATATTTATTAGATGATACACTTTAGTTCCAAGGAATAGAAGTGTATCTTCAACTAGTTAATGGGGGATATGTGGAGCTTTTGCATTCACATACTTGGGAATTCCAAGAGACAAATCTTTATTAGGAGCATGATTGACTCCATAATCTGAACAGTCCAAGGGCTGTGTTCCTCTCCAACCAATGGAAAACCTCCTCGAGTGCCAGTTTGAATGGCCACTATCTATCCAGAACTCACCCCTATCCATTGATCCCAGCACATTGAGACCAGCTTCTTCAAAAGCTCTGAGAAAAAGGTGCTGAAAAAGCTTTGATTCGACCAACTTAGGACACATGACTACGTGCCCAGTCACTGGATCACTGTCTGTGAGTTTTCAGATTGGCCAAGCTTTGCTTTATCTTTTGCCTACCTGGGTACAGTTAAGAGCAGAAGGACTCTTGCAGATGATGAAAAATAGTTTACCTACAAGAGTACAGAATTCATGTAACACAAAAAGGGAGAGATGGTACTGGACAGATAATGGCAGCATTTTTTTTTCCTTTATATGTTTATAAAAGAAGAACAGTGCATGGCTTTGTCTTAAAATGGGATAAGTTGGAGTTTTCTCTGCCCAGAAATTCTATTGGGCACATTAAATTCTAATACTAGAGTTATGGTCCAAGCTTTGGAGAAATTGGGATAGGTCCATACCAAGAAAATATTACTTGAGTCTTCTGAAAATCCAGGTGTATTTAAATCCATAAATGCTTTTCAAGTCTTCCTCATCTTGCCTTCTTGAAAAGATACAAATATAAAACATAGCAATGAGCCAGTTGAACTATTTTCTTTACTGTGCAGAGTCTTTGAAGGGCTCACATCTGGGTTGGTTTTTTTGTTTTGTTTTTGACGAGTACATTCATGTAAAATGCTAAATACACTAAAGAGGCTATAATTTTGAAGAGTAATAAAGAAGACGACTCCACTTTGAGGAAACCATACCTGAGGGATAAAAAGAGTGTGGCAAATTTGGGGGTCAACAGTCAGGGCCGAATCCATATAATGCTGGTGCCAAAGGGTCTCTAAAAGGCTAATCTTTAGACCCCACCTCTCCACACCTACCTCCTAAGCATTCACACATGTTTGTGTGCACAAAGTCATATACACAGCATGAAACACAGGATCCCAGCCACTCACCAGTATCCAACATTTCCTATACAGCCTCCCATGTGTATACCTTGGCTCATCTTTAACTTGACTGTCCTTCTCTACCTGCCAACATTATGGCTGTTCCAGGACCTGGTTCAATAGTCAGCTTCCTTTCTCCTCTAATTAGAATGAATGGCTCAACTTCTATATTCCTGTAGTGTTCTCCATGAACCCCATCACTTTAACTCTTAAGTTGGTACAAATATATTATGTCCATCTGTGGGTTTAAACCAGAGGGTGTATTCCCTTGGGAGAAAACCAGGACTTTCCAAGGGAGTCCATTTGTAGAGGTTCTCCTGCACATGTATTTATCCCAGAAATGATGTAACAGAGAACTTAGTAGTCTCATCCCATTTCCAGTCCCAGTGCCAAGATCTATAAATGTGCCTCTCCTCTCTCTTAACGGCATGTATACCCCTTATCCATTGGGAAACTTATGGGTACAGTTCCCTCAGGTAGACAAATCTTATTCCCAGTGCCAAAATAGAAAGGCAGATGGACATATTTGCACAAGGTTGAACAGATAAATAACTCCAGTGGCTTGGTGACAAATCCTTTTGAACATTGGGTAATTTTCCAATTTTTATTTCCAACCAAATTATTTGGCAAAGAACCTGAGTTATCAGGTTATAGATAATTAAGCATAATTTTTGTGACAGACCAATTAAGTGATTTTTGACATATAACATGTGAAGAGTTTTAAAAGTTGAGTGTAATGATGTAGCTATAACAAAAGTCCCTTAATGTACCTCTACTTACTTAGGTAAACAAGGCTTTCTGGTGCTTATGTCTTATAAGAATAAGAAATACAAGTTGAATTTATGCCAAACCCTCCTGCTTCTCGCAAAAAAAGGACTTCAGTCATTTTTAAGGAATTAATTTTTAAAAGCTTCATTTAACTCATTATAAGATGCATTTTCAATGACATTTTTTCTTTCTTGTTTAACAAATGTCAAAATTTCTACTATATTATGCAGCTGAGGATATAATTCAGTGGTAGAATGCTTGTCTAGCATAGGTTAAGCCCTGGATTTCTTAGCGCTGCCAAAAAAATATTTATGCAATTTTTATTGACTATTATCACAATGATAACTCAATACATAAAAAAAGAATCTAACAATATTGCCCTATGGTGAGAGGAGATTAAAAATTAAATTTTAATCTACATACATATTTCATATGAAGAGATTTTATCAATAAAAAATCTCTGAAGCATAAAGTACATTCAATTAAGATGAGATTCTTTTGAGTGGTAGAATGGAAATAAGTTCAAGAAAGAAAAGATACGTCTGAAAACCCTGCCTGTCAAAGGAAGAACTGGTTCATGCATTTTCTCATGGAGAGTACAGGGCATGAAAATTCTGATATTTGACTCCCTGGATTACATATTTTAAATGATGGAACAAGTCGAACAATGTTGTACATCTGTTGCAACCAATTGAACCTATAATGGAAATTTTCAGATTTTGATTAAAAATGTAAGCATGTACATGGTTGTTCAGAATTACTTGGGGGGTTACATGAAACAAGTATTGAAATGCATCATGTCAACTTATGTCACTAACTCAGGAACACTTTATCTTGTTTCCTCCTTTGCTTCTAATGCCTGAAACATAGAGAATTAAGTCAATGTAGGCTGAGATGAAGGACAAGCTTTGCTTGTTGCTGCAAATGATGTGAAACCCATAAGCACCACTGTTGGATGGGGAGGCATTTTGTCTTTTTATGAGGCATATTCTGTACACCATATAAACTTGGCAAAACTGATTCTTGAGAAATCTCCTTTCTCAATGATCAGCAGAAATGCAACATCAAGACCTTTAATTTGCATTCAATAAAACAGCAATAAAAATGAATCCATAAAAAAGTACAGATGTTCCTAGATTTACAATGGAGTTACATCCTGATAAATGCATGGAAACACATGGTAAATTGAAAATATCATAAGTCAAAAGTGCATTTCATATACCTATCCTACCAGCAGTCTAGCTTAGCAACACAGCACACTGTAGAATTTTGGTAGTTTCCCTCTTAATCTTGTGACTGACAGGAAACTACAATTTCTGTTGCTGTCCAGCATCTTGAGAGAGCATCAGGCCACACAGCACCAGCCCACACAACAATCAAAACTCAAAGTGTGCTTTCTACTGAGTGTTTATCACTTTTGCTCAGCGGTATATTTGAAAAATTGTAAGACAAGCCATTATAAGCCAGGGACTATCTGTCCTTGGAAGATATTTATATTGAATGTTTGAAATTTTCTTTGGTTACTTTGTAAAAGAAAAATTTTAATGAGCTGGTAGTGAACTGAGAATGATTGTGTTCAACTTGAAGTACCAAGAGCCCTGAGTATTTTCTTCTTTGTATTTGAGTTAGGGAATTTTCCAAAGCTCTCATTTAGATTCAGGGACATTTGAACTATGGGATTATGTAATGCAGGTGGACAGTGGAAGAGTTAATATTTCTTACTTGTGCTCTATGTCTACTCAGTCGGAAGATAATTTAATCATGAATTTATATTGGGCTTCTGCTAAAGACAAAGTAGGTGCATGTTTTTACATTTGAAAAAATCCTACAATAACTTTTGAGTTCAAAAAAGGTTGTTCACACTTTAAGAGAAGAGCAAACTTGCCAGCACATTAATTTAAAAATAATGACAGTGCAGACAGAAAGTGGCAGAAAGGATAAAGTTAGTGTCATATGCCTTTTAAGATTTCTAAGTTATCAACAGTCAAATGTAGAAGACATCTCATATTTTTGTTTAGTTTTTTGGGGAGGGAGAATTTTTATTTGTTTGTTTGTTTGGTTTTGGTACCAGGGGATTGAACCCAGGGTGCTTTACCACTGAGCCACATCTCTAGACCTTTTTATTTTTTTTTATTTTGAGACTACTCTCAGTTAAGTTGCTTAGAGCCTTGCTAAGTTGCTGAGGCTGGCTTTGAACTTGTGATCCTCCTGTCCAGCTTCCTGAGTTGCTGGGAATACAGGGCTGAGCCATCATGCCCAACCCCAAGATAACCCATATCTTAGTTTGAAATTACAAAGGGCATTCAGGAAGATCAGGAAGGAATCTGAGAGTTTAACAGGAACAACTATCTGCTCATGTTAGAAAAAGGGAAAGGAATGTCCAAAGTTCCAAGTAGACTTTGGCTGGAATATGGTACTTGGACTTTTAATTCAGTACACCTTCACCTGCTGCCCCTGGTTTCAGGGCAGGGTCCTACCTGGAAATGGTAGCAAAGGCAGAAAACAGGACACATGGAGGATGGAGGACACAGGATCCTCTAGGGGTCCTCCAGCCCTCCTCAGAGCAATGCAATTCCAAGTTCTCCTTCTACATTTGGATTTTTTCTGTTTAGAATTGATGGGGGAGGGCAATTTTCCTGCTGTGCTAAAGGCAATGTCTGTTGTAAATCTTCTGTGTTCCTCTTTAAATCATTTCTACTTTGTATGAAAGACAGTGGATAATCAAACTGGCTGTTTAAAGTCTAGTGTCTTCTAAAGGGCATGCTAAATTAAACCGCAGGTCTCTTCCCAGTCGTGTGTGCAGATAAGAATCGGGAAAGGGTTTGGAATGGATCCCAAAACAGACCTGAACTTGGCTTTCTGAGAACTGGCTGGAGAGGGGACAGCTCTGATGAGCAGTAAAGGAAGAAACTGAAAGTGAATTCAGGGATTATAGATTCCCCTCAGTGCCAGAAATGAAGTAGGAGGGACTGACAGGCAGAACATTCTCAGAGGATGGTCAGAGAAGGAAGCTCTCAAAGGAGGTGACATTTAGGCAGAGAAAAGTCAAGTGTGAGAAGCCTGGAGGAGGTGTTCTCAGGCAGACCAAGGCTGAGAAGGAGAAAGAGCTGGGTGTTCTCTAGAATCAAGTGAAGTCCAACGTTGCTGGGGCATGGGGTGCAGAAGGGAGCGCACCATTGCCCTTGACAAGGTAGTTTCCATCAGCTCAGTCTTTGTGCTTGATTTTATAGATATTTTGTATGAGGTACCTATCAGGCTGAGTGCCACAGGCCAGGCGGCGTAAACAACAGACATTTATTTTCTCACAGTTCTACAGGTCTGAGGTCAGGGTGCCAGCAGGATTGGGTTCTGGCAAGGGCTCTCTCCCCGTCTTGTAGACAGGTGCCATCTCACTGTGTCCTCACATGGCAGAGAGAAAGAGAAAGCAAGCCCTCTCACATCTCTTCCTCACCTTATTAGGGTACTAATCCCATCATGAGGGCCCCACCCTCATGACCTCATCTGACACTAATCATACCTCAAAGGCCTCATCTCTAAATGCCATCACATTTGGGAATTAAGACTTAAATCTATGATTACCAAAGGTTAGGAAGAATGTGTGGGGTGGTGGTGGGGTGTGGTGGTGAGAGGGTGGTTAATGGTGCAGTTGAATAGAAAGAATGACTTCTAACATTCTATAATGTCACAGGTCAACTATAGTTAACAACAATCAGTTGAATAGTTCAAAATAGTAGTAGAGGAGACTTTGAATATTCCCAACACAAAGAAATGATAAATATCTGATGTACCCTGCTCTGATCATTACTTCTTGTAGACCTTGACTGAAATGTCACCCGGTATCACAGCAACACACATACAATTGCTATGTGTCAACTAAATGTAAAAAAATATAATAAAAATTTATAAAGACAAACCTCTGGACTTTCGAGGGACATAATTCAATCCATGTCAGATTGAGTTCTGTTTCTTGATTTAAGGACATTGAGTACATAATTCAGTTCCAGAGCAGGAGTAGAAGCTACCTCAGAATCCCAGCATCAAACTTCACCTGACCAAGGCTCCTCTAGAATCTTGGTCTAGACTTTTGTCTCTAGAATCTTCCTTCAGCACATCCTCAGAGCAGGATGACCAAGTTTTCAAGTTTATCAGTCCTACTGACACCAGGTTTTCTCAATACTTCCTTTTCAGCTCTCACAATAATATAAATTCTATAACATTCGTCCCAACTGACAGGCAAGGAAAGACAGACTCGGAGATGTGGGTGGTGTCCCTGAATCCACACAGTAAAGTTTCTGTAACATAATAGCTTAAACATTGAAATTATTCATTTAAAATATTTATCATTTTTTATCAACAGTAAGGGAATAAAGCATAAAGAACAGACAGTTTTTCTCTGCACTATTTTTATTTTTGTAACTTTTGAAGCATTGGTATTTTTTTCCAATTTAAAGTTAAAACAGAAAAGAGTGATCATGTTTTCAATCTCCAGATCTTGTGTCCCTTGCATTTTGTTCATTAGCTATATGCCTGCACAGGCACAAGTCCCCTCCATAGCTGGGGAAACAGACTCCATGTGGGAGGCCCAAGTGGAACTGATCCCATGTGCCTGGGACTCCTATACCCATATTCTTACTTTTCCTATGAGTTGCTTCTCAGTCTGTTCTCAGTGATCCATGAGGGCACAGTTTGAGACGCAGCTATTCTGTGCCCCCAGATGGGCAAAACCTCTCCTATCTGGTACTTTCCAGCCTTCAGAGGTGCCCTCAGTCTCTCTTTTCTCAGAAAGAAGGATGGAAGCCCTCAAAACCTGGCAAAGAAGAGGGGAGCCAAAAAGAAGGCTCAATGGCTAACCTGCTGACAAAGGCAGCTGGAGGCTCCCAGCAGAAACCAATGGCCTGAAACAAAGGCTGGAAAACTTGCAGACCAGAGCCAACTAAGAAAGGAGGAGTGATTCAAACTCTGCTGGCCCAGGCCCAGGACCAGGTACAACTCCTCCCAGTACCTGGTGCCGGCCCTGGAGACCTCCTGCCTGGGGAGATGTCCCAGCACCCACTCAGATACAGGGCTGGAGTAACTGCTAGAGCAAACCCCTGGGCAGAGGTAGGGACACTCAGCACTGCTTTCCCACCCAGCCCATTCTGGGAAACAGAAGCCTGGAGCAAGAGACACCACCCCAGGCATGAATTTTCCTGAAGAAAAGAAGGAATAATCTTAGCAGTTGACATGTCATGTGTTTTAAAAGTGGTGGTTTAAATTTCCCATTGAAATTGATTATCTCTGCTTCTGCTAATAAGGGCTATCATATATGGAGCATTTATGCCAGCAACCAATGTCAAAGGGATGTGATGTTTCTTACATTGAAATGAGATCAGGTCATTTAAATAAGTTCCTGAATATCACATATCTCCATTTCTATCCATTTGCTGGCAAATGCCATAATTTTATTCTTTTTGATGGCTGAGTAGAACTTCATATATATAATGAAGGTACTATAGCTCTGTAGTATATTTTCAGATCAGATATTGTAATATCTTCTGTTTCATTTTTCTTGCTTAATATTGCTTTGATTATTCTGGATCTCTTATTCTTCCAATTCTTCTCTTATTCTTTCTTCTCTCTCTCTCTCTCTCTCTCTCTCTCTCTCTCATATATATATATATGACAGAGAGAGAGAGAGAGAGAGAGAGAGAGAGAGAGAGAGAGAGAGAACAATTTCTTAATCCATCATCTATTAGTGGGCACCTGGCTTGATTCCATAATTTAGCTATTGTGAATTGAGCTACTATAAACATTGGTGTGGCTGTGTCACAGTAGTATAACAATTTTATATCTTTTTGGAAAATACTCAGGAGTGGGATAGCTGGTTTATATGGTGGTTCCAGTCCTAGATTTTTGAGAAATCTCCAAACTGCTTTCCACAGTAATTGTATCAGCCTACAGTCCCATCAGTAGTGTTCCTTTCTACCTACAATTGCACCAACGTTTATTGTTGGTGGTATTCTTAATCAGTGCCATTCTAATTGGAGTAAGATGAAATCTTATTGTAATTTTGATTGCATTTCTCTGATTGCTAGAAATGTTGAATGCTTTTCATATATTTATTTTGTGTGTGTATGTTTCTTCTGTTGTGAGATGTTTCTGTTTAGTTCTTTTGCCCATTTATTGATTGAGTAATTTGTTTTTTTGGTGTTAACATTTTTGTGTTCTTTTGAGTATTCTGGATATTAATCCCCTATTGGAGTAGTAGCTGGCCAAGATTTTCTCCCATTCCGTAGGCTCTTTCTTCCTGCTCTTAATTGTTTCCTTAGCTGTGCAGAAGCTTTTTCATTTAATGGCATCCCATTTATTGATTATTGATTTTGTTTCTTGTGATTAAGAGGTCTTGTTAAGAAAGCCTGTGCCAGCATCTATATGATGGTGTGTTGACTTTGTTTTTTTCTAGCAGTTGTTAATATTTCTGGCCTAATTCAATCTGAGTTTCATGCAGGGTGAAAGACAGGGTTCTAATTTAATTTTATAGCTATCCAATTTCCTCAATATAATTTGTTAAAAACTCTTTTTCTCTAAGATATATATTTTAGCACCCTTGTCAAATATCAGATGCCTATAGGTTTGTGGGTTTTTCCTCTGTGTTTTATATTCCATTGGTCTTCATGTCCACTTTGGTGCCTATACCATGCTGTTTTTGTTACTTCAGCTCTATTGTATATTTTCAGATCAGATATTGTGATATCTTCTGCTTAACTTTTCTTGCTTAGTTTTGCTTGGATTATTCTAAGTCTCTTGTTTTTCCAAATGAATTTAAGAATCTTTTTTTCTAGTTCTGTGAACAGTACCATTGGTATTTCAATGGGGATTGCACTGAATCTGTATAGTGCTTTTGATAGAATGACCATTTTGACAGTATTAATTCTGCCTATCCAAGAACATGGGATGTCCTTCTATCTTCTAAGGTATTCTTCAATTTCTTTCTTTAGTGTTCTATACTTTTCATTGTAGAGCTCTTTTACCTTCTTGGTTACATTAATTCCCAAATTGTGTGTGTGTGTGTGTGTGTGTGTGTGTGTGTGTATGTTTACTATAAATGGTGTGGTTTTCTTGATTTCTTCCTTGACTGAATCAGTGATGGAGTATAGGAAAGCTGTTGATTTATGGTGTTGACCTTGTATACTACTACTTTGATAAATTCATTTATAAGCTTTAGAAGTTTTCTGGTAGACTTTTTGGATCTTGTAGATATAGGAAAACATTGATGGCAAACAGAAATAGTTTGACTTCTCCTTTCCCTATTTGTATTCCTTTGATTTACTTTTCTTGCCTGATTGCTCTGGCTAGTGTTTGTAGGACTATATTGAATAGGAGTGGGGAGAGTGGACATCCTTGTCTTGTTCTTGAATTTTATGGAAATGCTTTTAGTTTTTCTACATACAGTATGATGTTGGCTTTGAGTTTCTCATAAATAGCCTTTATGATGTTGAGGTAAATTCCTTCATTCCCTACCTTCTCCAGAATTTTTTACATGAATGGATGTTGTATTTTATCAAACCTTTTCTGCATGTATTGAGATGATCATGTGATTTTTGTTTTTTAATTCCATGTAAGTGATTAATCACATTTATTGGTTTGCATATGTTGAACCAACCTTGTATCCCTGGAATGAAACCTTCTTAATCATGGTGTATTATCTTCTTGATGTGTTTTTGAAGAGGTTTGTTAATATTTTATTTAGGAGTTTTGCATCTATGTTCATTAGGGATATTGGTCTGTAGTTTTCTTCCCTTGATGTATCTTTGTCTGCTTTTGATTTCAGGGTTATACTAGCTTCATAAAAAGTATTTGTAAAAGTTTCCTTTTCTTCAATTTTGTGGAATAGTTTAGGAAAGCCTGGTATTAGTTCTCCTGTAAAGGTCTGGAAGAACTCAACTAAGAATTCATTGGGTTCAGGGCTCTTCTTTTTTGAAAGGCTTTTAATTGCTGTTTCAATTTCATTACTTGATAGTAGTTTGTTAAGGATTTTTATATCTTCCTGTTTCAATTTGGGCAGGTCATATGTGTCTAGAAATTTGTCCATGTCTTCTAGATTTTCTAGTTTATTTGAGTATAAATTTTCAAAATAGGATTTGATAATACTCAGAGAGGTCTATGGTGATATCTCCTTTTTCATCTCTGATCTTATTGATTTCTTTCTTTTCATACTTTCTTTTCGTTACTTTGGCTAAGGGTTTGCCAATTTTATTTATCTTTTCAAAGAACCAACTATTTATTACATTGATCCTGTGTATTGTTTTCTTATTTTTTATTTCATTGATTTTGGCTCTGATCTTAATTGTTTCCTGTCTTCTACTGGTTTGGGCTTAGTTTATTCTTCTTTTTGAAGACATTGAAGTAGAATATAAGTTTATTTATTTGGGATCTCCCTATTTTTTTTAAATGTAGGCACTCAGTGCTATATATTTGCTTCTTAGATCTGTTTTCATACTGTCCTAGAGATTTTGATATTTTGTGTTTTTGTTCTCATTCATTTCTAAGAATTTCTTGATTTCTGTTCTTACTTCCTTGATCCATTATTTAAGACAGTGTTGTTCAATATCCATGTGTTTATGTGGTTTCTATTATTTCTCTTGCTATTGGTTTCTAGCTTTACTCCATTATGATCTGATAGGATACATGGGATTATATTATTTATTTATATTTGATAAAATTTGTTTCATAGCTTAGAATATGATCTGTTTTGAAAAAAATACCATGCACAGATAAGAAGGAAAATTCAGCTGTTTAGGGGTAGAATATTCTGTAGGTATTGGTTAATCTATGGTGTTGTCTAGGATGGTGATATTTTTGTTGTTTTTTTTTATTTTTATGACCTGTCTATTGGTGATAAGGGTGTATTGAAATCCCACAGTATTATTGTTTTGGGGTCTATGTGGTATTTAATATTATGGAGTATTTTTTTCCATCTAATTAGGTGATTGACATTTAGGGAATAAATGTTTACTATGGTTATATCTTCTTGTTGGTTTGTTCCCTTTACTAGGATGTAATGGCCTTCTTTGTCTCTTCTGACCAGTTTTTACTTGCAATCTACTTTGTCAAATATGAGAATAGCCACTCCTGCTTGTTTTCTTGGACCATATGTCTGGAATATTTTTGCCAATCTTTTACCTTCAACCTGTGGTTGTCTCTTGTAAAGAGCATATAGTTGGATTTTGTTTTTTGATCCATTCTGCTAATCTGTGCCTTTTAATTGAGGAGTATGTATATGCATGAGTAGTTTCTATATTTTATCCTATTTTGATTCTCATTTCATGGACTATTCTTGTATTAAACTTTCTCACTTTTTAGGGCTTTGGGAACTAGGGTTTTTTTTTCTTTAAAAAATATTTTATTTAGTTGTAGTTGGACACAATACTTTTATTTTTTATTTTTTTGTGGTGCTGAGGATTGAATCCAGGGCCTCACACATGCTAGGTGAGCACTCTACCACTGAGCCACAACTCTAGCCCCTGGGAATTATTTTTAAGCTCCTCATTGTAAATTTTATCTTTAAGTATTCTTTGTAGTGCTTGTTTGGTAGTCATGAGTTTTTTTAGTTTATTCTTGTCATGAAATGTTTTTATTTCCCCCTCAAATTTGAAACTGAGTTTTTCTGGGTATAGTAATCTTGACTGACAATTGTTTTCTTTTAGGGTATGGAATATCTCTTTCCAGACCCTCTTTGATCTTAGGGTCTGGGTAGAGAAATAAGAAGTGAGTCTTATTATTTTGCTTCTAAATGTGATCTTATAGTTCTCTCTTGTGGCCTTGTGGCTTTTAATATTCTTTTGTTTTCAATGTTAGGAATTTGATTATGATATGTCTTGGCAAACTTCTCATTTAGTTGGTCTATTTAGGGTCCTATAAAACTCCTGTATGTGGATGTCTATCTCATTGCTGCTATGGGAAAAGTTTTCTGTGACTATCTTATTGAAAATTATCTTTATGCCCTCTTGTTTGTATCTCCATATTCTCCTCTGTCCCAATGTTTCTCAGGTTTTTTCTTTTAAAGTTGTCCAGAGTTCTTTAATATTCTGGTCATGTTTTACAATTTTTTCCCTTTATAGCCTTCTGTGTTTTCAAGATCATATAACCTATCTTCAGTGCCTGAAGTTCCATCTTCAAGGGCTGAGATTCTATTTTCTACACCATCTAGTCTACTATTGATGCTTTCAAATTAGTTTGTAATTTGATTGAGTCTTTTCTTTCATTTCTAGGAGTTTTGCTTTGTTGCTTTGCACTATTTTTACTTCTTTATTAAAATGGTCTTTCATCTCCTGTAATTCTCTCTTAATTTCTTCCACAGATCTTCTTTTAGTTCAGTGAACATTTTGATAATCAGTTTTTTTATAATCTTTCTCTGGGTTTCTTCTACCCTATTATCAGTATACTCCTTTGTTGGGGAATTGTGGATTTTGGAGGAGATTTGCTTTCATGTTTTTTTCATGTTTTCAGAGGTCTTGGTCCTGCACATCAATTGAAGTGAATTTCGCTATGTCTTTTGTGTATGTGTGGTGTATGCCCTTTTGTGTGTGATAATCTTATTTGTTCTGGGACTTCTCTCTGTTTTTGATGTATAAGTAGATGCCAAGGTAGATGGGACCTAAGCTCCCTCTCTGGTTATTGGGTTATTTTTGATGGTTTGGGGATTTTTATCTTCTCCCTTCTTTGAATAGAAACAATGTGAGGGAATGTTTAGTTCTGCACCAGAACCTCTTACCTGTGCTCCTGTTGGTTCCCAGTATCTCACAGAATGGGGGCAAAATAAACAATAGTAACTACAATCAGAAACAACAAACAGGCCACTGCCACAGATGCTGCTGTGGTGCCCAGAGGTCTTTTCCCTGGGCACAGCCAATGCTACCTCTGATGTCACTGTTGATGACACCCAGAGGTCTCTTCTCCAATTATCTGCTGGCTGCATTGCTACCACCATTGTCACTGCCTCTGATACCACTGCTGCCTCCCTGAGGTCACCTGGATGTCTTCTTTCTGGGTGCTGCTGCCCATGCAGCTGCAGCCATTCACTGCTGCCACCACAGACACCGCTGTTCCTGAGGCATACCGCTACTGCCCCCCAGAAATCACCTTGGTGGCACTGCCCCACAGCTGCAGTTGTAGCCATCGCTGGAGACACATTTTACTAACACAGCTGCTGACCTACCACCTGCTGCCACCAACCACTGCCACTGCCACTGATACCACCCCCTAGAGGACTGCTGCAGGGGAGACTCCAGTTTGGTTTCACATGGCTGCAACCATCTTGGGGCTCCAACCAAGGCCTGGGGCCAGGGTGCCAGCAGGTTTACCACCACAGTATTTGTCTGGGGACTCCTGCAGAGACTTGCAGGTCCTCTGTGAGGATTCCTGTGGGTTTGGTGGTGTCTGGGGTCTTCCTGCTGGGAGTGCTGGTGCCTCTGTCTGCTGCTGCATCTCAGGATTGCTCCTTAGCATGAGCATATCTCTGGTGATCTCTCTGAAAGTGGGAGCAGCATTGACATCTTGGGACTGCAGTGTGGCCAAGCCTGAGGTATCTGAAGCCCAGATTGGTGGGATAGTGACTGAGTCTGTGAGGGCAGATCTGGGCCTGTGATCCCATGAGACATCAGAGAAAGGGCTAAGAAACTTTTGAATGCTGACAGAGACAGTTTGACTTTCCATCGAGATTTATTTTACTTTTCTATTTGCTAACATCTCTACCATATTTGGATCAGGGTGTTTTTTATGCATTAGTGTATGGAGGACAATGATATATGAATGGTGTTTTGCATTTTTGTTGTACTTTTATATCTTATTTTTTTCTCTTTGTTTGTATTCTTCCTATCACTTGTTTGTTTTCTTGGATTCTCTTTCCAACTTTTCTCCAACTGACAGCCAATCTCTGTTGGCTCCTCTTCCACTATTCCTTTGAATCTTTGCTTCTAGTTTCTCTCTTCCTCTCTTGTTAACATTGCATATCATGCTACTTCTATTCTCTCGTCCACCATTTGACATTTCAAATTGTTTTTAGCAAATTTTATGTTTATACTATAGATAGCTGTTGAACTCATCATTTTGGTTTAATGTGAGAAAGAAGTAGATGCCTTAGTGGGAGCTATTAGGATTAAGGCTATATATTATGTATATTAGGTGCTGTTGATATTGGTCTCACCATTAAAGGCGAGACACTGGAAACCTTCATGGAGACTATAAGTCTACAGGGTAGAATTTGTACTGCCTTAGATACATACTAATAGATGGGAAAACACATTAACAACATGAAAAAACAAGGGAATAAAATGCCCCAAACAAACCAAGATGCTCCAACAACAGAAGCCACTGATAACACAGTAGAAGAAATGTCCAAGAAGGAGTTCAGATTGTATATAGTTAAATTGATCTGTGAATTAAAGGATAGTATAAGGAATACAATCAAAGAAAAAATACAGGAAGTGAAAGATCACTTTAATAAAGAGTTAGAAATTGTGAAAAAAAAACAAGCAAAAATCTTTGAAATAAACCAAATTATAAATTCAATAGAAAGCATCACAAACAGACTAGATCACTTGAAAGACAGAACCTCAGAAAATACATAATCTTGAAAGTAGAGTTGACCATGCAGAGAAGACGATAAGAAACCATGAACAGAACATCCAAGAATAATGAAATAACAAATTTAAGAGTTATCAGAACAGATGAAGGAGCAGAGATATAAATCAAATCAATGCACAATCTTTTCAATGTTATAATAGCAGAAATTTTCCCAAACTTAAAAAATGGAATGGAAAATAAAATAGACTTTATCTTACAAGAGACTTACAGGACCCCAAATGTACAAAATTACAGCAGACCCACACCAAGACACATTATAATGAGAATGACTAACACGGAGAATAAAGATAAAATCTTAAAAACTGTGAGAGAAAAAATCAAATTACATATAGGGGGGAACTAATTTGGATCTCAATGGATTTCTCAACCCAGACCCTCTAAGCTAGGAGGTCCTGGAATGTATTTCAAGCTCTGAAAGAAAATGTATGCCAACCAAGAATTTTATATCCAGCAAAATTAAGTTTCAAATTTGAAGATGAAATTAAAACCTTCCATGATAAACAAAAATTAAAAGAATTCACAATTAGAAAGCCTACACTACACAACATTCTCAACAAAAAATTCTATGAGGATGGAATGAAAATAAAAAGTAAAAACCAGCAAAAGGATTATCTACACAATAGGAATATTAAAAAAGAAGAAACTTAGTCAAATTAAAAACCAGAAATAAGTCAAAATGACAGGGAATACAAATCATACCTCAATAATAACTTTGAATGTTGTGACCTAAACCCATCAATCAAAAGACGTAGACTGGCAGATTGGATTAAAAAGCAAGACCCAACAATATGCTGTCGTCAAGAGACTCACCTCATGGGTAAAGACATCCACAGACTAAAGGTGAAAGGATGGAAAGAAAAAAAACATATCACTCATATGGATTGCATAAACAAGCAGGGGTTTTCATCCTCATCTCAGATAAAATAGACTTTAAGCCAAAGTTAATCAGAAGAGACAAAGAGGACATTTCATACTTCTTAAAGGAAGTATATATCATCAGGACATAATAATCATAAATATTTATGCCCCAAAACAATGGAACATTAATATATATCAAACAAACCCTTCTCAATTTCAAGAATCAAATAGACCACCACACAATAATACTGGGTGACTTTAACACACCTTTCTCACTACTGGACAGATCTTCCAAACAAAAACTAAAAAAAAAAAAAAAAAAAAATATAGAACCAAATAATACAATCAATAATTTAGGTTTAACAGACATATATAGAATATTTCATCCATCAAGAGGCAAATATACATTCTTCTCAGCAGCACATGGGTCCTTCTTTAAAACAGACTTTATCTTATGCCACAAAGCAACTCTTAGTAAAAAGAAAAAAAAAAAAAAAAACCTGCATTCTATCAGATCACAATAATGGAATGAAATGATAAATTAAAAAATAGAAGCTACTCTAACAAATGGAGAATCAATAGTATACTATTAAATGATGAGTGGATAGTACAAGAAATAAAGAATGAAATTTAAAAAATTCTTAGAGGTAAAAGAGAACAGTGATACAATATATCAGAATCTCTGGGACACTATTAAGGTAGTACTACGAGGAAAGTTTATTGCACTGACACATTCATTAAAAGAATAAAAGGTCAACAAATAAATGATCTAAAACTACATCTCAAAGCCCTAGAAAAAGAAGAACAAATCAACACCAAAAGCAGTAAAAGACAGGAAATAATTAAAATCAGAACTGAAATCAATGAAATTGAAACAAAAGAAAAAATTGAAAACAAAAATTGACAAAACAAAAAGTTGGTTCTTTGAAAAAATAAAATAGATAAACCCCTGGCCATGCTAATGAAGAGAAAAAGAGAGAAAACTCAAATTACTTAAATACAAGATGAAGAAGGAACTATCACAATGGACAAGTCTGAAATACAGAAGATAATTAGAAACTATTTTGAAAATTTATACTCCAATAAAATAGAAAATATTGACACATTTCTACAGACATATGACCTACCCAAACTGAATGAAGAGGTCATAGATGATTTAAACAGATCAATTGCAAGTAATGAAATAGAAAATGCCAACCAACCAAGAAAAGCTCAGGACCATATGGATTCTCAGCTGAATTCTACAAGACTTTCAAAGAAGAATTAACACCCATACTCCTCAAAGTATTCCATGAAATAGAAAAGGAGGGACCTTTCAAGCTCATTCTATGAGGCTAATATCACCCTGATACCAAAACCAGACATAGACACATCAAGAAACAAAATTCAGACCAATATCCGTGATGAAATATATGCAAAAATTCTCAATAAAATTCTGGCAAATTACATACAAAACATATTAAAAAGATAGTGCACTACAAGTGAGTGAGATTCATCCTAGAGATGCAGGATTGCTTCAACATACAGAAATCAATAAACATAATTCATCACATTAATAGACTTAAAAACAAGAATCATATGATCATCTCAATAGATGCAGAAAAAGCATTTGACAAAATACAGCACACCTTTATATTCAAAACACTAGAAAAATTAGGGATAGTAGGAACATACCTCAACATTGTGAAAGCTGTACATGCTAAACCCAAGGCCAGCATCATTCTAAATGGAAAAAAATTGAAAGCATTCCCTCTAAAAACTGGAACAAGGCAAGGATGTCCTCTTTCATCAACTCTATTCAACATCATCCTTGAAACTTCATCCAGAGCAGTTAGAAGAAAGAAATAAAGGAATACAAATAGGTAAAGAAGAACTAAAACTATTGCTATTTGCTGTTGAAATGACTCTATATCTAGAAGATCCAAAAAATTCCACCAGAAAATTTCTAGAACTAATAAATGATTTCAGCAAAGTAGCAGGATAAAATCTACACCCATAAATCAAATGCATTTCTATACATCAGTGATGAATCCACTGAAAAAGAAATTAGGAAAACTATCCCATTTACAATAACCTCAAATAAAATAAAATACCTGGGAATCAATCTAACAAAAGAGATGAAAGATCTCTACAATAAAAACTACAGAACACTAAAGAAAGAAATTGAAGGAAACATCAGAAGATGGAAAGATCTTCCATGCTCTTGGATAGGCAGAAATAATAATGACCATACTACCAAAAGCATTATACAGATTTAATGCAATTCTTATTAAAATCCCAATGACATTCTTTATAGAAATAGAAAAAGCAATCATGAAATTTATTTGGAAAAATAAGAGAACCAAAATAGCCAAAACAATCTTTAGCAAGAAAAGTGAAGCAGGTAGCACCACAATACCAGAACTTAAACTATACCACAGAACTATAGTAACAAAAATGGCATGGTATTGGCACCAAAATAGAATTAAAGACCTAATGGTACAGAATAGAGGACACAGAGACAAACCCACATAAATGGTTATCTCATACTAGACAAAAGTGCCAAAAACATTTACTGGACAAATGATAGCCTATTCAAAAAATGGTGCTGGGAAAACTGGAAATCCATAAGTAGCAAAATTAAATTAAAACTCCATCTCTCACCCTACACAAAAATCAAATCAAAGTGGATCAAAGACAGGCACTAGAACAGTGACCCTGCATCCAATAGAATAAAAAGTAGGCCCAAATCTTCACCATGTCAGCCTAGGATCTGACTTTCTTAACAAGATCCCTAAAGCACAAGAAGTAAAATCAAGGATCACTAAATGGGATGGATTTAAATTAAAAGGCTTCTCAGAAAAGGAAACAATCAATAATGTGAGAAGAGAGCCTACAGATTGGGAGAAAATCTTTACCACATGCAGCTTTTATAGAGCATTAATCTCTAGGATATAAAAAGAACTCAAAAAAACAAATAACCCAATCAATAAATGGGCTAAGGAAGTGAACAGACACTTCACAGAAGAAGAAATACAATCGGTTGACAAATATATGAAAAAGTGTTCAACATCTCTGGCAATTAGAGAAATGCAAATCCAAAGTACTAAGATTTCATCTCACCCCAATCAGAATGTCAATCATCAAGAATACTGGAAACAATAAATGTTGGTGAGGATATGGGGGGAAAGTAACTTATATATTACTGGTGGGACTGTAAATTGGTACAACCAATATGGAAAGCAGTATGGAAATTCCTTGGAAAACTTGAAATGGAACTACCATAGACCCAGCTATCCCACCCCTAGGTTTATACCCAAGGGACTTAAAATCAGCATACTATAGTAATGCAGCCACGTCAATATTTATAGCAGCTCAATTCACAATAACTAAACTATGGAACCAACTTAGGTGTCCTTCAATAGATGAATAGATTAAAAAATGTGAATAGATATAGATATAGATATAGATATAGATATAGATATATAGATATATAGATATAGATATAGATATCCCCCAAATGGAATATTACTCAGCTTTAAAAAGAATGAAATTATGGTGTTTGCCAGTAAATGGTTGGAGTTGGAGAATATCATGCTAAGCAAAATCAGCCAAACCCAAAAAAACCAAAGGCTGAATTTTCTCTCTAATATGTGGATGCTAATTGACAGTAAGGGGGAAAGGGCACTAGAGAAGAATAAAATTACCTTTAGATTAAGTAGAGGAAGTGAAGAGGGAGGAGGGGAGGGGATGTGGGGATAGGAAGGATAATAGAATGAAACAGATATTATTTCTTTATGTATATATGTGACTGCATGACCAATATGATTCTGCAACATGTACACTCAGGAAAATGAGAAATTATATCCCATCTATGTATGCTATACCAAAGTGCATAAATGCATTCTACTGTAATGTATAACTAATTAAAACAAATGCATTTAAAAAAAATGAAGCAACAAAGAGTAAGCTGTGTAAATACCTAGATCCTACTATGATGTAATCCACATTAATCACCACCAATAAATAAGGACAGTGGGTTTAGTAATTGTCAGCAGCAAAAACAATAACTGTGAACTAGTTCTGGCTTTAAGGAAAATAACAGTTGTCAGTTATAACATCCACAGTGGTAATGATCGAATTAGTATTAATAGTGTGAGCTGTGGTTATATAAACCATTTAGTTCTGAACAAAAGTAAAAATAGTTAATTGAGGGAAAAGGAAATGTGTTAGACATTTAGAAAAGACTTTATAATTTCAAAAAATGAACAGAGAGAATGCAGAAGACCAGGCAATGTTTATAAAGAGGGAGGGGAAACGTAGAAAAAAATTAAAAAACAGAGTATTGGGAGAGAGGGAGAAAGAACAATAGAATAGGGATGATAGTAGGAGATCAGATTGAAAGAGAAATACTAGAAATAAACACATGAAAATAATAAAAAAATCAAACTAAGATATATAATGCAATGAACCTGAATCCTCATAGACAATGACAGAAAAAGATAATTACATTTTAAAATTGCTAAATACATTTTTTAATTATTTGAGAGAAAAAAGACAAGTGTATTAATATATGTCTCTCAAAGAATTGGAACAACTAGAATTACATTCATATTCTCTCTCTCTCTCTCTCTCTCTCTCTCTCACACACACACACACACACACACACACACACACACACACACACACACACATTTTAATATCTTGGTGTAGATTAAAGGGAACTTCTATACTGAAGTGGTAAAAATATTTGACCAGAGGATGCTGACTACAAATTGGTGCAGCCAATATGGAAAACAGTATGGAGATTCCTTGGAAATCCAGGAATGGAACCACCATTTGACCCAGCTATCCCTTTCCTCAGTCTACACCCAAAGGACTTAAAATCAGCATACTACAGGGACACAGCCACATCAATGTTTATAGGAGCACAATTCACAATAGCTAAACTGTGGAGCCAACATAGGTGCCCTTCAGTAGATGAATGGATAAAAAACATGTGGCATATATACACAATGGAATTTTACTCAGCAATAAAAGAGAATAAAATCATGGCATTTGCAGGTAAAAGGATGGCATTGGAGAAAATAATGTTAAGTGAAGTGATCCAATCCCCCTAAAAAAAACAAATGCCGAATGTTTTTTTCTGATATAAGGAGGCTGATTGATAGTTGGGTAGGGAGGGGGAGCATGGGAGGAATGGACAAACTCTAGACAGGGCAGAGGGGTTGGAGGGGAAGGGAGAGGGCAGGGGGTTAGTAAGGATGGTGGAATGTGATAGACATCATTATCCAAAGTACATGTATGAAGACACGAATTAGTGTCAACATAATTTATATACAACCAGAGATATGAAAAATTGTGCTGTGTATGTATATGAAAATTGTAATGCATTCTGTGGTCATTTATTTTTTAAAAAATCAATTAAAAAAAGAAAGAAAGCAGAGGAGTTAGAAGAGAAGAAATTAAGTTGATGGAAAATAAAGTTTATTAGTTGACCAAAGAAATTAAGAAATACAAAGCATGAAATTTAAGAGAACTGACAAAACTGGAAAATAATTTTTAAAAAATAAGCTTCAGAAAAAAATAAATATTTGACCAGAATAGGTAGTGAATGTTTATGTCCCAAAATCTTTCTTATCAATTACTCTTGAGTAAAGTACTGATAGAACAAGTTTTGGGGGATGTTAACCCCTTCCTGCTATTGTGTTGCTCTCTGAGTTATCAGTTGGAGTGGGTTAAGATTGAAGCTGTTTGATGTAAGACTCAGTTTCCCTTCTTGCCAGTATGGGGTGGGATGGTTTAAGATGTACAGTCAGTTTTCATTTTGACCCTTTGTACCAGATCCATGCACTCCTAGGGTAAGTCTTCTGTAGCACATTCTGTGAGGGGGAGATCCAGCCGGTGGCGCTGAGATCTACTCAGGCTTTGGATGTTGCCAGGCTAGGTTGAAGGGTGTGTTTAAAGAAAATGTTCTTTTTAGATATACCTAAAAGTACAGTGTATTTTGACATTATACATACATGGCATATAACTTATTCTAATTAGAATCCCATTCTTGTGGTTATACATGATGTGGAGTTTCAGTAATCGTGTATTCATGTATGAACATAGGAGAGTTCTGTCCAATTCATTCTATTATCTTCTTATTCTGATTCCCCACCCCCTTTCCGTCCTTCCCCTTTGTCTAATCCAATGAAATTCTCTTCTTCCCTCTCCCCACCATGAAAGGTGCATTCTTTAGAAAGACTAGGTTAATCTGCTTCTAGGGCTAGAATTCCGCTAATCAGTCCCATAGGTTTGGTTCTCAGATGCCTCCCAAGAAATCCAATTGTCGGGCAGAGGGGCAGTACTGCAGTTTTCCCAGGTAGAGCTCCTGAATGTGTTCACCCCTGCTCACTCCTACCCCTGAACCTTTTCAGCTGGTCATATGAGCCATCAGACACAAAGGCTCCCCTTTGCCCTTCCAACTGGAATCCTCCTATGTCCAGTCCACTCCACACCCCTTTCTCTCATGTTATGCCATACACAACCTAGGTCCATTGTTAGGTGTCTGCTAGGATACGGTGGTTGTGTAGGTGTGAGTGTGTTTTTTGTTTTCTGATCGCCTGTCATGGTGGGCACACGTGCCCCAAAATAGCTCACCTCAGTTCTCAGCAGCCAATCAGTATATAGCATGAACTTATACCTAAGTGTGCTTATCAAGGATCCACACAGTTTGCTACCTTTAGTTCAGTATAAGGTGAAGCAGTATTTTTGATCTCAAATTTCTCCACACCAAGACATCACCTGAAATATAGCTTTTTCTAGTCCCCACCCTTTGCCCATGGTGGGTCAGCTCCATCAGCCAGCAGCAGCTGTGCATTTTTTATTTATTTTATCATAGTCAACCTTCTGAGTCTCCAAGCTGCTCTGAGTGTCCTGTATTAAATCCCAGGGAAATCCCTATCTCACCCACCTCACTGAGAAGCTGTGTATCTGCCACCCTGGTCTCAGGCCCCAGAACAACTCAAAAAGCTGCCTCTTCTACTCTCTGTCTTCCCCAAATCCACAAGATAGGGTCTTTAAAGTGGCAATTAAGCTAGTTCATTGATGGTGTTGTTGTTAATTTCTTGACCCTAAAAGTCCTGTTTTTGTGGTTATTAGTATTGTAAATATCAGTAGGGACCTGGAATTGACCTTGTTGCTAAATATTTTTTATTGTTGCTGTTGTTTATTTTTCCTCTTTTCTTGTGAGGTGCTTGGAATCTAGTGTGAAATTATAAATTCATGAGGTAGATAATATGCTGCTGAGTCACACCCCCAACCCAGCTAACAGACTGCACAGAAGACAGAATCTCAGAGCTTGAATACAAAGTGGCCTCTGGTTTTGAATGTCAAAGCAGTAATAAATGAAGAAAGTAAGAAACTATAATCAGAATATGTGGAAATATTTATAGACCAAATTTGAAATTATTGACACTGACTTTAAAATGCTCTTACTTAGCCGACTCTACTCTGCTCATAAGAGTACTACTGTCACCTTCAATAAATCTCTTCTTTGCCTGTTACCGAGAGAGAGAGAGAGAGAGAGAGAGAGAGAGAGAGAGAGAGACTCTTTGGCAATGAGGAAGAAACAGAAAAGAGCCTAATGGCAATGATAATGTTTTTAGTAAAATAATATAAAAATTTTCCAAACCCTGGGATTGAGATGGACATACAGATATGGATGCATTTAGAACCCCAATTAGACAAGATTAAAAAAGTATCTTCTTTATAACACATTACCCTTAAAGTGCCAAATTTACAGAACAAGTAGAAAATTTTACAAGCCTAAAGAGGGAAATGTCAGGTCACATTTAGAAGTAAACCAACTGAAGGAATATCTGATTTAGAAACTATAAAATATAGGAGATCACGGAACAAGCTGGGAAACATGTTTCAAGCTGGGAAAGAAAATAACTGCCAACAAAGATTGCTATATCCAGCAAAGCTATCCACCAGAATAGAGGAGAAACCAAAACCTTCCCAGATCAGCATCAACTAAAAGAATACATGACTAATAATCCATCATGGACAAAGATCATTAAAGAAATTCTACACACAGAAGAAGATTAAAAAAAAAAACTTGGGATAGGACAAATTTCATTGGAAGAGTACCTAAACAAATGATAGGCATAAAATAAATGATAGAGATAAAGCAATATGTCAGGAAATATTAAACATCTTTCTATAATTACACTAATGTGACTGGTCTCAATTCTTCAATTAAAACACTGGGAATTTGGATTTAAAAACATGAATGCATGCAAGAACTCCTTCCATTTATGTCTGTGCCTGTCTCTAATCTTCTCCTGTGCCTTGTTTGCCTGAATCAACACCATTCTTGGTTCTTTTTCTCCTGAAGATAAGTGGCCTGAATGGAGCAAGTGGAAGTGGGAATCTGTTACTCATGTGTCCTTCAACCATCACATATCCTGGCCTCCTATTCCTGGACTCTGATGAAATAATTCTGGGTGAAGCCACTTTTTTTCCCCCAATAGCATTCCACTTTTCTTCTTTTAATTACATTACTTCTGTTAAGAAAACTGACAATGATATACCTGTTAAGATTTTTCCAAATGTGCATTGATTGTTCTTATATACAAATAACTTTCCTCATTCTTGTCATACTCAGATTAGGTTTCAATTTTTAAAAAAAATCTCATCTGCTATCATTTTAGTAGATATCTGAGTAATGGATGTGTGTTTTTAATAAAATATTTTAATAAAAAAAAAAAAAAAAACATGACCCAACTATATGTTGCCTTCAGGAGACATACCTCTCAGGCAAAGATATCCACAGGCCAAAAGTGAATGATGAAAAATAATTTCCCATGAAAATGGAGCCTCAAAACAAGCTGTGTATGTACTCTTTTTTTTTTTTCTGACAAAGTGGACTTAAAGTCAAAATTAATCAGACTAAAAAAAAGAAGAGTACTTCATACTGGTAAAGGGAGAAATTTAATACAATGATAAAACTATAGTAAACATTTATGCCCCAAACGTCTGTTTACCTACTTACATAAAACAAACACTACTCAACATAAAGTCTCAGATAGATTGCAATACAATAACAATGGGTGATTTTGATTTCAACACAACTCTCTCATCAACATATGAATCATCCAGACATAAAATCAGCAAAGACAATTCTGACCTGAAATATACTATAAATAAAATTGCTTTAGTGGACATTTACAGAATATTTCATACAAAACAGCTTAATATAGTTTCTTCTCAGCTTCTCATGAACCCCTCTCCTCAAAAGATCATATTTTAGGCCATAAAGCAGATTTTACCAAATATAAAAATGATCTATATAAGTCCATGCATCTTATCAGATTTTAATGCAGTGAAATTAGAAGTCCAAAAACAAGAAAAACTATGGAAATTAGATAAACACTTTTGAATAATAAATAGGTGATAGAAGAAATCAGGGGAGAATTTTTAAAATTTTTTAGAGTAAAATGCAACTGCAGATACAATGTATCAGACTCTCTGGGACACTATGAAGACTGTAGTAAGAGGAAATTTTATAAATATGAATGCCTAAATTTATAATTAAAAAATCAGAAAACTCTCAAATAAACAATCTACTGACATACACCAAAGGTCCTAGATAAACAAGAATAAGCCAGTTCCAATGCCAGTAGAAGAAAGAAAATAATTACTATTATGTCCAAAATTAAAGAAATAAAGAATGAAAAAAATGCTACAAAAGATCAAGGTAATGAAGATTTGATTCTTTTCATAAAAAGAAATAAGATTGACAAATTCTTAAGCAAACTAACCAGAAGAGAGAAAATACCCAAATTAACAAAATAAGAGTTGAAAAAGGTGATATAACTGTAGACATCAACAACATCCAGACTGTTTTGAAAACCTATACTTTCACTGGGCACAGTGGTACATGCCAATTATACCAGTGGCTTAGGAGGCTGAGGCAGGAGGATCATAAATTCAAAGCCAGCCTCAGTATCTTACCAAGACCTTGAACAACAACTTCTCCTGTCTCAGAAATAAAATAAAAAAGTGACTGGTGATGTGGTTCAGTGGGTAAGCACCCCTAGGTTAAACCCCTAGTACCAAAGGGGAAAAAAAAAGAAAGAGAAAAGAAAACACATACTCTGATAGATTAGAAAATCTAGAAGAAATTGATAAATTTCTAGAAATTGAACCAATAAGATATAGGAAAATCAATACACAACAATAACAAATAATAAGATTGAAGTAAAAAGAAAAAATTTTCATCCTTCAACAACAAAAGGCCCAGGAATAGCTGGATTTTCAGCTGAATTCAGTCAAACCTTTGAAAAAGAACTAACATCAAGTCTCCTCAAATTATTCCATGAAATAGAAATGCAGGGAATTATTTCCATATTCATTCCATGATGTATCACCCTGATACCAAAACAAGACAGAGCAAAGAAAGAAAACTCAGATTAATATATTTAATGAATATAGATGTAAAAAATCTTTAAGTATCAGCAAATGATATTTAACATTCATCAAGAAGATTGGTCATCATGATCAAGTTGGTTTCATTACAGGGATGCAAGGATGGTTCAACATAAGCTAATGAATAAGTGTAGTTCAGCATATAGACAGAATTAAGGGCAAATATCACATAATCATCTCAACAGATGCAAAAAAAAAAGCCTTCAACAAAATTCAGCTACCATTTATTATAAAAACACTGAAAAAACTATGAATAGAAGAAACATACCTCAATTTCATAAAGGTTGTATATGACAAAGTCAAAGGCAACATTATACTGAACAGAGAAAAACTGAAAAAAAAAATCCTCTAAAATTAGGAACAAGACAAGAATGTCCACTCTCACCACCTCCATTTAATACAGTTTTTGAAACTCTAGCTAGAGCAATCAGTCAAGAAAAGGAAACTAAGGGGATGCAAATAGTAAAAGGCAGAACTCAAATTATCACTGTTTACAGGTGATATGCTCCTAGGCTTAGAAGATCAAAAAGCTCTAATAGAAAATTTTTAGAGTTAATAAACAGACTCATCAAAGTAGCAGGATACAAAATCAATATAAAATCAATAGCTTTTCTATACATCGATTATAAATCTTCTGCAAAAGAAATCAGGAACGATTCCATTCACAATAGCCTCAAAAATAAATAAATAAAATACCTAGAAGCAAATCTAACCAATGAGGTGAAATACCTTTACGATGAAAATTAAAGAACATTAAAGAAATTGAAGAAGACCTTAAAAGATGGAAAGAACTCCCATATTTATGAATAGAATTAATATTTTGTTCAAATGACCATATTATCAAAAGCAATCTAAAGATCAATGCAATCATCATCAAATGAAATTCTTCACAGAACTAGAAAAAAAGTTCTAAAATTCATATGGAATATGATTATAATGGAATATAATAAATGACCTGGAACAAACAAAGCAATTCTAAGAAAAAGGAATATGCTGGAAAAATACTCACTTTAAATTATACTATAGAGCTGTAGTAACCAAAACAGTATGGTACTGTCATAAAAATCGACACAGACTCCAATGGAACAGAATAGAAGGCAGAAATAATCAGACACAAATACAGTCACCTGAGCCTCGGTAAAACCACCAAAAACATACCTTGGAGAAAAGACAGCCTTTTAAAAAAGTAACTGGTACTGGGAAAACTGATTATCTCTAGGTAGAATAATTAAGTGACTGCCACCTCTCACTCTACACAGAAGTCAACTCAAAACATTACATAGTTCTTGATATATCATATTTCACACGTTGATTCAAGTGGGTTATGAACTCCCATTTTTACCCCATATACAGATTGCAGAATCACATCAGTTACACATCCATTTATTTACATATTGCCATACTAGTGTCTGTTGTATTCTGCTGCCTTTCCTATCCTCTACTATCAACCCTCCCATCCCCTCCCCTCCCCTCTTCTCTCTCTACCCCCTCTACTGTCCTTCATTTCTCCCCCTTGTATTATTTTCCCCTTTCCCCTCACTTCCTCTTGTATGTACTTTTGTATAACCCTGAGGGTCTCCTTCCATTTCCATGGAATTTCTCTTCTCTCACCCTTTCACTCCCATCTCTCATCCCTGTTTAATGTTAATCTTCTTCTCATGCTCTTCATCCCTACTCTGTTCTTATTTACTCTCCTTATATCAAAGAAGACATTTGGCATTTGTTTTTTAGGGATTGGCTAGCTTCACTTAACATAATCTGCTCTAATGCCATCCATTTCCCTGCAAATTCTATGATTTTGTCATTTTTTAATGCAGAGTAATACTCCATTGTGTATAAATGCCACATTTTTTTCATCCATTCGTCTATTGAAGGGCATCTAGGTTGGTTCCACAGTCTTGCTATTGTGAATTGTGCTGCTATGAACATCAATGTAGCAGTGTCCCTGTAGCATGTTCTTTTTAGGTCTTTAGGGAATAGACCAAGAAGGGGAATAGCTAGGTCAAATGGTGGTTCTATTCCCAGCTTTCCAAGAAATCTCCATACTGCTTTCCAAATTGGCTGCACCAATTTGCAGTCCCACAGCAATGTACAAGTGCACACTTTTCCCCACATCCTCGCCAGCACTTGTTGTTGTTTGACTTCATAATGGCTGCCAATCTTACTGGAGTGAGATGGTATCTTAGGGTGGTTTTGATTTGCATTTCTCTGACTGATAGACATGGTGAGCATTTTTTCATGTACTTGTTGATTGATTGTATGTCCTCCTCTGAGAAGTGTCTGTTCAGGTCCTTGGCCCATTTGTTGACTGGGTTATTTGTTATCTTATTTTCTAATTTTTTGAGTTCTTTGTATACTCTGGATATTAGGGCTCTATCTGAAGTGGGAGGAGTAAAGATTTGTTCCCAGGGTGTAGGCTCCCTATTTACCTCTCTTAATGTTTCTTTTGCTGAGAAAAAAAAAAAAACTTTTTAGTTTGAGTAAGTCCCATTTGTTGATTCAAGTTATTAACTCTTGTGCTATGGGTGTCCTATTGAGGAATTTGGAGCCTGACCCCACAGTATGTAGATCATAGCCAACTTTTTCTTCTATCAGACGGCGTGTCTCTGATTTGATATCAAGCTCCTTGATCCATTTTGAGTTAACTTTTGTGCATGGCGAGAGAAAGGGATTCAGTTTCATTTTGTTGCATATGGATTTCCAGTTTTCCCAGCACCATTTGTTGAAGATGCTATCCTTCCTCCATTGCATGCTTTTAGTCCCTTTATCAAATATAAGATAGTTGTAGTTTTGTGGATTGGTTTCTGTGTCCTCTATTCTGTACCATTGGTCCACCCGCCTGTTTTGGTACCAGTACCATGCTGTTTTTGTTACTATTGCTCTGTAGTATAGTTTGAAGTCTGGTATCACTATACCGCCTGATTCACTCTTCCTGCTCAGCATTGTTTTTTCTATTCTGGGTCTTTTATTTTTCCATATGAATTTCATGATTGCTTTCTCTATTTCTACAAGAAATGCGTTGGGATTTTGATTGGCATTGCATTAAACCTATAGAGAACTTTTGGTAATATCGCCATTTTGATGATGTTAGTTCTGCCTATCCATGAACAGGGTATATTTTTTCCATCTTCTAAGATCTTCTTCTATTTCTCTCTTTAGGGTTCTGTAGTTTTCATTGTATAAGTCTTTCACCTCTTTTGTTAGGTTGATTCCCAAGTATTTTATTTTTTTTGAAGATATTGTGAATGGAGTGGTTGTCCTCATTTCCATTTCAGAGGATTTGTCGCTGATATACAGGAATGCCTTTGATTTATGCGTGTTGATTTTATATCCTGCCACTTTGCTGAATTCATTTCTTAGCTCTAATAGTTTCTTTGTAGAGCCTTTTGGGTCTGCTAGGTATAGAATCATGTCACCTGCAAATAGTGATAATTTAAGTTCTTCTTTTCCTATTTTTATGCCTTTAATTTCTTTTGTCTGTCTGATTGCTCTGGCCAGTGTTTCGAGAACTATGTTGAGCAGTAGTGGTGAGAGAGGGCATCCCTGTCTTGTTCCAGATTTTAGAGGGAATGCCTTCAATTTTTCTCCATTCAGAATGATGCTAGCCTGAGGCTTAGCATAGATTGCTTTTATAATATTGAGGTATGTTCCTGTTATCCCTAGTCTTTCTAGAGTTTTGAACATAAAGGGATGCTGTACTTTGTCAAATGCTTTTTCCGCATCCATAGAGATGATCATATGTTTCTTATTTTTAAGTCTATTGATGTGGTGAATAACATTTATTGATTTCCGTATAGTGAACCAGCCTTGCATCCCAGGGATGAATCCTACTTGATCATGGTGCACAATTTTTTTGATATGTTTTTGTATCCGATTCGCCAGAATTTTATTGAGGATTTTTGCATCTAGGTTCCTTAGAGATATTGGTCTGAAGTTTTCTTTCTTTGAAGTGTCTTTGTCTGGTTTAGGTATCAGGGTGATGTTGGCCTTGTAGAATGAATTTGGAAGTTCTCCCTCTTTTTCTATTTCCTGAAGTAGCTTGAAAAGTATTGGTATTAGTTCCTCTTTAAAGGTTTTGTAAAACTCTGCTGTATACCCATCCAGTCCTGGGCTTTTCTTAGTTGGTGGTCTTTTGATGGTTTCTTCTATTTCCTCAATTGATATTGGTCTGTTTAGGTTGTCTATATCCTCCTGACTCAATCTGGGCAGATCATATGTCTTAAGAAATTTATTGATGCCTTCACTATCTTCTAATTTATTGGAGTATAAGGATTCAAAATAATTTTTGATTATCTTCTGTATTTCTGAAGTGTCTGTTGTGATATTGCCTTTTTCATCCCGTATGCTAGTAATTTGAGTTCTCTCTCTTCTTCTCTTCGCTAGCATGGCTAAGGGTCTGTTGATTTTATTTATTTTTTCAAAGAACCAACTTTTATTTTTGTCAATTTTTTCAATTGTTTCTTTTGTTTCGATTTCATTAATTTCAGCTCTAATTTTAATTATTTCTTGCCTTCTACTTCTTTTGCTGTTGTTTTGCTCTTATTTTTCTAGGATTTTGAGATGAAGTATGAGATCATTTATTTGTTGGTTTTTTCTTTTTTTAAGGAATGAACTCCAAGCAATGAATTTTCCTCTTAGAACTGCTTTCAATGTGTCCCATAGATTCCGATATGCTGTGTCTGTGTTTTCATTTATCTCTAAGAACTTTTTAATTTCCTCCTGGATGTCTTCTATAACCCGTTGATCATTCAGTAACCTATTTTACATTCTCCAAGTGATGCATGCTTTTTCCTTCCTTCTTTTATCATTGATTTTCAGTTTCATTCCATTATGATCAGATAAGATGCATGGTATTATCTCTACTCCTTTATATTGTCTAAGAGTTGCCCTGTGACATAATATATGATCTATTTTTGAGAAGGATCCATGTGCTGCTGAGAAAAAAGTGTAACTGCTTGATGTTGGGTGGTATATTCTATATATGTCAATTAAGTCTAGGTTATTAATTGTGTTATTGAGTTCTATAGTTTCCTTATTCAACTTTTGTTTGGAAGATCTGTCCAGTGGCGAGAGAGGTGTGTTGAAGTCTCCCATGATTTTTGTATGGTGGTCTATTAGACTCTTGAACTTGAGAAGAATTTGTTTGATGAACATAGCTGCACCATTGTTTGGGGCATATATATTTATGATTGTTATGTCTTGTTGGTGTATGGTTCCCTTGAGCAGTATGTAGTGTCCCTCTTTATCCCTTTTGATTAATTTGGCTTGAAATCTATTTTATTTGATATGAGTATGGACACTCCTGATTGTTTCCGAAGTCCATATGAGTGATTTGATTTTTCCCAACCTTTCACCTTCAGCCTATGTATGTCTTTTCCTATCAAATGCATCTCCTGTAGGCAGCATATTGTTGGGTCTTGTTTTGTGATCCAATCTACTAGCCTGTGTCTCTTAATTGGTGAGTTTAAGCCATTAACATTTAGGGTTATTATTGAGATATGGGTTGTTCTTCCATCCATGTTTGTTTATTTATGTTACTAAACATGGTTTGTTTTCCTCTTTGATTATTCCCCCCCCCTTTACTGTCCTACCTCCCACTGTTGGTTTTAGTTGTTATTTTCCATTTCCTCTTCCTGTAATGTTTTGCCAAGGATGTTTTCAAGAGATGGTTTTCTAGCTGCTAATTCTTTTAACTTTTGTTTATCGTGGAAGGTTTTAATTTCATCCTCCATCCTGAAGCTTAATTTCGCTGGATACACAATTCTTGGTTGGAACCCATTTTCTTTCAGTGTTTGAAATATGTTATTCCAGGATCTTCTAGCTTTCAGAGTCTGTGTTGAAAGATCAGCTGTTATCCTGATTGGCTTACCCCTAAATGTAATCTTCTTCCTTTCTCTTGTAGCTTTTAAAATTCTCTCCTTATTCTGTATGTTGGGCATCTTCATTATGATGTGTCTAGGTGTGGATCTCTTATTATTTTGCACATTTGGCGTCCTGTAGGCTTCTAGGATTTGGGGTTCTGTCTCATTCTTCAAGTCTGGGAAGTTTTCTTGTATTATTTCATTGAATAGACTTCTCATTCCTTTGGTTTGGAGCTCTGTACCTTCCTGTATCCCAATGACTCTTAAGTTTGGTCTCTTAATGTTATCCCATATTTCTTGGATGTTCTGCTCATGGTTTCTTAACAGTCTTGCTGAGCTGTCTATGTTCTTTTCCAGTTGAAATACTTTGTCTTCATTGTCTGATGTTCTATCTTCTAAGTGTTCTACTCTGCTGGTAGTATTCTCCATTGAGTTTTTAAGTTGGTTTATTGCTTCCTGCATTTCTAGGATTTCTGTTTGTTTGTTTTTTATAACCTCTATCTCCCTGTATAGTTGATCCTTTGCTTCCTGGATTTGTTTGCGTAATTCGTTGTCGAAGTGATCTTTCATTGTCTGATTTTGCTGTCTAATGTCTTCCTTGAGACTCCAGATCATCTGAAGCATGTATATCCTGAATTCTTTATCTGACATTCCATCTGCTGCAGCTGTTACCTCTTCTATAGTTGAGTTGACCTGCATTGCTTGTGGTCCTTTCATTCCTTGTCTTTTCATACTGCTTGCATTTCTTTCTGCTTTGTGAAACTGTTGTGTTTTTGAAAAATTTTTCCCCTATATATTTATATTGCTCTTGTATAGTTGAAAAGTCTCCATTGCAGGGTCGGGAGGTGGTCTGCCTACCTTGCAGGCGCGGGCGGGGGCTCTGCTCTGCCCCTCCTCCAATTGGTGTGAGGTGTCTACCACCCCCGCGGACCCCTGGGCATGCTCTGCCAGTCAGTCACAGGTCTGCCTACCTTGCAGGCGCGGGCGGCGGCTCTGCTCTGCCCTTACTCCAACTGGGGTGACGTGTCTACCATGCCGGCGGGTCACTGGGCTTATTCCTGGCACGGGAGGCGGCTCTGCTCTGCCCTTATTACAATTGGGGTGACATGACTACTGTGCCGGCGGGCCGCTGGGCCTGTCCTGGGCGCGGGCGAAAGCTCTGCTCTGCCTCTACTCCAATTGGGGTGATGTGTGTACCACGCCGGCAGGCCAGCGAGCCTGATCTGCGGGTGCGGTTGCAGGTCTGCCAATCTTGCAGGCGTGGGTGGCGGCTCTGCTCTGCCCCTCCTCCAAATGGTGTGACTTGTCTACCACACCCGCGGACCGCTGGGCCTGTTCCGGGCGTGGGCGAAGGCTCTGCTCTGCTCCTACTCCAACTGGGGTGAAGTGCCTACCACCCAGGCCGGCCGCTGGGCCTGTTCCACTGGTCGGTCGCAGGTCTGCCTACCTTGCGGGCACGGGCGGCGGCTCTGCTCTGCCCCTACTCCAATTGGGGTGACGTGTGTACCACGCCGGCAGGCCACCAGGCCTGATCCGCTGGTCTGTCGCAGGTCTGCCTACCTTGCAGGCGCGGGCGGCGGCTCTGCCCTGCTCCTCCTACCACACCCGCTGACCTCTGGGCCTGATCTGCAGGTTGGTCGCAGGTCTGCCCACCCTGCGGTCACGGGTGGCGGCTCCGCTCCGCCCCCACCCCAATTGGGGTCACATGACCACAACACCGGCGGGCCGCTGGGCCTGATCTGGGCGTGGGGGAAGGCTCTTCTCTGCCCCTACTCCATTTGGGGTGACGTGTGTACCATGCTGGCAGGCCGCTGGGCCTGATCCACTGGTGTGTCGCAGGTCTGCCCACCTTGCAGGCGCAGGCGGCGGCTCTGCCCTGGCCCTCCTACCACACCTGTGGACCACTGGGCCTGATTCGCTGGTCTGTCGCAGGACTGCCCACCTTGCGGGCGCGGGTGGCGGCTCCACTCCGCCCCTACTCCAATTGGGGTCACGTGACCCCCACGCCGCTGGTGAGCCGCTGGGCCTGCTCTGGGTGCGGGCGGTGGCCCTGCTCCTCCCCTCTGGCTCGACGACAAAGTGAGAGAGACTCGGGTGTCTGTGAATCACCCTCCCTACCAGGAGACCAACTGCTTCTGTCACCGCTGGTATTGATGAAGTTCTCTGCTCCGCCACCTTCCGATGACATCAGATCTCTGCCATGCTGGCATCCCATGCAAATGGCAGCATTTTGTTCCCTTTGCTGGGTGACCGAAGCAACGGGTGAGTCCTGACCGGCCCTCACAAGCCCCGTCTCAGTCCTGTTGCCACTGCCCACGAAGGCTTGGTTGGTATTTACCTCCACAGTATTCAGCAGGACCCAGACCGAGAAGCAGTTTCCGTGGGCTCCTTAGCCCTGAGCCAGAGCAGTTCCGGGAGCCGGAACCCAGCCGTTCTGTGCTCGGTGCATGCTCTGATAAGAGCAGGCTCCAAGAAGCAGTTTCCGCGGGCTATTCAGCACTGAGCCTGAGCAACTAGTCTGCCAGCCGCTGGTGAAAGGCAGCCTGAAATCACCTGTTCTATGGCTGAATGAGCTGCGATCAGTCGAAAACAGGGATGGTGACGTCAGCTCTCCAAGATGGTGGCCGCTGGCCTCCTCTGTGGTCTGACCGGTATGGAGAACCGAATTGGACCACTTCCTTCCCCCGTCTCAAACCCAGAATTCAGCACTGAGTACGGTGCTTGCACAGCTGGCAGAAGCCCGCGGAAACTGCAGTGCTGTATCCCTGCATTGCTATCTCCTCGTTTCCCAGTGCGCGCCATAGACTCTAACCGTGGGGTGATTTGCTGAACAAGCAGTGTGACCCTCCGTGTGGACAAATCTCTCGCGTTTGAGCCCCTGTAGCCAATCCTCGTGCGATGGAAATCCTTCCTCCAGGTTCCGGAGCACCCCACTTTTGCTGGAAATTCCTAACAAGATAGCCTTTAGCCATCCTGACTTGTCATTCTCCCGCACAGTGACTCAGCACACGGGGGCAATGCATTCCCCTCGCCGCCATCTTCCATAATCTGATTTTATTTTTTAAATACATGACAGCGGAATGCATTACAATTCTTATTACACATATGTCCCACAATTTTTCATATCTCTGTTTGTATATAAAGTAGGTTGACACCCAATTTGTGTCTTCATACACATACTTTGAGTAATGATGTCCATCACATTCCACCATCCTTGCTAATCCCCTGCCTCCTCCCTTTCTCTCCCATCCCTCTTCCCTATTTAGAATTCATCTATTCATCCCATGCTCCCCCTCCCTACCCCACTATGAGTCAGCTTCTTTATATCAGGAAACATTAGACATTTGTTTTTTTGGGATTGGTTAACTTCACTAAGCATTATCTTCTCCAACTCCCTCCATTTACCTGCAAATGCCATGATTTTTTCTCTCTTATGGCTGAGTAATATTCCATTGTGTATAAATGCCACATTTTTTTAAAAAATTCATTCATCCATTGAAGGGCATCTAGATTGGTTCCACAGTTAAGCTATTGTGAATTGTTCTGCTATAAACATTGATGTGGCTGTTTCCCTGTAGTATGCTGTTTTTAAATCCTTTGGGTATAGTCCTAGGAGAGGGATAGCTGGGTCAAATGGTGGTTCCATTCTCAGATTTCCAAGGAATCTCCATACTGCTTTCCATATTGGCTGCACCAATTTGCAGCACCACCAGCAATGTATGAGTGTACCTTTTCCCCACATCCTCGCCAACAGATCTTGTTATTTGTCTTCATAATAGCTGCCATTCTGACTGGAGTGAGATGGTATCTTAGAGTAGTTTTGATTTGCATTTCTCTAACTGCTAGTGATGATGAACATTTTTTTCATATATTTGATGATTGATTATATATCCTCTTCTGAGAAGTGTCTGTTCAGGTTCTTGGTCCATTTGTTGATTGGGTTATTTGTTTTTTTGGTGTTTAGCTTTTTGAGTTCTTCATATACCCTAGTGATTAGTACTCTATCTGATGTGTGAGAACTTAAGATTTGCTCCCAAGTTGTAGGCTCTCTATTCATCTCACAGATTCCTTTTTTTGCCTAGAAGAAACTTTTTAGTTTGATTCTATCCCATTTATTGATTCTTGGTTTTAATTCTTGTGCTATAGGAGTCTTATTAAGCAAGTTTGGGCCTAATCCCACATGATGAAGATTAGGGCCTACTTTTCTTTCTATTAGACATAGAATCTCTGGTTTAATTCCTAGGTCCTTGATCCATTTTGAGTTGAGTTTTGTGCATGGTGAGAGATATGGCTTTAATCTCATTTTGTTGCATATGGATTTCCAGTTTTACCAGCACCATTTGTTGAAGATGCTATCTTTTCTTCAGTGCATGTTTTTGGCACCTTTGTCTAATATAGGATAATTGTAATTTTGTGGGTTAGATCTGTGTTCTCTGTTCTGTACCATTGGTCTACCAGCCTGTTTTTGTGCCAATACCATGCTGCTTTTTTTTACTATTGCTCTGTAATATATTTTAAGGTCTGGTATAGCAATGCCACCTGCTTTGCTCTTCCTGCTCAGGATTGCTTTATCTATTCTGGGTCTCTTATTTTTCCAAGTGAATTTCATGATTGTTTTTTCTATTTCTATGAGGAATGCCATTGGGATTTTGATTGGAATTGCATTAAATCTGTATAGTGCTTTTGGTAGTATGGCCATTTTTATAATATTAATTCTGCCTATCCAAGAGCAAGGTAGATCTTTCCATCTTCTAAGATCTTCTTTGATTTCTCTCTTTAGGGTTCTGTAGTTTTCATTGTATAGATCTTTCACCTTTGTTGATTCCCAAGTATCTTACTTTTTTTGAGGTTACTGTGAATGGGGTAGTTTTCCTCATTTTATTCTCAGAGGCTTTGTCACTGATACACAGAAATGCCTTTGATTTATGGGTGTATATTATTCTGTACTCTGTTTTTTGAGGGATAGGGTTATCGATAAGTATATTTTGGAATGATTTTCTACTGCCTGTTTCACGGCTGTTTCCCTTTGTTTCTATTTCTCTCTTATCTCTTGCTAATACCCAAACTATATTGCTCTCTTTTTTACTCTTCCTTTAATTCTTTTACCTCTATATTTTTCTTCTCACTCCTCATAAACATATCCTACATCACCTCTGCATTTGCCCTGTTCAACTCTTGAATCTACAAACTCTTTTCTGCCCATTCCCATCCCTTCTTCTCCCTCTCAATGAACTCTATCTTTAACTGGATCACTTCAGAAAAGAGATAGAGATTTGGGGGTGGGGGGGCAGAAATCCTTGAAATGAAGCAATCAAAAATCAAATTAAAAATTCATTGGAAAGTATCACCATCAGAATAAATCAATTGGAAGACAGAGTTTCAGCCAATAAAGACAAAAATCTATAATCTTGAAAATAAAGTTGATCATGGAAAAAATATTTTAAAAGACTATGAGTAGAATTTCCAAGAAATATAGGATGACATGAAAATATCAAATTTAAGATTTATTGAGATACATGAAGGCTCAGAGATACAAACCAAAGGAATGCACAATTTTTTTTAATGAAATAGTATCATAAAATTTCTCAAAAGTTAAGAATTAAATGGAAAAATCAAATATAGGAGGCATACAGGACCCCAAATATCCCAAATTACATCAGACCTACAACAAGGCAAATTATTATGAAAATGCTTTACATACAGAATAAGCATAGAATTTTAAAGGCAGCCAGAGAAAAACATTAAGTCACATTTACAGAGAAACCAATCTGGATCTCTGTTGGTTTTTCCAACCTAGACCCTTAAAGCTAGGAGGTCTTGGGGTAATGTATACCAAACTCTGAATGAAAATGAATACCAACCAAGAATTTCTACTATACCCTGCAAAATTAAGCTTCAGAATTGACAATGAGATAAAAATCTTTCATGACAAACAAAAGTTAAAAGAATCACAATTAGAAAGTCTGCACTACAAAATATACTCAATAAAATATTTCATGAAGAAGAAATGAAAAATAAAAGTAAAGGAGAAACTAATTCAAATTAAAACCAGAAATAAATCAAAATGAAAGGGAATAAAAATCACTTCTCAGAAATAACATTGAATGAAAATGGCCAAGACTCATTAATCAAAAGACATAGAATGGCACATTGGATTAAAAAAGAAGGCCCAACAATATGTTGTCTCTAAGAGACTCTCCTTAAAGGCAAAGACATCCATAGACTGAAGGTAAAAGGATGGAAAAAAAAAACTTATAATTCACATGAATCTTGTAAACAAGCAGGGGTTTCTATCATCATATCAGATAAAGTGTACTTCAATTCAAAATTAATTAAAAGAGACAAAGAACACCATTTCATACTGCTTAACGGAACTATACATCAATAAGACATAACAATCTTAAACATTTATTCACCAAAAAATGGAGCATCTACATCCATCAAATAAAATCTTCACAATTTCAAGAATCAAATAGATCACAACACAATAATACTGGTGACTTTAACACACCTCTCTCACCACTCAATAGATGTTCCAAACAAAACTTAAATAAAGAAGCTATAGAATAAAAAATACAAATTAATAGTTTAGACTTAACCGATATATAAGGAATACTTCTACCACCAATGACTGAATACACTTTCTTCTCAGAAGCACATGGATCCCTCTTTAAAATAGTCCATATCTTAGGCCATAAAACAACTCTTAGAAAACACACAAAAAATAGATATAATACCTTGCATTTTATCATATTATAATGAAAATAAAATTAAAAAATAGAATATTCTCTAACTGCTGAAGACTAAATAATACACTATTGAATGACCAATGGGTAGCTTAAGAAATCAGGATTAAAATTTAAAAATACTTAGAGGTAAATGAAAATAGTGAGTCAACATATCAAAATCTCTGGGACACTATGAAGGTAGTTCCAAGAGGAGAATTCATTGTATTGAGCTCATTCCTTAAGAGAATAGAAAGTAACCAAAGAAATGACCTAACTTTACTTCTCAAAGCCCTAGAAAAAGAACAAATAAACTCCAAAAGCATTAGAATACAGAAAATAATTAAAATCAGAGCTAAAATTAATGAAATTGAAAGAAAAAAGTAAAAAAAAATAACAAAACAAAACGATGATTCTTTGAAAAAATGTAAAAATTGATAAATCCTTAGGCAAACCAATGAAGAAAAAGAGAGAAAACTCAAATTACTAAAAATTCATGATAAAAAATGAAGTATCCCCAAGGACACCACTGAAATGCAGACAATAATCAGAAGCTACTTTGAAAATCTATACTTCAATAAAATAGAAAATCACAAAGATATTGACAAATTTCTGGAGACCTATGATCTAGCCAAATTGAATCAAGAGAACATATAAAATTTAAACATAATTTCAAGCAATGAAATTATAGATGACATCAAAATCCTACCACTCAAGAAAAGTCCAGGACCAGATGGATTGTCAGCCATGTTCTACCAGATCTTCAAAGAAGAACTTACACCAATACTCCTAAAATTATTCCATGGAATAGAAAAGGAGGGAACCCTTCCAAACTCATTCTATGAAGCTAGTAGCACCCTTATACCAAAACCATACAAAAAATAATCAAGGAAAGAAAACTCCAGGTCAATATCTCTGATAAACATAGATGCAAAAATCCTTAATAAAATACTGACAAATCACAATTAAAAACAATGCACCATGATCAAATTGGGTTCATTCCAGCAATGCGAGGTTAGTTCAATATACAGAAATCAGTAAACATAATTCAGAACATACATAGACTTAAAGACAAGAATCACATGATTATCTCAATAGATGTAGAAAAAGCACTTTACAAAACATCCATTAATGTTCAAAACATTAGAAAAACCAGGAATAGTAGGAACATACCTTAACTTTGTAAAAATATATTTGCTAAACCCAAGTCCAACATCTTTCAAATGGAGAAAAATTGAAAGCATTCCCTCTAAACACTGGAACAAGACAGGGATGCCTTCTTTGACCTGTCCTATTCAACATAGCTCTTGAAACCCTAGCCAGAGCAATTAGAGAAAAGAAGAAAATTAAAGGGATATGAATAGGAAAAGAAGAGCTCAAACTATCTCTATTTGCCAATGACAGGATTCTATATTTAGAACACCCAAAAAACTACAACAGAAAGCTTCTAGAACTCATAAATGAATTTAGCAACATAACAGGATATAAAATTAATACCCATAAGTCAATTGAGTTCCTATGCGCCAGTGACGAATCAGCTGAAAGAGAAATCAGGAAAACTATCCCATTCACAATGGCCTCAAAAAAATAAATGAAATGCTTGGGAATCAATCTAACAAAGAGGCGAAAGACTTCTACAATGAAAACTACATAACACTAAAGAAATTGATGAAGACCTTAGAAAATGGAAAGATCTCCCATGTTCTTGCATAGGTGAAATTAATATTGTAAAATAGCCATACTACTAAAAGCACTATACAGAATTAGTGCAATTCCTATTGAAATTCCAACGACATTCTTCGTGGAAAAGTAAAGAACAGTCAGAAAATTCATTTGTAATGTTAAGAGGCCCGGAATAACCAAAACAATCCTTAGCGAGAAAAGTAATGCAGGAGGCATCACAATACCGGAACTTAAATTATACTACCAGAACTATAGGATACAGTCACTGGCAGGCATGACCACTTGAGGACACATGCAGAAAATGGTTATCTGTTGCTCAAGAAGAGTAGTCACAGGGAATATCAATTCTGTAAGCATTTTCTTCTGGGATTTTCCAGCCTCCAGATTGAAGATGACACATTTTTGTTGTCTACACGGTTGAGCCTTGGTGCTCTGTGAAAGCAGTCCCAGCAACCTACAGCAGTGTTCTGAGAAGCTCTGCTCTAACACAGGATAATTTCTCTGCCCTGAGGGGCTTTGCTGATGCTATTGCCACCACTGAACAGGTGCCCAGCTTTCTCATGGTTGTGTCCTTCTTATGAAGATAACTTCCACATGGTCTTCACAGAGGGCCCTTCCCTGATGACCTAACAATAGTGGCCCTACCCAGTATCTCTTGGCCCCACCTCTTAAAATTTCTACCACCTCCGAATAATGACATAGGCTGGGGACAAGGCCTTCAACACATGGTCCTTTGGGGGACATGTCTACCCCATAGCAAAAACTGGGATATTTATTCTGAGGCTAGCACATCTCATGTCATGGCACTTATTTTCCCAGATTTCAAGATTAGAATTAGAAAATTATTCAAGATTAGAATAAACATGCTATGAAAATATAAGAATGTTTTGTCTTTTAACTTCTATGAACTGATTGACTTCAGGCTGCTTTCTATCTGCTTTATGTAGCCATCATATTTAGTATTTCTGTACAGGTTTTGCCATTTTTAAACACTGGATGATTTACCATTAAATCATTGATTTTCATTTTGGTTAGGTTTGGGTAATATGATCCTGTACAGTAAGGACTGAATTTGGAATTTACACTGGTGTAAAACTCAACCAATTACTATTTTCAAGACAATAAGAGAAAATATTTCTCCCTTTTGTAAGAGACTTCTCTGGGTCAAGAAATACTGACATTTTCTTGTTCTTCCCACAACTACCCATCACCTGAAAATTCGTCTTCTTGGACAAGCCTTATTTTGTAGATGGACAGGTCTGGAGATGGGTGAACAGATAATTTCAAAGAATGCTATGGTTTGAACATAGTTTATCTCCTTCAAAGCTCACACTGAAGTTTAATTCTCAATGTAATAGTGTGTTGTGAGGTGATAGGACCTTAAAGGTAATGAGGACTTTGCCTTCATGAAGCAGCTAATGCCATTCTCACAAAGCTGGGTTAATTTTCAAAAGAGTGAGTGGGTTCTTGCTTTTGGCAAGACTGTATTAGTTACTGCAAGAGGGGGTTATTGTATATCTATGCCACATCTCATCTTTTATTTCTTCTACATATTCTGTCCTTCCCTTTTCTACCATGGGTAGAAACAGCATGAGGGCTTCTCCATAAGCAAAGCAGATACCAGCACCATATTCTTGGACTTTCCATCCTCCTGAACAACAAGCCAAAATAAATCTCTGTTCTTAATAAGTCACCCTGTCACAGGAATTCTGTTATAGTAACAATAAGCAGACTAAAACAAGGGTGATGCTATTTGGAGGATGAATTCACACATGTGCTACAAAAGTCAGGTAGCTTCAAAGTGTTTTAAGTTCTTGTGAACTGAGAATGTACTCACTAAAACTTCACTAGAATAAGCAGAACTTGTCAGAGTAACAATGTGCTTTCTAGATGTCCTGTACTTAGAAATGGTGCCAGTCTCTAGAAAGGCTGATTTGTAGTCTAAACATGATTCACTGGACTTCAGATATTTTTAAAAATACTAAACTGGTGAACCCACTTGCATATACCTGAATGATTTCTCATTTATGTCTGCAAGAAACTGTAACTGGCTGACAGAGGAAATGCCATCTGGAAGGCTACCTTACAAATAAGTATGTCCTACCATCTAGGGCCCCTCCTTTGAGTTTCATGAAGAAATGAACAATCCATATCCTCAAGGTTGCCAGGATTCTGTCTTTTAAAATTGACTTTGTATCTGAAAGGTTAATATTAGTAACTACTACATGACAGAAATCCTGCTATATGTGAAGACCACTAGCTACTCCCATGTTACAGATGAGGAAAGTAAGGTTTGGGGAGGATTCCAACACAGATCTGATTCCAAAGCTGGTGCTGTGGATGTTAACTGCTGCAGAGTTAATCAGGTGTTCCTGCCTCCATCGTGGCATCCCAGATGATTTAGACTAACCCTACTGCTAACTCTACTGCTCATAATAATAAAATCCCTGGAGAAATATGAGTCAGTCTTCTTAGAAGCATGGAAGAACGGATCGATGGTAAGGAGCCACTAAATTTAAAGAGGAACCACTCTTAGCCCGAAGCCATTTACTAAACAAAGATTTGGCTTTTGTTTTTAAAAGTCTCATAGAGCACAGGAGTCCTTGGTCCACACTAGGTACTGAATCTAAAAGATCACTAAGGGCCATTCCCTGAGAACAGTGGTTAGGAGAAGAGAAGACCTCAGCGAAAGTGTAGCACAGGTGTGACTCAGTTAGTGGATCTAGTAGTTCAAAGCTTTGACCTTGTTTAGAAGAGGTTTTGGGTCAGCAGTATCCCCAAGCACTTTTAAATGCAAATCTTTTCTGAGAGAGTTGTTTTCTTTCTGCACCTTCTATTATTTCTGCAAATAATTTTGAAAAATGCAGTGACAGCATGCAAAGATAACCAAACAGACATGGAGACTAGACTTCATGAGTCAGAACAAGAAAAAAACAAGAAACTTATCTGCAAAGACAGTGTTAATCTGTTTTCCATTACTGTAACAAACTACCTGTGATTATCAATTTAAAAAGAAGAGGAACTTGTTTTGACTCATGGTTTCAGAAGTGTCAGTCCATAAGAGATTGGCCCTATTACTTTGGGCCTATTGTAGGAATTGTGTGGTGGAGTGGGGTGTTCACCTCATGTTGTCTGGGCTGCAAAAAGAGAGAGGAAGAGATCTGCATCCCACAATCCCCTTCAAGGGCATGCCCTTAATATCCTAAAACTTCCTACTTATCTTTGCCTTTTAAAAATTTCTACCACTTTCCAATAACACCAAGATGAGAACTAAGCCTTTAACACATGGACCTTTGAGGAACTTTCCAGATCCAAACTAAAGCAGACCTTCAGGATTAGAATTATCAAAGACTGCAAAAGCTTTTGCTGACTTTGCTTACAGGTTTGAAAGACAAACTTGAATATCTATGCAGGGAAAATGAAATTATACAGTATCAGAGAAGATTTGAAAAAAAAAAAACAGATTGGGGAAATGAAAAGTAAAAAACCAATTTAAAATTTAATGAATAGGTTTAACGCCAGATAACACACAGCTACAGACAGAATTTATAATCGGGAGAGGAAGAGATTATATGCATAAACAATACAAATGAGAAAACAAGAGACACCACAATAGAATGAAAAGAACTAGAATATTCTTTGTATCCCAGCAGGGAAAAAATGAAATTGAATTAATAGTTAAAGAGATAATGGCTATATTTTTTTCTGATCCACTGAAAGTCATTGTATTAGTTTCCTAGGGCTTCCATAACAAATTATCAAAAAATTTTTGACTTAAAACAACAAAAATTTTTAATCTCACATTTCTGAGGGCTGGAAGTTCAAAATTGAAGTGTCTGTAGGTCTACATACACTCTGAAGGATCCAGGGAATAATTCTTTTTTTGCCTTCTCCTAGCTTCAGAGAGAGTCTTGAAATCCTTGCTATTCCTTCTTACTTAACAATTCCTTCTCAATTTGTCTCATTCCTTTCATATTTTACTCTAGGCAACAAGGAGAAGCTAGGATGTGCCTCCAAAACTGCTTTGAAATCACAGCTAAATATCCAAATTCACCAATGACAAGTTCTACTTCCTATAAAAAAGTGAGGCTTCACCATAAAACGACTTCTTCATCTTAATTACATTGGCAAAGATTCTATTTTCAAATAAAGTAACAATCTGCAGTTCCAGGTAGACATGAATTTGTGGAGAGGGAAACTATTTACCTACTATAGACATTAATTCCCCCATTTCAGAACCTAGTGAATCCCCTGAAGGAAACTGAAGGAAATTCACACCTAAACAAATCATAGTGAAGCTACAGGAAGTCACAGATAAAGTATCTCTAAAGCAGCTGGAGAAGGAAGTCAGAAGTTTTCAAGGTGTGAAGCTTTTGCAGACATGTTAAGCATAATTGGAAATATTCAATGATCACATGTATCAAGCTTTTCACTTCTTAAAGGTGGAGGGAAAGAACTCCCCAGAATTGAGAGATCAGGGAAGGGTGCATTCTAATCCTGTGAGTTCTTAGACAAATTTCAAGTCTCCATCTCCTTAATTGTACACTACAGGGAAGGGCAAAATCATTATCACGTTACCTAAAGCAAAAAGTTCTAGATCTCCACAAGAACAAGTATTGCTCAACTCTGAGATCTGTGCTGGGTACAGTGATGATGAGTAAGGAAATCGTCTTTTTCCTCTCACTCATCACATGCAACCAGGGCTTAAAAATACAAAAAAGAAGACAGACCCACCAGGCACACCAATTCCTTGATGCTATCAGCACCTAACTCAGGGAGGTACACTTCCCTGTGTTCTAGATTCACTGAGTGTAGAGACCACTTGTTGATTATTTTATGTTCTGCAGCCTCAGATCTCCTCTGATGTTCTTCATTAAGAAAGTCCCCTGTTTCCTCAGGTATTTGATACAGTGAATCTCCATGCTTTGAAAACAAAGACAGAGGGCTGGGGATGTGGCTCAAGTGGTAGCGCACTCGCCTGCCATGCATGTGGCCCGGGTTCCATCCTCAGCACCACATACCAACAAAGATGTTGTGTCCGCCAAAAGCTAAAATGAGTATTAAAAAAATTCTCTCTCTCTCTCTCTCTCTCTCTCTCTCTCTCTCTCTCTCTCTCTCTTTAAAAAAAAGAAAAGAAAACAAAGACAGAACCATCTTTTTTCACTTCCCACTACCAGGGCACAGATGCCAGACATCAGCTCAGCTGATGGACACACTCTCCATCTCTCACCTTACTGCACTTGGAATTGGGTCACCTAGAGGAGGGTGGCTTGCTGCAGAAGGAGCACCTTCCTGCCATTGCTTCCACTGCTTCCACCCTTTCACACCCCTGCATTTTCCTTTTGCACACTACTTGTTTTCTTCCCAGAAGATGGTTGTTGCTTGCTGACCCAGGCAAGGGTCACAGCCTCTGCTCTGAACCCTCTCCAAATCTGATTTTCCCACTGGTGTCCTCACATCAGATCTTCTTCTGATGAGATTTGTTACTATATCTTACAACCAAGAATCCTCATCAAGATGGCATACTTTCTGGAAAGCCACCATGATTGCTTGGTTCCTTAGCCAGGACCATGGGATGGGCAGACACAGGACAATAGGAACTTTGGGGGAGCAAACTTTCCTTAGCCAATCTTCTCCTGAATTCCATGCTATGGAAGAGACTCAGTAATTTAAGCATTTCTATCTATCAAGAGACATTCATGAACACAAATACCCATAACACATCTGGATGATAAATCAACCTCAGAAACCATGTGCACCAATGCTCATGCTGGGATTAAGTGGCAAAAATCCTCACACTCCTCTTTGCTAAGAAATATTTCTTCTCTCACTCCTCTGAATAACTTTTAGAACTTCCTTGCATCTTCAAAGTCTGACAAAATCAGGGGATTAGAAACATCTTAGAAGGATGCACTGGAATTCTGAAAGTGTGAATATTAAAAAAATAAATAAATAAAAAAATAAATAAACTGTGTATTTCAAACACCGTGCATAGGGAGAGGATAACTTTCATCATTAAAGAGTTGAAATAATTTAATCTTTTCATTTATTTGTTTTCCACAGTAAAAAGACTGTATTTTCTATGCTAACATTCTGTGATTTTCATTGAATTCTTTTTTTTTTTTTTTTTTTACATTGAGGTTAGGGTACATATTTATTTTGTTCTATGAGAGTTGATCACACAATCTTTCCTTTTAGTCTCAAATGTGAATTATAAATGGGTACATATGCCACATATGTACACCATGAGCTAGATTTTCATGCTATACCTTTTCTCTTACAGAAAACTCTTCTTCTGAGCAACTCTTCAGCTCTCTCTTTACTTGTGTTGATTCCATGCTCCTATGCCCCAACTATCCTGGGATTTGGCTTCCGTGGATTCAGTGGAGATATTTTCCCATTGGGTTTACTTGACAGAGCCCAGAACCTCTGCTCCATTTGTATGGCCCATCTAGTAGGCCTTACAGAACCTCATGTCCATGGACTTAGTGAAGTTCCTACTTCCCCCAGAGCTGGGTGTGGATCATAATTACAGTATTCGATCTCCCCCGTTACATCCTTCATCTTCCTACTGTCATTATGCAGCCCCTTTGCAGAGGGTTCTTCACCGCTCTTTACAGAATTTGCTTCTCATAGTTGGGGATTTGCTATTGTAGAATGCCTCCAGCCACGTAAATATGAATACTCATATGATTACCAATAGCATAATAGAGTGAACGGCAATGGCCAAAGATCAAGACCTATAATAAGCTCCATCACCATTAATTCTTTCAATGACCCTTTGAAATAGGTCCTGTCATTATAACTCACATATTTCAGACCAGGAAAGGGAGCCTGTGAGATGAGGCAGCATCCCACAAATTACTTAGCAGATGAATGGGAAGCTTTGAGCATCTGACTTGGGGTCCTTGTTCTTAATTATCCACCACTGTTCCCTCTGGGTGCCTGGACCATCCCCCAGGTGAGCCTTCAGTGTGCCCTCAGTACTCACAGGGGGGTGCAGAGGTTTTGAGATTGAAATGTTTCTTTTTCCTTATTTGCCTGTTCCTTTCCATAAAGAGAGCAAGAAATCGATGTTTTCTAATAATATCAATCAGAATTAAAAATCATTAATGCATCCTTCAAAGAGAAAGAACTAAATACTGTCCTGTAACCCTAATATGAAGTTGAACTAAATAAATGTTAGGGAATATCTTCCTTAATCATTCAAGATGTGCTGTCTAGACTGTAGGAACAGGAAAAGTCAAATAAAGCAAAGGGACTGGCCTTAGTTTCATGGCCAGATCCAGCCTTTGGGGTGGGAAAGGCACCCCATGGGCATGCTCATTTTGGCTTGGATCATAGGTCAGTCACTTGCTATAGGACCTTGGACAAGCCGCTGAGGTCAATTTCCTGACCTATGGGAACCATTGTCTTCTCTTCCTGGGTGTTACTTCAGTTTAATTTTGCAACACACAGTCGAATCAGGAACCATGGCCCTTTCTGCCAATCTCCACCCCACGTCTATGCCATTATTGATGGGATTGAAGAGCAGCAATTTAAGTTTTTCTTGATTTAAAAAAAAATCATCTAACCCAATACTAAGTCCATTTTCCCAGCCACGGAGAAGATGGAGTATCTATATATTGGCCTCTGAATAACTTCAGGTGTCATGTAAATATGAGAAACTGTCATCTAGTCCTTACCACATCACCAGGGAACATGCACTCTAAGACTGGGGCATTTGATTCCAGTAGAGCATTTCCCTCCCCCACAGTGAACCTCCCTAGGGTGGTAACACTCCTTGGCTGTCCATTGGCCATGACTGCACTGACATTTGCTAATCTGCCTAAACTCACTCTGGGACACGTTTAATTACATTTTTACTAATACCCACATCATTCTTCTCCATTGATGCAACAATTTACTGGAACATCATGAACTGAATGTTCTAAAAGTATCTGTCTGCTTTGGAAAAGGTTTTATTTATGTTATCTGTGCAAGTGGCAAAGCTCTCACACACCCTGGGAGTCCAGACAGCTTCAGGTGGAGTGGGGAAACAATTCAGCCAGTAAGTCATTGGCTGAGAGAGGTGGAGAAGAGAGAAGAATACCTGACCCTGTTACCAGTATGTTAGTCTGGGAAAAGGGAGTCAGTGGAAATCACAATCTTCTTAGGGTTTTCCTTCATGTCCAAGGATGTCAGCTCAAACTACTCCCAAAGTTTCCTAATTCTACTGGAAGAAACACCTGTGTTTTCAACTTATGCCTTGAACTTCCTAGTGCAAAGTAAAGCACAGAGTAGCCCAGAGAAATGCCTGTCTCTGTGCAATATGGTGTATTATGGAAAGTTTTGAAATGTCATTTCCATCTGGGTACTATGGAGTTTCTTTTTCAATGAATTAAAACCACTAGTCTGCCTTCCAGTTTGCAAAAATATTTTTTTCACAGGCTGCCAAGAAGGATGCGTTGCCAAGCCATCTTAGTGGTAATTAAAATGTGATGGCACCGATCACAAACAGTGCCTCCAATACTTCATATAGAACTGCACAAGTTTCACAACCAGGGGCAGGTGCCAGCCCTGCTTCCACCAACAGTTACCTGTGCCTACGTCAGCACTTCCAATGCCAGCACCCACAGCCAGCTCTCAGTTTCAAAAATCAGCTTTCTAATGAGCATGTGACTTTCCTTATTGCTTAATAGAGCACTTTTTAAATAGTGAAAGTCTGTACCAAACTTGTGGAATTATCAAACCACAAACAACAGCAAACAGTAGTGGGGAGGGGAGGGCTTTATTCAGCTGGCATCTTCTCAGGCTTATTGGCTGCATCTACCTTGGACAGTCCTTGGATGAAGTAGCACACAGAAGAGGTCAATGCTGCCCCACAGGGACAGCAGGTAGAAATGTCCAAGGCATCCCAGATCAACCCTCTGAGTGAGAGGGATGCTATTTGGTCTGAAAGCAATATGGTAAAAAAGGGGCTTCCTAAGATCTTTCTTTATGCCTCAGTGTCTCTAGGAGATAAGTGGTAGGCGATTTTTATCCATTTAGTGGGCGAGAAATGCAGAGCATAGAAATACTACCCACGAGTTCATTGGATTAGACAAAGGGTCATGAAGGGAAGGGAGGATCATGGGAATAGGAAAGACAGTAGAATGAATCAGACCCGACTTTCCTATGTTTATATGTGAATACATGAACAGTGAAATTCCATATCATGTACAATGTCAAGAATGAGATCCTAATTGAATAAATTATACTCTGTGTATATATAATATGTCAAAATACACTCTATCTAAAACAAATAACAATATAAAAAAGAAAAGAAATACTACCCACCACAACGGTGCATTGAGGAAAAGGCAAAGCCAGAATCAAACCTCTTCTACCAAAGTCCAAAGCCTGTGTTCTTCCTTGTGAAGGACACTATTTAGAAGTCACACTCCTACAAAGAGGGCTGTGCTTTTGCCCTGCAGAAAAGGACTGTTGGTCAGTAGAAGCAATTTCCTAAATAGGTGGAAAATATTTTCGAGGGTAGAAATTCAAATTATTCACATCAAGGAATAAATTCACAGCGAAGGTTAAGATATCATGGACTTTCCTTTTAGTAGATATTTTCTGGAAAAATTAGGCAGGAAAGTCTTTCCAGAGAATGTTGTTCCTTGCGGTCTTTGTCTCCCTGCACTTGCCAGGTGAAACTTGGTCAAGGAGAGGGACATTGTACAAATGCTCCAGAAAATGTTTTTTGGCGATTTGAGTCTCTTGTCAGCCCAGAAACCAATGCTTTTTGCATATACTTTTATTTTTATTATTTCTACCTGGTTCTATTCTTGGTTTGGATTATTACATAAATCTATATTTATAACTCTAAGCAATTCCAAAATCTCAGTTTAACATTTTTGTCAGAACATTGTGTTTTTATATTACTTTTATTCTTATCAAGACTAATTTCACCATGTTGTTTAGCAGAACTTTTTGTCATTAAGTTTCTTCAAGAGCTTCTGAGAATTTGCTTCCCAATATACATTTTGAGTTGGAAGGAATCTCTCCTTAGCTCTTTCTATTAAATGGTTTTGTCATTGCTCTTATCCAGCCCCTCCCAGACCATATCTTATACTGATGGCTGAAAGTAATGCTGATATGGGTAATGGAGAAATCTCTGATTCAGAAGCCAGGTCGTAAGTTGCTTGGCTTTGTATGCATCCTTCATCTTTAGTAGGTCATAGCCTCATCAGTCAACATTTCTTGATCCTATCACATCCATTCATTGGCTTCTTATAACCATTTTAAACTTCTTTTTTACTGTTCCAAATATAAATTCTCAGTAACACAATTAACAAATAAATGTAATTGTTAAAATATGTTTGATGACCTGTGTTGGGAGTCGCCCCAGCTCCAAAGACTAACCTCCCCATCCCCCAAGAAGAGCCGGCCAATGGTGAGCCCTGCTAACTCACATGATCCTTACCCACCAATCAGACTAGCCCTGCTGGCTCACATGATCCTTACCCACCAATCAGAAAGCACTCCATGCCAACTGTCAAACCCTTCAACAATTAAACTGTCATAACTGTCAAACCACCCCCGGCTCTATAAATATGTAGAGCTATTCCTTAATAACGGGCATTTTCTCCGATGATGAGCCTTGATCGTTCTTTCAACCTGGCTATAGTATGAAAAAATAAAAGTAACTTTATAGTAAATCTATATTTTAAATTACATTTTGATTTATAATACAGATTATATTTTTAAAAATTTAAGTATAGTGCATTTATCAAAAGATATATAATTACAACACATAAGGAAATATTTATGGGCTTATACTTCTCATAATGAATATGTTTGGGGATTTAAATTTATAAGATGTAAGGAGAAGTTTATTTTGGGGATTGTTAGGTAGCTTCTATCAGACTGAGCCTCTCACAGATGACAATAATTTTATCTCCAGAAGAAAATATAACAAACAATTACTTGAAGTCTCTGGAGAATAAACAAGAGCAGGCAGATTCGAGGAGGAAATTGATCCTTATATCAATGGCACAGCACTGGGTGAATTTCTCATTTTCACTTCTAGCCTGAGGACAAGGATCCTGTACACATGGCATAGGATGGTTAAACCTCTAATAAAACCTGCAGGCCAGCTTTCTGATGGACCAGAGGGTAGAATGTGCGACCACCACTGCCTTCAGCCACGAATCCCATACATAAACTCTGGCTCAGTGTCTGCTGAGTCCTAAGCAACAGAGGCAGGATAGACTTCAAGAAGCCCAATAAAGTCTAATTAAACTGATCTGAGTTTAGAGTTGCATTCCCAAGAGATAGTTTGCAATATGAGTCTAACCAAAAACTAAACAGTCTTTGGAGGGATATAATAAAATCCAAGGTCTTCACAATATCCAAGCTTCAACACAAAATTACTCAATGTATAAAGAATTAGTAGTGAAAACGAGAAAGAATTAGAAGAGGAAACAACTCATGGTGATCAAGATGTTGAAAAAAGTTAATAGTAGATGAAGATATTAAAGTATCCATTGTAACTATTCTCAACAACCTAGAAGAAAATACCATTTTAATTAATGAACGAATAGGTTAATGTAACAAAAGAACAGGAAAAAATTGTTAATATAATAATTGTACAGTGGAAAAATTCTACATTGGATTTTCAGAAACAAAAATATCACTGGATGGACTTTATAACACAGTAGAGATTATAGAAGAATGAGTCATAACTTTTAGACAGATCAATATAAATTACTCACTGTAAAAAACAGAAATAAGATAAAAAAGAAAATGAGCACAGCCTTAGGGGTCTTCAAATAGTATTAAATATTATAATGTAGATGTAACTAGAGTCCTGAAGGAGAAAGGAAAATGGAAGAAACAAAATGAAAAGAATTAGGAAAACGATACACTGTTTCTGCACAAGAAGTACAGGAAAAGGAAAGGACAGAGCTAGGAAGGGCTCAGAATAAAAATAATTGACATGACAAATAGTAACAGATCACATTTATTTGTTCAGAATGAGAAAAAGAGGTAATGACTCTAATTGTAGTACTGACAGCATACCCAGACAACCTGCAGGTGGTTCAAGTCTCAAAGAGATGACGATTCATGATATTCTCACAATTGAGCTGCCCCTACTGTAAGATGAGTGTTGTAAATCATTCCCTCAGGGATGCCATGGCTCTGGTTAGCTGAAGCTATGAGTTAGCTCCCATGGGATTAGAGGATGATAAAGAACAAGATTCAGGGACCCACCACCTCTAAACACAATTTGCTAACTGCTCCTGGGTCTTTTCATGATCTCCTCAACATTCAACTTACCACTAGGAGTATCTGATTGACTGGTCTCTGATTACATGACCACAGCCTGGCTGACATTCCACAATTTTAGAATTTTTCCCCTCAGGATTATAACCTCAAAAGTCCTCTTACAAAAGAGTCAGAGAAGTGTTTGAATTCCTGAATGTCTGAAATTCTTCTCATTTTGCCCTCATTATTTAATTAATCTTTGCTTGGTACAGAACCTCAAATGTAGACCAAGGTAAATTGATGCAGATCATAAGTGGTGGTGGGGAGAGGGAGGCCAGGTGGAAGTGGGCAGAGCCATATTCCAAGGACTCTGGACTGGAACAGGTTGTGTGTTGGCCTGAGCAGGACTCTGCTCACAGGGGCTTTTTGGTCCATGCCTCCACATTCTTTGGGGCTGTGCAGAAGTCTGCCTAGTCCTATGAGTCAGATGGGGCTTCCTCTCAGGGCCCTTGTCCACTGTGCTCCCTAAGCTGATCTGGGCGTTCCCATTCCACAACCAAGAACTCTCATCCCAGCATCCTGCAGAGTACATGTTTCATGGAGCTATTCCCCCATATAGGCAATGAATTCCTCTTGTCCATTGCTATATTCCTGGTACCTAACACACAATCCTCACACACTAGCATCTACTGAATAAATAAAGGCGGGTCAGCCAGTCACTAGGGCACTACCATTTGTTAGTGACCTGGCCCAGAGTCCATACCCTCATAGTATCCACTTAAGCATCACAACACCGAAGATGGAGCTACATCCTGTCGATCAGACCTAACTGCTCAGCCACTTCGCACAGCTTTGAGCTATCCATTGCAGAGATGGGGTTTGATCACTGATCTGTGTCCTTCCCTGAGTAGATGTCTCCAAGGGTCAGAGCTGTGTCTCTATGTCTGTAGATAAAGATGGGGAAGGGACAATGAGGTTGAGAAACCCCGAGCATTCATGCCCAGCATGTTTTTCTGATGCCTGAGATGATCTTGTTCTTGTAATTCTTCTCCTTTGCCCTCATTATTTAATTAATCTTTGCTTGGTATAGAACCTCAAATGTAGACCAAGGTAAGTTGTAGACTCACCCTTTTAAGTCCAGAAAGAGAGATGTAGTAGGCCCATGACTATAGTAGCTGAAGCTCAAGAACTCAGAGTTTTGAGAATCCTAGGCTGGCACAACACAGCCAGAAGGCTCCACCACGTGCCTGCCTCCTGGCAGTCCCCTACTTGAAGACAGGGAGTTGGAATCCGGGTAATTCAAACCTTCTTCCTCTCCTTGCATGTGCCAGAGTTCACAGCTGCTGAACATGTGGTTGCATTCTTGAATCCAAAGATAAAATAACAGCCAAGAGGTTTGTGCCTTTGTTATTTTGAAGGCTGCAAATGCCTGAAAGTCTTCTCTTTGTCAAGAGAGGGAGCAGGAATCCCAGAAATAGTTACTAATTTGGAGGCGGGCTGTCCATAAAATAACAAGGGGGAAGAAGCCAAAGAATCCTGAAATAAGGTGGGGTGGGGACTCTTGGGAATCAGTAGGTCTCCATACACTGGATGCCTGTGCACAGAGCCCAGCTGAAGCTGCTGGAAGTAGAAACAACAGGACTCTAATGCCCTTCCCACTCCATCACCACCCAGCTAATGCATCCTTCATCATCCAGGGATCCCAAGGATGCCTCCCTTGCCAGCTGCTGCTCCTCATGCCGACCCTCACCTACCCACAGGTCTCCTCTGTGCATTCTCCTGCTCCCAGTGAAATTTACACTTCCACCATGGATGGAGATGAGGTCTCAGAGAACCTGGAAAAGTGAGTGCTCCCCCTGCAAACATCAAAAGTAGAAAGAGACATGACATAGAGAGAAAGGACGGAGAGATGTGGAAACTCAACTTCCACTTGGTCATCCTTCTAACTTTGTGACCAAATTCTACAGAAAATCGAAGTCCATGGAAGGCAAATTTGGGGGTATTAAAGTACAGTTAGACAGAAAGGATTAGTTCCAATATTCTGTATTATAACAGGATAACTATATCCATAATAATTTACGGTATATTACAAAATAGCTACAGAAGGAAAGTCTGAAGGTTTCCAACCCATAGAAATGATAATATTTGAGGTGATGGAAAGGCTAGCTATCCTGATTGGATCATGACACATTACGCACATATATTGAATTATCACACCATACCACATAAATACATACAAATATTATATTGATTAAAAATTAAAAAATCAAAAATAATAAATGTTTCCTTTAAAAAGAGCAAGTTCACAGATTATTAGTAAATGTGTTTCCTGAAAAGTAGTATTATTTACTTGCAATATATTATAGGTAATATATTCCATAAATTGGAGAACATCACTGACACGTTTTAAGCCAGGAACCTCCTTTGACCCTTCTGGGTCTCCGCTCAATTTTAATTTGGTCATTATTCCCCCAAAGGTCTCCATCAGAGAGCAGAGGTCAATAGCAGACATTCCCAGGCAGGCTTCTGGGCCAGACCATCTCCCTTCAAACCTTCTAAACAAGAGCTGCCCTTGGCCTTGACCACATCAAGGGCCAAAACATGGCTTAGTGATGCTCCACAGCTGCTAGAGGCCGGCTGACATGTCCCTGCTTAGAGTCATATTTCAATTCTGTGGTTGTGTAAAACAGCTGGTCTGCAGGACCCAGTGGACCAGCAGCTGGGGAAACTATTTTCAATTGCACATAAGCACTAATGCCTTAAAACACCTAATTCTTATGACACGAATGAATGAGCATTCCGAGAGATGGGATTCGGCCTCCTCCCCATCCCTCAGACAGAACCCAGTCACCTTTGGTAGGGCCAGGGACTGCTAAGTGATGGCTGTGACCTGATGCTGAGGAGCAAGTTTCTAATATGGCAGCCCTTCCTATAACAAGGGATGTATAAGGGACTCATTGTACAAGCATTGAAACTCAAAGACTGTTTTGTTTTGTTTGTAATTTAAAAGCTTATCCCTCTTAAACAACTGATTTGTGTTTTATTCTAACATACATAATGCAAAACCAATGGTAGACTTTGCTTTCTCTTTCTGATGCTCAGCAACAAATTGCATGGATGGGAAGATGGGTCTATGTCTCTTAGTCCTCAGATCCCCTGTTTTCTTTTTATAATTTAGGAAATAGAGATTTGTTCATATACCTTCAGAAGTGGGGTAGATAATAATTTCTTTTAAAATGAGAAATTAAGGAGAATTTTAATTAAATTCCAAAATTTAGAGTGAAATTTTGCTGATGGGAACTCATTCCTACATAAGTGTATTTTTTCTATTTTTATTTTTAAATCAGTGATTTCTCCAATAAAATGGGGGGATTATGCTAGTAAAATTGTTATTACTATCTTTAATCAAATAATTCCTTGCACTGGGTTGTATAAAACAAACATTTTTTTTTAAAGGATGTAACCAGGCACAGTGGTGCACACCTGGAATCCCAGCGTCTCAGGAGGTTGAGGCAGGAGGATCGGGAGTTCAAAGCTAGTCTCAGCAATGGTGAGGCACTAAGCAACTCAGTGAGACCCTGTCTCTAAATAAAATACAAAATAGGGCTGGGGATGTGGCTCAGTGGTCGAGTATCCCTGAGTTCAATCCCTAGCACAAAAAAAAAAAAAAAAGATGTAAGTCAAATGGATGAATGTGTACATAAAACCTGGCTGAAACCAAGATTCATTCTTAGGTCTCTTTGAGGCATGGTCTAACTGCATTCCTTCTTCCTGGGATAAAGAATTCCTCTTCATCCCTCATATTAAGCTCTTTGTGAAGCAAAGTTTCACAAAGACTTCAACTTTGGGCCATGAACTGCCTCCTAAAAATATTGCTTTGATGCTAATTGTTCTTTATTTGAGATTTGATCAACTCAACTTTCACTAACTACAGAATTTCGGTTTCTATGCAGGGAAATGTCAGGGACAACATAGTTATGTTGACATGATCGACACAGCTCTGCTGGTGTCCCATTTCCTTCACCTGGAAAGGTATCTCCAAACCTCTGATACACCACTCACATAAACAGAGATGCTTTTGTCTGGCTTAAGGTTTCTATATACCCCTGAAAATGCACTGGGGGAATGACCAACTCCTACCACACATTTACATGTGTGTAAGAATTAGCTGGCCTGAGCTGTGCCTTGTAGCTGGTTCTGATTAGTGACCTAGGGAGAGAATAAATGGATATTTGAGGCATAGAAAGAGAAAATTAGAGTGACACTTAAGAAGGAAAGGGAATATTGTGGGACTCTGCTGGACTCATGGGACAAACTGTTTATGACTCTGCAAATGAGAGAGAGGAGAGAGAGAGAAAGTGAGGGGAAAGATTGGATGATGCTTGGGTTCCCTTATGGCTCATGGTAATCTGCAAAATTTTGTGGCCCTAGAAAGATGGTGTGGGTGGGAAAATGGGCCTCCCATCTAAAAGTGCCTATTCAGGACATTAATTGCACTTTCTGTTGAAGACAAATCCCACAGGAGCAGATTTGATTTCCCACAAGCTCAGATGGGTCTTCCCTCAGGATGGCTTTCTGATTCCTGATTTTACCTGGAAAAGTCAAGTACTCTGTTCCTCACTGTGGTGCTATGTACTTATCTCTATCATTTATCACATTTTATGATGTTAATTTTCTTATCTGCCCCTGCCCTTTCTTAAGAATAGGAATTAACCCCTGACCCAGCACCTTCTTTGGCATTGAATTTATGGCTTGTGTAATTGATTGAGGGATGGGGAGGGGCAACAGGAATGAAAGAGGGAATGAGGGCAGAAATAGGAAAGAGAGAATGGAAGAAAGCATAACCCTTAAATTTTCCAGTCACCTCTAAATCCCAGCAGGCAACAGGCAGATGCAGCTTTTAAAAACCACAACCTTTGGGATTTTAATTATATCCAACCGAATATGCTGAACCATCTTCAACATCCTTCATAATTTATAACAGTAAAAAAAAAAGCATTCAAAATCAAATTGCACCCTGACATTCTGTAATTTATACCTGCATCTATCTCCAAAGTGGATTTATATTAATAATCACTACCAAACCATGGCTGGAGCTATTGCCATGAATCTTAAGGCAAATGTAATTGAATAACTGTAATATCAAAACCCATCTTTGAAAGCATGCAATAGAATGTGAACTAGAAACTTTTGGCAGTTGTTAGAGACAAGATGCATAAAATTAAATATTCTTGTCAAACCATGATGATTCTCCCTGGTAATTAGGAAAAGGAGAAGAAAAAGCCTGAAAATTTCAGGTAAGCAACCATGAATATGAGAATCAATCCACCATCAAAATTAAAGAGGCTACACGTAGCTTGGAAAAGTCTAATTAAACTTACTATTTGGCACATTGGAAAAGGCTCTAAATCCAAGTACTGTAAATACTTAGAAAGTGGTTGAGAGGGTTTTTTTAGCCAGAGCTAAAGTGAAGTAATCACTGGGTCAGGACCCTCCCGGTACGACTCACAACACTTGGGTTCACCTTCTTGATTAAGTCTTGAGTGAATGCAGGCAGCACCTGTGTCCTGACCATCTGCCCCCTCACCCTGAGGTGGAGGCAAAATTTGGGCCAGTTTGTAGCACTAGATCAGGGTCAGACACATGGTAAGTGAAAAGATGACCTAGGTCCCAGTCATGTTTATGAACAAAACACACCAATTCAGTTCCTTATGGAGCTTACAGTCTAGTAAATGTGCCAACACTAAGCCCGGCAGCTGCAAAAATTAAATACATTTAGGAGGCATTCTAACTCCTAAAGGAAATCTGATTGCCAAGTCTGAGATTTCAGGAAAAGGGAGGCACATGCCTGTAATTTCAGCTGTTCAGGAGACTGAGGCAGGAAGATCTCAAGTTCAAGGTCAGCCTGGGACCCTGCCTCAAAATAATTTAAAAAAAAAAAAAAGACTAGGAATGCGGCTCAGAGCTTGTGTGCGAGGTCCCAATCAATCTCCAGTAGCACAAAAAAGGAAGGAAGGAAGAAAGGGAAGGAGGGAAAAAAAGAAAAGAAAGAAAGAAAGAATATATGAAAAGTTCCCTAAACAAGTGACATTTAACATGGAACTCAACCCTTGTTAGGCAAACAAAGAAGTAAAGGAAAGGTGTTCTGGATATATTTGTAAATACAAGACCCAGAAGCAGGAGGCTGAGATGTCTCTAAAGGCCGCATAAGATGACCATAATGATTGGAGAGCAACAAATATGAAGAAAGTTGACCTTAAAGAATGGTTGAAAGGGTCCCCCTCCCCCCCTCCCCCGGCCCAGCACTGGAGACTGAATCCAGGGGCACTTAACACTGAGCTACATCCTCAGCCTTTTAAATTTTCCTATTTTGAGACAGGGACTTGCTAGAAGGCCAGGCTGGCCTCTAACTCGTGGTCTTCCTGCCTCAGCCTCCCAAGTTGCTGGGATTACACTGTCTGCCACCACCCCTGGAAAGGGGGATTTAAGAAATAGAAGGGGGAGAGAGAATCCACCACAAGCAAAATTTATGGGCTATGTCTAAATCTCAAGGTTAAGAAGAAAGCCCAGGAGAGTTCTGAGAAAGGATCTTAACCATGAAATAAAAGAGTTTGGGACTCCAGAAATTAGAATACTGTTCCAATTATTTTGCAGATGAGAAAACTGAGATTTACAGAAGGCGAGGAGCTTGCCTTGTTCCTTCTTAATAATCTGGTCAGGAGCTGCCCGCCTGTCCTTTCACTACCAGCTGCAGATGTTTGTGGTTTGCCGCTCCAGCATGTCCTCCCTACTAATAACATTTAAATTTTTATTTTGAGTTCTTCTCCTTTTCTGTTTTTGCCCCTGCACTGCAGAAAGGACTTGAGGAGTGGAGCACATGACCATTTTTGAACCCATCAAAGCATTGCAGTCTCTAGCCACAGGGGTTACTTTAGAGACAAGTGCATGACACTAAGGCTACAGTCAGAGTGACTCTCAGAATTATTTCCTGGAAATGATGACTAAAGAGTCAGAGAAAATCTAAACCTAGAAAGACATGACTCTAGAACAGACTCTCTTTCTTAAGTCATTTGGGAGTGTATTGATGGTAGACTTTTTTTTAACAGTCTGAATCATGTTAACAAATGGCATCCTTTCATTAACATTGGCAAGATGAGTTGCACAATTTCCATGTGGTCACATGAAGGAATATATGATTACCCTCCCCTTATAAGCAAATACAAAACTGGGCAAGATGTATGAAACAATTTTGGGGAGATTGGACCCAAGCAGTAAAGAGAAAGGAGGTAAACTATGAGAGTCCCATTTTTCCATGTGAAGGAAAATTTCAGACTGTAGCACAGGCTTTTCTTTTTTTTTTAATTTGTTTTAATTAGTTACACATGACAGTACTGTGACCTTGACATATCATACATTTGAATCAGATGGGATATAATTTCTCATTTTTTCTAAGTATACAGGTTGTAGAATCACATTGGTCATGCAGTCACGTATATACACACAGTAATAATAATGTCTGTTTCATTCTACTATGCTTCCTATCTCCCCAACCTCTCCCCTCACCTCCCATCACTTCACTCTTCCTAATCTAGGGTAACGCTATTCTTTTTTTTCTCACATATTCATACAAGTATTTTGTATAACAATGAGGGTATCCTTCCACTATCCATGCAATTCCCCTTCTCCCTCCCTTTCCCTCCCACCTCACTTCCCTATGTAGAGGTAATTCTCTTCCCATGCTCTTCCTCTCTTCCCCATTTTGAGTCACCCACCGTATTATCAGAGAAGACATTCGGCATTTGTTTTTTGGGGATTGGCTAACTTCACTTAGCATAATCTGCTTTAATGCCATCCATTTCCCTGCAAATGCCATGATCTTATTATTTTTTAGTGCTGAGTAATATTCCATTGTGTATATATGCCACATATTTTTTATCCATTCATCCATTGAAGGGCATCTAGGTTGGCTCCACAGTCTAGCTATTGTGAATTGTGCTGCTATAAACATTGATGTGGTTGTGTCCCTGTACTATATGCTGTTTTTAGGTCCTTTGGGTATAGTCCAAGAAGAGGAATAGCTGAGTCAAAAGGTGGTTCCATTCCCAGCTTTCCAAGGAATCTCCATACTGCTTTCCAAATTGACTTTTCCAGGCAAACAGCCTGGTGATTTTGATAAGCATAATAAATAGATTAAAGTTTGGGGCATCCAACACTGCTAGAATTTATAGACAGAGCACCAAAAAGAGGGAAGCTAAATAGAGAGAGTGCAGTCCACTAGTACAGAGATATGGCATCCATTTAATTTTCTGGCTCAATATGATTTCAGATATGTATAGGTAAAATATTTGGAGGACAGACAATGAATAGCTATGGAGGAGAGATCTGGGAAGTGACAAGCCAAACAATTCCCAAAACTCACAGTATTTCAGGTCTCCTCAGCCAGAGTAGAGTCCTTGATGAATACATGGACATTCAGTAGTAACTTTTGTCATTATTTTTATTGGTGCATCATAATTATACACAATAGTGGAATTCACTGTGACATATTTGTTCATGCACATAATATAATTTAACTAACTTCATTCCTCAGTACCTCCCCTCTTAAACCCCTATTTCTTCCCCCTTGATCCTGTTTCTCTGTAGTAACCCTTGAAAGTTCATGACTTAGAAGTAGTGTCAAAATTCTCATGTCTAGAACTTAATTTTAAAAAAATTAGTAGATATATGAAATGGCAAAAAGAGAACTGCACTAGAACCAGTCAATAGAAACAGACTCAGAAATCTCTCTCTCTCTCTCTCTCTCTCTCTCTCTCTTTCTCTCTCTCTCACACACACACATACACACACACACACAGAAAATTAGCAGATTAAAAACCTTAAAATATCTACTATAAAATTTTTAATATACTCAAAGATTAAAAGAAAAAAAAGTAGATAATTTGATAATATATGGAAAGAAAAAGAAAGAAACAATGGAACATCTAGAGAGAAAAAATATAAACTATGGAGTAAAAAAATCACTGAATGAGATTAAAATCAAATGAAACTCTAGGAAACAAGTTTGATTTAACTTGGAGGAATAACAATAGAAACTACTGAAACTAAGGCAAATAGTAATAAGTAGAGAAGTAGGAGGAGTAGAAGAAAAAAATCTTCACTGACTTTTGGGACAAGAACAAATGGTCTAAAAACCATAACATTGGAGTTCTAGAAAGAAAAAAAAAGAAGAATATAAAAAATTATTTGAAGAAATAATGGCCAAAACTTTTCTGAATTTAATATAATCTATACACCATAGATCCAAAAAGTTGAACCGATTCAAAGCTAAATAAAAACACACATGTCAACACACACACACACACACCATAGTTAAAGAGAAAATCTTGCACTACAACTCTTAAGTAGACAAAGAGCAAATCTTATGAGCAGCCAGAGAAAAACATATTGACTTCAAAAAAGTAACAAAAGGACGGACAGTTGAAGTCTCAGTAGAAACTATGAACCAGAAGACAATGGAATCTTTAAACATGGGGAAAAAAAATTCCTACCAAGAATTCTGAGCCCAGTGAAACCACATGCATTCCAATAAATACAGAAATTGACCTCCATGGAATCCCAGTAATATAGAAAGAAACACTACAGGAGCGGGTGACCAGGCCAGGAAATATGAAAGAATTATTTAACTATTTAGTAATATGAGTAACATATTAAATAAAATTAAAATATTGGACAATCATCAAAATAATTATAAAAAAGAATAAATGGGTTGGAGTAAGATTTTGTAGTTGTACAAGAAATGTTAAAAGTACTAATTTAAGGCAGATCAAATATACATGTTTAATCTCCATGAGAATGATCTCTGTGTAATATCCATGAAAACAACCAAAGAAAAGTAATAGAATACATAATAATATTCAAGATAAAAGAAGAGAAAAAAATACACATGCTTCATTCAAAAGAAGGCAGGAATGAATAAAAAAAATAAAGTACAGGTAAGACCAAAAAAAAAAAGTAAGATGGTAGGTTAAAAGCAAACATTGATAATTACATTACCTATAAGTAGAACAAATGCTGCCAATTAAATAATAACATTGCCAGATTGCATTTTTAAAAACTTAGGATGGTATCAGGAGATACACCTTACATTTTAAGGATACAACAAGTTCAAAGTAAAATTATGAAAAAAGTATGTTGTACAACTCAAGCCAAAGAGAGATCATCTACCTACACTAACTTATACAATGAGTCTCTAAGTCCATACATATTAAAACTTTTAAGAGGACACTAAAATATAGAACAATCCTAAATTTTGTATGTGTCTGTTATTATCAACAATATATAAGCAAAAATTAACAGAACAAAAAGGAGAAATCAACAAATTCATTAAAATTGGAAATTTCAACACTTCTCCGTAACTGATTCTCTGGCCACAAAAAAATAAATAAATAAAATAAGCTAGAAATTTAAAAAATAGACAACCAGAAAGGCTGTGGTGCACACTTATAGGCAGGAGATAGAGAGTTCAAAGCCAGTCACAGCAAAAGCAAGATGCTAAGCAACTCAGCGAGACCATGTCTCTAAATAAAATACAAAATAGGACTAGGGATGAAGCTCAGTGACCAAGTGCCCCTAAATTCAATACCTGGAATCCCTCCCCCCAAAAAAGAAAGATAACCAAGAAAACCTCCAATTTTTTGGCGATTAAGCAGTACTCTTCCTTATAACCCATGTATCAAGGAAGAAATCATAATGAAAATTATAGAGTGTTCTCAGTGAAATAATCATTAAAGTAAGAAGCATCAAAACATGTGGGATACTGCTATTACTGAACCAGGACTATTTTCCCACTGAATGCCAATAACTGAAATGACGGGTTTTCCAAAAGAGAGTTTATTTGTAAGCTTGGAAGGAGACAGAAGACGGGGGATTTGAGAGTATTTATGGACTGAGGTATAGGAAAAGATGACTGTAGGTTAACTAGGAGGAGATGAAGTGGGTAGGTGTATTCAGGTCTTCCCTCAGTTTCTGCCCCCCTTTGTTTGTGTTTACCTTCATTTTCATAATATTCATCTCATTTCATAACCCTTGATAAAAGATGCACTTGAAAATCTCAGTTTGCATTCTTTGGTGTAGGATTAAAATATTCACAAACATATTTCAGCTCTCAGTTCACATTGCTTCAAAAGGATTGTTCTCCAACACAAATCCACAAACTGAAGTGATAATTGTTTCCCTTCTTGGTCTTGGTTTTGGCTACCAATTCTTAGCAATTGTGTAAGTCAACCATTTTTCCCATTTTTCTTTTTCTTTATAAATTTATTGTTTTATTGATCAGAAAAATGCAGGGCTGGGGCTGTGACTCAATTCAAGTGGCAGAACGCTTGCCTTGCACATGTGAGGTACTGGGTTCGATCCTCAGCACCACATTAAAATAAAATAAACAAAATAAAGATATTGTGTCCATGTATAACTAAAAAAATTTTAAAAAAAAGAAAATGCAGATGCTTTAAAAAAAAAGTTAAACCAACAATATTTAGCAAGTCTATTTAAAAGCATTTGGGTTAAAAAACATTTGCGATTTATGAGCACTCATTTATTTCTACAATTTGGTAACATGTAAACATCACATAAAATGCACACATGGACACAAACATACATAAAAATAGAGACAGAAAACAAAATATCTTCATTAAGAGTTTTCATTTGCTAACTTCTAAAAAGATTTTCTTCTCCTTTAGACTACCAATCTTATGATCATCTCCTTCATCACTCTGAACAATCCTCAAACCTAAATTTACTTAAGTCCTTCTAACCTGGCTTGTTTACAAATCTGATGACTGATTTTGGGGCATAGACTTTCATGAACAGGGAAGAGTTTTGCTCATTTCACCTGAAAGTAATTGGGGAAAGCCTTCTTTCTTTTTTTTTTGGGGGGGGATTCTTTTTTAATGAGGTAATTTAAATGCTCCTAAGGAGGAACCAAAAGAGAGGGAGGCTGAGGCCAGAGCAGATTGCAGAGGCTACAGGGCAAGGCACTGGACACAAAGGGATGAGCCTAGAGCCTGGGGTAAAGTGACTTTACCTGGACAGGATGGGTGTGAGTGGAGGAGGTCTGCTGATTTGGGACCAGCCAGAAGGTCATTATTTGCCAATATCCTTGGTTTTCATGTGGAAGGAGGCAGTAGGGTCTCCTGTCAGTGAGCAGCTGGTATAGCACAGCAGGGCGGCATGGCTGAGACTTGCAGGTCATCCAGGATGGAGTGAGCCAAGGAGGGAAAGAGGGATGCTAGGGACCAGACACCTTAATGGGCTCTCAGAGGCTTGTGCTTTTCTGAAGATGGGATGTCATTTTAATGCCTGTGTCCTGTAACTGTTTCAATACTCGAGTTAAATAAGTTCATTAGTAGTTCCACAGTATCATTGTACAGGCTGATGTTGATCCCTCGCCATCCCCTCAGCAGCCCCATGAGGGTGTCAGTTAGGACACCCTCCCATAACTTCTTCTGATAGCCTCCAAATCCCTGGAAGCCACCCTGCTGTGGAAGCACCTGTGGGACTCCAGGGGACTCCATAGGATTTTCTGAATTGAAACCTGGAGGGGAGGAAAGTGTTCAAGCAGGAGCCAGAGTCACCTAAAATTGGCTCCTACAACCCTCCATAATTGAACAATTCTGTGTCTTATGGCAAAGCCTGAATTTCCTCTTCAAGTTTATTGTACTTTATCTGTCCTATTTTTGGAAACATACTAAAAGGCTGGGTACCATCAGTCTCATCGCCAGGAGAGTACAGGACAGTTTTAGAGTCATATAGATTGAGGATTTTGCAGGAAAAAACTGGGTTCTTTTTAAAAAAAAAAGTAGGTGAAGACTTCAGAAATAAAAGCTGAGGTCCCAAACAGCACAGCCTGGAGGTTACTGGTTCTTTAATGTCCTTTCTCCCAGCTCTTCTGGATAGGCCTATGACATTGTCTTCTTTGTCCAGGACCTCAATCCCTCAAATGGGCTCCAAACTCCGAGAAACAAAAGTATTCATTCCAGTGACTTGGGCAAGAAAGACAGTCCGTAAGCCTCCTTTTGATTTAAGGGTCATCCAGGGGACCTGAATTGGATTTGGACCAAATGAGAGATTAACCCAAAGAAGATGGAAGAAGCAAATACCAGGGCTCCTAATAATATTTTTGCTGGTAGACTATGTAACTTGTGTTTCCATTGACAATAGTGAATGTTGCATATAAGGAAACCTGAGATAAAATCATGGACTTCATCCCTTTTGCTGACATCATTGATAAAAATGTTTTGGGCACCTACCATGAAAAGCAAGAGCACTGCAGGTCCAAAAAGAACCATTATCAACCTGCTGCGGTCAGGATGCACATTTGAAAGGCTTCTCTTTCAAGCATTTTTGGAGGGTAGGGGCAGGTACTGGAGATTGAACTCAGGGGCACACAACCACTGAACCACATCCCCAGCCCTATATTGTATTTTATTTAGAGGCAGGGTCTCACTGAGTTGCATAGTGCCTTGCTTTTCCTGAGGTTGGCTTTCAACTTGCGATCCTCCTGCCTCAGTCTCCGGAGTTTCTGGGATTACAGGAGTGTGCCACCGCACCCAGCTCCTTCAAGCATTTTTGATCCTCTGGTCATCCACATTGAATCTGCATGCACCTTCATTGGTAAACAATACATGCCTCGATTTTTCTATTTTTTTCAATTGAAATGATCAAGTTTGTAGGATCTAATAATTCCATCCACAGAAGAAATATTCTAACAAAAGATCAGTGTTCCACCATCCAGAAGCACACATTGGGTCCCGTGAGTTGCTGTGGCACTGGCCTTGCACTTCCTCCTCTAGCTGAGACCTACCTAGTGGCTGGAGTGGCTGTCCATGCCACAGGTAACAGAGGAGGAGTCAGGCAGCTTGCCCCGCCCAGACCCATGCTTCCGCTGCTTTGTGTCACCATGGCATGAGCTCCAGCTTCCCTGGGAAAACCTTCTTGGGGCTTTCTAAAACTTTCCCTTTTTGTTTTATTATAGGTTTCAGTCATGTCAGAAAAAAATAAAAATTTCATAGGAAGGGATTCTGCTTTGTAGATCATCATAGAAGTCTAAATCAGGGTGGTGTTGTTCCTAATTGCTCTGCTTACTCTAGGATTCAAAACAATTTTCCCTTTGGAGAGAAGAAAATGAATGTGTGAATTGAGTTTCTAAGAAATCCATACCAAAAAGATGTGTTGGTGTAGACAGGACAAGAACACAGGGGTGAGAACCTAGAGGAGGCCCCAATGTGGAGCATTATGAGTTGGGACTTGTGCGTGATCATAGGATGACTAGAAACCTCGACTGTTAGAATGGTTTCAGTACTCTGAGGAATAGGAAGGACAGCTCTAGCCAGTGTCATTGAAGGCCAGGTTTGCTACATTTCAGTTTCTTCTTATGTTTTGGTAAGGGGAGAAGGATATTGTGGCCCCTTGGAGCAAACCTATGGGAGACTAAACAGGTTGTTTTAATGGGGTTTACAAAAGGGACAGTATAAAATATTAGTTAACTCTTAGATGTTTACATTTTGCCTAACAAAGAACAATTTACCTTGTTGGATCTGAATTAATTTCTGCCCGAAACTGTCTCTGGATCCATTTTCAGGTCATTTATTTCCTAGGTATAAAAAATACTGGAAACAGTATTACAAAAGAAAAATTATTTTTTTGCTTTTAATGGATTTCTAGTTGACCCAATTTTGAAGAATGCAGCCCTATGGGCTGCACATGGGGATCAAATAAACATTTCCTACTGCTTTTGAACTAGGGATGGATGATCAGAAGTGTATATTTATGTTACTTATGCTGCAGCTAGAATCCGATTACAGAAACCAGACAAAATGAAGAGAATTTCTGTGAATGTAGAGTCTTTAATTCTCCCCTATATATTGGATGTTCCCAAACCCAGGAACTTTGCAATGAAGGCCATACTAAGGCTTCCTCTCAGAGGTCATATGTCAGGCATCCCCACACCAAGCCCCTCACAATGAAAGCCAATCAGAAGGAAGAAGAAGCAGGAATCAGGTCACTGATGCTGAACTTGCTCATTGAATAAGATGTCCTTCAAACCCAGAAATCATTTCACAGGCAGAGTATGAACTGAAGGTTGGTGACGCTGAGCTGGAAAAACAGCCCAGGCAGCAATTTGAACTCAATCACAGGCTCTTGATACTGGAAAGAGGCTGATGAGCAACAGGCAAAAGGTCCACCTGGACTTGCCTCCTGGCTCACCAAATTGTTACTGGACCAGGCCCATTTTCTCCACTATGCAGACATTTCACTGCATGAAATGACAAATTTTGCAAAGGAAAGTTTACTCATGAGGTAGCCAAGCATGAGAAGCTAGGAGACCCACATCTCAGATCTGCCTCCCCAAGGAAAAGGTTTGGGGATATTCATAGGCCCAAGATGTGAAAAAGAAAAAAATGGCAGTTAACGAAGAGCAGACAAAGTTGGTTGAGTCTAGAGGACTTGTCCAGGTTTTCCCTTGGTTTCATTGGTAATGTGGTCTCAAGGGGATATTAGAGTCTCAAATCTAAAGAAAAAGAATAGAAGATGTTAAAAAGTCAGACTGAAAAATCAACCATCTAATGTCTGTCTCAGGAAGCTAGAAACAGAGGAGTAAAGTTGAAGGAACCAGTACCAATAAGAGCACAGGTAACAAGAAAATGAATTAATTAATTAATTAATTAATTAATGAGTATGCCACAGAAAATCCAGAAAGCCAAATATCCAGAAAAACTAATGTAATTGGCAATCCTATGGCAACAGTAATTGAGATAAAAATTGTTATTTCCTATTTTAGTGGAACACTGAAATAAATATTCTCTAGGCATTCAAATAATTAGAAGAAATAAAAATGAATATCTTCACATTCTTCCAGAGAATAGAAAAGGAGTGGATAATTAATTAATTCTGAGTCATGTATACTTTTGATAAATTGGGACAAGGGAATTATAAATATAACCAATCCCTTTCAACAAAGAAGCAAATATCAAAGCTGCCAATATATTGAAAAGAATAATATATCATCAACAGGTTTCAGAAAATGGCCTCACATTTGAAATAAATCATAATTTATCACATCAGTGGAGAAAAAAAATCATAAAGATCCCCCAATGGATAATAAACAAAAGTATTTGCTAGTATATTAAAATATTTTATTTTAAAAAACAATCAGCAAATTAGGAATGAAAAGAATTTTGGAAGCCTGATAAACAGTGCCTCTACAACAAACATCAGATTTAATCATGAAATACCAAAAGCTTCTTCTTAACATTAGGAATAAGACGAGGATATTTATTTTGTTAGGATTCTCCAGGGAAAGAGAATCAACAGGACATGTATACATGTATAGGTGCTCCTCAACTTACAATGGGGTTGCATCCCAATACACCCAACCAAGGTGAATATATATCCTAAATCAAAAATGCACTTAATACACCTACCCTAACCAGGCATCATAGCTTAGCCACACAGTACACTATGGACTGCTGGTTGCTTATCCTGTTGATCATGTGGCTTACTGGGAAGGGCAGCTCAATGCCACAGCTCGGCATCACAAGAGAAAATTGACCCACATATCTATAGCCCAAGAAAAGATCAAAATTCAAGACTTAAAAAAAATTCTAATTCTTCTGAATGGACACTGATTTTGTAGCACAGTAAAGTCCAAAATTTGTTAAACAATCATGAGTTGAGTAGTGAGGAAAATTTTAAGGGTTTGGTTCACATGGATATGGGGCTCGCAAGTCTGGTAACTGCATGGCAGGCCAACAGGCTGGAGACCCAGGGGACAGCCAAGTTTCGTGAGTCCACAGGCCATCTGGAGGCAAAATTCCCTCTTCCTCAGGGGACCTCAGTCATTTCTCCATTAAGGTTTTCAACTGATTGGAAAAGTCCCACCCCATTAGAGAGGCTCATCTTCTTTATTCAAAGCTTACTATTTAAAATGTTAATCACATCTTAAAAAATACATTCACAGAAATACCTAGACTGATGACTTTTTAAAGTTTACCTTCAAATCCTTTTTTTTCAATAGATTTTTTTTTTATTTGTTCTTTTTGGATATACATGACAGTTAAATGTATTTTGACATGTTACACATACATACATGGAATACAACTTATTCTAATTAGGATCCCATTCTTGTGTTTGAATATGATGTGATATTTCACTGGTTGTGCATTCATATATGAACATAGTAAAGTTATGTCCAATTCATTCTACTGTCTTTCCTATTCCCATCCCTCTTCCCTTCCCTTCATTCTCCTTTGTCTAATACAATGAACTTTTATTCTTCACCCCCTTTACTGTGTGTTAGCATGCATATATCAACCTTTGTTTTGTAGGGAATGGTTTACTTCACCTTTTTTATCCATTCATCTGTTGAAGAGCACCTAGGTTGGTTCCATAGCTTAACTATTGTGAATTGAGCTGCTCCAAACATTGATGTGGCTGCATCACCATAGTATGCCTAGATTGATGTTTAACCAAAACCAAGGTGCTGTGACCTAGTTGACATGTAAAATTAATGATCACACCCATTATCAACACTCATATATGATATTTTATAGGAAGGTCTAACTATTGTGATAAAGGCAAAGAAAAACAGATGCATGAATTGGAAGCAAAGAATCAAAACTGCAATTTCTTATGAGTGATATGATGATATAAAGAGATAGTCCAAAATAATGTACAAACTATTAGAAATTTATGTGTAAATTTACTAAGGTCACTGGATTCAATATCAGTGTACAAATATAAAAGTTGTTCTATATACTACCAATGAAAAAATAGAAAGTAAAGTTTTAAGTAGCATCAAAAATATCAGTCATGTAGGAGTAAATCTAACAAAACATGTGAAAACCTCTACACACACACACACACACACACACACACACTCACAACCAAAAATTGCTAAAAGAAGCCCAGATTTATAGAGGGAAATACAATCAATTCTTTCTATCTGCAGTAGTTATATTCTATTAAAGTCATCATTGCAAACACTGCCCTAACGATTACTAATTATTGCTCCTAGGGGAAGTGAGGTTAGGTTCTTGTAAGTCCTCTGGTCACCACATTTTAATCTATCAGTCAAATACAACCTTACCGTGTGTGTGATTTTGTATTTAAAGAAACATACACTTTGAGGCCATTTTAAATAGAAAAAAAATCATCAACAAAAAGCACAAAAATGTTCAAACATGGTATTTATTTAGTACCACTAACATGAGAGCTGAAATGAAAAATCAGCGTCACCTTAGTTGAAACCATACACATCAGACAACTGAAAGTTTTCATCATGATGTATTGACGATGGTCACAAAATATCACAAGTATTTTTATGATGGTAACAAATAAACTTTAGCAAGTAAATGACTTCCAAAATTTAGAAGTCACAAATAAGGAGGATCATCTCTATTGTCTTTGAGGACTGAAATATTAAAGACCTATGTATTCAATGAAATCTCAGATGGTATACAAGGGAACTCTTGTGGAAATTCATAAGATGAGCCAATTTCAAAATGTATGCAGTAATGCAAAAGGCTGGAAATGGCAGATAAGAAGAAAACTAAATCTGGAGCAGTTCTGCCACCCAACAGTAAGACTTCTATAAAGCTGCATAAATTGTTTTAGTGATGTTGCTCAAAGACAGAAAACTCTACCAAAGAAACAAAGTCCAGGAACTCCTCCACACTTTTTTGGCCATCTAATTTACAGCAATCATGTCATGGGCATGTACTACCACAAATAGGCAAAAATGTAGCTAACCCAATCAAAAATGGCCAAAAGTCTTGTCTAGCCCCTTCAGAGAAGAGGATATCCAAATGATCAATAGCATATGATAGTCACATCATTGACAGACATAGACATTATTGATTACCAGAAAAAAATGAAAAATAAATGAGATACAAAATAAAACCATCAGAATGGATAAAATTTTAAAAATCAGGATAATATCTAGTGTCGGAAGAGTGAAACAATCATAAATTGCTGATGAAAATAGGAACTGGAAAAAAATACTTTGGAAAACAATTTGGCAGGGTCTTTTAAAGCTGTACTTATCTAATAATAATGATTATGAAGTTTCAAAAAATCTATACATTCTTCCTGTAAACTTTCTAGAACACTTTAGAAAACATGCCACATCAAATGATTAAGTAAACCAGGATCTGGAAAAATCACTCTGTTAACAACCAGACAGTAAATATGATATAATCTGTGGGCCATAATGTCTCTGTCTCAAAGACACCCATAGACAATATGCAGGTAAATGGGCATCTTGGTTCCCCAATAAACCTTCATTTACAAAAACAGGTAAGGGGAGGGCATAGATTTGTAACCCATGGAATAAACCATCAAAGCAGATGGCATGAAGGACAGCAGAAAAGAAACACAAATGCTCAGGGTAATGTGAAAGGGAAATCCCAAGACAGCATCTGTGTAAAGAGTCTACACATCAACCAACCCATGTTGGAGCAAGCCAAAGGCAAACAGTACAAGAAAATTATTAACCCCGGGAAGACAAGGTTTTGAAGAAATAGAACAGAAATTATGGAATACTACAGAGCTCAGCTATCCATAATATTTATAAAACCAAAGTAGTGGAAACACTAAACGTTGATCAAATAATTGTTGAGTGGATGTAGGTATAGGAAAGATGCATGCATGTTGGGGTCAGGATGAGATAAATCCTCTTCCTCCATCTGTTACAAGTCAATAGCTCCTAAAACTGATGACTCAGCAAGTAGCAACTCATGCCCTATTTAGAGATGCAGGAATAAGCATCAAAAGAATTGGTAAAGAAGTTGAATGCTGTTTCCTCTGGGGGAGGAGGAAATGTAACCATGTTCTAGTTTTTCATAGCAAAACTTACAGAACTGATTTCCTCTTTAAACCACATGCATGTGCATATTCATGATAAAAAATACAAACCAAACTTATATAATAGACAGTGAGTGAGAGCTCCGAGCATCTGAAATTAAACCCAACACTTGTTGACATAGTTTAAAATTTCTTCAGTTTGTCCAATGTTATGCTGTGCTCTACTCCATGATATCTGTATTCTAATAATCCTTATGTTATATACCTAAGACTATGAGAAAAATTAAACCATTCATTTTGTATTCAAATTATGGACTGGACATCAAGTTT